>NW_019154109.1:18930793-19530793 GCF_002288905.1 Enhydra lutris kenyoni | reverse complement strand
TGGATGGCTCTGGAATGAGAAAACTGACATGCGAAAAGCAGCGATTTAGAAAGTTGAATTTGGCAAGTTGGTAAGATGGATTGGAGCAGGGAGAGATAATTGCATACAACTCCCTTCTCACAGGTGACTTTTCCCCCCTTATTCCTTTTAAATCAGATAACTACTATGTTTCCCTTTAATCTTATAAATGACACCCATTTATGCTACCTGAATTGTCATTTTTTTCATATTGCCTTAAAAGTCATTCTAAAGTAATTTTTATTTTTTCTGTACGTTGTTTTAAAAGTAATTCTAGTGTTATCTTCTTGATGTTTTCCATTCCCAAATAGATTGTGCCTTTTGTGAATTGTGACCATTCTGTGATATTATATATGCGAATAGATGACACAGTGAAATATTTTATTCATTCTCCACCTATCTCGTAACAGAACTTTTTGGAACACCGATATAAAACTCATTTGAAATCCTTTTGGGGAATCTTTGTGTTTATTTTTCTGGAAGGGGTTAAAAGATGAACATTTTATACATCTGTTTTAACAGCCATTAATTAAAATCAGTTACTGCAAATCTTTCAGGATATTATTTTCTAATGGTTGATTTTTAATGAAGATAAATGTGTAGACAAGCAACTATAATAAATTCCCTTTCATCTCTTTGCCCTCCTCCCCTCACCTCCTACCCCCAGGGTTTCAAGTCCTATTTTGAAGCCTGGTTTTGTTGAGTTGTTTTCCTTAGTATCTGTCACATATATTTGACTGGCACATTTGTTGAATGTACCAAGGGGGCCTTCATGCAGAGCTGCTAAACTTTGAGGGCTTGTTTCTTTCTTCCAAGAAAGAGAAGTTGAGTCAAATGAACACTGGTCCTTAGAGAAGCAGAAAACTTCAGGGTCTTGACACAGTGGCAGGGAGACTCATGGAATGAGCTCATGGACTGTCTCCTGGCTCCCTGGAGGCCGGGCGGATTTGATTGACCGGTCCTCACAAAACTGAAAGGCCTTCTTTCGAATGGCAGCCTGCCACCCTAAGTATTTGTCAGTGTGGCCACTGATGCAGAATAGCATTTAGAAAGCGAATAAAATGTAATTGTACAGAAGAGCAAAGCTGAAGGAGAATGACTGGAACAGAGGGAGAGAAGAAAGAGGAATGGCTTCCTGGACATCTGTGGGGCCATCACACTTCATTCATTTACAGAAGGAACCTTAATCCTTGAACATATGAGTAGGATACCATCCGTACTAAACAAACTTTTCATTAATCCTCTGAGAGCGTTGTGTCTCAGATACGTTTACCTGATTTGGGAAGTAATTTTTTCAGTTATGTAATTGTAGAAGAATGGGATGGGTTTGGTGACAACAGAATGACAATGAGATGTACAACCGAGTGTTCTGCTTGTCTTTTGAGGGAAGTTATGAAATTGGTAGTCAATAAATCAGTGATAGAAAGAATAGGAAATTGTCTTACTGTATCTAATGAAATGGAGAGAATAGGTATTCTGTTATTGATGCCATTTAGCCTAATGTCCCATATGTTCTTACCTACTGACCTTCTGAATTTTGACAGTGGCACTTTCTTGTACAACAGTTACTCACTTTTCTTCTGTCACTATGACATTCCCATTTTCTGAGGTTGATGACTTGATTGTAAACAACAATAGCAAAAACCAAGACCTGCGTGATCTTTTAGCTTTAGTTTGTTTCACAATCCGCAGAGGCCGGAAGTGGGCAAATGCTTTGTTATCTAGTGGCCACCCATTCCTTTCTAGGTTGCAGTATCTCTTTTTTACATTTACTAATTTGAGGAATTGACATAGGTAGTGAGTGACTGTAGTCACTATGGATGGAGTAACATTTAAAAATGAACCATAAGAATTCTGGGGCAGATAGTGTGATGTCATCAGTACATATTGGCTAATTACATAAATGTCTCCAGAGTCCTAACAAACAAGAGCTGGACTGTGGAGATACTGTTTCTCATGAAGAACAGAATACCTGTTACCTATCCAATCTTGTGGAATAAAATCTGCTTTTTCTAACAAATAAACTTTAATATGTGAATATCTTATTGGATATTTTAAAGAGGATTTTTTAAATGTGTTCCTTCTTTCTAAAACATTCCTGGAATAATGAAGCCGTGTTTTTTGGAAAACACAGTAATCACCATACTTGCTTACTAGAAATTATTCCTTGAATGTAACGTTTCAAACTGCTTCATTTATTTTTATAAAGATGATTATCTCAGCCTAAATTATAAATTTTTAGAAAGAATTTTATAAGTGTTTCTTGATATTTTATAATACTTTGAATTATCTACTAATAGTCCATGCCTCCACATTTAAAATAAATTGGAACTTGACTACAGTACTGCTTTCCACAGGCTGAATTCTGTATTGAGATCTTATTCTCGGATTTTCAGTATGGGGTGTCTAGTCACAAAGTCACAAAAGGTTCCCAGAGAAAAACATTTACTCCTGAGGCAGACCAGTGACATGAACCCTGAGAAGCTCATCATGTGGGAGTCTCAGCATTGCATGATTTCATTTAAAAATAATCCTAAATTGGGGCGCCTGGGTGGCTCAGTGGGTTAAAGCCTCTGCTTTCCGCTCAGGTCATGATCCCAGGGTTCTGGGATCAAGCCCCGCATCAGGCTCTCTGCTCAGCGGGGAGCCTGCTTCCTCCTCTCTCTGCCTGCCTCTCTGCCTACTTGTGATCTGTGTCTGTCAAATAAATAAATAAAATCTTTAAACCAAAAAATAATAATCCTAAATTATGGCTGTTGGCATATCTTCCAAAGTAAAACAACAATTGACTTGAAATAACAGTAAAAGGTATTCACCCCTATTTTTTTTAAGGAAGGGCCACATGTTATGTAAATATGTAAAGTCATTTAAATATCTCCCTTTGATCCTGTAAGTCTTGTGTGAGTCGTTTGCAGCAATTGAATTGAGCTTATCGTTTATACATATATGATTTCTGAGAAATACACAATATGATTATTTCTGACTAGATTGAAAGCTTACATTTGTATTCTGGGATAAATTAGTTAGAAATTCTGTTTTATTGTATTCAGTTGCATTGTTTTCATCAGGCAATTTATCACATGGGTATATGTGTAATTTCTTCATTTATTAAATTTCAGATTATGTATTTCAAGCCAGAGCAAGACTTAAACATTTTTCCATAAGTATAGCTTCAGGTAAACAGGCAATTTTAGCCCTGAAAATAGCTTCTGCTTCTGTCAACACGTTGTTTATTCTTTCTCTGAGATAAAAAGTTCAGTTTTCTGATATTTGTACCAAGATAAAGTCAGTAAACAAGATTAATATAGTGTGGAAAAGGTTGTCAGCAGCCCTGGCAAAGGAAATAAGTTGCCTGTACATAGAACATACTGTAAACTGAATAAAAGTGTCAGGTCCACCACGAGATAATGCGATCATGAACTTCTAACAAAGCATGACATAGGCACCGTCGGCTTTTCTCAGAGCCACAGTGTAGAAAATGGATTACTGTATTCCTGGGATGCCCACTGGAATAGCATGAAAACCTCATTTTGAGGTGAATGCAGGATGTGGTCCTGAGTTGAGGCACATGTTTACCTGTGGTGCTCCTGCCGTGGGGGTCTTCATGTCGTCATCTGCACACATTTGCAATATTTGCATTTCTTGGAGTTTAGAGTGTGCGCCGGCATCCTAGTGACCCAGGCGATAAAGGGATAAATCGTTTTTTTGCAAATGTTGGATTTGTTTTCAGAGGCATTTTTCTTCCTCCTCGGGTATTTTTCTGATTGTAGACTTTAAGTGACATTTTTATAGTTGCAGAGGGTTTTTATTATTATTACTATTATTATTAATTATGGCAGAGCATAACTTAGGGCCTTCTGTCAGAACACAGGTCTTGTTGACTGTGACTGTAGTAGTTCATTCTTGCATGGTGCTGCTCACGCTCCCTTTTGAGAACCCTCTGTAAAAGAAAAGTTGTGCGTTGTTTTTTTTTTTTTTAATGAGAGTTGCTTCTATTATGAAAAAAAAATTTTTTTTAAGATTTTATTTATTCTATACACAGAGAGATCACAAGTAAGCAGAGAGGCAGGCAGAGAGAGGGGGAGGAAGCAGGTTCCCTCCTGAGCAGAGAGCCCAATGCAGGGCTCGATCCCAGGACTCTGAGATCATGACCTGAGCCAAGGGCAGAGGCTTAACCCACTGAGCCACCCCGGTGCCCATATTATGAAAAAATTTTTGAACCTTCAATTCTTTAGCACATTTTTAATTTTACTTAGAAACAGAGGGATAAAATACTGTTCTTTTAGGTGAAATTACATTTCGTTCTGTGTAAATATGCAGATTATTCCTGACTTTCTGGGAAAACTATGAAAAGGACTCGTGACTCCTTCCTTGATGTAGGTTTTTGTATGCACTGAAGAAGTGTGCGCTATAAAACATGTTATTTATATTTACGAATTAACTCTGGTTAATTGGTTTTTGGAAATATCGCTTGCTCAACACTAATTAAGTGAGCCTCCTTTTTTTCACATATGATTAAATATATGCACAGTTGAGCAGTATTTGGAAATAAGAGTTTGTGGTCTAGTGCTTAAGAAACTTTTTTTTATTATAAAGGTACTTTTAAAATAGTCTTAAAATTCTAACAGAGGACCTACAATAAGTGAAAACAAGAGACCATTCTTACCTGGAATGAAATTACCCTTTTGGTCCGTGCAATGTTGTTTAGCTTTTGAGAATTAATATTTTATTCTCTATTTTAGATTGGAATCCATCAAATGGATTTTTTTTTTTTTTTTAAAGAAACTCAGTTGTGACATTTTTTGTTTCAACTCTCCTTTCAGGTGAGCACCCCTGGTCCTGTCAATAACAAGAGGATGGTTCACTTTTCCCCAGATTCTCATCACCATGAGTGAGTACGCCCTGATTTGTAGGATCTCATTGGGGTAGTCTGTGTATTCCTTGCAGGAACTTGAGAGCTGTTGCTCGTAAAGTTAGTTTAATTTTGCACCTTTCTATTTTTTTTTTAAGATTTTATTTATTTATTTATTTGACAGAGATCACAAGAAGGCAGAGAGGCAGGCAGAGAGAGAGGAAGGGAAGCAGGCTCCCCGCTGAGCAGAGAGCCCAATGCAGGGCTCGATCCCAGGACCCTGGGATCATGACCTGAGCCGAAGGCAGAGGCTTTAATCCACTGAGCCACCCAGGCACCCCTAATTTTGCACCTTTCTTAAGAAAGAGCAAATACCTTATGTCTTTGACAGTTGTACAAGAACCATTTCAACCCATGGCATAAATGTAAATAAATGTTCTTGAATATAATCATCCTTTTATTTATGATGGGATTTGAACTACATTTTCATTACATTAAGTAGCATCAAGCTCTCCTACCCATCCTTCCTCTCTCCCTTTCTCCCCACTCTTTGTAAAGCACTAAAGTGCAGAGGAAGTGACTGTTTAACTCAGTACTTCTCTGCTCTCTGCTTCTGCCCCGCATGAACTATGAAGGGACCAGAGTGTATTTTCATGTAGCAATAGAAAGGAGAGTCTAATTTACTAAATGATTCTAAAAATTAAGCAATCGAGCTTTAACTTTGATGAAATATTGGGTGAATTTCTAGATGCTAGTTCTATTTCTAAATATATCTTTATTGGAAGAACTTGAAAACATTATATATTTTGGGTCAGTACCATGTCTCCTGTGAAGGTGGTTGAACTTGAAAAAGGCTATAAGATGTGGAAAGACATGAATTAATAATTGAACGAATTTTTTTCTGGCTAATAATCCTGTTAGGATCCATTAGATCCTAGATTTTAAATCCATTCCTTAACCAGTATAGAAGAAATTATTCTTCATCTATAGCTTATTTTAACAGATTATTAATATAAATATAATCTGTATAATATAAAATAGTATTCATAAAAATTATTATTTCCTATAGCATTTATTTTATGGATTACAGTATCATAATCTTCCCTTTCTTTAGTTTATGTTATTCATTTGTATTATCCTATTAGACCTTTTCTCTGTTTTTCTCAAGCAGAAAGAAAAAAGAGTGAAGCTTTTATTAATTCAGAATGGCAATTAAAGACTTGTGTATTTTCTTCTTAATTTTTTGTGCTGATACGAATCAGGAACTCTAGCAAGTATATATAGAGCTGTTTTCAAACCAAAAATTGCATTTGGTAATGATTGTAAATGCTCCAAGGACAGACAGATCTCTTTATCACATTGGAGTCCTGTGCTAACAGTGCCCAGTGGACAGTGAATAGTTATTGGGTGAATGAAAACATCAAAGTGTGAATTTAAAATGAGACAAGTTGGATAATGTCAACTGAGTATTACTTCTCAAATTAGCAGGTATGACCCTCATTGTTTTCTCCTGAAGTCCCTTACACACCAATCTCCCCAGTGGTTCTTAATCAATTAAATAAGGTTCTCTGATATCTGAACCCCGATATCACTATTTTTAGAGTTTTAGAGTGTCCTTGGTTGTCCCAATGCATTTGCTTATCATTCGGTCCACAGTCAGGACTAAAACGGAATCGTCTTACTACCTCGCACCCTACATGCTGCCAGTCCAGTCCGGTCTCTTTAGTCTCTCATGCTGACCCCATCTTTTCCACTTCCTGCCCCATTATTTTGAATAAGCTCTGTTACCTTTATATTACTATAGGATCCTAGGGAATCTTTCTGCCTCTGTTTTCTCACTGTTTGAGTACATGCTACTTACTTCTGCACTTAAGTTCAGTTCCAATTCTTTTATTCCCCCACTCATAAACCCCCAGTATTGCCTCTTGACAATCGAGAGGCTTTGCTGGCATGTTACTGAACACTCCCCATGATCTGTTTCCAGTTACCTTTCCACCTCACCGCTATCTGTCCCTCACAGATAACGGTCCAGCTCTCTGGTCTGCCTCTCTTCCCTGAATATGACCTTTAACTTCACTGTCCCTTTTAGCCTGGGATTTTTTGCTCTTGCAAATATTTGGGAGAATATCTATTTGGGCCCTCTGCCCATTTTTTAGGTTGGATTATTAGATTTTTACTGTTGAGTTATAAAAGTATCCAGTATATTTTGAATATTAACCCCTTATCACATATGTGGTTTGCAAATATTTTCTTCCATTGCATAGGTTGCCTTTGTATCTTGTCAGTGGTTTCCTTTGCTCTGCAGAAACTTTTTACTTAGATGTAGTCCCACTTGTTTTTTTTTTGCTTTTGTTGCCTTGACTTTGGTGTCAGATCCAAAAAAATCATTGCCAGGATCAATGTCAAAGAACTTACTTCCTGTTTTCTTCTAGGAGTCTTAGGATTTCAGATCTTGTGTTCAACTGTTTGATTCATTTTAAGTTGATATTTGTGTATGGTACAGTAGGGCTCCAGTTTCATTCTTTTGCAAGTTGGCTGTTCAGTTTTCCCAAACCATTTATTGAATAAACTGTCCTACCCTGGCGTATATTCTTGACTCCTTTGTCAATTAACTGACCATATATGCATGGGTTTATTTCTGGGCTCTCTATTCTGTTCCATTGATTTTTGTGTCTGTTTTTAGCCAGTTACGTGCTGTTTTGATGACTATGGCTTTGTAGTACAGTTTGAAATCAGGAAGTGGAATGCCTCTAGCTTTATTCCTTATTAACACTGCTTTGATGATTTGAGGCCTTTTATGGCTCCACACAGATTGTTTTCTTATTTATGTGAAAACTGCCATTGAAATTTTTATAATGATTACACTGGATCTGTGGATTCCTCTGGGTAGTATGGACATGTTAGCCACATTAATTTTTCCAGTCCGTGAACATAAAAGATCTCTCCATTTATTTGTGTTTTCTAATAATTATTTCATTAATATTTTATAGTTTTCAGTGTACAGATGTTTTACCTCCTTCATTAAATTTATCTCTAAGTATTATATTATTTTTGATGCTATTATATAAGGGATTGCTTTCATAATTTCTCCTTCTGATAGTTTGTTGTAGAAACAACAGATGTGTTTATACAAAATCTTGATTTTGTATTCTGCAACTGTGCTGATTTTGTTTATTAGTTCTAACAGCTTTTTGTGGTAGAGTTTTCAGGGTTTTCTCTTTATATATCACATCATTTGCAAGCCTATATAATTTTACTTTTTCCTTTCTGATTTGGGTGCCCCCTTTTTTTTTCTTGTCTAATTGCTTAGGATAGGACTTCCAAAACTAAGTTGAAGTAGTAAAAGGGGGCATCCTTGTCTCGTTCCTAATCTTAGAGGAAAAGCTTTCAGTTTCTCACCATTGAGTATGATGCTAGCTGTGGGCTTACCATATATATGGCCTTTGCTATGCTGAGGTACATTCCTTCTATAACCAGTTTATTCAGAGTTTTTATCATGAAAGGATGTTAAATTTTGTCAGATGCTTTTTTCTGCATCCATTGAGATGATCATACGATTTTTATCTTTCTTTTTGTTAATTTGCTATGTCACATTTATTGATTTGCAGGTGTTAAACCCTCCTTCATCCCTGGAATAAATTCCACTTGATCATTATGTGTGATCCTTTTAATCATTTTGGTTTGCCAGTATTTTGTTGAGGATTTTTGCATCTATAATCATCAGGGATATTGGCCTATAATTTTCTTATAGTGTCCTTATCTGGCTTTGGTATTAGAATATAATGCTGATCTTAAAATGATGCAGTGTGGAAATGTTCCCTCCTTTTTAATTTTTTTTGAAGATTTGAAAAGGATACTGTTTTCTTTTTTAATTATTTTCAACTTAAAAATTGTATTTGCTTAGAGGCATTAGAATATCAACAAAACAAGGTGCAACTTTTTTTCTTTTTCTTTTTTTTTTTTCAACTACAAAGTGGTATTGAGTTAACAGAAAAATTATTTTGTATTAGCTGCCTCAGAGACAAGGGAAAATGAGGACAGTACCATTCCCATTGATAAATAATTTGTGGTGTGCACCAACAAGAAGCTGCTCTAAATCTCCATGCCAATTTACAACCCCATCCTGTGCCAGGCAAGGTTAGTGGCTATTGAAAATACCACCAGGACAAGGCTATCTAAAGACACATTTGATAGTATGTTAACTATACAGAAATAGACACTGAACAGTTTAAAACCATAACTTATACAACATTACATTTTAGTCTTTTTTCTTTAAAAAGAATGAGTTGTGTATAAAGGGGGTTAAATGCTTTATAGATAAGAAAAAAGCAAACCTTGCTAGAATCAACTTATCATCTTCTTCCTCTTCATCATCTTCATCTTCCTCATCTTCCTCCTTTTCCATTTTTTCATTTATTTTTCAGCCTTGACAACTTCCTTTTTTGCCTCAGCAGGCTCTCCTGTAGCTGGGTATGCAGCAGTCTCCTTTCTGCACTTTTCTTTAGTTTAGCAGCCTTCTCTTCATAAAGCAGCTTGTCATCTGCTGCAACTATCCCCCTTCTCTCCCTGTTTCTTTACAACATCACCAGTGCATAGGCTGGGATGCTGATTTGGGAATGATACTCAGAACAAAACAAGAAAAAGGCCACAAGAGTCCTCTTGGGTGTGTTGTGATCCTTGAACTTCTTTTGGTTTCCCTTTTAGGAAGGATGTAACTTTTCATTTTTCTTTCATCACGGGCCTTGTCCACCTTTGCCATGTCTTCAATTTTTAGATTTTGTTTATTCTAGAGAGAGCACGCATGCAAACGGGGGGAGGAGCAAAGGCAGGGGGAAAGAATCTCAAGCAGACTCTGAACTGAGTACAGAGCCTGACATGGGGCTCGGTCTCCTGACAGTGAGATCATAACCTAAGCCAAAACCAGGAGTTGAACGCCTAACTGACTGAGCTACCTAAGTGCCCCAGTTTGTTTTTTTTTTTTTTTCCATTTTAAAAGACATGGTTTTCCTACCTCTCTGAACACTTCTTAGAAAACTCCAAGAAGTTAACAGAAGCATCTGGATGCTTCTGTGCTGGAAAGTTTGTACAAGGGATGCATATGATGAAATTTTGCCCCTCAGCTTCTTGGGACCTTCTTTGTCCATGTTTACTTATTTTTCTTCAATGACGCACAGTCATCCAGTGCCTGTCTGACTCTCCCTTGCCCCAGAAGTGTCTTTGTGGAGTTCAGTGTAGTACAATGGCTGTCTATTAATTCTTCTTTAAATGTTTGGTAGAGTTCACCAGTAAAGTCGTATGGTCCTCGACTTTTCTTTTCTGGGGAGGTTTTTGATTACTGCTTCAATCTCCTTACTAGAAATTGGTCTGTTCAGATTATCTAATTATTATTTGAAATTGGTAGACTGTATTTCTAGGAATTTATCCATTCCTATGGTATCTAATATGTTGGCATGTAATGGTTTATAGTAGTTTCTTATGATCCTTAGTATTTCTGTGTTAACAGTTGTAATGTCTTCATTTCATTTCTGATTTTATTTTAGTTTTCTCTCTTTTTTCTTAGTCTAGCTAAAGCGTTGTCTGTTCTCTCTTTATAAAATCTAGCTTTCAGTTTCATTCATCCAGTTCTGTTATCTTTTCTATTTCATTTACTTACACTATAATCTTTGGTATTTCCTTCTTTTTGCTAGTTTTGGGCTTAGTTTTTTGGGGGGTTTTTTGTTTGGTTGTTTTTGTTTTCTGTGTATACTTCCTTGAGGTATAAAGTTGTTTACTTGAGATCCTTTTTTTCCCCCTAATATCCTAATATAGGTTTTTATCACCGTAAACTTCCCTCTTAGAACTGTTTTTGCTGTGGTAAGTGCTTGTGTGCCCATTAAGAACTGCCTGTTTGCTTTCTATAGTCCTATGTGTCTTGTGGACAGAAGCCCCATTGGCTTACAGAGCTAGATATTTCAGGGCCCCATCCCAGGGTAAGAGTCCTGAAAGTTGGAATACTAGGTGTATGTTCCAAACCCTGTGCCCCTCAGGGAGAAGTTGGGAATTTGGGGTTTCTTCCTGAGTATATGGCTTAGTGCCAGCGGTGGGATTTATGGTGAGAGTGTGTCTCAGCCTTTCCTACCTACTTCAGTATGGGTTTTTTCCTCATCTGCCCAACATGTAGGAGTCACTCAAGTAGTTTATGCATTTCTCTCAGAGGAAATTATTCCACATGTAGCTGTACAATCATTGTGTCTATGGAAAGGGAGAGTTCAGTGGCCTCCTCTGTCACCATCTTTGTCCCTAGCAGCCCCTTTCTGGTTAGTGAATATCAGCAGGAGTTTAAAGTCACGAGTGGCCACATTGTTTGTTTAGGCATTAGGATTCCTTCAAGAATGTAGTAGGTTTCTGTTGTGTTTATGGTTACTATTCCTTGCCTGGAAATGTTAGTGGCCATGATGTTTTTCCTATATCCTTACTTAGCTTTTATGCTAAAGGCTTTTGCCTTGAGCCATGTGAAACAATGACCTCCAGAGGTTAGGTACCATCTTTAAGAAACCTCTGCGCTGAAGAAGGTCTAGACCAGAGCCATAGTCATGGCAGTCATAGCCCTGTTCACTCTAGCTTCCATGCCACTGCCTGCTTCCACGTGGGAATTCCAAACCTGACTTTCCCTAATTATGAGTCTCTCATTAAACTTGAATTGTAATCTCTAGACTGAAGTATCTCTTTTAGCAAATCTGTATTTTTATCCCTTTCTTTAGGCCTGCCCTTACCCATGTAGAGCAAATGAAGAAGGTGCCTTGGAGTCCTCATTCTACAAGTTTCTTTTTGGGAGATACCATAGGAAACAGCATAAGAGAATTTTATTTTATACAAATAAATAAGTACACAGGCATATTTTACACTACACACACACACACAAACACACACACAGAGTCCCATTGGAGTTACCTGTTAGTACTGGCCTCTTTCTCTAGTCAGTTTGAAAACTGACCACATTTGTGCTTCATTTTGTCTCTTTCATTGTCCTGGGGAGGAAACCCAATATCTGAAATTTTCCTAACATTTCCTTTAACAGGAGAAGGTATATAGTGTTTGAGGTAAGTCCAGACATAGTTTTAGTTATATGCCTCCCTGACTTTCTTCCAAGATAATTAAGTCCATACTTCATTCAACCTGTTCCTTATTAGAAAGTTAGATACATAAAACTGACTCCTGCTGCCACATTTGGTGTCTCATAATAGAAAAAAACAAGATATTTATACCCTCAGGATATGCAAATAATTTCTAAGGCAATCCTGGTCACCAAGAGTTTTAAGGGAGTCAATTTCCAGATTCCTTTGCTTCCATATATATAGACCTTCTTTCCTGAAATCATTAGCCTTCGTTACTTCGCTGATTCTCATTTTTCACAATTGGTTTTTTCCCACTTCGGAAAAAAAGACACTCCCCCCCGAGCCCCCCCACTTTCCCTCCCTACACTCTCCAGTCCTACTCTTACTTTGGCACATTGCTTCACAGTGTAAAATCCTTTTGGGTTCCAAATAGAGGGACATTCCAAATATTATGCTGATATTGTATCTTGGCAGATGGAATCTAATGACCAAATCACAAAGCCTTTTGCAAATTAGGTAGATAGTTTCTAATTGTTTGTTTTTAGTTGTTGGTAGATTGTTAAAAATTCTCCTTAATCTAAAAATCATTGTGTGATTTTTGGCATAAATCTCTGAAGGAGTTTGATAATCAAATGACTGCTCTAACCAGATTCTTTTTATTTCCACTCACCAATTTATGTGAACAAGGTTTCTGAGCACTCAAATTGATAAAAATAAGAAGTATGAATAGACTCAATGATAAAGGATAATATTCATCAATGGTTACATGAACTAGTTTGGGGGAAAAGGTTTTTTATGCCACTCCTAATAAAATTGTATTATTTTATGTTTAGGGCTATCAAAACATTTATGCTGGTTTCATTAATTAAATACTAATGATAACTTTTTCAGATCTTAAATAACTTATCAACTAAGAGTAGTTACCAGTGTTGACTGACCGATAAATTCATGAAAATAATTTATTAACTCTAGTTTTATAGTCACAGAAATTTAAGAAAACTGGATGGATGGATAGATAGACACATAAAGACACACATTATTGTTGCAAAGGAATATGGCAAGGTTACTAATAAAAGACTTTCGAGCATAAAAAGATATTGCATTAGGATAAACTTCTATGTGACAGTGATATTGGAAATTCAAGGAGAAAATAAGCCAGGTAAATTTTCAACATTTAAAGAAGTGCTTTTCATAGTGTTTTGTTTTGTTTTGTTTTGTTGTCAAAGCAGATATGAAATCAGTGATGATATTCGGATCCCAATGTGTATATTTAGAGGAGCGGTGTAATGGTTTTCTTCTAAAATGTTAATATATACAGTTGCAAGAAACTAATCTTCTGCAAATATTTAAATTTATGGTGAAAAGTTTTAGATTTCTACCTAAAATAGGTGAGAGGGATATTTTCATAACTGTGCCAGACAACATGTATGCAAAAGTGGTTGAAGACCCATGTTGAATAGAATGCTTGCAGGAAAAAGTAACGGAATGTTCTACAAATAATGGTTTAGACAAATTGCAGTTTAGTTTACTGGCATGACTGGAAGTCTGGAAGTGTAGGCATTTCCAGGGCTGTCAAGGAGGCAATATAGTGTTTCAGGAATCCTTGGCATTTTTCACAGAAGTGCCACTAACCATTTTCTGTGCCTTCTGTATTCTCTCTTGAGATATTTATTTCTACCTGATGATAGTACTTATCACATTATTCTCTCGAATATAGTTACTATATACAGACTTCATTCACCTTAGTACGAATCATGAGTTTGCCGTGGTTGGAGACTTCATCTTCTTTAAGTGACTGTATGCAGCACGATGCCTTACGCATCAAATCATGGGCTCTGGGGTGAAGGTTAGCCAGTTCCACTACTGGCTAGTGAGGGAAGGACACACTCCCTTCCTGATACTTGCCCAAAAGCATAGGGAAAGCACAGACTAACTGTCATGGCCTTGTGTCATCCCTACTGCAGTTTACCTCAAAGCTGTGATAACTCATCTGAAAGAATGGCTAGAAACAGCCATTAAATTACCAAATATTCAGCAACTCCTAATTGGAAGTAAGAACAAGTACTGCCTTCAGTCAGTTAACTGATTCTTCTAAGTCGATACATGTTTTGCTTTAGAAGGTCACCTCAAAAACAGTCTGATGTAGCAGTACTTTAAATAATTTTACCTCATAGCATTTCAAGCTTAAAAACAGATTCTAACGATTAAGGGAAAAAATATTTTAAAGGCTCCAATACAATAGTGTGTAGGAATTTCAGTTTTGAAACCATGCTTTTATATGGTCACATGGTCAACCAAGTTTAGGGAAGGGTAGCCTAGAAATGACCAGTCGAAAGAAGCAGGGCTGCTGAGTTGAGAAGTGAAAAAGGATGTTTTCAGAGTTAATAGAACAAATGCCCAGCAGGGCACTCATTGTGAAAAAGCCTACGTCACAGAAAGTTTTCAGCTCAGTTTATGAGAGTCCTAGAAGTTGATGAATAATAGTATGGATGGAGGCACCTGGGGGGCTCAATCACTAGTAAGGCACTAGTAAGGCAGATGCTTTCAGCTCAGGTCATGATCTCAGGGTCCTGGGATCAGGCCCCATGTCGGATTCCCTCCTTGGTGGGGATTCTGTTTCTCCCTCTCCTTTTCCCTCTGCCACTCCCCCTACTTGTGCTCTCTCTCTCTCTCTCTCATAAATAAAATCTTTAAAAAGAAATAAAAGTTTGGATTAGTTTCTATAAAAATTATATTTGACAATAACTTCAATTATTAAAAAGACTTACTTATAGAAATTTGGTGAACAGCCAACCTTGCTGCATACCTCAGATTATGGAATCTCAGTTTTAAAGGTAAAATGAGATGTGATCTGTGCAGATAGTGAGAAGGCCTGCAGAGTTAGGAAAAGGTGATTGTTAATAAAATAATACCTAACGTCGTACTAACTGTGTATTTATATTTTGTATAATCGTATATAACTGTATATATATTGCATAGGTAATCCACTTGTTAATATATGTTAGGGCTCTTTGAATAGAAAATATTTAGCCCAGATACATGAAATAGTCATAAAAATAACTATGAAAAGGTGCACAAAAAGTGACGAGATACCCAATCCAACTAAAGCAGAGACATTTGTATCTGATTTCTGCAAAGTAACATGTTGTTTTAAAATTCACGTTTAATTATTCTGTTGACTTTCTGAAAATACAAGTAAGAAAATGCAGAATATAAAATTAACATATGACTACATTTTCTTTTAAAAATATTGAAGACTTCATTTTTGTAGTTACTTTCTGTTCACTCTACCTCCCTTTCTGTGCTAACCCTAAATGGTTCCAGAATTTTGTCCCTTTTTTCTAATCACTTATGAGATACCTGTTTTTAAATTGAGTAAACATGATATATTAATTGATTTTTAAATGATATTTGTATTTGCTTTTATTTCATTTTAAAGAATAAGACTTTTACCTGCAGTACTATATGTAAATCAAAACTTATTTTAAATGCAAGTGGGTAACTACCTGTAATCCTATGATGAATTCCTTTATAAAGCAAATATTTACACCTTTTTTTATCTTTTGTATAAATATCAAGTTTGCTTAAAGCAAGATTTGCCTGGATTAAAGGTTAGTTCATTGGGAGTACTTTCGTACTTTGAAATTTAGCATCTATTGCTTTATAAAAATAAAAGTGGCTTCAACTTCAGATTAAGATAAATAAAATATACTGGATCAATTCCTCCCCTGATCTATTGTGATTCCCTTGGGAAGTCGTTTTAACCTACATGTGTCTTAATTTTTATCTCTGGAATAAGGATAAGAACAGTCCTATACATAAGATATTTATATAAAGTACTTACGTAAAATAACAGAATAATTATTAAAGCAGGTGTAAAACATTTTAGGTTGATGATGATGATGATAATGCTTTATTTGGATAGTATATTATATTTTCCAGAGTATTTTCATATACACCACTCTCTCTGTGCATGTTTTCATATGCACAGTTTTTTACTGCCTCTCTGAAGCAGTCCTAACAGCCCCATTTTATACGTGATCGGACTTTTGGAAAGTCACACAGTATATTCTATTCAACCAAAAGTCAATTTAAAAAAATTGTATTCAGCATCTGTTATGTATGATAACCCACTAAAACTGGAGTGGGGGGGAATCCTGTAAATATTACACTTGAACACTGGTGTATCTCCTGACATTTAGGAATAAATAGGAAGTTATTACAAAAATTCACAGAGTAAAAGTTCACATATTACTGTATTCCACTGTGTACTATAGGAAAAGAAAATAAATATTTATTTTAAATACCTACTCTATGCCAGGTTCTTAGCATATTTAAGCTTCCCAATCCTATAAGAGAAGTAGGATTAATTTTATTGTACAGATGAGAAAGAGACCAAATATAATGGAAAAACTCAGATTTTTCCCTCCTACTTTTTCCTGTGTGTGTGTGGTTTTTTTAAAAGATTTTTCTGTATTTATTAGAAAGAGAAAGACAGAGATAGCACTAGAGAGCAGGAGCCAGAAGGAGAGGGAGAAGCAGACTCCCCGCCGAGCAGGGAGCAAGACATGAGTTCCCGTTGCAGGACCCTAAGATCATGACCTGAGCTGAGGGCAGACGCTTACCCAACTGAGCCACCCAGGCGCCCCTCCTGTGTGTCTTCTTTAACACTTATACAGAACATGTCATTTCTGACACTGGCTTTTCCTCATGACAACAAGCAAGTGTCCAGGACACCAACTGACTGTCCTGTTTCAACGTAGTTTTGCCACCAGGTACCCAGAGATGGCATCAGATGGTATAAGTTACAGGTTGAGTCCTATGAGACCACCTTGCCCCCTAACACCCCACATCTCCAGATAACCCCTGGCAAGCCCGGGCTGTTACCTGTGCTTCTGACCCCCCAGATACAAATCAGAGGTTCCAACGACTGCCTCCAGCTCAGAACACCAGTCGGATTCTGGCTATGAATCCGAGGTCCCTGCATCACCTTCCTTGGGTTTATTTAATTTGCTCACAAAATTCAGAGAAATGTCTTATTTACTAGATTACTAGTTTATTATAAAAGCATATAACTCAGCAACAGCCAGATGGAAGAGATATACCAAGGCCAGGTATGGGTGAAGGTGTGTGGAACTTTCATGTCAGATCCAGGTATATACCACTGTCCCTACATCTTCTCTCTTCCCCTATCTGGAAACTTTTCAAACCTTGCCTTTTTGGGTTTTTATGGAGGCTTCATTACGTAGGCACAATTGATTAAATCACTGGCTTTGGGTATGGATTCAACCTCCAGTCCTCTCCCCTCCCCAGAGGTCAGGGATTGAGACTGAAAAATCGAACCACCAGCCTCATAGTTGGCTCCCCTGGCCACTAGCTCCCAGCCTTAGGGAATGTCCAAAAGCCACCTCATTAACATAACAATGTCACTCTCAGCATTTAAGGAATTCTAAGGGTTTTCAGAGCTGTGAGCAGGGAACCATGGAGTAAGACCAAATACATATGAGAAATACATTTTAATCATCTGAATAACCAAATATATAGTTTTCCTCTAAATCCCAGCATTGCACCCACACTCAGAAAATTAATTTGTCACAGTTCACCTTGGTAGTAAGGACCAGAGCCTATATTCAAACCTAGATCTTTCTGATTCTAAAACGCATGATTTAGCAAGCACACCATTCTGAACTTCCTGGGTTTACATTTGCAGTTTAATTTAAAAAATGAAGGTTCTCTTGAGTATAGTCAGAGCATAGTTTTCGAATTGACTTTTTGTTTCATAGAAAAAAAATAATGAGGAATAATCTTTACATCATGGTCATTCGGTCCCCAGAACATGAGACCCCGAAAGAATCTGGAAGACCACCTAAGCCACTGCTGTGATTCTTCTCATTTCATAGAATAACATGGTGCCTCTAGTTGTTAAAACTCTGCTCTGTATCTCAAGCCATTCATTTATCCATCTGTTCAGAAAATATCTGTGAGGCCTACTATGTGCTAGATCTGTAGTAATGAACAAGACAGACATGGCACAACCTAGTAGAGAAGAGACATTGATCAGTAAGCACACACATAAAGGTGTATGTACAGACTGACACACAGATGATTATTATATAGTGAGCTGAGTACTCTAAAAGAGAACGTTTTTAAATAAAGATTTATTTATTTATTGTAGAGAGAGAGAGTGCAAGTAGGAGAGGCATGGGGAAAAGGGAGAGAATCTCAAGCAGACTCCGCGTTGAGCACAGAGCCCACCATGGGGCTCGATCTCACAACCATGAGACCATGACCTGAGCCAAAACCAAGCGTCAGAGGCTTAAGCGACTGCACCACCCAGGTGAAGAATTTGAACTAAAGATGGAAATAAAAGGCTTCCTTAAGGAACACAAGCTTGAGATGAAACCTCCAAGAATTAAGGGGATAATGACAAGAGGAGCATTTCAAGTGGAGAGAATAGCTCTGTGTTCAGATGGTGAAAGGAATGTTAGCAATAAGCACAGAATGGGAGAGCAAGAGGGAGTATTGGGTGAGACAGGAGGAAGGGAAGCAAGGACTGATGATGCTGAGGCCAGTGGGCCATTTAGGGATTCTTTCTCCTGAGACCAGTGGACAACCCTTCAGACCTTGGTTTGCGTTTGTTTATTTATTTGTTTGCTTGAGGTAAGGGTGTGAATAACCAAATATTCAAAAAATGGAACTTGGAAGCATCACTGTAGCTCTGCAGTATGAGAAATGGAGTCAAGTTAGCAGGTATAAGAAAAGTAACTTGCTGGTGTTTGGATAAGAAAGAGAAAGGGGTCCAAGCTGAGTTTAGTTGTCCATTGGAAGGTCAGTGCTGCCATTCACTGGGCTAGTGAACTAGCTAGATGGAGACTCGGTTTGTGACAAAAAAAGAATCTTAGCAGTATTTATGTATTTATTAAAAAATATAATAAGCCCAGGGGCACCTGGGTGGCTCAGTTGGTTAAGCGTCCAACTCTTGATTTCAGCTCAGGTCATGATTTTGGGATTTGAGATTGCGCCTTGTGTTGGGCTGGTTGAGATTCTCTCCCTCCCTCTCCCTTTGTCCCCACCCCCACCCCCATTCTCGTGCACATATGCACGTGTGCGTGCTCATGCATATTCTCTCTAAAAAAAATGTATATATAAATATATAGTAGGCCCATTACATGTTAACATAAATAGCATATTTTTAGGAAAATATGCTATTTTTTTCGCCCAAAAAAATTAGTGAGAACATGCTATTGTTTGCACAAATTACTTTAATGTCTGGCTTAATAAAAGACAGCTTAGATTCCTTTCAACATGGGGTGAGATGTTGCTTTGGTTGAAGCATATGAAGAAAAGTAGTTGGACAAGGAAGGAGTGTTTTAATAGCCTTTTCATTCCAGATCATTGTGGCTATTCTTTGATATGATACTAAAACACAAAGAATGGTTGTTTCTCAAACGTTCTTTATAATGTCTAATCCAAAAACATATCAACGATTTTTTTTCTATTAAATCTGCTGTTCTGTCTTGAACTCTGAAAGGATCACTTACACACCATGATTTAGTAAACCATACATTGGTCGTACAAAGGCACATCCCTAACAGGGAGGAAATATATTAGTCAGGTTGTCTGGGTGAATAGCTTGCTTCTAGTTGGTTATTAATCCAGATGTCATTTACAGATACCAGAAGTGTCCATTCCACATCAAGGTAGAATGTGACCTGTCAAAGAGCATCACCATCTATGAGCTTGAGAAGTTGTTCCAGTAAGAGCAGAGACAAATCCTATTAATGTAGAGGCTGTTTACTCCCAGGTGTTAGTACCACAGAGGCTGGAGATTACATCAAAGTCTTAGGAAATCTGCCCTTTTAATGTAAGTGTCTTGTCCTTCTGCAGTATAGTATGATGGGTGCACACTGTGGGCAAATAGCCTGGTGTCTGCGCCTCATTTTTGCACCTGGAAAGTGAGAAGAACCTTGTAAGGTTTTTACAAGGAGAGGAAATAATACATGTCCTGTGTCAAAAGAGTGCTTGGGAAACACAAGTCCTCAATATTATTGTTCTCTAAAAAACAAATAGCATAAATAATAACATTGGTATCATTCTCTGTGGGCTTTTTGTGGTTTATTTGCCACCGTGTTTCTCTTGATTTCCTACTCCTTGATGTTTACAAGTAGTTTTGATGTAGAATACTGCCGAAGGCCTAGGCAGGCAACTAATCACAACTCCCCGGTTGTGAGGTTGAAGAGGCCTCCCCAGATGGGTCCCTACTGAGGATCCATGGAGTGGTGGAAGCAGTGTGGGTGGGTCAGGCAGGGCAAGGACAACTCGAGAAGGGAAGCATCAACTCTGCAGCGACTTCCATGTTCTGAACGTTGTTGTTGAACTTGTTCTCAGCCAGAACGCAAGTTGTTATCACAGTGGAAGGTTCGGGTTCAAGGTACCTCTAGCTTGGACGCTCCAGAATTTACACCAAGGGCTTTGTGTGATTGTTCCTGGGGGCAGAGCCAGAGGATAGAATATTCTGGTATTTTTAATGTTTTTTTAAAACTCCGGCAATCCAAAGGTCATAATTTGTTGTAACGATGCTATAATTAAGTTGTGGTAAATGATAGCATTTGAAGATTTTATAACCAGAATTGATTCGTAAAATGAATACAGTCCCAGCAGTTTATGTTAACATAATTAAATGGAAATGTAATTCTGAGTTTGCTTATTAAATTGAAAATTACTGGGTTATGAGCACTCTTACAATTCTGTCAAAATTGGTGTAAGTCTAGAATTACATGAAATATCCATTAAAATAAAGCATATTTAAGGCTCTATTGCTGGTGGCGAATACATTTCTTAAAGCACATGCAGATGGGTCATGTGAGAGCACGTGCTTTTCGTTAGGCTCATGCTAACTCCTTTTCTCTTTCCTCTGCAGCCATTGGTTTAGCCCTGGTGCTAGGACAGAGCATGGCCAGGTAAGGAACATTCTATCCAAAAGGAAGTTTCTTAGTGTCTTTCAAGTATCAACTATCTCCCTTCAAGGTAGTAGATCAGCTCTGTGAGAAAAGATAGAAATCCCAGCTCGTTGAAAAAGGAGTTGATTGTGCCTGTGCTTAACACACTAACCAAGTGCCTCATCCTCAGTAAGCATCAGAATGCTCCCTTACCACCACCTTCCCCTGTCATGAATGTCACCTCCACGGGAAGGCTGTGGGAGTCACTTGTCTGTAGGACTTCACCATTTACCTTTGTTTTTCACAAAGTTGCGATATCAAGATAGTACGTATGCTCAAAAAATTGCTTAATATTAAGTAAGGTCAGCCAGCAAGAGAATATTTTTATTTTTGAAGTTTAGAAGATGGTAATAGTTTCTTACAAGTTTACGTTTTATTTTTCCATGAGGTTTTTTCTTTTATTGCTTACTAGTATACATGGCAGCACAGTGATTAGTTACCTTAACAAAAACTTAACATTCATTTCAATGAACTTCACATACAAAATAAGTACTTTCTTTCTTTTTCCCTTGAATGTATTCGTTTTCTCTCCTCAGCATGCTGTGGTAATTTAGGGCTTAGGTTTTTGATAAGTTTTAAAGCATATGCATTTTACAGTTAGCATCCTTGTTGATTTTTTTTTTCATTATGAATTATAAAAGTTACTAAGTGGGTCAAAAATATGTAAGAAATACCCTTAAATACATGAGAATGAAAAACCTCACATCCACAGGGATGATTTTCTGTGAAGGGTAGGTAGGTAGATAGGGAAAGAGGTAGATAGGTAGATAATATATTCATGATGTTTAATTTCTTAAGCTGAGCCACACTTGGTTGTGTATGCCATAGTTCCTTTTACTCATAATAAGAAGGTGTTAAATACTTCATTATAAACTATACTAACTTTTTAACACACATGAGACTAGCTAAAGAAAAATATCATGTAAATTCAGCTTTAATAGTATTTTGTGAACTTGCCCTTTTCCATAGGAGTGATTGTCCCCTTTAAAGATACTTCCCATAATAATAGTATAATATGGACTGCTGTTTCTAAAGATTTGGAAATTAACCAGACTAAGTTATGTCTGTGATGTGTTTATCTTATTATTCAAAATGTAAAAATTAGACTTCTTGCTTTCCCAAATGGTTCGTGTCTCTCTATGTACCTATGTACGGTGCTTACAAGAAGATGCTGCTTCTGGGTAATATGTCATATCAGAATATAGATTATCCCAAAATACAATTTTTTTAAAGCTCCTTTTCTACCTTTTAGAAATACTAAAGTAATGTTATAAGGTTGTCTTTCATATCACAGTATAACTGGTTGCTTCTAGCCAAGATTTTCTCCCTACAGTTAAAAATCAACAATGCTAATATCATAAAGAGAAAAAAGTTGAGCAATTCTTTTTTGCTTTTAATTTTTAAAATCTTTTTGACCAATTTTTAAATCTGCCTTTCGTTTAAACTTTGATACATCATTTCAGATTTCTGTCTTGAATGTAGGTTATTAATTAATGAGTACAGTTGATTCTGATTATCTACAGTAGCTGTGGGCTATAAAGTTGATGTGAACCCTATAGTAGCAAATACCAAAACACTGCTCCTAGGGAAATACAAGGTTAGGTTCCTGAGAGGTCACAACATTTCATTTACTGATCAATACATATTCTTGTTTGATGTATGTTTATGTTTAATGATACCTTACTTAATATAGATATCATTGATTCTTAATATCTGAAGGAAGCTTGTTCAATGCACATGTTTCCTCTGTAAGGTCTCTGACAGCCTTGCACTTAGGAACACTGGACAGCACCTCAGCTTTATCCTGGGGGCCACTTTAAATGATTAAATAAAAAAGAAGAACACAAAAATGCAAAAAATATAGTACTAAACAGACTGCTTGTTCACACTGAGAGCTGAAACACCGAGCGAAGGATCTACTCATCAGGCCTCAGCTAAGAGCGTGCAGGACAGGGGACCCAAATTTTTGCCACTCCACACGTGTCTGTGAAGGACTACAAAAATGTCGGAAGTATGATCTTGGCATTACAAATAAATTTTTGCAAATAGGCAAATTTGTAAACATGGAATCCATGAATACTGAGAAATCGTTGTACCTAGGTGTACATATACAAACCACACAGAGACCACTTATATTCCGAGGGGTGAACATTTCTTAATTCTACTCAGATCTAAGTCTAGCACTGTAAACTTTGCTAAATAAACCTCAGTGCAAGTGATGAAATGCAAAAACATAAAGAAATGTAAAATCCTTCACCAGATTGTTGAATGAATGACTGTTGGCATGCATGAGGACCTTTTTTTTTTTCCCATACCAACTTAGCAACATAAAGAAAGGATAACATTACCGTCACTTTTTGGAAAGCCCACCCCTTTCTACTTCCTCTGTCTTATAATTCCTCTTTCCATTCTTTAGTCCTAAATCCCATACCCATTGACACCATTCGTACTTCTCACTCTTTTATTACACATTCAGTAAATAACTATTATCCATCAGCCATTATCTTTCAGGTACTCTCTATCTTTATGAAGGAAAGTATTTAGAAAAACAATGTAGCTTTCCCCTGTGATGGTTATAATCTGGGGCAGGAAAGCAATAATGACACAGTCTGTCATGAAATGTTTGAGAAAACCACAGAGAGGGCAGTTATAAAGGCCCCAGAAGAGAAATAAAGTTGGTTCAGAAATGGAAGGAAGGAGAAAGAAGCAGTTATATGAAACATCTTTTTTTTTTTTTTTGTCCTACTTTATTCTGATTTTTCCTCTTTGAACATCTAATAATTTGACATTTTGACTATATTTACAAGTATCTTAAGGAGTCATAGGCTACAGTTTAGATATTACTTAGCTCTCCCTTTAGGGTGAGGACACTGAGAGCCCACCTGTGAGGAGATTTGAAATTCTTTGGTAGACACTTGAGAAGTTACAGAAATATTCCTAAGCGAATGGCTCTGAGTATCAGGTGGTAAAGAGAGCATTTCTGTGGAAGAATTCCTCTCTTGGCTTCTTCTCTTGTATTAGGGACTTGAAACTTTTAGTAATCTTGTGAAAATATTAAACAGAAATGAAACAGAACATTTCTGTTGTGAAAACAGAAATCCCCTGCTTGCTTACCGACAGTAAGAACCATCCAGGTTCCAGGAAGGAACACTTCTCTTCCTGGTTTAATGCAGTAGTTTTCAAAACTGTGAAATTTTTGTAAACCTCACATTGTACTAGGTTTTGTGCTTATGAATTTTCATGTAATTCTTATATGGGTCATTTTTTAATATACATCTGCAGGTCACTAATCAGGGAGTTGTGTCTCCATCTGGCCTAAGTCCAGCAATCTGAAAGTTGGAAGGTAAGAAGCACTTCGCACCATATTCAGAAGTTCTGTTATTAATCAGAGTTGGCGTGGTCGAGTCAGAATCTTGAAAATTGACCTCACTTGTGACACTGATAGTCGTCCAAGGAAACAGAAAAATCATCAATAAGAAGAGCGAGGAATTTCTCAAAACCTGATGAGCTTCTCTTGCTTATTAGAGCAGAGCTCAAGGATTCTTGTGCCTTTGACCATGAACTCAGGACCTGACTTAGCCTTCTACCCCACTGCACCCTGCCATCCTTTTTCTTGTTCTTTGGGACATAGCAGAAACGTGTTGAGAATCTTTCAAATACAAATACATGTTTTCTGTTCTAATAACATTCTGGATTAATTTTTTCTTCTTTGCCCCTTCACAGATCTAGCTTCCCATACTAATTAATTGGATTCATGACCCATAGATCTGACTTTGTATTTTTTTAATCTTGGTTTGATTTTAAATTTGCAAAGGTGCACCTAGATTTATAGTTTTATTGATAAAGTGTGAAAATTTGTGATGGTTTTTAATATAGAAGCACTGTATTAGATAATTCCGGTATTTACCTCCTTTTGTATACAAAGCCCATCAAAACTATAAATTTGAGGGAGAAAATAAATTCTCACATGAATATCATAGAAGGAGCTCTAACATTAGAATTTAGAGAAGGCGCTATCTCATTTAAGTTGATCCAAGTGGTGGCCTCTCCAAGAACTATCCAGACCTAGTAGGTATGGCCTAATATTTATTTTGGTCCTTATAGTTGAATTTTCAAAACTAAACTAATAGAATTCTTATTTTAGAATGTTGTGTTTAGGATTTTGAGTTCTTTGCTGTAACTGTTTTAACACAAACCACTGAAACAGCATTCACATATCTTTTATCTTAAAATTAGGTAAGTTAGTTAGCCACTACTATTAATTTCAGGTGGATGTAGAGATTTTATCATCCCACCTCTGGCTATCTGTGTCACAAATGTTGGTTTGTACATATGTTCTTAAAAGGCACTAGACTTAGAAATGCCAAAGTAATTAATTATTTTTATTTTCAGAAACAATTTTGTTTTCATGGTACGAAGTGTTTCTAAATTGAAACACTTTCAGATTAATGGACTTAAGATAAATGGTTGCCATTTTCTATACGTAGTAATAATGAGATCGAGCTTCAGCTGCCTATCAGATACTAGATCTCACTCCCTACTTCTTTATCACATTTATTCCATCATTCATTCATTCAACAAATAGTTACTGAGCACTAAAACTGTACCAGACACCGTGCTGGACCTTGGAGATTCAAGAATGAATAGGGGAAGCAAAGGGCCACAGGTGAGCGAGAATGTGGTGCACATGCCAAGCTAGAAAGTTCAATATGGCGGGGCTATGTAATTTAGAGAAGAGGAGGTGAGTGACCATCACCAGAGGGGAGGTGGGTAGAGAGATGGGTGAAATAGGCTCAGAGGAAGGAGAGTGGCCTTATCACAGTGAGCACTGAGTAATGGACAGAATTGTCGAATCACTGTATTGTACACCTGAAACTAACAGAATGTGTGTTTACTATACTGGAGTTAAAATCAAAAAGAAAAAAAAAAGAAGAAGAAGAAGAAGAAGTAGGAAGGTTAGGTTGGGGTAGGAGGAAACATAAGAAATTAGGAGTTTAGAAATGTAATCAAAGTATGAAGGGCCATGAAAGGCTTGAAC
Source organism: Enhydra lutris kenyoni (assembly GCF_002288905.1). NCBI lineage: Eukaryota > Metazoa > Chordata > Mammalia > Carnivora > Mustelidae > Enhydra > Enhydra lutris. Next base: position 19,504,792 of record NW_019154109.1, on the reverse strand, counting down.
AAGATTTAGGGTTTTATCTGCAGAGAGTAAACTAGATCTAATTTTAGAATTACTGGCTGCAGCGCGGAGAATAGATTGGATAGGAGTGAGTCTGGAGGCAGGGAGGCCTTTGCAAGTAAGAGAAAATCATGGTACTAGGATGGTAGTAGTGGGGAAGGAAAGAAGTAGAAATTTAAGAGAAATTTAAGATACATGTACTTATCATTAAGACCGTCCTGAAAGAATAAATAAATGATTTAACTACATTGTTGATGATCTAAGTTCTGTTTCCTCTCAAAGGTAGCCAAATGTTGCTAATTATTAATTCCAAATAATGTGATTAAATAGTTTAAAGCAGTTTTTTATCAAAAGGTATTGCTACTGGTAGACAATACCCACTGACAACCAGGCTCATTAATTACAATCATAATGGTAGCATTTGAACCATTTTGCTCAGCACTTCTTGTGTTTTGGTCATAGTGCTAAGCATTCTACATGGTTTATCTTGTTTAACCCTCCTGGCAACCCTATCAGTAGATAATATTATCTCCTTTTTACAGATGGACGTGAGGGTTAAGTACTTTGCCTAAGACTGCCCAGTTTGTAAATGGCAAATCTGTTATTAAAACCTAGTAACTTGTTAGTTACAGGCACAGCTGGGATTAGAACCTAGATCTATCTGCATTAGTACTTCTAAGATTTCTACTTTTGTTAGGGTTAATTTCTAATATGCTGTGCATCTTCCTTTTGGCCCAGTCTTGTGTATAATTATATTTCTGCATAAATAAGATAAGCTACAGTTTGAGCAAACACATAGTACAGAGTATTGACTACTGGGTTTTTTTTTTTTTCTTTCCAATTAGTTACGGCAAAGCCAAGTGTGAAGGGAAGTGGATGGTGGGGCATTTTGAGGAGGCAATCAAATGTATATACATACTTTCTAATTATGTATTTCCAAGCCAATAATTTCTTTGAAAACAAATGTTTTAAGTGTGTTTCTTAACCATGTTTGGCCAGGAGATACAGAGAAAATATTAGATCTTTTATGTCAGCATAAATGACAAAGTCTCAAAAATTCACAGCTGAATGCAATGGTAAAGGCCCTTGGCAAGAGAGGTTATGTGACTTTAACCAAGACTACTCCAGAGAACTTGGATAAAGACTGAGTTCTAGAACCTCCCGCTCGGAGCAGTCTCGCTGTCAGGGAAACGTCAGATTGCCAACGCTTGCTCCCAGTTTTGTTACAAGAGTGTCAATGGCATCTCCAGTGAGCCCAGTGATCTTCCTTGTGAGAGAAACCAGTAGAAGGCAAAAAAAAAGTTACCTCAAATGCAGGAATGGTGTCCCTTTGCTGAGAGGATCACTCTTCTACTTCCAAAATAATACAATGAAAATATTTTTGTTTCTACTACTTTGTCTTAACACTTTATATAGCATCAGCTTCTGAGAGATAACCGAGCTGAAAGAGGACACAAGAAAAACTGTTCTGTGAAAACAGCCAGCAGGTAAGCCATTCAGATCATTTTTAATTCTGCTCATTAAGTCATGTGCTCTTTTTCTCCGCATACCAATATGAATGGATGAGTGATAGCTGAGTTGCCTTTGAAGTTGCCGTCTAAAGAGCCAGTGTGAAATATTTCAACCATTGTTTATTAGAGTCTATTTCAGGATTATTAGTAATGAATAGAGAGATACCATTCAGAATGAATTTCTAAAAGAAAAGAAAATTTCCGTTTCTCATAACTAATCAATACAAGATCGGGATTTAGAATAATCATTTTAGTTTTCCATTTAAAAAAGTAGAATAAATCTTTTTCCCCTTAACTTATATGGTACTTAGACCTTATGAGAGAGCAACATGTATATTCTAATAATATATAAATGTGTCTATAGAAAATACACTCATTTTAAGAAGTGCTTCTGGTTCTTACACATTTTATATTGCTGAGTCGATGTTATTTTTTTCCATTAACAAAGAATTTGTCTCAGTCGGTTGTTTTAGATGTATATTTTCAAATTTTGCATGTGATGTTTCTGAAAACTTAATTTTTATTTAGATGAAAATGGTCCTCAGAATATTGATCAGAACTACCACCCTGGGATTTACACTTACTCAATTTTTAATAAGATAACTGACTTCAGATAAATTGCATCCCATGGTTTCCCGTTGGTAGGGCGCTAGCTGCTGTGTTTAACTTTCCCAAAGAAACAATAGAGCTTTAAAGTATAATGTTGTACAAAGTAACCTCAACTGAGAACCCACTTGATCTCTGAAGAAGCAAATGTAAATCCTCTCCAAGCATGGCTGCCTAATTTAGACAATCAAAAACTGTCAAATAGGGGCACCTGGGTGGCTCAGTGGGTTAAGCCTCTGCCTTCAGCTCAGGTCATGGTCTCAGGGTCCTGGGATCAAGCCCTGCATTGGGCTCTCTATTCAGCGGGGAGCCTGCTTCCCCCTCTCTCTCTGCCTGTCTCTCTGCCTACTTGTGATCTCTGTCTGTCAAATAAATAAATAAAATCTTTAAAAAAAAAGAAACTGTCAAATAAATAATAAGTTGACCATCAGTGATAGTCAACATAAAACCAATATATTTACCCCTAAGAATGTCAGCTCCTAAGATTATAGCAATATCTGTATAAAATGTGTACAGTTTATAAATAACTGTGAATGAAATAGTCATACAAATAAAATGAGCAGACAGCAGCTCACTATTGGAATTAATCAGGCAAAATGGAAAAAAAAACATATAATTGTTAGAAATGAGAAATATGATTATTAAAGAGATAATTAGTGAAATGGAGATACAGCCCAAGAAATAGACCAGAATATAGCCTAGAAAAACAAGGAGATTGGAGAGTAAGAGAGTCCTTAAAAGACACAGAAAAAAGTCCAAGATATATTTAATCAGAGTCTTTGATGAAGAAGGGCTTAAAACACATGCACACAGACACACACACACACAATATTTAATGAGATATTGGTTAAGAATCCCCAATGTGAAAGTTATAAATCTGTACTTACATACAGAAAGCACAATGGATACTAAGTACAATAAATTTAAAAAAAAAATCCAGGGGCACCCGGGTGGCTCAGTCAGTTGGGCGTCTGCCTTTGGCTCAGGTCCTCATCCCCCCACATAGGGCTCCCTGCTCAGCAGAGTCTGCTTCTCCCTCTTCCTCTGCCTCTCCCCACCATTGTGCTCTCTCTCTCTCTAATGAATAAATAAACTCTTTAGAAAAGAGAAAAGAAATCCACACCTAGTGGTATAGTGTAGTATACCCAAAACAAGAGAAAATCTTAAAAGAATCCAGAAAGAAAGGACAAATTGTCTACAAAGGAATGGTAGCTATACATCAGATGTCTCTGTAGCAGCAAGGAACCCAGAGCACAGTGGACTCATCTTCAGAGTTGTAAGTGGACACACAACCTAGAACTGTGTACCTAGAAAAACATCTTTCCTGGATGAAAGTGAAGTAGTCACATTTTCAGATTTTCACAAACTAAGAACATTTACTATCAAAAGACTTTGGCCAGAATTTTTAAAGGATGTGTTTCAAACAGTGGTCTCCCAAAAAAAGTCTGAGATTCAGGAATGATGCAGAGCCAATGAACTGAAAAAGATGTAGGTAAATGTAAACAACCATTGTTTGTATAAAGTGATAATGATGTGTGATTCATAGGCCTTTTCAAAAGACAATCTAAAATAGTGGACAGCAATAGAATTGGCAGGAAGAGATGAGTCGTGAAGCATGGGCATGGGACAGGGCCAGTGAGGAGCTAGAGGGAAGGGTTCCAGTGGGGCATAAAGAAGGTCTTGGGATGAGGGTATTTTCATTATCTTGAGTGTGCTGATGGTTTCACATGTATATACCTATGTCAAAACTTGTCCAGTTGTACACTTTAACTGTGCATTTTTCTTATGTCACCTACACCTCAATCAAGATCTTCTAAAAAAAATTTTGGGGGGCCACCTAGGTGGCTCAGTCGGTTAAGCATCTGCCTCCAGCTCAGGTCATGATCCCGGGATTCTGGGAGCAAATCCTGCATCAGCCTCCCTGCTCAGCAGGGAGTTTGCTTCTCTCTGCCTCTCCCCCCACCCCCACTTGTTCCCTTTCTCTGTCTCTCTCTCCCTGTCTCTCTCTCAAATAAATAAAATCTTCAAGTAAAAGTCAAAGTCTTTATGTTGGCCTTCAAGGCCATTTGTGATCTGACCCAGATCTTTTCGCTTCCTCCCTGACATCTTCTCCCACTTCACTTCTTACTCAAGCCTTCCTGCACAGTGGCTTCTCTGCTATTCTCCCAGCACCCCAGCCCCACTCATGTCTCATGGCCCTTGCACATGCTATTCCCTCTCCCTGCAGCTGTCTTTATGGCTTGCTTCCTGTTTCCTTCAAGTCTCTCCTCAATGTAAAAAAGGTTCATTATCCACCAAACCCATCACACTCTGATTGATATGTCTTCCTGATTGTCCAAGAGGGACAATCTCTTTAAGCTTCATGAAAGCAGGGTCTTTGCTTTACTCACTGGAGTATTCCCAGTACCAAAAACAATGCCTGATACATGGGCAATAAATGTCATTACATAAAATATTTGTAGAATTCATTTAAAATCGATTCTATGGCAGTAAAGTGCTTTGATTGAGTCCTTGTGGGGACCTCTACAGTTAGTGTCTGACTCTAGTCCGCATGTCACTACTTACAGGCTGGGTGATCCTGAGCAAAATGCTTAACTTCTCTGTCCCTCAGTTTACTTATCTGTGAAACTGGGAAAATAGTCATACCTACTTCATAGCACTGTTAGAAGGGATAGATGAGTTAACGCCTCTAAGGCATTTAAAATGGAAGAGCTGAAACATTAACTCTTATTTCAAGGATGGTCTTGTTATTTCCACCTGTGTGTTTTCTAAGCACTTGTTCAAATTTATTTTTTTTATCCTATTTTTCTTCTACCTAGTTTAGAAAGTCAAATCATTCTATAAAACTCAGGACAAAGTATGGCAGCCCCCAGCCCTGTCCTTCCCCAGTATCCAATTTCACCCTCCAGAGGAAACCACTTTCAACCCTTTTAGCCATTTCTTCTAGTATCAAGCCAAACTGCATGCTTATATTATGATTTCTTGATGTTCTTACTTTGGTATAACCTACTGACTTTCTGCTGCACATCCTATACATACACACACGCACACACGCATGCACGCACCCCTTATCTGCATTTTTCTCTCTTTCTAGTAGCTATCTCGTAATTGTCAGACCAAATCAATATTCATTGTTTGCATTAATGTGATTATGTATGTAAATATTATTCATAGATGTATCACTTTCTTGTTGTCATGGAGATAACTGTCTTATTTTTCATTTGCTTTGTTTTCTGTGTGCCTCACCCCAGTTCATCAACCACCACTACACAGAAGTGTAGTTCCTCTCACTTCTTTTTCTGGGGGGCCTCCCTCTTGGAGCTGTCCGTTTCTCAGATCCTTTCTCAGCTGTGTGCTGTCTGGACCTGCTGCACAGCTCAAGTCCCGTGATCTCTCTTCATTATCATCCTGGGGCTGTCCTTCATCTCTCCTACATGGGATTTCCTGTTCCCTGGCCTCCACACCATTATTTTTCCTGAGCTTTCTGAGAAGGAGAACAGTCGTGGTTAAATTTGGGCACTTTGCATATCTGAAAATCTGTTTGTTCTAGTCTTACATTGACTGATTAAGCTGGGAATGGAATTCTGTTGGGAGCCATTTGCCTCGGGATTTTGAATGCATTGCTCCCATGCGGGGAGTTGTCTGTGGTTTCCATTCCCCTGGCTCTCTTAGGATTTGGATGTTGGAGTGTCCTCAGGTGATGCTCCAACTTTCCTTAATGTCCCTTTTATATATTGTTGTCTTCAAAGATTTCTGAGCAGTTTTATCAAAGTGATGTCCCAGACCTTTCATTCACTAAAAAAAATTCTCTTACACTTTTCATTTCCAAGAGCTCACCTTGTTCTTTGAACATTCCTTTTGTACAGATATCCTCTGTGTCTTGTTTTGTGGGTGCAGTTTATTTTCTTGTGTCTCTAAGGGTAACGTTTGTGTGAGGCACAGGGCAATTCATGAAGGTGAAGTAAGCACAAGGAGAGAAAGACTTACTCAAGTTTAATTTTTGTTACAAGTTTTATTAAGTGCAAGACAAAAAATTCTTCACCTTTCTTATTTATATGTATTTTTCTGCGTTGCTGTCTTCAAAGCCATTTTCTTTCTAGTATTTTCAATATTGACTTGACTTTTCTTACCCCCTTTGGATGAGTGACTGCACTTCCCTTTCTCAACTTGTGGGAAACATAAAGGTTAGAGAAGAGAACTATAATGCATTAAATCAATAAATTTGGGGATCATTTACTCCCAAAACATAGCAGGCAGGTAAGAAAAGATAAATGCACCAGTGGTCTGCCGCTGGTGACTCACAGCCGAGCCTCTGAAGCTCGTGGAGACAGTGTGGTCTTCAGGTGGGCGTTTCTCACCGGAGCTCGGCATCGTTCTTCCAGCCCGTGGAGGGTAGTACATGTTACCCTCAGCTCTGCGGGGGAGTTTTCAACACCTCTGTAGCCGGATTTCAGGCCCTTATTTACCGAGGCCACTAACTATAATGCACTTGGGTAGTTTTCCAGATACCCAATTTATGGCATTTTTCCTTTTTTGCCACACCCACTTCATCTTGGCTCTTCAAATCGGTGACTGGGTGCAGGGGAATTGTGTCTTTTCCAACTCTGAGACTCTCTTATGTCTAACAGTACCAAAGAGGTGACAACCTATGAAAGCCTCCTTTAAACAAGCAGCTACTTTGCTAATGAGAGTATGTTCTCTAGGGAAGCTCTACTTCATCAACAACGGACTGTGTTTTTCAAGGGGTCCCGTGCTTCTTCCTCTGAAAAGGGCAGGGGGTCCTTTGGATTTCTCTCCTTTTCTTTCTTTCTTTCTTTCTTTCTTTCTTTCTTTCTTTCTTTCTTTCTTTCAAATTTTATTTATTTGTCAGAGAGAGCATAAGAAAGGGGACAGCAGAGGCAGAGGGAGAAACAGGCTCCCTGTTGAGCAAGGAGCCCAACACAGGACTCAATCCCAGGAGCCTAGGATCATGACCTGCCTGAGCCACCCAGGCATCCCCTTTTGACTGATTCTTAACACAGATATAATGTAAACTAATATAAACAAACTCTAATTACAAACAGTGCTATAATGTCATCTCATTGATCCAAATGGTATTAGTCTTACACATCTTCCTTTTAGTCTGTTGCTTCACTTTTATTCCCTGGGGGAGCCTTATCATACAGCAGGTGTGTCAGATACTAAGTGGTGTGAAAAACTTTTCAGCAAAACGTTATCCTCTTATATTCATTTTGTGTTCGCCCAAGATTTTGCATTGCATTGCTTGAAGTTGTGTGTTTCCTGTCTTGTATTCATCCGTGTTGCCCATACCTTACTGATTATTCCCATCTGATTCTTCTGTTTGATTAGTCTATGAGGTTCTGTTTTCTGGTCCTTCCATTTCTTCAGAATTCTTTATCCATTTTCCTACTGTGGCATTTTGTCTTAGGCTTCTTGTGTATTATTTCTCATCTAATACTGAATGAGTATCTCCTTGTGTACCTGAAAGCCTATGAAAACAAATAAAACCTTAGGGAAACACAAAATTATTTCAAGAAATAAATGCATGAAAGCATACTGGATTGTAATTTTTAAAAACCGCTTCTTATTACCTATCACTGTCAATATTTGATAATTAACAGGCATAGTTTTTGAGTGGTCATTGCACATACTAGATTATTAGCCAAAGTGAAACACACACACATATTCACATTCACACACTCAGCTAAACCTTCGAGCATTGCATCTGAGTGTTTTATAAAAACAGTGGTGACATCTAAATTTATTTCTTCAACCCATATCTCTTTCTTAAATTCCAGACTTTTTAAAAAAAAAGATTTTATTTATTTATCTGACAGAGATCACAACTAGGCAGAGAGGCAGGCAGAGAAAGAGGTGGAAGCAGACTCCCTGCTGAGCAGAGAGCCCGATGCGGGGCTCTATGCGGGGCTCGATCCCAGGACCCTGGGATCATGACCTGAGCCGAAGGCAGAGGCTTAACCCACTGAGCCACCCAGGCGCCCCTTAAATTCCATACTTGATATCCAAATCTTCCACGTTTTTATCTCAGTAGTCAAATATAATTTTATACTTCTCAAAGTTAGGAAGTTCTTTTCCTCTGCCTTCATCTCAAACTCCAATTAAATAATTTCATATTGTTTCTCATGTCATAACCTTTGGTTAGTACCAGAAAGTTCAATATAGTTTCCCAAATTGAAAGGCAGTAAAACTTGCATTAAATGATGCCTGATTCTAAGGGATGTGCCATTCTTGAAAATGTCTTACTTTTTTAAATACCTCTTTATATTTATGATTAGTCTTTACTATTCTAAGAATCCATATAAAAAGATTGATAGTTTGACAAAAATTGACAGCAATTTTATTGAATTATTTAGATCATGTCATGCCTTTCCTTTTAGATCTGTATTTTTTTTTTAATCTGCTGTTCTTCTTTACTTAAATGAGTTTTGTCATTTACTATTGAGAGGCACAAAGGCTAAACCATCCAGCTGTCTGATATGTAATTTGAAATTAAGTAAAAATGCTTTTATTGTTGATGTTATTCAATTGTATTTAATATTTAAAATGTCTTTTAACATTTTAAAAGTAGCTCAGTCGGTTAAGCGTCCACCTTTGGTTCAGGTCATGGTCTCAGGGTCCTGGGATCCAGCCCTCTGTCGGACTCCCGGCTCAGCAGGGAGCCTACTGCTCCCTCTCCTCCCGTTCATGCTCTCTGTCACTATCTTGATCCCTCTATCTCTCGCTCTCAAATAAATAAATAAATAATTTTTTTAAAAAAAATGAGGGAATATAAATTTTAAAAGATAATAATAATAAATAAAATGTCTTTTAAAAACGTGTTATTTCACTTTTACTTAGTTTGTAGTAGCATTACATTTTTCATCTACTTAGTGTCAAATAATTTGATAACCCCTGGATACTGTGTGTTCTGTTTCTTATGTCAGCAATTAATAGTGAGGAAGAAGAAATCAACCTCTTTTTTTTTTTTTTTTGGGCTGTCATCTTGCCTATTAGTAGTAAAGAGTCTCCAAAGTGAAAAAAATGACAGTAGATTTCATCACAGAATCAAAACAAATCCCATCATACTGACATACAAACACATTCATGTCAGCCTTCTTCCGTCAGGTTAGAAGAACATTTCTACTTACTTTAATACAGAGCATATTCATTTTTATATGATGATACAAATCATTGTGTTGTGTTGCAGCTTTAACAAATAAAATTATAGCTGTTTTTTATTTGATCTCCTAAAGATCCAAAGATGTTAAAGGTTTGAGTTTACTTAGTCTTCCCCATAGTGTCATCTGTTACTGGAGAAGGAGATCTAATTTGCAACGGATACAAAACTATTTGTCATTTTGCAGGTTTGCCAAAAATAAATGAAACTATTAATTACTACATTTTTGGGCAGCTGTTATAAATTGGGACAGGATAACTGTTCATTAGAGTACTGGTTAATGACATGGACTATATTGGTTCAGTGTTGCTTTTCACAGAAATGTATCAACAAGATTAAACCTATTAACAAAAGTAAGTGAAGCTTTATGTAAATTTTTAAGATGAGAAGTTACCTACCCTATGTTAACCAATTTGCCATTTTAAAACAAATCCTCCTTTGTCATATTAAACTAATGATTCAGTACCATATTTTAAAACAACTGATACCACTTAACATTCATGTTTTATATACTTTATGTTTATATGTCCAAAATAATGGCTTGAAACTGCTTTTAAATAGTAACTTTAAGGGGCGCCTGGGTGGCTCAGTGGGTTAAGCCGCTGCCTTCGGCTCAGGTCATGATCTCAGGGTCCTGGGATCGAGTCCCGCATCGGGCTCTCTGCTCAGCAGGGAACCTGCTTCCCTCTCTCTCCTTCTCTCTCTCTCTCTCTCTGCCTGCCTCTCCATCTGCTTGTGATTTCTCTCTGTCAAATAAATAAATAAAATCTTTAAAAAAAAAAATAGTAACTTTAAAAGTAAAATGTCTAGTGTGTTGTTGTTCTACTTTCTAAACCTAATATTCACATTAAATTTCATTGTCTTAAAAAAGTTTACCCAATCCTCCAGATAGAAAATATCTTAAAAAGAAAAGAAAATGTCTTTTAGATTTTTAAATTCATTCATACATACGCATGAATAAAGACATAGAATATATTTACATGTTCCCTTTAACATGAATGTATACATTCTATACTTGTTTAATTGGAATACATTTAATTGCATCTGTGTTCTAATTTAAAAAATTTTTAATGGCTTCTAGGTATGGATATTTATAGTAGCGTAATTAGAAATACACCACATATACAACATAAAATGGTTTTTAAGGAATTTAATCTATTTTATACTATATGACAAAATTATTATATTAAAAAAAGGAAGTAGTCTCAAATTGCCACTTCTCATGCCTCCTGTCCCTTGGGCATCTAGCAATTCTGACCCTCCTTGCCGAAATTTTAAACTAACAGTTATAGAGAGTTATTTTAAATTGTGACTATACCAAATAAAATTACTTACCAGCCAGTTAGAATTTTGAGAGATTGCTTTTCAGGGTAATATGAATAACCTACACAGACAAAAAAAAAAAAAAAAAAAAAGGATTTGCCATTTGAAAATATGTAATGTATCCAGTGTGTGGTAATTAAAAAAGCAATCAAGTCCTGGTAAAACATTCATGACAATGTCTTTCTTGAAATCTGGTAGCTCCGTTAGATATTGTCACATGACTAAACGCATGCACAGCCTCTCCCCTCCAGAACAGCAGTGGAATTTGGCCATGGTCACTAATAATGGAAAATAGCACAGGAAAGCCTTTCCAGTAAATTTGTCTTGTGGAGTCCATTTCCTTCAGACAGGTGTCTGTTTCACAGCTGGCTCTCTCCAAATTGGTCCTGTGATTAAATGGACGTGGACACAGACCTAACCTTTAACTCGCAGAGATGGCCCCCCGAGGCAGGGATAGAGGTCCACCTGCAGAACCATGTATTAATAGCAGCTGTATCCCCACTGCTGCCCAGGTCATTGCTTCACCGGGGGTACGTCTGAGGATCTGATCATCAGATGCATATAGGTGCCAGAACACTCCCCAAAACATCAAGTATTCCTAATTTATTAGGAAAAGAATTGCTGTAAAAGTTAGTGTTTTAAACCAGCAATACAATAAACCAGCAACACAATAAACGATAGCTCCTACTTGATCATTTGTACCTTGCAGCCTGAAGAATAAACCTCGTAAATTCACCAGCCGCATTGACAATGCTTTGAATTTTAAAAATACTATTTTGTGCCCATAGAAAACCGATTATATGAACTCTTGAACTTCGACATATGTAACTGCTTATAATATAATGGGGATCGTCCTGCAGTCTAAATCAGTTACTGCATATATAAATAGTGGCTATATAAGCATAAATTATGTAATAATTTATAAAAATTTTTAAATATTAAACACTTAACTGTCACTTGTTGTAGTTGATTTTAATTACCTTTCAATTAGGAGGCAATTTAAAAATAAACCTAAAAATCACAAAATGATGTCTCATAGAGTTAGAGCTATGTTTTTAAAAGAATCCACTTCTTTATAATCAGAATTTTTCCTTGCCTTTTCTCTTCAGAAATATTTTTCATCACTCTGTAGTGATTTGTTTGTATACCAAGATATTGTTGGGAATTTACTTTATTTCATATACTTCTGATCAATTCCAACTCATGCCCAATTATATTACACTAAATTAACATAATTCAACAGATGTTGATATTTAAATGTTTTCTGGCATTCAAATCTTGGACAGCTGTCTTTGAGCTTGGGGAAAAGGCAAACATTTAGAGTTAAATGCTGAACATATGCTTAAATTACTAATTAGAAAGATGGAATAAAAACTATGCATTATCCTTTCTAAGGACAATAAACCTCAGATAGGGATTTCTGTAATCTTTTTACATCAAGTTACAGTCCAGAGGTGTACTCAGACTAAAAAACATCAGACTCCATGGATAACTTAATTTAATTTCAAGTTTGATCACTTAAAAATTATGGAGAGTGTTACTAGGATTTGAACATCTAAAATGACTTCATACTGGCAGTTCTAAGAGTTGAAAAGATGCTCTTCACTTACAATGTCAGGATGGTAAAAGCAGTTTTTAACAATATTTTATTATGGAAAATCTATCATATGCAGAAATACAGAGAAAAATATAAACTCAGTGTGTCTCTCAGCTGGCTTAGATCGGGGTATGGCCAGCCTGGTTTCATGTGTATCCCCACCCAGCCCTTCCTCCAACCCCAAAGCCCATCTACCATATGACTTCAACTGAAACGTAACAGTATGTTCTAAAAAATAATAGCCTCTCTTAAAAAAAAAAAAGCAAGAAGAAGCCACAGTACCATTACCACATCTATTAAAAGAGCAATAATTTGTTAATACATGTTATTTCTTAACATATGTTAATATATGCAATTGATATTCACATTTCTTCAGTTATTTTGTAATGTTTTATTTTATACGTTGTTTGGATTTGGATCCAGATGAGATCTGTCTCTTAAAATGGGTTGACATACATCTCTTTAAAAATGTTCCCTTTAATTTATAAATATGCCCTCCCCAGCCTTTGTTTCTCCTTGAAAGTTTTTGGTTACAGAAATCAGATTGTTTGTTCTATGAAGTTTGTCACCTCCCAGAGGTGTTGCTGATTTTACCCCACTGTGTCATTGCACATACTCCTCTTGTCCCTCCCTCCTGTAATTGGTATTTAAATCTAGAGAATTGATTAGGTTCAGGTTGTTTTGTTTGTTTTGTTTTGCTTTCTTTGGGCCAAGACTGTTTCAGAGATGGTATCTTCTATTTTTCTCACTTCCATGGCTCTTTCTGTGATTGGTAAGCCATAATGTTCCCAAATTCATTCAATAAGTGTTACAGAATGGTGATATGTTAATTCTGTCATTTCACTTTCGCTTATTGGTTGGATTACTTCTGTTAAAAATTTCCCCCACTTCAGCTACTTGATTACTTCAAGGCACAGATCGTGTAGGAAATGAGAGATAAATACTTGATCACTTCCCTTGGTTATCAGTTTTCAGAATTAATTGGTTCTTTACATTTTCCAGAGATGAACAGTGAAACTTGATTCTATTTTTTCTTTAACTCATTTATTTTAAACATATTTGATGTATTTCAGTTCATTAGTTATTATTCTAATGGTGTTAAAATTGGCCCATCTTTGGGCAATGGAAGATTGTTTATATTGGTTCCTGAGTTTGTTTCCTTTCTACTGGATTTTCTTTGCTTTCTTCCTTGCCATCTGGTATGTTTACTTTTTCAAGGCTACCTTGTACCTTTTCTAGCCTAGACCAAGAGTCTGCCATTTCTTTAAGAAGGGAAATAGTTTCAGAAACTACAATCTGGATGTTAGAGCTATAATTATTTCTAGCCCTTTTTAATGGAATGTGTTAGGATTTTTTTTTTTTTTAAACATGTTGGCTCACACTAATAGTCTTGACTCAAATTCAAGACTTCCGTATTTTTGTACTTTCCATTATTGATTATAATCTCTTTTTTCAACATTGAAAATACTACCTCTCAGTGACACCATATAATTAACAGTTGTCCCTTGAACGATGTGGGAAGGTTAGGAGTACCCACCCACACCTCGTGTGATCAGAATTTCTTTGGTGACTTTTCACTCCCCAAAAACCTACTGATGGCCTACTGATGGCCTACTGTTGACCAGAAGCCTTACTGATAACATAAACAGTTGATTAATGCATACTTTGTGTGCTATATGTATTATAATATGTAATATATAATATATGTAATATACATGTATGTATATTGTAGTCCTACAACAATGTAAACTAAAGAAAAAATGTTAGTAAGAAAATAATAAGGAAGAGGCACCTGTGTCTCAGTAGTTGAGTGTCCAACTCTTGGTTTCGGCTCAGGTCATTATCTCAGGGTCATGTCCTCAGGAGTCGTGAGATCAAGCCCAGAGTGGGGGCTCCATGCTCAGTGCAGAGTTTGCTTGAGATTCTTTCTCCCTCCTTCTCCCTTCTCTTCTGCCCGTCCCTCTGCTCACATTCTCTCACACTCTTCCTCTCACTAAAATAAAGTCTTTTTAAAAAATCATAAAGATGAGAAAACACATTGATAGTACTATACTGTATTTATTGGAAAAATTCCTTGTATAAGTGGACCCGTGCAGTTCAAACCCATGTTCAAGGGTAAGCAGTATTCCTTTTATCTAACCAGTCATACACAGAGCAGTCTCAGAATCACCTTATCATCATGACCATCAAATAAAATAATTTTTAAGAACAGCCTAAAATTTTTCCTTTCCCTATTTGTTTTATAATTCTTACATTTTTCACAAGGAATATGTAGTCAATTCCTGTGTGTAGTTAGTTTCAAGCCCCTTGAGGGACCCCTGGGTGGCTCAGTCAGTTAAGTGTCTGCCTTTGGCTCAGGTCATGATCCAAGGGTCCTGGGATGGAGCCTGCTCAGCAGGGAATCTGCCTCTCTCTCTCTCTCTCTGTCTACCCTCCCCACTGCTTTGTTTTTTTCTCTCTCTCTTAAGTAAATACATAAAATCTTTTTAAAAATAAGTAAAGTCACTTGAAATAGTTTCTAAGTATAGATATACCAATTTGTAATTAGGTTCTTTAGTTTTATCTTAATATTCAGAGACTTCTCTTTAAAAATATATTTAATTTTGTTATATAATGACATAAACATCATTATAGGTTCTATAATCAAATCTCCACAAAAAAAAAAAAAAATCATTTTCAAAGAGGTCTAACCTCTATCCTGTCCCCTCAACAGGGGGCAGGTAGCTGTTTTTCTGTTTTGTTATATTTATGGTTTATTCTTCTGTTGGCTTTTTTTTTTTTTTTTTCCTATTTTAGAATAAGCAGATCTATCTTTCTTCCTTTCTGTGTTTCCTTTTCCTTGCTGTTACTTGCACTCTGGTATAACATTTTACATTTCAGAAGACTTTTGTTTTTTCTAATAATTATCTTTGCATTAATACTTTGGGCAGGAGAGGCTGTTTGCTATTGGTTGCCTACTGGGACCTATCCTGAAGTCAGCTAGTAACCTCTTTTGCCCTTCTCATTCCTCTCCCAAGCACTGGATGTAAAGTTGATGATATTCTGCTAATATCTATAGGCCAATCAGCAAACTCATTCCTAAATATAATGTTAATGATCCCCATCACATCTGCAGTCAGTGTTTCTCTGTTCTTTTTGTTTTCCTCTGGAAGGGCTCGTGGAACAGTGTCCCTTGAGTTCCATGACCTGTACATGTAAAGGTCACTTTGGCCAGATTTACAACCCATAGCTCCTGTCTTCTTTCCTCAATAAATAGTTTCCTGCATTGTCTGTATAAAACATTTGTTTTCAATGTCTGCTGGAGTCTGGTTTCCTTTCATGTTTCAGTGACTTATTTTTGCCTGGATGCTCAATGATAATTTCGTTCTCTTTAAAGCCCGAGAGCTAGAATAGATATTCTGGTATGGTCATTCAAGGTATTTTTTTCCCAAGGATGAAGTATGCGCTTTCTGAAGGTAGTTGTTATTATTCTTGAAATAAATTTTAAGATTTCCTCCAGTTACAGTTTTTCATGTTTATCTCGTTTCGTTGCTTTGGTTTTGCTTCAAAAGTTTCTCTTATACATATACTGGATCTTTTTTGCCTGTCTTTTGTAGTATCACTTATATGATCCTTTTTCTCTCTCCTTTTATTTTGGATGTTTTTATACTTTGCAGCCTGTGTTTCATTACCTTCTATTCTCCTCCATCCTCTTTATTCTGTTATATTTTAGTCTAGTTTCATTTCTGGAATTTTTTTTTTTAACTTTCTAATTGTTTTCTGGATGCTGTCATCTCTCTTTGGCTAGCTGTTGTTAGGGGAGGGTTGGGTTATGCTGTATAGATTCAGAAACAAGAGTGCTACTGCCACCATATTCCCAGAATATTCCAGGACTTCTTCATAACCTGCTTATTTTTAAGGGTGGAAATAAGTGATTGGAGCAATACATGGTCAGGTCTGCATTTCTCTCCTGATAGATCTAGTATGTCATGATTTTCTAGTCTTCTAGTATAGAAATGTCTATGTTTCTTTTAACAATGATGCTTCATACACTACTTCCACACACCTTTAAGGACTTTTTTTTACCAAGTATATAAAAGCCACTAGTCTAGGTGATGTGTTTGGAACCCACATACTGTGTACAATCTCCGCATTCCAGAATCTTACATCCTCCTACCCAGGAAAACCTGGACTCCATCCATGATTCATTTTAGCCTCTCACTCTTGTGCCCTTCATTTAGTCTCCATAAAATAGCCAGAATGACATTTGGAAAATCCAAATCTATTTGTGTGTACTTAAAAATTCTTAATGGCTCCTTATGCACTGTTCCTAAGTTGTAAATTGGTACAGCAACTATGGAAAACACAGTATGGAAGATCCTCAAAAAATTCAAAACAGAACTATCATATGATCCAGCAAGTTCATTTCTGGGAATATATCCAAAAGAAATAAAAACACTAACTCCAAAAGATATCTGCACCCCCATATTCATTGAAACATTTTTTACCCTAGCGAAGACATGGAAACAACCAAAGTACCCAGCAGTGGATAAATGGATCAAGATGGTGTGTGTGTGTGTGTGTGTGTGTGTAATGGATTATTTAGCCATAGGGGAGGAGAAAAGAGCAAATCTACTATCATTTGAGACACATGGATGGACCTTCAAGGTATTATGCTAATTAAAATAAATTAAACAGAGAAAATACTTTATGATCTCACTTAAATGTGAAATTAAAAAGGGGGGGAAAAAACAAGATCAGATTTATAGTTACCAAAGGCAGAGGATGGGGAAGGGGAAATTGGAAGAAGGTGGTCAAAAGATAACAAGCTTCCAGTTATAAGATAAATAAGTACTAGGGATGGAAGGTACTGCATGATGACCACAGCTAACACAGCTATATGACACATAGGGAAGTTGTTAAGAGAGTAATCTACCAATCTTATCACAAGGAGAAAAGTTGGTTTTTTTTTTTTCCTTTTCTCTTTCTTTCTTTGTTTTCTTTTTATTGTAACTATATGAAAAGATAGATGTTAGCTGAACCGACTGTAATCACTTTGGAATGTATGTAAATCAAACCATCATTTTGTACACCTTAAACTAATACAGGTGTGTATGTCAGTTATTTTTCAATAAAACTGTAAAAAAAACAAACAAATAAATAGATGGAAACACACAAACACATAAATTCTTAATGGCTTCCCATTGCCTTTAGGATCAAGTCCTAAATGTGGCTTGCAAGGTCTTTCTCGGTCTACCCATCTTGACGATTCCAGCCTCATCTCCAAATACTCCCTACCTTGAATGCTATAAACCAGCTGCAATGAACTTGTTTTTGTTCTTCAAATAAACTCTGCCCTCTCTGCAATAGAATTTAAGATTCATAAAAAAGATATAAAGTAGAGTGGGAAATCAGCTTGACAACCTCTGATTTGGTATATCGTGTTCTGTTGTATTTGCATACATGACACATTTGTATGTTTATAGAATATATTTAGACCTTATTAGCTAATGATAAATCTGTTATATTTCCCCATTCGTTCTCTAAAAACAAAATATGTTCTGGTTCCCAGAGTTTCTCTACTTCTTTGGGCTTGTGATTGGGACAAGAAAGCGACAGAATCAATACAGTGTTCAGTTTACCATAAACAAACTCTCTTTGTCTTTGGGGAATTATAGTCAAGACTTACTGAGCACATGCAGTGAGCCACACATCAGCCCTCACATCAACTCTTTGAGAACAGTTCCACTATTACCTCCATTTCTCAGATGGGAAAGGCAACGTGTAAAGATTAAGTAACTTGCCTAGATTTGCCCAGATTGTTAAATGGAGAAGCAGCAATGAAACTTCATCTCTTGGCTTCAGAGTCCACACTCTTAACCACTGTGCTGTAACACCTCTCCAGATAAGTGGATATGGATCAAAGTTAAGAAGGATCAAAGACAGGGAATTTAAAGTATACTACCTAAAATTGAAGAAAAAAATTCCCCATCATTTTTCTGGTTAAATACCAAAATAGCTGAGATCCCCTGAGTGTCAACAATGCATTTATTTCATCTCATTTAATTTCCAAAATTAGCCTCTGAAGTAGATACTGTTATTTTTCCCATTTTGCATGTGATGAAAGAGAGAGAGGTCCAGTAACTTTCCCAGCTCAAACGCCAGGTAATTAACACGGTAGTGTCTTTTTCCTCAAGTCTTATTCCTAAGACATATAAAAATGAACTCGACCATCTTCTTAAATCTGCTATCTCGTCTTTAAGCAAAACTGTTGACTCTTCTAAAATAGTAATTTTAAACATTTTAGATTATTTGTGCATTATGTAACAGAGAAAGTGGCAACATTTTGAAACCATGACTAAAACGATTGGTGTTAATTTGGCAATCAGTGTCTGAAATTTAAAAAATACAGAGGCCTGCATGTTTTTTAAAGAAATGCAATGTAAATGAGAAAAGAGCAAATGTATGTGAATGTAAATGAGGAAATGAGAAAAGACTTCATTTTTATTTGAAGTTAATTTTTGGTAGGATATTTCTCTGTGGACATTTAAAGATAATAGACCTTCCAAATATAAAGAGTAGTAAACCTGAATTACCAAAATGAGAAAGGATGTTTGGTCAAAGATCTTGATGGCATAACTGATTCTGAATATAAGCTAATGCATTCCAACTTTGTAGGTATTCGAGTTGAATAGAACTAGGAGAATCCTGAAATAGTCTTTCTCTTGATCACTGAACATTTAGTGTTCATGTAGTCAGCACAAGCCCCCAGTAGCTTCCCTAGCTATTAGAGTATATTTCACAGTCTAGGAAACATTTGCTAACAAGTGTGTAAAAGTTTTATGTACATATTGTTCATTCATCTGCCAAAAACTATCATGGAAGAGAAGGCACCGAAAGCATTCTTTTCATAAAGTTACACTTAGCAACTTAGCAAAACACAAAATTATGTAAAAAGGGAAACGCTTTTGCATTAGATGCCTGCCTAGACTTTAAAAGCTGACTTACGTATACACAAGTTTGATTTTGCACATACTTCCACCCTGGAGCCCAAGATAGGAACTGAATTCGTTTTGTGATTTTCTATTCCCATAAGTAAGCATTTATTTATTACAGAAATCGGAACCTCAATAAAGATATTGATTATCATAAAAACAAGTTACTATCAAAACTCTGGCATGCCTTGTTAAATTTTATTCAATAATGATTTAATAAGTGCCTGTTGTTGGCAAGGTTTATAAGTGCTGAGGGAAATCTACTTAAAAGAAATAAATCAGATGTGGGCCCCACTGCGTTCAAGGAATCTACAGTCTAAATAGAGTATTGGTTCATGTAGATATATAGCTGTAGCTTAAAGTAAAAATCATTGTTTTCTCCAAGGAGTGAGAGATTATTCTGACGACGACAGTCAGATAAGGCTGCCTAAAGGGGGTGGCATTTCAGCTGAGTCATAGATTCCCAATTGAATTCCACCAATAAACAATAATTTAACCTAAATTCAAGTAAGTTTGCATCTATTGGCAATGCTGTCTGACATATTCCAGAGTAGAAATAACTCCCTACATCTTTCAGAACTTTAAGACATTCCGGCCTATTATTAAAATATCCAATGTTTATTACCTCCTCAGTGTGGAGGTGAAAGTGGCAGCCACATCTGCCTTTGTGTTTTAGTGGTTGTACTCTACAGAAGTTCATTACGGCAGGTAGAATTAGGACATTAGTCTCAGTCCCCTTTCAAGAAGTCATCATGGGACACTTTACAGAATACCAAAACTGAGCTCAGTCTTGAGCCTGTATCTGCCAACTCAGCCGTGCAAGGAAATTGTAAACTGTTGAATGAACAGAGCCTCTCAACTTCAAAAGCTACCTTGGAAGTGGATCTCCATGGAACTCCATCTCTGCACCAGGCCAATAACTTCCTGACCATAGCTACAAAACTATCCAAAGCTACTTCTACAAAGAATTAGGGACAGACTTTTTCCCCACCGAATTCAACTATTGATTTAGTTAATAAACTAATTAATTCAGTCCAACAGGCATTTCATTCCTTTTTTCTAGAGAATTTAAAATAATGGCAAATGGACAGATTCATTGAACTTCTTAAAATTTGATGTGTGCAGGGAGGTGACTTCTCCCCCCCGTGTCTCCATATGTTCTCACTCCCGTCTTGTTGAGTTGCTCATAGAGCCCCAAAGATGGCATGTGGTACATGCACTTCAACGTAGTTGTGCCTCTCTAGATGTCTTCTCTCACCAAGGGGCCTGGAATGCCTTGCACCCTGGTTTGGAATTCTCTTTGAATATTGAGTTGAAATCATTTTCCCACATGATCGGTAGACTTTAACCCCTTGAAAATGAAAGCCATATCTTTTTTATTTCCCAATCCTGTTTTATGGCATAGGGCATGGCATGCATTACATTTTCAGTAGACATTTATTAAATGGAGTATAATAAACTAAGTTGAATGAGGCAGTATGGTATAGGGGAAAAAATTATTCTTTAGAGGCATGCATTCCTTGGCTCAAATAGAATAACTTCATTTCTGTTCAGTTTCTCTGGACCTTAGGTTCCTCAGACCTATCGTATGTGAAATACTTAGCATAATACCCCATATGTAGTTGACACTGAATATGTTTGGATGTTCCTGGTAATTCAGTAATAAATTCTAAGATTTAAGAAACTAACATGTATTCAAACTAATAAAAAAATAATAACATATTTTCTGCCCTGCCCCTTTAATTCCATCATTCTCTGATGCTGGTGAAAGAAAGAAACTCAGCACATCCATTCCAAAATATTCCCTAAGAACTGCACTTATTAAAGCTTGGCTTAGAGTCAGAAAGAGTGAATAGGAGATTATAGTAGGAAGTTAGTTCAACAAACATACAAGTATTATATACTACACTGGAGAAAGTGGATACGAAAATGAGTAATGTATGGACTTCCTCAAAAAAATTAGGAATATTATTAAGAAAACTCCATAGCTTTATTAATGGACATTATAAATGCCAACCATACCATCTTAAGAAATACTATATGGTGTCATAATCAGAGAGAATCTGGTGTTATATCTGAATCTGTGTCTGAATTGATAGTTCTTCTTTGTAAGATGCAAGATGTCATCGGGATCGACATCCCAATTTTTTAAATGTAGACACATATCCTCTTGCATTTAATGGAGATATTCAAAATAATTGTGTTTCTTTTGCATAATTTTTAATCTCTCCTAAGACTTAACACTAGCTTTGTTATATCATTTTTTCAAGGAAATTGGAATAAATTTATTGTTGAAACTCTATACTACATATCATTGATAGACAGATTCCAGAAATACATAGTTATGGCTAGGAATTGAAGAAATTAAATCAATATCCGTTTACTAAGTGCCTACTATTTCCTAGGTACTATGATGTGAAGAATAAAAGAATACTCCAAGATGCCTCAAATATCTTAGATTCTGCTTGGGAGACAATATCCAAATTTGAACTCAGGCGAAATGAATTTTCCTGTTTCCCCAAAGAGGTGGTCTGCTGCCATAACCTTATGGACTTATTACACTGTATAGTAATTTCTCTTTCTTCTGTTTCCAGCATTAGGCTATGAGCCCCTTGATGGTAGGAGCCATATTTATGTTTTCTTAGCATCTAGTAGAATACCTGATCAAGTTTTGTTAATTGCTAAATGAGTGTTTTTGAGTAAATTTAAGAAACACTTCAAGGAAGAAGTGTTATCACAAAAAATGCATGCTTAATTGCCAAATGAAATGTTGAGGTGACAGTTTTTACAATAGTTTAATTTGTTTTAGTTCAGTAAATATTTATTGTGCCTCTACTATATGACAGAAGCAAAGTTAGATTCCGTGAAATTGCACATGGTTCTTGGCCTTAAGTTGTTCCAGTGTTTTTAGCTGACAGTCCCCTCTAATCTGAAAACATGTTGGGCCAGACGATATGATATATGTAACAACAGACAGAAACACAGATTGCTATGAAATGTAGAGGAAAAGTTCTTAGAAGGAGAGGGAGGTTAGGAAAGTTTAAAAACAAGGAAGAACATTTAGATTTGAGGACTCTGGGAGAACTGTGAAGGGTGAAAGATTAGGTTCTCAAGGATGGTGAAAATTAGGAAACATAAAGAAGTTTTCTCAAGTGGGTAGAATAGGTTGCTCCAGTGTTAGGTCATGTACATGGCCTTGGTGACCAGCAGTTCCTTAAAAATATCCGTAGGGCTTGGACAGATATGGGAAGCATGGAAGCCAAGATGTAACAGCGGTTCTCCTAAAGAGATTTTTTGAAACCTTATGAATAATTTGCTCTATGAAAGGTTTAACTCTCTTCTAGATGTGAGAATGTTCTCACCTAGATACGCTCAGAATGTTCTAGTGATTATCTCAGGATATCTACCTAAATGGAGTGAGACAGTCACCACCACCTTTTATGTAGCCTTTGTCTAGAATAATAAGGAGGTACAAAAAGAAGCAGCTTTTATAAGAGCTGTTTAGGTATATGGAAGCTGGGTTTAATAATTCACACAAAAGGAATGGTAACAGAATAGCAGACCCTCGGGGCCTTAGATAAAGCATGAAACACACCACTTGGAGGAAGTAAGACTTCTTTGACATAGGAAGTACCAGGTGGTGGCCAAGAGAAAATTTGAGACAGTGGGCTTCAGAGTTCAGAGCAAGACTCTCCTGGGTTTTTATTGAGTTGTTTTATTTTGTTTTTTTAATGAAAAATGAGGACTTACTCTTACAGGCTATGACACATTTATAAACGCAGACAGAATCAAACACTAAAGAAAAATTAACTTTTTTATTAACTACCCAAAAAATACCTACTTGTTATTTAGAAATGATCCTAATTATATCCTTATTTTAGCACATTGATAGTGTTTAGATATAATGAGTTCATAATGTCTTTATTTGGTATCTGTTTAGTGACACTGCGCTAGACCTTCTTTTGGTTATATTACACCTCAGAAGCCTCCTATCAGCCGGATCCCGCATCAATTACTTAACTTTTCTTTGCCCTGGGCTGCTTCTGTGAAGCATTCCCCAATCTGTGAAGTGGGGACAAAAGCCACAATAATGTAGTAGCCAACAGTTACTGATTGCTTACTCTATACAGGCACTGTGCCAAACGTTTGACACAAACAAATACTAGATAAAATCTTCAGATAAACCTTTGAGGTAAGTACTAATCTAACTACAGTTCTTGAAGGCAAAGAAATTGAAGCAAAGTTTAAGTAACATGCCAAAGACTGGTAAAATCCTCTTTCAACCTTGACAAATATGGCAACAAGTAGGCTTTTTTTTTTTTTAAGATTTTATTTATTTGACAGAGCGAGAGAGAGATCACAAGTAGGCAGAGAGGCAGGCAGAGAGAGAGAGGGAAGCAGGCTCCCAGCTGAGCAGAGAGCCCGATGCGGGGCTCGATCCCAGGACCCTGAGATCATGACCCGAGCCGAAGGCAGAGGCTTTAACCCACTGAGCCACCCAGGCGCCCCACAAGTAGGCTTTTTGAGAGAACTAGTTGGGAGAGAAATGGCAATATCAGAGCGAACAGGTTGTGGGACCACATGCAAGTTCCCACCAGCTCCCCCATCACTCCCCCTTCCTCAGGACAGCTGAGCCACTAGAACACTGCTCTGAGGAGCCAGAACGTCCTTGAATGGCTAGGCAGTGCAGCCCGACCCTGAGCTCCCCAGAGGCTTCCTGATGCAGCCTTCCCTACCTCACACTTGCCACCCACACTGGGGGCTATGGAGGGAAGTGCTTATCAGCACACACTGAGGCACAGAAGAAACTCAAGAGTAACGTTAGCTCTGGCCACGCCACTGGTTACTGGAGCAGGCTAAAGCAGATTGGGAAGAAGTAGGTCTGGACTCGAACTCTGACAGGGCAGAGGGGCACCGACAGGATAAAGTCATCGGCTTTTGAGAACCCCACACTGGCAGGCCAGATCACTGTCGGAGGGATCACATTCAGACCACAGCTAATTGGATGTTAATGGACACAGCGTCAAGATGTCCCAGCCCAGGTGGGCAGTGAGCAGAGAAGGGGGACAGGGGCAGCTGATGCTTGGGCTAGGGTCTGCCAGCAGCATTGGAGACCGCCTCAGTCACCAGGTTGCCCTTCAGGGCCAGACCTTAGCATTTGGGGATATCCAGGAAAGACCTAAATCCAAAAGAACTAAGGTGCTGGGAGGCTTATGACTGGTAGGTAAGTCCAGAATAAAGCAAGGGCTCAGCTCCTGGGACACAAGTACTAAATTCAGTGCACTGTTTTAAACCTTAAACTCTGACTTTCTTAAGTCAGGGTTAGTCCAGGGAGAGGGGAAATGGACTCGAGGCAGAACATGAAGTCAGATGACCAAAGCCACAGAGAGAGAAGGCACCAGAATCAGGTAGGGCATGATCGACAAGACTAGATGCAAAGCGTGCTTCATGCACAAGAAGGGGCTTAGAAAGAAACACCATTAAAAACCAGGACTTCATGCAATGTTCATAGTTAAGAAATAGTTAGAGTAAATGGTAGTTAATGCTTCATGTGTGTTTTAGTACAACAGAAAAAGAGATACTGCTGTTAACGCCTTCGATTTAGTATGTTGAGACATGGGGACATCAAAGGGGAGGAGAGGGTCATTTGGATCTAGAAGAGGAAGTTCCCGACGGAGCTGGGT
The DNA here is from genome assembly GCF_002288905.1 of Enhydra lutris kenyoni. Lineage (NCBI taxonomy): Eukaryota > Metazoa > Chordata > Mammalia > Carnivora > Mustelidae > Enhydra > Enhydra lutris. The sequence goes on along the minus strand of NW_019154109.1, from coordinate 19,479,923 downwards.
TTTCCAGCCCGGAGACTTCTCTCTGCCACCAGATTCCTCCTCCAGTGACATCGCAGACCTGATTCATTTCTGTGCAGCTGATGCCCTGTCCATGCTTATATTTTTCCAACTAACAATGAGTGTTCTTGCCAAATGCCAGGGCCCATAGTCACATCTGTTTGTCTTTCTCTGAAGCTTGTCTGAGGCTGCTTGGGAACACATTTTATCCAGGGGGCAACTTTAACTAGGCCTAATTCTCTGAAAAGGCTCTGTTTGTAAGCGCATACGATGAAGGGACAAGTCCTTCCTCTTTTCCCTTTAATATTATTGTGTTTGACACTGCCAGCTTCTGTCCCTGTCAGCCCATGTTGAAAGCCAAGTTTTCAGGCAAGATGGTTTTCACTAGGGTTTTTTTTTTTTTGTTTTCCCTTTTATTTTTTCCTGTTTTTTGTTGTTGTGTTTTTCCTCCAGATAAAATGCCCAGTTTCCTATCACCACACCATTTAAAAGGATGAGGGGATAAACCATGTGAAGTATGTTTCAAAAGCAAAACAAAATGAAGACTTCTTTCTGAGTTCTGCTTTTCTAATATTTAATAGGAAAATCTTCAGAATCAGTATATGGGAAACTATGTTTCGCATCATAACTAAGTGACAATACTTACTAATCCAAAACAAAAACAGCATTATTTCTTGATCCTTTCCACTTAAAGATATGTTTATTCACATTTAATAGTAAAGGTGTAAGTAATTATAAAGTTATTAGGCTTTGATTTGTCTCCGCTCTTCTCCACTGCAGGCAAATACTGTTAACAGAAAAAAACACACTGGTATAGTTGATTGGTAATTTCCTTGCAGCGCCTTACCAAAAAATCTTAACATTATTTTTTAATAACTTCGGGTCTATTCATAAGACAGTGCAGTATCCCTCTTCAAAACACAGACACACACACAAGACAGTGCATTATCCCTCTTCAAAACACACACACACACACACACACACACGTGCACGCGCGTGCACCCACACAAAGCCAACTATCACCTTGAATAGTAATCCAAGTATTCTGCTTTGCAAAAACAAATGACTCATTTAGACTGAAGCAACAAGGCTTCCTTTGAGACACTCATTGATTTTAAATTAAAAAAATAACTGCTATGTTTTACATTAGGAGTGACAACAAATAACAGAGTAGACCTTACTCAGTAGCAACTTCATTGCACCTGTCTGAAGGAAAAGGGGGATGGACAAGCCTGAATGGGGTAATCTTACTGATCAATAATCCAGATCTCAGAATGCGCTGTAGCAGATAGTCAATTCCTGATAGAATTACTGAAATGCAGCTGGCTGTTTTCTTATGGCTCAGGTCTTTGGGTTCAATGTACTGACTTTATTAACTTGAACTTTATTCTCCTTGAATGTTCGTCTGTCTCTTTTCCTTTATGCGGCTCTGCTGGGAGTGGAGGAGGGGAGTTGAGTGAAGATGTTATATTCCATTTATTCTGTAAAGATGCCTGAAAGGGAATTTTTGGTCCAGCAGATGAGAAAAGAGGTTTAAAAGAGGGATTGTTCCTGAGATTTGTTTTTCACCGTGTTTGTAAACAGGCCTTCCTAATAAGTCTTAATAGTATTGAAAAAAAAAAAAAGTCTTAAAGGCAATATTGACTTTGGAGAATTATTTTTCAAGCAATGAGAAGACTCTGATTACATGCCATTAGTACCAGAACAGTGGAAGTGGAAGCCAGCAATGTTAATAGTCACAGTGGGTACTTACGATGTGTCAAACCCTCACATATTTCTTCGAATTATTTCCAAAAATGTATTTCTTAAGAAGGACCCTCCTGACTAATTTTTTTTTTTTTTAACCTTAGTTTGAGCTTTAAATGTGTCTGAAAGTAATAAAACCTGGCATTGGGTTTTTTTGGGTTTTTGTTTTGTTTTTTCATTTTTTTTTTTTAAATAATCCAGAATCAGGACTTTTCATGGGCTGCCTGCCCACTTCCTCTCTCAGATAGACCAACACAAAGAAGTTCCATGATACGGCAGCATCGTGTTATTCTCAACCATGACAGAGAGGAGTGACGGGAAGTAGTATGTGTCTGGATTTTGCAAACCTAGTTGCCCTGCATCTCATCAGTTTCAGCCCTGGCAAACCGTGCTCTACCGGTGTCCCAGGATTCTAACCTGCCCAACCGTCTCTCCTGCCTAATGATCGTTAATGACTCCATGTCAGCTATGAAATCCAGACACCTTCGTGGCCATATGTGACATATATGGCCCGTAATCCAGCCCCAGCATTCTTCTTCCTTCAAATTATATAGTTCCTTCTCGAAAGATTTTTCCCCAGACATCTCAGACCAGAACAAACTCTTTATTGTTTAAAATACTTTCAGCAAAGGGATGCCTGGCTAGCTCAGTCAGTAGTAGAGCATGAGACTCTTGATCTCGGGGTTGTGAGTTCAAGCCCCATGTTGGGTATAGAGATTACTTAAAAATAAAAAAAAAATAAAATAAACACTTTGAGCAACAGGTATAGAAGACCTAACCAACAATGGCTTAAACTAAGGATATTTATTATATTTCAACAAGAGGATCAGAAGTAGATGGTCCATGGGTTGGTGTTTACAGTTCAATAACAAAAGGGCCATGTCTCAGAATTCAGATTCCCACTTTATTTCCATTTCCAGAATGTTCCCTTCCCCTCCTCCTCAGCTATTGCTGATATCTGAGCCTGTCTGGTATACCCTCTACAGAGTCAATGTTGCTGCAGTCTTTTGCTAGGAGAGGTTTCCAGAGGGATCACAGATGTCACAGGATAATATTGTACAAAAAGGTAAAATCATGACTCTGTCACGGGTATAAAATGAGTAGGTGTTTGAGATACTATTTAACTCATGAGTTAATGAGGGAACCAAGCAGATCTTTTAAGGAGTTCAAAGAAGGAGTCAAAGAAACTGATTTATAAGGAGTAGGGAGTGTAGATGTGAATGGGCAGATGAATGCAGAATTGACTTCTCCACAGGAGGGAAGATTGTCCTTCCTCGGGACAATTCATTTGTATTTCTATAGACAGGAATTATTTCCCATTACTCTCAGGCATCCATAACTTCAAGTTGTTGTAAACTAGCTTCCATAGAATCAGAGTCTGATAACAAGAAGAATATGCTCTAAAAGTGTAGTTTTCCACTAAGGCACAAATATTTCCCTACAGAAGAAAAAAGGTATATTCAGCACAACATGTTTCAAATTGTTATAAGGCCTCAATAATATAATCTCTAGTGATAGCCAATAAAATTGGTGTTGCCCACCACTACCACCACTGTCCCTGAGTATTTCATGCATTCATGACTTAATCTCCCCACTGAGACTGTAAATTCCTCCAATAATAGGAAGTGAACATTCCATGTCCTTTGTATCTTCCATCTCTTCTTTCCTACTCTCTTCACTGTCACCGCCTCTGTGGGATCTGATGCTAAGTCAGAATAGATACTAATAAATGCTTGCTGAATAAGTGAATTCTTTGATTTTGTATAAAAATGATGTGTCTTCTTTGATATTACTGTAGTTTTTTAAAATAATCTAATAGTTTTAAAAAAGTAAATGGGATCATAACCATTCTTTCTTTCTTTCTTTCTTTCTTTCTTTCTTTCTTTCTTTCTTTTGGCATTGGAGCCAGGACCACACCTCAAAACCCAGACAGTTTTGCATGTCTAAAAAGATTTTGATGTTTGTGTGTGTGTGTGTGTGTGTGTGTGTGTGTATTTCTGCAAAGCTAGTCACTACCTGAATGAACTAATTTTTTAAAATATTTTAGTAAGTGTATATATTTATTCTCTAACAGAAATAGTATGCACTCAATACAAAAGGAAGAGAAAACTAGACAAATTGTCTGTTGCTATTACCTATATTGATAGATTTTCACAGTGTTTTTATTTGATTGTGGATCAGCCAGATCATTATTGTACTGTACTTTGTGCCTTATAGGTAGAAACTATAAGTAAATTTTACTTCCCAGTAAAATCAGTGCCCACTTTTTCATTATATTTAAACACCTGAGAATATGTGTATAAATATATATCTTGGTTTTTACCTGAATCAGTTTTTTCCTTTTAAATTTTTCTCTAATAATCTGGGTGCGTAGGGGAGAAAATAATTTTTCTCTGTCTTTCAAGATTCTTCTAGCTGGATTAAGAATCAAACTGACAGATGAACAGGAGGAAATCAAATTAAATTCTGTACATACAGGGAACCCACACAAACATGAGATTCTAAAGACAATGAGGCAAAAGGAGGTATATATGTCATCCTGAACTAAGGAGAAGGGAAATAGGAGTCTGGAACTTAAAGGGAAGGAAGTTCCCTTTAAGTTCATGAGAAGATGAAAAGGAACACATGTTTGGCGAACAAAGTTTGTTGGTCTTTTCAGAAATAACTGGATATAGAGAAGACTGATCCAACAGGCCTTGCTAGGTTAAATATGAAACGTCAGGATACTACCAGATATCTCTGTGAATTACTAAAGGAACATGTACTATAATAAACATGCATCATTTATTTCTGCTTCGTGATCCCCAGATACTATCCCAACCCCACATCAGGGATTATGATCCAGGAAATGAACAGAGTCTTTTTATAGCTTGAAACATTTGAAGACTTTTAAATCCTTTCCATCTTTGTATGATTTTTTTTTTTATTTCCAATTGGGCCATTTCTAATTTTTCCAAAACTTTTTAATTTAGGAGTCCATGATTAGGCAAAATAATCCAATTCTAACTAACTTCAAGAATAGCAGAAAGTCTGCTTCTCAGTTCTTATATATCGTGTCTTTATAAATACAATCCAGTATCATGTTGGCATATTTAGGGGAAGAAGACCAGCATTAACACATTCAAAATTATGCTTCCTCACCTAGCTAATAAACAATTAACTAAAGAATTCTAATCATACGAATTATGAGAGAGAACATCACTATTTCCTTCTGTCTGCTTAAAATGTTTTAAGAAAATTCACTGCCGCATAATATCCTAAAAGAAATTGATCATACTTTTCCTGTAATAAATGTTGCTCTGACAGTAAAGCATTAGTAACCAATTGATAACCTAGCAACAATATTGTGATCTCTTTAGATAATTAATCTTAGCTATTTTCCTGTCAGAAGCAACAGTGCTTGATTTTATGTTGAGCTAGAAAGATTGCCAGTTTTGAAAATTAAAAAGCATTCCTTTTATATTATTCATTCCAGTAACAATTTATGATGGCGCATTTAGCTGCTGAACGCTTGTCAACAAACGTAATTATGTTTCGATATAAACAAGATTGGTGGTTTTACTATGCTGCTCCATCTTTGTTGAGAATGTTTTGATTTAGGTTCAGATTATACAAGCTGTGTATTTATGTGTCATTTTTTTCCTCCTTTGTTAATAGTTTTTTCTGATAATTACTTGTAGGCAAACAAGCATGCATTTAGGATCCTTATGCACAGGAGATATCAAACGGAGAAGAAAAGCTGCACCTTTGCCTGGACCTACTACAGCAGGTAAAGCAAAGAGGGGTTGGGCCAGAACACAAATATAAAGTTCATAAATCATCAACAGGAAAATACAGATAATTCTAAATCACTTACACTGAAGAAGAGGCACAGTTTACAAGCAACTATTAAATCATTTGCATTTGGTGTCAGGATATATTGCACGTTCCTTGTTTAGATTTTTCAGGCAGCCAATCAATAAAATATTTGCTATACACCTACCCGAATGCGAGACTCTATGTGAGGTATTAAAAGGATACAAAACTTCAAAAGCTGTTTCTTTGGCCTTCGGAAACTTATAGACTGGTTGGGACAACAAAGCATAAGTAGAAGAAAAGGCAAATAACTCCAGAAGAAATTAATAGTAAGCAGCCTCAAAACACAAAGCCCCATATTATGGAAGATGGAAAGGTAACCATGAATGCATCAGTCTGGTTTCTAGTCCCAGCTCTGCAACAGTCCTAGATTCGTCTTTCCATATTTAAACATGGGTGCCTGGCTGGCTCTGTCAGTAGAGCAGGCAACTCTTGATCTCAGGGAGGTGAGTTCAAGCCCCATATTGGGCATGGAGCCTACTTAAAAAACAAAAGAAAACAAACAAACAAAAACTGCATTAGAATATAAAGTCTCTCATTATTTCATTATTTCCACCTCAAAAATCACATCCTTCTAATAATATTCCATTCTAATGAGTGTGGAATAGGGGAAACCACAAGTGCTGAGCAGAGAGAAGTCACTAGACCAGAGGGGTCAGGAAGCCTTAGTAAGAAGGGCAAAGGCCCAAGCTTAGTAGTGAAGGACATGAATAACAGCATGTTTAACAAAATCTCATGCAAGAGCAATGATAAGGAAGGCAGAGATAAAAACCAGTGAAAGGAGGAAGCCAACTGGGCATTAAAATGTAGAAACCCACCTAAGAATAAGGATTTGTGATGCAGCAAACTGACTCTAAGAAATGTTTTCAGTGTAGATACTTGGTCAGTTACAAAGAATAATAGCCTTGGCCTATTGCCTGGGATCCTTTAACCATTCACATTTATAAACTTGAACTTCATTTGGGAAGCACTTTATAAAACCATTCACATTTATAAACTTGAACTTCATTTGGGAAGCACTTTATAGGAAAAGTTATTTTTTCCATGATGATTTATAGAATATGAAAATAATATCCATGTCAACCAGGAGAATAAACGATGAGAAGGAGGGAAGAAATCTTGACATGGTGATTACAAAGAAATAAAAGATGTAAAGCTTTAATTCTCTATTTAGGAGATCTGTCCTATAGTTCAGTACTAAAAAATTGAATGACTTAAAATTGGAGCAGTTGTTCCATCTAAATATAAAATTAGAAATTATGCATGTGATTATGAGTAAATATAATACTGATCATCATCTTATAGCTATATGGAATTTTCAGAATTTGGAAGTAAGAAACACGTGTGTGGAATGTGTATTTATGTAGAATAATATTTACCACTTACTGGGTGCCTACTATGTAACAGAAAGTTTGTTATTTCATTTTATCTTTGTAACAGCTTTATGAGCTAGGTGGTATTAACGTCACTTTACACCGTAAAATTAAGATTCAGAGAAGTGATAGGTTTTTCTTCGTTCCCTAAGAAGATAGTAATTATTGAATGGCAAAGGAAGGTTTCAAGCCTCCATCTCCCTGCATGACTCCTAAATCCCTGTTTTTTCTATGACAACATATGGCCTTTTTGTAAGAATATATTTTAAAGACTGTTCTATTGCATATGTTTATTTGAACCTGCTATTATATCTTAAGTTTCATAGAAGAGTTACCTAAATATTGCTAGGTAGAGATGCAGAACATTCATGAGAATACTTCTAATATATCTTTCCACAGGAACATATAGCCACTTTTAGATCAAATACATGTCATAAGTTCTTCAGTTCAAATCTTTCATAAGGCAGGTGTAGGATTCTTTAATATCCCCATTCCAGTTGAATGGTCCCCTGAATTCTCTTATCTTTCAATGATTCAAACATTAGTGGCAGAAATAGTACAAGAATAATCTTAGGGATGGAACTAAAGCACCTTAGTGCCGGCAGTAAGGAAGAGAGAATATCAGGGTCAGGTTCTAACACTCTGAACATATGTGAAGTGAGAAGGAAAATGCTTAATGGTTGAGGAGAGGATAATATAATTATTTCTACAAGGTGATTTTGACGTTACAACTCAGTAGCATCAGAGGAAATCATTTATATGGAGTATGGGTATAAACATTAAAATTTAGCCTAAAACATTCATACGCTTATACCAGCATATTCCAAACGTTGTATTTCAGAACTGTTGTGATTCTCTTAAGAGTCGGGATTTTGGTTATGTTACCAGATTTTTTTTTTCTTTTTTGCTTAAAGAATAAAATGCATAGAAATTTAATGCATTTTTGTAATTACTCACAGTAGTGGAGTAAGAGAATTATGTTACTCATTTCCAATGCATTTTTTAAATCCATGCATAACTGTTCCTCTCAAAGAGGTAGAGAATGAGGTTATTTAAAAGTCCTCAGTTTTAAAAAGAATATCTTCTAATACTAATAAATCAACTCTGAGGTGAAGATTATTATCCAAATTCAAGTAAGAAATGCTTTTGCATAAATACACTTTGATAATGAGGTTATGAATCCTTGATCATCTTGTCTCTGAAAATTATAATTTTCCAATTCTGGAGTATATTCAGCCTTATAAGAGTCAATTATATTTAAGCTTCCAGAGTTGAGTTAGCATGTAGAAGTATTTCAAAGTGAATATTCTCCCCATTTTATAGGCCCTCGCAGACCTCCCAAAAAACGCATTGAATTGAGATATGTTTTCACACATCCTTTTGCCTTTAGTCAGCATTCCGTCTAACTAGGGAAAATGCAGGTAAGATAACTATGTCTCATTTGAAATAGGGGATAAGAGTTAAAAGGCAAACAGCTCAAATATTATGTATTGATCCCTCTGATTTATATGTGAAAAGTTACACAGTTAAACAGCAGGTTTAGAAAACATTTACCAAAACACTGTCAGAAAACTGTAATTTGATGCTCTTAACTTCGTAATCCTGAACAGGGTTTATACAACAATTTAAGACTCTAAGAATAAACAGTTACATATTGTATACATAATAAATACTTTTTAAAAGTCACCTATGAAATTAGTAACCCAAAATCTGATCTTTACCTGCTAGTGTGTTGAGAATTTTATTCACCCTGTGTTAGCAGTAGCACTGAGGCATAATGTCATTTGCTTTGTAAGGCTCTAGACTAGCCAGCAGTGTTATCGGTTGAACATTTATTAATAGTGACAGGAACACCGAATTTATTTCAGTGCTTTAGCTTATTTACTGCTCTTTCACCTTTGTATTTTGTATTGACAAAAGAAAATGAATATTGATAAGGTTAGTTATTGATTTTTAAATGTATGGCTTCTTCTCTGCCTCATTCAAAGTCACAAACCAAAAGACAGTAGGTGTCTCAGTAGCAAAGGATGTAGATTGACTATTATAAAATTGAGAACTGTTGAAGCAGGAAGGTTTGCCAGCAGAATGCATTTTATAGTTTGAAAAATGTCATCTGTAAAGGTGAAGAAAAGCAGCGAACAAAATAGGAAGGATATTATTAACACATTCTTAAAAGCCAGTCAGCAGTGTTGGTTATGGTCTGTGTTTTTGGTCGAGGTCTTAGCTTATTAAGGATCTGATAGTGAAAAGATGTGAGTATGCTTTTTGAAATATGGAGGCTACCTCAGTATTAAATGTGTTGTTATCCACAATTAGTATTTGCTGTTACGATTTTGCTTTCTGTTGAACTGATACCCTAGGGAAAATATAATATAAAGGTGGACTTTATATTATAAATATAATAAAAAGGTGGACTCCCTATGATAGTCATCATAGGGAGTCCACCTTTTTCCCATGCATTTATTTATATTATGTGAAGAGATGCCTAGCAAAGTTCAATTTCTTGGTATAGATATTGGTTCAGGCTGCACTGTCACGGATATGCAAGATCTTGGCAAGAGGTTGCTTTACAGCTTTTTTGTGACTTTTGGACTTCTTCCTCAGCATCCTACTGATATTTCAATAATAAAATAATCTCCATGAATACTTAAGGCAATAAAGGCAACTTGTAAATCGTAATAATGAAGATTTTTTTTAAAGTGTGCTTTTAATTAAAAGTCATACTAATCATAATCAGGAAATGGTCAGTATAGCCAATTGCCCTTCCAAGGTGCTATATCTCTTCAGTTGTCCAAAATTTATTTATCAATAATTATGTTTTTATTTTCTTTTACCACTGGATCTATATGACCATTCTAGATTATCTTATCTCTCCCAGGATTTTAAAATGGGCACTTTGGGGAGAGATGGTTGGTATTAATTTTGAAACCAAACTACACTTGAACCTGTAAGCAAAAGCCTAAGAAACATATCACCTTCATCCTCTTGATATATGCACCACCAAACTGCCTTTCAGTTTGGTGTTTCAGGAGAGTTTCAGACAGCTCTCCATTACCATTTGGTACAAAGAACACTTAAGGAGAGGGTAAACATCCACATTAGATTGAAAATAATCACGTTCCTGACAATACAAAAGCCTAAATAATGAGAAAGTATACAAACTACAGAACAGCTGGCCATGCTGAACAAAATATGAAGTCATCTCTTTAAATGCATAGATGAGACTGAAGGAAGGAAATTGTTCAAAACCAGGAATGGTCCTTAGCAGCCCCCATGTCCATGCCCAGTTTTGCCAATCTAGGAAATCCTGAGGTAGTTTGGTTAGTGCCCCTGTAGGAAGGGAGCTAAGCTGAGGAGGTGGGTATAAGGATCCTATCAAGCCAGAACCTCTGGAAAGCTCTATCCTTAGAAGAGGGCAGACTAGAAACAAAACTTACCCACAGGCACAGGAAAATAAAGAATCTCATTTATACCCAAGCTCCAAGTAGAAGAATCTGAAGATATGTAACCAAGAGCCTACCTCATATGAGTTTCTGGTTTAAAATTACACCAAGCCAAAAAATGAACATAAAAACTGGTCTTGGAAACAAATGTAGAGCCACTTTGGTGGTACATGGCTTAAACCCCAATGACTCTCTTCATTTCACAAATGAAAACCTAGTGAAGGTGATATCATAAACCAAAACTTTAAAAAAAAAAGTTATAAACAAATAAAAACAAAAGGAAGTAACTGTAGAAAAAAATAAGATAGGTATGGTAAAGAACCAAGGAGAAATTTGAGATTCTTACTTATTATGGAAAAATCTTGAAAATTATAAATTCATTGGATGGGTTAAACAACAGGCTCAATATAGCCAGCCAAAATAAAATAAAATAAAAAATAAAAAGACAGTGAATTTTAGGAGCAATCTGAATATAACTTAAATACCTGCCAGATATACTGGATTTACAGCAAGCAAATGAATCTTTAGGTATTTCAAGAGAGTTGAAACACTGTCTTCAGACCAACTTGGTATGCTAGTTTAGACTAATAATTTCTCAGGAGTTTGAAATTTGTGAACAGTGAAATCTCAGTCATTTGGAAGAATGTAGCAAAAGAAATGACATAACAAAGTACTGGTTATACAATATTTTAAGTCAAATGTTCAGTCAGTGAAAGGGTAACATACGGACTCAAGTGTAAGTCCACATTCTAAGTGGGACACTTTCTTGCTAGTTGACTTTGGGCAGGTGTGTTACTTCTTCAGACTTCAGTGTTATCTGTAAAATGGAACTGATAATACCTATCTTTTAGATTGATAAGGAAGACCAAAAGAAATGGTGACTTTGGAACCGTTTGTAACCTGAAGAGCTGCAGACGTCATTATATTTTGTTATCCAACTGTGTTAGTGTATGTTTGCTGTATATTGCCTTATGCAAATTAAGAGAAGTTATTACAATTCAGCTATAACCCAGTTAATTTTTTTAAGTTGTTTGAAGCATCATTGTCACTAAAATTTTTAATTTGCCATTAATTCTCATGGAAAGTGTATAGGTTCTTGGAGTAAACTTAAGCAAAGTTAGAATCTTGCTTACTCACTGTGTAGTCATGGTCAAATGATATCATGTCTCCAAGGCCGACTATAATTCCTTCCTAGCACAGTTGTTATGAGAAATGGATATAATGAATGTCATACACCTAACAAGTAAACCATGTGCTTGGTACACAGTAGGCAAACCATAAATGGTCCTGATTATATATTATTGCAAATAAACATCTCCTTGTGCCTTCAGAACCAACACAGTTTTTTTTTTTTTTAAAGATTTTATTTATTTATTTGACAGAGAGAAATCACAAGTAAGCAGAGAGGCAGGCAGAGAGAGAGGAGGAAGCAGGCTCCCTGCTAACCATTCACATTTATAAACTTGAACTTCATTTGGGAAGCACTTTATAAAACCATTCACATTTATAAACTTGAACTTCATTTGGGAAGCACTTTATAGGAAAAGTTATTTTTTCCATGATGATTTATAGAATATGAAAATAATATCCATGTCAACCAGGAGAATAAACGATGAGAAGGAGGGAAGAAATCTTGACATGGTGATTACAAAGAAATAAAAGATGTAAAGCTTTAATTCTCTATTTAGGAGATCTGTCCTATAGTTCAGTACTAAAAAATTGAATGACTTAAAATTGGAGCAGTTGTTCCATCTAAATATAAAATTAGAAATTATGCATGTGATTATGAGTAAATATAATACTGATCATCATCTTATAGCTATATGGAATTTTCAGAATTTGGAAGTAAGAAACACGTGTGTGGAATGTGTATTTATGTAGAATAATATTTACCACTTACTGGGTGCCTACTATGTAACAGAAAGTTTGTTATTTCATTTTATCTTTGTAACAGCTTTATGAGCTAGGTGGTATTAACGTCACTTTACACCGTAAAATTAAGATTCAGAGAAGTGATAGGTTTTTCTTCGTTCCCTAAGAAGATAGTAATTATTGAATGGCAAAGGAAGGTTTCAAGCCTCCATCTCCCTGCATGACTCCTAAATCCCTGTTTTTTCTATGACAACATATGGCCTTTTTGTAAGAATATATTTTAAAGACTGTTCTATTGCATATGTTTATTTGAACCTGCTATTATATCTTAAGTTTCATAGAAGAGTTACCTAAATATTGCTAGGTAGAGATGCAGAACATTCATGAGAATACTTCTAATATATCTTTCCACAGGAACATATAGCCACTTTTAGATCAAATACATGTCATAAGTTCTTCAGTTCAAATCTTTCATAAGGCAGGTGTAGGATTCTTTAATATCCCCATTCCAGTTGAATGGTCCCCTGAATTCTCTTATCTTTCAATGATTCAAACATTAGTGGCAGAAATAGTACAAGAATAATCTTAGGGATGGAACTAAAGCACCTTAGTGCCGGCAGTAAGGAAGAGAGAATATCAGGGTCAGGTTCTAACACTCTGAACATATGTGAAGTGAGAAGGAAAATGCTTAATGGTTGAGGAGAGGATAATATAATTATTTCTACAAGGTGATTTTGACGTTACAACTCAGTAGCATCAGAGGAAATCATTTATATGGAGTATGGGTATAAACATTAAAATTTAGCCTAAAACATTCATACGCTTATACCAGCATATTCCAAACGTTGTATTTCAGAACTGTTGTGATTCTCTTAAGAGTCGGGATTTTGGTTATGTTACCAGATTTTTTTTTTCTTTTTTGCTTAAAGAATAAAATGCATAGAAATTTAATGCATTTTTGTAATTACTCACAGTAGTGGAGTAAGAGAATTATGTTACTCATTTCCAATGCATTTTTTAAATCCATGCATAACTGTTCCTCTCAAAGAGGTAGAGAATGAGGTTATTTAAAAGTCCTCAGTTTTAAAAAGAATATCTTCTAATACTAATAAATCAACTCTGAGGTGAAGATTATTATCCAAATTCAAGTAAGAAATGCTTTTGCATAAATACACTTTGATAATGAGGTTATGAATCCTTGATCATCTTGTCTCTGAAAATTATAATTTTCCAATTCTGGAGTATATTCAGCCTTATAAGAGTCAATTATATTTAAGCTTCCAGAGTTGAGTTAGCATGTAGAAGTATTTCAAAGTGAATATTCTCCCCATTTTATAGGCCCTCGCAGACCTCCCAAAAAACGCATTGAATTGAGATATGTTTTCACACATCCTTTTGCCTTTAGTCAGCATTCCGTCTAACTAGGGAAAATGCAGGTAAGATAACTATGTCTCATTTGAAATAGGGGATAAGAGTTAAAAGGCAAACAGCTCAAATATTATGTATTGATCCCTCTGATTTATATGTGAAAAGTTACACAGTTAAACAGCAGGTTTAGAAAACATTTACCAAAACACTGTCAGAAAACTGTAATTTGATGCTCTTAACTTCGTAATCCTGAACAGGGTTTATACAACAATTTAAGACTCTAAGAATAAACAGTTACATATTGTATACATAATAAATACTTTTTAAAAGTCACCTATGAAATTAGTAACCCAAAATCTGATCTTTACCTGCTAGTGTGTTGAGAATTTTATTCACCCTGTGTTAGCAGTAGCACTGAGGCATAATGTCATTTGCTTTGTAAGGCTCTAGACTAGCCAGCAGTGTTATCGGTTGAACATTTATTAATAGTGACAGGAACACCGAATTTATTTCAGTGCTTTAGCTTATTTACTGCTCTTTCACCTTTGTATTTTGTATTGACAAAAGAAAATGAATATTGATAAGGTTAGTTATTGATTTTTAAATGTATGGCTTCTTCTCTGCCTCATTCAAAGTCACAAACCAAAAGACAGTAGGTGTCTCAGTAGCAAAGGATGTAGATTGACTATTATAAAATTGAGAACTGTTGAAGCAGGAAGGTTTGCCAGCAGAATGCATTTTATAGTTTGAAAAATGTCATCTGTAAAGGTGAAGAAAAGCAGCGAACAAAATAGGAAGGATATTATTAACACATTCTTAAAAGCCAGTCAGCAGTGTTGGTTATGGTCTGTGTTTTTGGTCGAGGTCTTAGCTTATTAAGGATCTGATAGTGAAAAGATGTGAGTATGCTTTTTGAAATATGGAGGCTACCTCAGTATTAAATGTGTTGTTATCCACAATTAGTATTTGCTGTTACGATTTTGCTTTCTGTTGAACTGATACCCTAGGGAAAATATAATATAAAGGTGGACTTTATATTATAAATATAATAAAAAGGTGGACTCCCTATGATAGTCATCATAGGGAGTCCACCTTTTTCCCATGCATTTATTTATATTATGTGAAGAGATGCCTAGCAAAGTTCAATTTCTTGGTATAGATATTGGTTCAGGCTGCACTGTCACGGATATGCAAGATCTTGGCAAGAGGTTGCTTTACAGCTTTTTTGTGACTTTTGGACTTCTTCCTCAGCATCCTACTGATATTTCAATAATAAAATAATCTCCATGAATACTTAAGGCAATAAAGGCAACTTGTAAATCGTAATAATGAAGATTTTTTTTAAAGTGTGCTTTTAATTAAAAGTCATACTAATCATAATCAGGAAATGGTCAGTATAGCCAATTGCCCTTCCAAGGTGCTATATCTCTTCAGTTGTCCAAAATTTATTTATCAATAATTATGTTTTTATTTTCTTTTACCACTGGATCTATATGACCATTCTAGATTATCTTATCTCTCCCAGGATTTTAAAATGGGCACTTTGGGGAGAGATGGTTGGTATTAATTTTGAAACCAAACTACACTTGAACCTGTAAGCAAAAGCCTAAGAAACATATCACCTTCATCCTCTTGATATATGCACCACCAAACTGCCTTTCAGTTTGGTGTTTCAGGAGAGTTTCAGACAGCTCTCCATTACCATTTGGTACAAAGAACACTTAAGGAGAGGGTAAACATCCACATTAGATTGAAAATAATCACGTTCCTGACAATACAAAAGCCTAAATAATGAGAAAGTATACAAACTACAGAACAGCTGGCCATGCTGAACAAAATATGAAGTCATCTCTTTAAATGCATAGATGAGACTGAAGGAAGGAAATTGTTCAAAACCAGGAATGGTCCTTAGCAGCCCCCATGTCCATGCCCAGTTTTGCCAATCTAGGAAATCCTGAGGTAGTTTGGTTAGTGCCCCTGTAGGAAGGGAGCTAAGCTGAGGAGGTGGGTATAAGGATCCTATCAAGCCAGAACCTCTGGAAAGCTCTATCCTTAGAAGAGGGCAGACTAGAAACAAAACTTACCCACAGGCACAGGAAAATAAAGAATCTCATTTATACCCAAGCTCCAAGTAGAAGAATCTGAAGATATGTAACCAAGAGCCTACCTCATATGAGTTTCTGGTTTAAAATTACACCAAGCCAAAAAATGAACATAAAAACTGGTCTTGGAAACAAATGTAGAGCCACTTTGGTGGTACATGGCTTAAACCCCAATGACTCTCTTCATTTCACAAATGAAAACCTAGTGAAGGTGATATCATAAACCAAAACTTTAAAAAAAAAAGTTATAAACAAATAAAAACAAAAGGAAGTAACTGTAGAAAAAAATAAGATAGGTATGGTAAAGAACCAAGGAGAAATTTGAGATTCTTACTTATTATGGAAAAATCTTGAAAATTATAAATTCATTGGATGGGTTAAACAACAGGCTCAATATAGCCAGCCAAAATAAAATAAAATAAAAAATAAAAAGACAGTGAATTTTAGGAGCAATCTGAATATAACTTAAATACCTGCCAGATATACTGGATTTACAGCAAGCAAATGAATCTTTAGGTATTTCAAGAGAGTTGAAACACTGTCTTCAGACCAACTTGGTATGCTAGTTTAGACTAATAATTTCTCAGGAGTTTGAAATTTGTGAACAGTGAAATCTCAGTCATTTGGAAGAATGTAGCAAAAGAAATGACATAACAAAGTACTGGTTATACAATATTTTAAGTCAAATGTTCAGTCAGTGAAAGGGTAACATACGGACTCAAGTGTAAGTCCACATTCTAAGTGGGACACTTTCTTGCTAGTTGACTTTGGGCAGGTGTGTTACTTCTTCAGACTTCAGTGTTATCTGTAAAATGGAACTGATAATACCTATCTTTTAGATTGATAAGGAAGACCAAAAGAAATGGTGACTTTGGAACCGTTTGTAACCTGAAGAGCTGCAGACGTCATTATATTTTGTTATCCAACTGTGTTAGTGTATGTTTGCTGTATATTGCCTTATGCAAATTAAGAGAAGTTATTACAATTCAGCTATAACCCAGTTAATTTTTTTAAGTTGTTTGAAGCATCATTGTCACTAAAATTTTTAATTTGCCATTAATTCTCATGGAAAGTGTATAGGTTCTTGGAGTAAACTTAAGCAAAGTTAGAATCTTGCTTACTCACTGTGTAGTCATGGTCAAATGATATCATGTCTCCAAGGCCGACTATAATTCCTTCCTAGCACAGTTGTTATGAGAAATGGATATAATGAATGTCATACACCTAACAAGTAAACCATGTGCTTGGTACACAGTAGGCAAACCATAAATGGTCCTGATTATATATTATTGCAAATAAACATCTCCTTGTGCCTTCAGAACCAACACAGTTTTTTTTTTTTTTAAAGATTTTATTTATTTATTTGACAGAGAGAAATCACAAGTAAGCAGAGAGGCAGGCAGAGAGAGAGGAGGAAGCAGGCTCCCTGCTGAGCAGAAAGCCCGATGTGGGGCTTGAACCCAGGACCTGGGATCATGACCTGAGCCAAAGGCAGTAGCTTAACCCACTGAGCCACCCAGGCGCCCCAGAACCAACACAGTTTTAAGAATTTTTTATTTTAGTTTTTTTTTAAATACTCTTCTTTGATTTATAATGATTCCATAAAAAATATATTTCTGTACAACCAAAATATCTATTAATAAAAACACTTCCGGGGTGCTGTGGGTGCCTCACTCAGTTGAACCTGTGCATTCAGCTCAGGTCATGACCCCAGGCTCCTGGGATGGAGCCCTGCATTGGGGCTCCCTTCAGCTGGGAGTATGATTCTCCCTCTCCCCCTGCCTCTCCCCCTACTGTAGCTGTCTCTCACTCTTGCTCACTGTCACTCTCACTCCCTCAAATAAATAAAATCTTTAAAGAAAGAAAGAAAAAAAAAAAAAAAACTTCTCCAAACATGTCAATATAGATTACGTCTTTCATTCTTTACAAAGTATTCATCACTTTGGGGGAAAAAAAAATTAGTTCTACATTAAATTTTTATTATTTAAAAAGGATGTGCCTTGTATTTTAAGCAGTTAAGGACTTGAATGGATTTGATTTAGCAAAATTCACGTGAGAGATGCCTACAGTATTGCAGATAAAATGCAGAATCGTCTGAATCAGGCTCTTCTATATTAAGAATGAAATCATTAAAACATCTGACAAAGAGTAGTAACACCTACCATTTTCTCACATCTTGTGCTAAGTGCTCTTTCCTTTCTTAACAGTAGTCAAAAAAAAAAAATCCATGTCCTTAAATTAGTTATGGAGAACAGAGGACTACATTATAACTCATGATTTTAATAACCAATAATAATAATAGCCCTGCCCCGCAGCCGGCTAGTAAAGTACTAGGGAGAAGGGGACAGGAAGAAAGAGTGAGCGCATCCTGCAAATGCTCAGATGCGTCCTGAATACAGGGGAGGGACTGAGGCAGGGTGCACTAGCTGTTATGTAGGAAGCAGCGTGTGTCACCTCCCCTTCCATTGGCTGTTTATCCAACATCAATACAACACTTTAGGAGCCAAATTACTAAACAAGCTGCCACTTAGGCTGGCAGTCATCTGGACAGATTAGCAGCTGGGAGAGGCCGATACAAGATTTTCATCTCTTGAGCCAATTACGCAAGTGAATTACCATCCACTAAACTCCCAGGAAGATGTGACGGGGAAAGACCCAGTCAGCTGTCAGAGAGAGGTGAGATCCGCATGAAGGGGGCTGGGGTCAGGAGCGTGGGAGGGTGAGCAAGCTAGGTATTGCTAAAATTGCCGGAGCAGGAGGAGAGCCTTCCAGGAAAGGACTTAAAAGATTTAGCACTGCCAGGAGCAAAAGGAAAGGAAATTATGGTTGTAGGATGCTGTGCAGAGACTGAGTTGTTCCAATCCCAAGTCTTAATCTCATAAAAAGGATGAGAGACCAACAGTAGATCTCACTCCAGAATCACTGTCCATGAAAAATGAACTCACTGTTATCTTGTCTTTAAGGTTGCATAGAAAAGCTTTTTTTCTTCTTTTCAGGAATCCATGTTTCTATGTGGAAAGGTTTAGCATTTGAGAAATTAAATGTTCTCCTTTTTTTAAAATTTTTTTACTTGAAAGTACAAGTTACCACTTTACCTTATTTTATTTTCATTAAGAAGAGAGAAGGAAGCAGCACCTAAAAAACAGAGAGAGAGTGAGTTCTTTAATGTCTAGATAAAAAACACAAGTATGGGACCACCATGCTTGAAATATCAACATTTTTAAGTAGTGATACTCAATTACCATTTGCTGTTCCCTTTAGAACTGAGAAATGACTGCAATTTAGCCATTATTTAAGAGGTGTATTAAATTGGCCTCATATTTTTTCTTAAATATTTAATTTTAAACCTGAACTTTAGCAAGCTTTTGTATCCAAAATATGATTAAACAGATGTGTAGCCCAGAACACCATTAGACCTCTGATGCAATTTGAGCTTATAGATGGGATTAAACTAATTTGTGACAATCACATAAAAATCAAGGATGTGGGACAGGATGCCAGTGCACTGTTCAACCTTATATACCTGATCTGCGGCTGTTCAGAAAATATTAGCTATCTTGGAGGTCTGTCTGGGTTGCCACCATAATTGTAATTTCAAAATAAAACTCTAATGGCTCTTTTTCTTATATTAGGGAGGAGTTTTGACAAAAGGCTTTTCTTCAGTTTTGTGTGTGTGCATGTGTGTAACTAAGGGGCCCATTTTTTATATTATATATATAGGTGTGTGCATATGTGCACAGAGAGATTATATATATATATATGTCTATTATATATATTATATATACACACACAATGAATTATGAATTTTTTATATACCCGTCATTGTCATGCAAGCTGTTCGCAATTAAAAGTTTTTTTTCCATTACACATTAAGATACTTGTTTCAGTGAACTAAGACCCAATTTAACAAATCCAAAACTGACTCGTTGTGGTAACCTGGTTCTTATTTATTGTCTGTTACTAATTCAGCAAATGTATTCCATTCTCAGTCCCACAACGTACTGAAGATTGAAACTACCACAATGTCCAATAAAGGGCTTTGAAAATCAATTGATCAGAGTAAATGAATGTCCATTATTAAAACTGATTCCTAGCACTTTGCAGTTTCTTTCTTCTACAACTCAAAATCATGGGGAACAATCAACTTGCTCTCCCCAGAATGCTAGGTACAAAGTACCACATAAAATAAAACTGTTGGTTCAACCTTGCTATTTCATTTATTATGAGTTTTTTACCATGAAATACGTATCCCAAAGAACGCATGGAAATGCAGAGGGACTGTTTAAAGAACAAAATAATTTTTTTAAAAAGGATGAAATAATACACTGACCATTTCTGTAACCACCATCTGGGCCAAGAAATAGAACGTTATACTCTGCAGTCCCATATGTAATACTTTTGTTATTGTTATTGGTGCTTGAGGATCCGTCCTAAACATAATCTAAGAGAAGGAGAAGGACTGAGAGTCCCAGCCTTCTTGGTTGGGGGCAGAGGACAGGGGATGGAGTAGAAGGTGCCCTCATAATCCCCAGTCAGGGAGGAAAAATTAATGATGTTGGAAAAGGGTAGAGGGGGCTTGTGAGTTGGTGCCAAAGAGAGTAATGAGTGATCTTGTTAGCTGCTCCTCATTTCAGCCCTCAAACTGTTCAGGGAAACAGCCACCCACATTTCAGAGCAGAAATATGCTGGACCCCGGGCTGAGCTAGTTTATACACAAGAGGCATCCTCAGAACTTTGAAAAGTGAGATGATCTTTAGCCCTGAAGGACTAGAGAGGGAATGGTGAACCAACGACAGCATCCCTGTAAGTTTGCGACCTCGGAGTTCTACAACTGACTTGTTGGAAAGCTCTGGTGTAGGAGGTGGGGCTATATATGTTCTCATTAAAACAATGATTGTTTCAAGATGCCCTCATCCCCTTTCCCCCATGATCTCCAGTATTAATTTGATAATCACTTCCTTCTGCAAGGGGAGTAACCACAAGACATGCTCTGAGAGTTGACAGTTGTGATTGCTTTTAACTGGTTACCTCTAGATTGGCTAAGTTCCCCTTTCCTACGCCACAGTCTCCCAGCTGCTGCTCCAGGATGAACAGAAATGGACCCCTCAGAGCCCTGGCCTGCTCCACCTCAGGTGCACACAGCCCAAGGCCAAGTGTGCGGATAAAGGAGGGAGCTCAAGTTCTTATGTTTCCTTGACTTTTACATCTGTTAATGTCTCAATCCTTTGACTTTAGATAATTGGTACTTCTGCACTTTCCCCTAGAATCGAATGTACATTTCATAAGCTCAATTGTTTCCATAAGAACCTCCAAGAAAATTCAAACTAAAAGTCAATCTTTGAAAATGCCATCAAAAAGAAAATGCTTAAAATAGGTGAATCTCTAAGTCGTCTTTGCTAGGAATGTACTGGAAACAAGAGCTATTTCTAAATCTCACGATAAGCACTGCCCAGTCTCCTTTTCCAAAATAAGAAATGGAGGTAGGTAGGAGATCAGGGAGAGGGAAAAGGGAAGAATTATTTTATATATAGCACCATCTGTAACTTTAATATTTTCTGTATTTATTATTTTATTTTCCTGTATGTTTTCCCTTCTTGTCTGCGTCTATAGTGATCAAAACGTAGAAATGGAAGAAGGAGAAAGAAAAGACTTATTATAGCCCAAATCATAAATAACAAGAAGAGGATTAGAACAGTGTAAACAATTCCTAGGAATTAGGGATGCCAACGGTTGTGCTTTTTGTTTGGTTTGGTTTTAGTTTGGGTTTTATTGAATGTCAGTGCCCCAGGAAAATGTACAATACTGTGGTGTTAGGTTGGTGATTTTCAGAATTACCATTGAGGCTAAGGCAGGAATGAAATAAACCTCTTTGTATTTTATCATTTACTGAGGATATTTTTCGTACAAGATCTCAACTGATTCTGGCCACTTTCTGTGAGGTAGACATTGTTCCACCTGTTTTATAGATGAAGCGACAAAAGCCACAGGAAGTTAAATAATCAGCTGCTGATTAGTAGAGCTGAAACTCTAAATGAGATCTTTCTTCCATTCATCCCTCTACCCCATCAAGGTCCTCATTCCAAGATGAACCCTGCCCCCACCACCAGCACCTCCCGCCCAGGTACCTTGTTGAAAGAAAAACTTAGGAGAATATGATTTTCTTAGCTTGAGAGTATCTTCACCTGTACTAATGTGTTTTGGGGGTTGTGGGTTTTTGTTTTGTTTTGTTTTGTTTTTTTTGTCATTTTGTAATTTCAGGATTTGTAGGGGAAAACGCCCAGCCAATCCTAGAAAACAACATTGGAAACCGAATGCTCCAGAACATGGGCTGGACACCTGGGTCAGGCCTTGGACGAGATGGCAAGGGGATCGCTGAGCCCATTCAAGCCATGCAGAGGCCAAAAGGATTAGGTCTTGGATTTCCTCTACCAAAAAGCACCCCTGCAGCTCCCACTCCCAATGCAGGAAAATCCGCCTAAGAAGAAAAGCAAAGAAGAAATGTTTTACAATTTTTATTCACGATATAGATCCCATTGTCCTAAAATTACAACCTAGCTTCCATTTTTGAAGCAGAAATCTACATTGCCTCAAACTCATCACTAGCGTCCTAACCGCATACAGTCCAGCCACAGTGAGAGAGATGGGGCTCCGTCACAATGCCTGGTGCTAAAGTGAAAACCTTCACCTTTTGCAGTTTTCAGCTATTTCTAGGTATAAGGAACACTTACTTCTCCTATTTATTTTGATCTCATAGGTCAGTCATTTCTAGCTTGATTCGTTCGTGTGTGTGTGTGTGTGTGTGTGTGTGTGTGTGTGTGTGATGCCCAGGCAAATGAGAGCACACCCACAGGTTTCTCGAATGGGATAGGCCAGAGAGGGTGGTGTTTCTATCATCCCTAGAACTTGAAAGACCTAGCATTACATCAGTGAAGTCCTAAGCAAATCTTTGTGTGAAAGGCTTGCCAATTTCACGTTCTGATTTTGGCTCTTTTGTAAGGATTCTGTAACAGGGTGGTCCCAATTATCTCTCCTTGGACAGTGTAGGATAAAGTTCACAGTTGACAAACAACAATTAATATTTCCCTCTGACATTCTGACCAAAATAAACCTCATCATTGTAATCACCAGAGTGCCCACAACATTACCTTAATGCAGATTTTACAAATTTTACCTCATCTAGAACAGAAAAGAATTATTGAAAGAAAAATGTATTTTTTAAATTCACCATGACTGAACTGTAAATTCTGTTAATCTAGACTGACTTCTACCTCTCTCTTCCCAAAGGTTGATATTTTTTTAAGATCAGCGCAACTGTGGTAAACTAATTTTCAGTTTTAACCATTGGAGTACTTACTAGAATTATCGAATCAGTTTGTTTGAAAATCTAAATGGCTCTCCCACGAATTCAGATTTCTGGCAATGATCCAGCCCATTTACAAGGTGAACAAGAAAATGAATGGTGATAATTTGCCGTCTAACATCTAGGTAGTTACTTTAAAACTAAGCAAAACAAGTCATTTTTATTATGTGCCTCCTATTATTACTATTTTTGAATCATCCGCTTTGTAATGCCAGAGGTTCTAAATAGCTCTTAGCTTAGGAGATGATCCTCATTATTAAGGACTGATAATATATTTATAATGGCTTTTATTGGTTGAGTAAAGGTCAAGCTAACACATGTGAATCACCTTTCTGATGGAGTTTTTTAAGGCTTTTTTTTTTTCAAGAGCAGTTTTAGGTTCACAGAAAAATTAAGAAAGTACAGAGATTTCTCATATACCCTCTGCCCCCAAACATGCATGGCCTCCCCTATTATCATCCAGAGTGGGACTTTTGTTACGATCAATAAGCCTACATTGACACATCATAGTCACCCAAAGTTCATAGCTGACCTTGCAGTTCACTCTGGTCTTGTACATTCCATAGGTTTGGATAAATGTATAATGACGGGATCCACCATTGCAGTATTCACACAGAGCAGTTTCATGACCCAGAAAATCCTCAATGCTCCATTGTAGTAGGTTCTAGAAAATTTTGCAAATTTTTTTTAAAGGATAAAGAGGAGGTTTGTGCAGATAGTAGACCTTTCCTAGGTGGTCTCGTAACTGCCAGTTGGGGAGAAAAAGGTCTGTGGTTTGCCAAATGTACACGTTTAAGAATTATCTTCTTTCCTAGGGGTATTGTGGTTAAGAGGACAGGTTGGTTAAGAGATAATAGACTACACAGGTAAATTGCTCTTTTGAGGCATTCTTATTGGATAGAGTAACCCTGTAGTATGATTATTTTTATAAGTTTGTTTCTTGAAAATTTGTCATTTTTTAAAAAATGCTTTTCATTACATACTCTTTTTAGCTATGTTGGGGGGGAAGCTGAAGGAGATCATCTATATACCAGGTTAAAACTTCTCTATGGTAGTGTAGAGTGCTTTAGGATCTATTCAAAAGATTTTATTTTTAAATCCATTACCTGAAAATCTTCTGAAACCCAAGAATGTTGAAAAGCCAAATTTGAAGCTGCTGATAACACACAGTCAGTGTATTGTGAGACGGGTCCCAAACTCCTGAGGACAACCTCCTTTTTCACTTTGCAATGTTCTAACCCTCATAGTTAGGAACAGCAGAACGTATACCAACTGTCATGGGGAAACTCCCTCATGAAACATTACAGTCTTTATGAACATTTTGTATTGTTTCCCTTCAGGACAGGTACTAGTCCTCTGAAGCAGACCCTTGGAGATGCTCATTTAACTTGGATGTTCTCGAACACTCCCTCCAAAGTAGTTCGTGTTTACATTATCAGCAAGCAAAAGAAAGGTCAGATTCTTGACGTCTAGAGCCCTCTATGTGGCTCTCAGAAGACTTAAAATATTTTTTAATGTTTGTAAGTATTTAACTTAACTATACAGACTATATGAGTCAATACTCCAAGTAGATATTATCATGCAAACATACATCAGAAGCACATACATCCCTTCACCATTCAGTCCTGAAGAACAGTCAATGCAGACCTGATGTTCTCTCTGTACCCAAACATAATTGGAGAAACAAACACAATTAAGATACTGAATTTCTAATGTAAATCAAATATCTTTTAAGATATGAAGCCCACTAATTTATGTTTCACTTATAGTTCAGTTAATTTTTACCTGCTTGTTACTATGCACATAGAACCCAAAGCATCCGAAGGAATTCATGATTTAGAATGCACATTCATGTCTTCTGAAAAAGGTGGTAAGATTTTCCTCTGCTCCTTTGTGAAGCCACTTTTCTACTCTACAGTATCTAAAGCCCATGTCAAATGAATCAGTCATGCTAAACTGTAGAGAATACATAGGTCTCTTCCTTTACGGTCTAAATTATCCCTAGCTGTAGCCAAGAGGGGCTGAACATGACTACCTTAGCAGTTCAACTCTTTTTCTTCATATGCTTATTAAACTTGATACTGATGAGACTGTGTGTTCGGGTCTTTTCCTTCCTTCCTTCCTTCCTTCCTTCCTTCCTTCCCCCAAATGTAATTTTTAAGGCTATATTCCCCTTAAACTTGTTTGCTTTCATTTTTCAGTTACCTGACACCCCTTTAAAAGAAAGTACATAACTAACTGAAATTTACCAATTAGTGTCAACACTTGAATACATAGACTTTATAACTCATACTGTGGTTATCAAACAGAAGTAAAGACAGTAGGGTTAAAAGGTATGCACAATGTATACATACAGGTGTATTTACAGGCACATACGTGTGCAAAAAACAGACATGATTGCAAAATACTACATTTTATTAATACGTTCATTTTAACATTGTGAATTGATGTTCTTATAATGAGTGAACTGACAGTTCCTTCTCTTCACATTTTCATTTTGAGCCGTAATTTCTCGAAAGAAAATAATTTCTTCCTGTATTTTGTCTTTCTAAAAACAAAAAGTGATCTCAATTAGTATTGTAAAATGAAGTTGGTTAGCAAAGACTATTTTGGATTTTTTTTTTTTTTAGTTTTTTTTTTCCTTTTGGTAGAAAGCTATATTAATAGTACAACAAAGAATGAAAGAATAAAACTATGTTTAAAAATGTTATTTATAAGCAGTCATTGTCTTTGTGCTTTCAATGTTTACCTCTTAACCTTAAAGTAATAAAAAATAAAGTTGAAAGTACTCTAAAAAAATTTTAATTACTACCCCTTGACAATTAAGATCTAATAATTAAATTCATTACTCATTTTTAAGCCCTGGAACATTTCAGTATTTTCAAAAGATTTTAAAGAAAAAAAATTGGTGAACATATTTGACTCACACATTTATTCACAGCTGACTGACCTTTTCTACCACATTTTCATCATGTGTTTAATTTCTCTGAAGTTGGGCTAAACTGTCTCAAGGCCTCCTTCCACTCAAACATTCTCTGATTCTCAAGTAGCAAGTACACACGTTCTCTCTCTGGCTGCTTGAAATATCAATGAGAATCATATATGTCCCAGTCACTCCATTTCCTCCTGGAGCATTGTACCTTTCATACACGTGTTTGGACATTTTAAATATTCTGTAATACTAAAGTGTTGAGTTTTGTTTGCTGTAAGAAGCAAGAAGTGTTCATAAAATTGTATCATCTCTCCCAAAAAACTAGAGTTGTTAGAGTTTTTGTTTTTTTTTTTTTTAAATCCAGTAGGTATTAAATACTCATTTATTTAACAGGCTTGCAGTAATATATACTCAAATGACAAGTGGACCATGAAGGCTCCTTCTGCTGGGTTCCTACTAAGCAAAGACTCATTACTTTACACACCTGACATTTTAAGTAGATCCAGATTTGTCTCTAGTGAGCCAGTGCCATTAACTGCCAGAAGTATGATCTACTATTGCCACTTTTAGTTTTATCTGTACATTAGAGTTGTCTTCTGTCTTCGAATTGTCAGACAGTTTAAATCATTCCCGGATTCACAGACCTCACTCCTGTTCCGTGATCAGAATGTCCTGTGTTTACCCCTTAATCTTTCAAGGATGAAGTTGGCTAACAATCGAAGGTGATTTTTGTGTTTGTTTAGTTTAGGTTTTGACTGGGGGTGGGGGGTTGATTTGTTGTTGTAGTTTGAGTTTTCAAAATAAATCACTAGAATTTTAAATGTGTGTAGGATACTTGATCTTTCGGGTGTAAGATGGTGTAATTGCACAACAAGACCGTGTTGTGATAGTATCCCAGATAAAAGGACAACCCCCTGCAACTATTTTTTACCTATGTTTCATCTTCCTATTAAATTTCTAAGAAACGTTTATTCTTCCTGAAGGCAGCATTCTTTAATAAAAGCAGAAAGGTGAGAACTAGTATGCTAACTGAACATGTACTTAAAATAAGCTTCCTAAAATGGCAATTTCTCACATCCCTTATTGAGGTGAATTTCTTCACATGCTAGAATTTCATGGTTCTGATAAGCAAATGAGTTTGTGGTGAGGGTGGGAATGAGGGTCTGTCTGTTGGCCAACGTGGCCAATCTGGAATTCTCAAGTTCTTTGTGGATGGCTATAATTCATTATGGACACGATAAGTAGGACATGCACAATTTTTGTATGTGGATGTGAAGGCCTTGGGAGCATACGGTAAGGGTGTGAAATTGGAAGTAATTCTAGCACAAAGGCTATTGTGTCTGGTCCCTAATTTGGAAGGCTTGGCTCTTGACCCTCCCACAACTTTACATGCCTTTCCTGTTACCTGGCCGCTTTGGATTCCTCTCCACACATCTTAGTCTACTTCGCCTATTTTAATGTCACCGGACAGCCTTCCCAAGAGGAGACAATCGCCAAGCCCACAGGAAACCAGCATGTTTTGACTCCTACGCCATTGCATTTCTCCATTAGGTCCCTTAACAACTCAGCTAGAAACAAGCGGCAGATTTTCTCCCCCACTCAGTGAGTAATTGTCTGCGCCACAGTGACAGATGTGCAATATAGCAGCTTCTTCAGGAAAAAATTAACAGTTTGTCCAGCATGTCAGCTCGCTCTTTTTAGTGCTTGGGAGGTCTTGGCCCCATTATGGATGATTTAGAAATTGAGGCAAGCAAAGACCAGCTGCCTTTGCTGAAAGCCTTCGTCAGTCCCCCTCATCTGCATTCCAAGACTCACTCACATCCAGAAATTGGTGGAGCCCCTCTGGCCACGAGATGAGTGTGGGCTGACAAAGCCTTGATTTGTTGAGAGAGAGAATAAATGGGTTTTTCAGAAGATGAGGAAATATCACCATTACTGGCCAATTTGCAACATTTTATCTGTTCTTCAAACATGTCACTTTTGTTATTGTTGCATGGTAATTACATAGTGAAACGGAAAGAAAACAAATTCTGGTTACGTATTCAGATGGATTGCAAAATCATATAATCCTGATAAATGCCCATTTATGATACACACGGATGAAAGGTTCATTTTAATTTTGAATGGCTAGCTCAGCCATAATGGGATATAGGATTAAATCCCAGAGAATCTGATTACCTAAAAGCAAATAGTCTTTCCCTTCACTTCCTCAGATCCAGGAAATTCAAGGGGGCACCGTAAAGCATTCTCGCAAACACGATTTTCCTGAGACAATGCAAAAAGTTAATTCAGGATTGTGTTCTGAAAAGAACGGAATTTTCAGTGAAACCAACAAGTCATCTCATCGTGGGGATCATCAGTCAGTCCTGAAGGCTGCTCAAGAAACGAGCTGGGCCAAAATCTTTCCAGCCTTGCATTTTGAAACTCAGGTACCTGCTCACTTCTGCAGTCTCGCCAAATATTTGGATACTAGAAATCGAATGCTTTTCTTATGTCCCTTTTCTCGGAGTTTTTCTCCCCCATTCCCAGGACACATTATTGTAAAGAAATGTTGCCAGTGGAAGTCTAGCTGAATGTACAGATAATGCAAAGCGAGGAAATGTAAAGGAACAAGGGGCCAGCACCCCAGGATTGCTACTTAAAAGTGTTGGTGTGTAAAGTAATGTGTCCTTGCTTAGTGGGAACCCAGCAGAAGGAGTGATCATGGTCCACTTGTCAGATGAGTAGATATTACTGTAAACCCGTTAAATGAGTATCTAATATCTATTGGCTCCCAAGCTTGCTGTGACAGGGAAGGAAGAGGCATACCAGCTCTTCACTGCCTTGGCCCCAGGGGAACCATGTGTCACTTCTGTTCAGAATCCATCAGCCAGTACTTGTCACATGGACCCAGCTGGGGGTCCTTTCAAAGAAGCTGAAGAAGCTAGGGGAGCACATGGCTGTTTGTGAGCACTATTTCTGCCACATAAACTTAATAGGACATGTCCACACTATAAAACAGCGAAGTAGTATCTACCATATTTTATTGAATGTTAGATGCCATCGGTTGGAAGAGGTACCTTAATTTTATGTACTGTTAAGGGAGAAAACAAAACGCTGACCAACAACAAACCACCACCCATGGCAAGATCCGTCCCAACCTCAGAAATACTAAACTGTGAAAACACGACAAAACACGTTCATAAGTATCAAGTGAATGGTGCGGAGAAACAGCGCTGAAGAATGTCAGGGAAGGCCACATGGATAGGTGGGATTAGATGGGCTCCCTGAAGAAAGCTAGGGTTTAACTAGAAACAAGGAAGGCTCGTCTTTTAGTTCCCGCTGTGTATAATACAAACAACACAGGCGAGGACATGATTCCAAGCTGGGTTCCAGGCCCAGCCCTACGCCTTCTGTATGATTGGAAGCAAATGCATGAGCTTTGGGCTTTTTTGCTAAAGTTGGAAATAATTGCAGCAACCTCATTTAGTGATGAGGGTTAAATGTAATAATGCACGTAAAATACCCTAGTACAGTGTCTGGCACATAGAAGGTGCCTTCAATTTGCTACACTTTTCTGTTTCAGATGAAGTGATAAATTGGTTTTTTTGATTTACTCTTCCAGTTGGGAAGAAAAGGTTGGAGAGAAGTATTAAGACATTTTGACTTTGCTAGCAGTTCCTAAGAAAGACAGTAATACTCAACAGTCCTCCTAATTTCATAGCCGTGGATGACATACCCTTAATAATAAACTTATGCCGTGACTCCAAGTATTAGCTTTTAAGAAATCCATTCAGAGTACCTGGGAGTCTCAGTCAGTTAAACGGCAGACTCTTCATTTCAGCTCAGGTCATGATTTCTATGTGGGGTGTAGAGTCTGCTTGAGATTCTCTCTCTCTCTCTCTCCACCCCACCCCCCCACCCCAGCTACTCTCTCCCCCTCTCTCTCGCTCAAAAAAAATAAAAATCTATTCAGCTAAAACCTATAAATGATAAATATACAGAATTCAATCACCTGCACTCAATAATTTCTTACTAGCTGACCGAAAATCATTCAGAAACTACTGACCATGCTTACCAAGGCCTTTGGAACCTACCACGGCTCTCGTTGATGCTACTCGTCTTACGGAACTAGGAGGCACAAAACCCACTGAGAGTCTCTCATGCCCAGGACTCTAAGAAGAGCTAATGCTTTAATAAGTTCCTCAGGTTGCTTGCTTAAGATGCTTAGTTGAAATTCTGTCTTTTCACAGGATCTCTTTGAGAATACATTCTAGAAAAGGCTTACCAAACTCTAAAGTATATAAGAATGACCAGGGAGCACTTAAAACATCGAGGTTTTCCAATGGCACTCTCAAAAAGGCATCTGAACGTAGGTATGCAGTTGAGAAAGACTGTCCTGGAAGCATCAGATCGGGTCATCCTCCAACCTTTGCTACATCGAAGCCCAGTCTCCTACGAAGGACCCTACTGGGTCATCTGCCCCAGCTCTCCCTTTCTGGGAACTGTCCTCAACACCACCCTCCCACCCTTTCCCAGAGACAATTCCCAGGAATTGAAAATTAGGAGATTCTATTCTGGGAGATTCTTCCCCTTAATGGGGAAGCAAGGAACAGGGAAGCAGAGAAAGGCAGGATGTTCATGAGTTAAAGCAGGGCACAAAGGAGCAGAGAATGAAGATGAGAACAAACACACTTGTCTGTCCCACAGCCCCAGATCCTGGTGTAAGGTTGCTAGAAGTCCTCCTCAAAAAAGACCTGAAGTCCATGACAGGGAAGGTGGACTGAACATTTTTCTGTAAGAGAATATAACCTCTCTTTTCACAGGACTGGCCTTTTGCATTATTGGGCAGAATACTCACCACATGGGCCCAAACATCTTATTAGCAAACAGATGCATCAGAGGGTGAATCGTTCGCATTACACAAAGATTTTTCATGTTGTAAAAGAGCACAGGGTCCCTTTTGGTAGCATTTTCTCAAGTGCTTATTTACAGATCATTAAATACTTAACAGAGGGAAGAAGTAAAAGCTGAAGTGCTTGAGCCAGTATTTATTACATATCCCTCATAGATTCAGATAAAGCAAATCTAAAATCATAATGGCAGTTAATTGTCTAGTTTTTAGGTTTTTATGTTAGCAGATAGGAAGCTAAAATAACAGCCTGTCCAGGTTAATACAGGACTCCTGAGCACTCTACCGTGGTTGTAATTCTTTTCTGAGGGCTTATCCTCAGTCCCATAAGACACCCCTTTATCTTATAATAGATGTCCTTTTTTTTGTACAAGTTAAGCTTTCCGTTATTTCTGTATAGTACTCATTTTCTGCTGGATGTTGGCTAATATATAAATGTATTATAAAACACCAAAAAGTACTACCATAACTTGACCAACTGAATTTTTTCTGATTGTGCAATCATCGAGGAATTTATAGTTTTAAAGGAGCTATTACACCTTATAATGCTTTAGTAAAATTCCACCTTGTAGCAGTGGAGTATTTTAAATGACTTGGCCTCGTTTGCCTTTTCTTTTCTCAACTGAGCCCGACTCTATCAAATTCTAAGCCGGTGGTTCCCGTCTGTGGAAGAGGCCCGTTACCGCAAAGGACTCTCAGAAGCCTGAAGAAGAATTCTGAATATTAGTTACTTTACTTTTTAAATATGTTAATGGATATATAACCTAGAACATTTTTCCTCTGAGCCGTTTTCCAATTCTTCTGTGTCACAGAGTAAGGAGAGCATGGCAAATCTGTAAAATATGATTAGAAGCCCCTTCCTGCAGCCTTTCCATCCCGTCTTACAAGTAGCTGGTAGTCACACTCCCGGGCTACTGAGTTCAGCTGGTTGTTGAAGGAAAATGGCGGCCGCTGCTAAGATGGCTTCCCTTGAAATCGGCAGCTGCGCAATGTCCCATCCAGCTTGTCACCTGCCTCCAGCTTTTCAGATTGGAGTTCCGGGAGCCCATCTATAGAGAGGAAGCAAGCAAGCCAGCAAGAAAGGTGGGCAGAAAACAGAGCGCAATCCTCCAGCTCCCATGGTTTGTTTTCCTTTTATATCTGGAACCCAGGGGCAATACCACAGCAGAAGGAGCGCCGAACCAGGAGATGGCGAACCTGATTACAATTAAATGCATCTTTTACCTGTTCTGGTTCTGTATCCAAATTTATCAAAATGACGAGGTTGGATAGGAAAAGGAATTGGTATTTCTGAGGGTCTACTCCGTGCTGGGAATTTCATATATAATGTCCCTGTGAACTTTCTCAGATATGTACGGCTGCCTCTTATTGGTCCTTCTAAATTATAAAGATTAGACAAAACTTAACTTCCACAATACAGACGAACTGGGGGGAAATATGTGTTCCTAAACTAGCAGAAAGTCCAATACTTCATATTTAAGGACACACAGTGTTATTGTTTACAGGTAAATCACTAATAACTCAAACTAGCATTGAATAAATTTTACTTAAACAAGTAATATTCAAATCAGTGTTTGTCTGCAAATAGCATCTGTATGGTAACAAAAGTTCTGAAAATTTTATTTTCCCTCAGTATTTTATTCCCTCTCTGGTATGGATGTTAATTGACTGGATAAAACTATCATTATGGTGAACAGGCATAGACTAGCCCAGGCCAAGTTTCAATGACCACAAATTCAAAATCTGTGGGGCCCATATAACTGAGATTTGATAATATCCTTTGATACATAGTTTGTGATGTGTCAGATTTCTGATCATATAGGATAACACTAACTTGACAATATGACCTTGGTCAAGAGCCCATGATTTCCCAGAACAATGAAGAAGAAAGTGATGGTTTTGTGGGGTTTTTTTTTTTTCTTTTCCAGTTACAGAAGTAGGGTCCAGAGTAATGACCTTAACTCCATATAGAGTTTGAAGCATTGGAACAGGTTCAGAAAAAATCAAGACAAATGACTAAAGGCTAAGGGGACCGACTTTAAGAAAAATATAGGCAATGAATAATGTAGAGTTTGCTAAATAATGACCCCACAGAAGGTTTAATAATCCCAAGAATATTTTAAAGACACAAACATCCAGAAGGAGTAGAATTATTTCAGGAATTACCCTTTCATTCTAGAATGAGAAAAGTATAGATTAGTTGGTTTAAATTGTTTTTTTTAAATGATGTTTGAGTAAAAGGAAACAGAAACATGTCTATTTTAATGGAAAACATTAAAGTGCTCAAAGGAAGAACTCTTATGAAATCTCATTCTGAATTAATTGAAGCCCTTCGTGAATCCATTGAAGGCAATGATTCAGCCCAGCTCGGGGATGACGGGCAAAAATATTCTAACATACCTGAGAATCGCATCTCCTGACTCCACAACCAAACCACCTTGGCAGTTGGGTTGCTAAGCTAGGAAAGGTTTTGGGTGCATCTTCTCAGTGGGCACAGGCATTCTGTCCATTCTTTTGCTCGTGAGTAGCATAGGGTTTTGCTGGGACCCTTTCTGGGTCTCTTCTTTACTCTGACTTTTGCAGCTGTGAAAATAACCAAAGTACGGCACAGGTCATTAGGCTAGGTAAACTGCTCGTTACAGAGTGAAATGATACCAATGATAGTCATATTCTGCCAATGCAGACCGTGCCTACTTCCTACCATCTAATTAAATGACACTTGTGAAGTATTTATGGAACATCTACCATATGCTTATTACTGAGCTGGTCACTGTGAGGAGTCGTAAGAGTTTCATAGTGTACTCACTGCCCACAAGAGACTTAAAATCTTTGTAGAGACATCCAATATATATATTCAGGATTGATATTTAAATATTTTATAATGAGACTGGCACAGGTGCTGGCCAGTGAGAGTGACAACCCATCTTATCTGAACAGATGCCAGCTAAGTAATTGATAACGGTGTGTGTTGGTGAATCCCAGCCCAACTTACATCTGATGATTTTTTAAGTTGGAGGAAAAAACTATACCTAAAATGAAACATTGAATACAGTCCTATGCCGATATACATGATGGAACGTCAATGCTGTGTGTGCTGCCCTTCCCATCCATGGTAGACAATATTGATCAATATTGGGCTCCTTCATGATGAAGCCAGGTACAGTTCTTGCCAGTCAAAGGCAATCACAGTTAACTCGTGTGACAAAATCCATTCCCCATCCCTTATTGATGCCATAAGCATTGATCACAGAAGGGGGATAATGCCAAGACCTAACCATTCAAACCTTTAATGATACTTTCTTGATACTCTTTGGGAACTCCTTGTTTACCCTTCATCAAATGAATCTCCCTTCTTACAAATGTACACATATTGGCTTTTCCCATCCCCTTTCCTTTTCTATGCCCTTCCTCTTGTCTGGCTAAAAAGATTTCCCAGGATTATCTGTACATTTAGAGTCAGGTTAAACCTCATCTCTTGCTACCAATCTTACCCTAATAATTTTCATACACCTTTTCAAAGTGCTGGCCATCAGAACTAAAATAATATTTTTACTTTCTTTGAGGCAAGGATTAGGATTATTTTTTAATAGCTCTCTCATCATTTACTTTGTATCTATCTTCTAACCTTATTTTTATTTTTAAGCTCCTTAGCCCAGAGAGTGTATATTCACTGTTAACGGCACTTTACATAATGATAATTGGCCCATAATTGAAATTTAACTGACCAAATAAATGAATGAATGAAAAGCAAACTTCTACAGGTCCAAAAGCTATATGCAAAAATTAGGGAGATTTAAAATCACCTCAAATTTTTGAGAATGCCCAAAACAGAATAGATGTTTGCACAATTTTATTTAAGGTAAAATGCCTCTACAAGCAAATGTGGTAGGAAAGAACGTAAATGTTTCACACAGCGCTGCCTCCGGCTGACTCTTAACAAAGAGGAAAAGTTCACAGAAATCTGTAAACACAACGTCCGCTGGAGGTGACAAGAAGACATTCACTCCCATTCCCTCCAGTGAGTGTAATTTCTTAGAGAGGCTAGATGGCATTTTACCCAAGTTTCCCTGGTGTCAGACCCGCTGGTAACAGTGTTGTTCTGATTTAGAAATAAAGGATTGACTCAGAGGTGTCTATAAAATCATTCTGCAGGATGATAAATCCCAACTTTAACAACAAAATAAGAGGTCACCCATTCACTCCAGCTGCTGTTTTGTACCTTGTGCTTAACTCAAATCTTCAGGCTGTCACTGTGGCTGGGGCGGAGGTCGCCGGGCAGGCTCCGGGATGGGCTTAGCACACCCAGGGCTGCACTCGTTCTCTGCTC
This sequence comes from Enhydra lutris kenyoni, assembly GCF_002288905.1. Taxonomy (NCBI): domain Eukaryota; kingdom Metazoa; phylum Chordata; class Mammalia; order Carnivora; family Mustelidae; genus Enhydra; species Enhydra lutris. The sequence goes on along the minus strand of NW_019154109.1, from coordinate 19,444,657 downwards.
AATGCTGCGAGCTGCCTGCTGAGGGTGCCCCCAGCTCGGGCCCCGTGTGAATGAATGGTCCGTAAGTCCACAAAGTGGTTTTTGAAATCTGAATAAGAGCTCAGCTATCATCTCCAAAATTGTGGCTCATCAAGTAGAAATTATGAAGAGATCCCGTTTTTCACTTTGTTTTATTGGCAAGCATCCTTAGTGAAACTGACTCTTTCCGTAATAAGCTGTCATCGGATACAATTGTTTTGGAATATGGTCTCCGTGTTTGATTGCAGGGTCTGCGGGCTTCAGACAGTAGGAATGAAATGCTTAAGCTTCTTCACTTATTGCCTGCTGGTGTACAAATATAGGATTTGGCAATTTCGCCTAAAGCCTTAGTCTCTCCCGCTGTATACACCCACTCTGGGAGGTACTGGGAATGCAACTTCCACAGCCTCTGAGACAAGAGGAGGCCCATAAAGCCAAAATCAGAGCCAAGGTGTGGGTCTGCCTCGTGCATAATCAACCCACAAAATATAGTCTGATGGACCCCTTGCTATAGCTGAACTTTGGCCTCCCCACCACTGATATAAAAATAAATAAATAACAGCCAAATCCTCATAAATGCTGAAAAGAAGCAGCTGGTAGCCAGAAGACCACTTTAATAATAGGAATAAAAACAAAGCCGAAGCTGGGCGCGTAAAGGCTTATATCTGGAAGGAAAAAAGAATTAACGTGAAGAAAGGGATCAAAGCCACTTCTATAACATGCATCCTCGCCGCAGAAGAGAAAGAAACTTCAAAATCAGAAACCATTCTGACACTTCCCAGATCATGTATTTTTTTAAATCCCTATGTTAACATACTCTGCCGGAATAGCTTTAGGGTTATTTCCATTTCCTGCCTCAGTGGAGGAATCACCATATAACAAAAATGATGACGGAAACCCCTTCTTCATGTAGGCACCCCCATGCTGACCCCGCCTGGCAGCTGAGTCCTCACTGAATTTTGTTAATGACAATGCTCTGCTATGAACTCTTTCCTAAGTCCCTTCTAATTCAGCAATCTGTCTATTTGGTGAGGCTAGGGCCACTTTCATGGAGCACTGATTACCCACGACAAGATCTGAATACACATGAGATGGAAACAATGATCGGTGAAATTTAGTAAATTTTTAAAACTGTGTGGGCAACATTTAGAGCAATCTATTTCTATAAAACCAGCCCGTATTTGGAAATTTTGAGACAAGTCAGCTAACTTTGTGTCCTTTTTGCCCTCACAGGATATTCAACCCAATCAGGAAAGACGAGGGTAGGATTTTGAGATGCAACATGGTATTCTAGAAGAAGTGTCAGTGTGTGGTCAGTGTCCTGGCCCCAGCGCACTGTGTTGCCCTGGGTGGCCGGAATCTTTGCTCCTTTTTCCTCTTGCTTTCTGTAGGGGCTGCTTTTAGGCAACCAACTGGAGCCATGAAAAACCTGAGTAAGGTGGAGAGACCCACAGGGGCCACCGGATGAATGCAGACATGGCTATTGGGGGACCACCTCAAAATATCCATAAGCCCTAGCTGACCGATGGGCTACTTACCCCCAGGCACAGGCACCAAAAAAGGGCAATTCCAGATGTTCCCAAACCCCTTCATCTCCCCCTTCCACTTAACCACAGCCCCCCACCTCTGCCTCCGTCAGTCAGTCTCTCCTTTGCTGTCCTGCCTGGGGTGCCCTTGAGTTGTAGTCCCCAAACTTCTTTCTCCTTTGTTTTGCCTCGGGGGAATTCTTTCCACTCCTGAGCCATAGTCCTCCACTCTACGGGGTTGCCCTGCAGTTCCTAAAAGTGTCATAACTAAAATCAAATTAAATAGCATCCCGTAAAAGCACTTTGGAAATTGAAATGTTATGTAACTGTACACAAGAATTTATGACAAGTGTCCAAAAATTTTATATAAAGCTATAGATATTCAGAAATTAAAGATACCTGCTGGTAGAGGTGATTAAAGTAGATTAGTTCTTCCACTGAACTTTGAAGAAAATTAAGCCTTGCATTCGCAGAGGTAGAGGTAAACATTGTAGGTGGAGGGAACAGAGTGTAAATGGAGGTGGGAAAATGTATATGTGGCTTATTAAAATTTAGAAGGTCATCTCCTTCACGGAGAGCATGGGACAGATAGTATTAAGATAATTGTTGTTTTTGGTATCTGTATTTTAAATGGCAAAATTTCCCATCCTTTTCATTTCAAATGTTAGTTACAGTGATACTAACTACTCATATACCACATGTCACATCTAAATGGGTAAATATTTACAGCTCAATCTGTGTTTTAGCTTTTTTTCCACAATGCTCCTCATAGTAGAACTGTTAACAGCCACCATAAAAAATTCAAAAATAGTCTCCCAATTTCCTTTGCTGTTCTTTGCTATAATGGCTGATTTTTTATGTTAATGCTTCTATTGTTTTAATATTCTTGCTTTTCTCATTCATATTCTAAGATTATTGTTAGTGCCAACTCATTTGATTTATCATTTAGAGAAAGCACTTGTTCAAAAAGTCAGCACTGGATATTAAATGATGATTGCCTGCAATGAATTCCTTCTCAACATCTGCAAAGACAATTTTGCCTTTTCTTCTTCCACTTAACTCTAAATGAGAGATCTTAAATATACTTCAGTAGGCTTCATATCTGCTTACAGAACATCGTCCTAAAATCTAAGATGTTAAAAAACAGTCATGTCTTGAATGTTCCGTTTTCTTCGTTAAGTAAAAGATGCACACCTGTAGCACGGTAGCCTCGAAGTACAATACATGCTATCATTCCCCCAAAACCCTAGTTAATACCATACAAATAAAATATTTCTCTTCCTTTTCAGATTATTTTTCTATTTATAGAGAGCTTTGTTCTGTTCTTAATTAAGAACCACTGTTCTTAATTCTAGAGAATATTTATTTCTTCTTGACAATTGAATCGTGAAAATAAAAGCAGGAAAGTAGGGCACCTGGGTGGCTCAGTGGGTTAAAGCCTCTGCCTTCAGCTCAGGTCGTGATCTTAGGGTCCTGGGATCGAGTCCCGAGTTGGGCTCTCTGCTTAGTGGGGAGCCTGCCCCCCACTGCCTGCTGCTCTGCCTACTTGTGATCTCTCTCTCTCTGTGTCAAATAAATAAATAAATCTTTAAAAAACAAAAACAAAACAAAACAAAAAAGCAGGAAAGTATGAAGTTGCTCTTTTAAAATGAACTTTCAGTGTGCCTGGGTGGTGTAGTCATTGAGTGTCTGACTTGGCTAGGTTCAGGTCATGATCTCAAGGTCATAAGATGCAGCTCTTTGTCGGGCTTCATGCCCAGCAGAGAGTCTGTTGAAGACTCCCTCTCCCTCTGCGTCCCTCCCCAGCTCTCTAAAATAAATGAATAAATATTTCTTAAAAAAAAAATACAATGAACTTCCAAGTTCTTTAAGCCTTCATCAAAATGGAAATGCTTACATTGGAAATACTATGTGACAGCTCCAACTGTATTTTTAATGTGTATATTGTGGAGTTAATTCCTAACAGTTGGCTGGAGCTTTGTGACATTGAGGCTATAGTAAATAGGATAATCCTAAATTAAAAATGACATCTCAAGAGAAAATGCAGTTTAAACAAAAAATTATTTTATTTTGTCTTTAGAATAGACATTACCATGGCCGGCAAACAGCTCAAAACGTTATGTTCAGTCCTTCTTTTTGTCACCTTTGTGATAGTATCTACTATTTGATTTGATGCTGACATTGTTGCTGGGTGAACTGGGGAGACCCCTTGCCCTGGGGCCTTGACCCAGCCAGACCTGAAGGAGTCACCAAAGGTTCTTGGTCTTGTCATGAGAAAGAATTCAAGGATAGACATGCAGCACAACAGATAAGTAACAGAAGCAGCAAAGTGTGTTAAAGCAGAAGATACACTCTCAAAAGATGACAGCAGGTGAGAGAGAGAGAGAGAGAGAGAGAGAGACGTTGAGGGTTGGCTGCATACCTTGGGGGTTGGTTTCTTTTATTGACAGTTGTTAACTAGGGGACAGAATATTCAGTACTTGGGGCAGTCCTGGTGGTCTGGAATATGCATATAATGGCTTCCTCCAGTTGATCTTCCTTGGTTGTTATCTATTCTAAAGAAATTATTAACTCCTTGTCCCTTACAAGGAGGACATACACAATTTGCATTATGAGGCACATGTAAAGTGGGAGGAGGGGTAGAAGGTGCAAGTCCTAGTAAGAATAGAAGCAGGAAAGAGTAAAAAGCAGATTTTTATGGAGTCCTTCACGTTTCCCTATCTCAATAGCAGAGAGTTGTCAGAGCATGGTCTTTTTTTTTTTTTTTTTTTTTAGATTTTTATTCATTTATTTGACAGACAGAGATCACAAGTAGGCAGAGAGGCAGGCAGAGAGGAAGGAAAGCAGGCTCCCCACTGAGCAGAGAGCCCGATGCGGGACTCGATCCCAGGACGCCGAGATCATGACCTGAGCCGAAGTCAGAGGCTTTAACCCACTGAGCCACCCAGGCGCCCCAGAGCATGGTCTTTTTTAGGGAAGGATAAATTGTCTGGTAAGAGTGGAAAGGAGGGATTTGGGAAGAAATGGCGTAAGATGATGATGGAGGTCAAGTGAGACCAGACAGAGAAAAACTGTGTATTCCATTCTAAAAAGACTAGATTTCCTCCTCCACTCTGTAGATACTGGGGAGTGAGAGTCAATAAAGCTTCTCAAGCAGAGGGTAAAGGCTAATCACGATGACCATCAGGACTATGGGAATGACTAACACTTAGAAAGCACATACTCTATTCGAGGCATTATGCTCTACACTCCATGCTTTATAATATGATTCATCACTATGATAACTTCCCAAAAATGTTCTATGCTTAGTACTGCAATATTTCTATTTTACAGATAGGAAAACTAAGGCATGGAAAATTGAAATAAACTCCAAAGATCATGATAAATCATAGAGCTACGATTAAAACCCAACAGACTAGTGCCCACACTCCTCACCACTAGACCATAATGCATCATCACACTCCTGTTTCAAAACAAACCTGGCAGTACTCTGGAGGATAGATTGAGTGCAAAAGAGAACGAGCACATTTAAGAGACTGCACATTTACTCAATAAATACATAAAATACCTACAGTCAGTGGGTCTCTAACTTAAATGCTGGAGATAACAGTAGACTAAATAACATCCTTAGTCTAAAAATGGGAAATATCTAAATCCAGTTAGAGATAATGTTAGACCAAGAATAGGGAACCAAATCAGGAGGTATTTAGGACCATGAGTGGACAGGCATTGGTGACATATGAAAAGTAAGCAAAGACAGAGAGTTGGAAATACAAGAATAATCTGAGTTTTCTAAATTGAGCTCTAGCTGGGTAGCAATGCAAGATCCATTTGAGAAAACAGAGAATTTCAGACATGTTGAGATGTAGGTACCTTGGCAACGTCCAATTGGGACGGGAGGCCTTTTCAAATATTTTTGAATAAATAATTAAAAATGTTTTCACACTATTTTATACCCCTCTTGCCAATATAAGGAGTTCTAAGATTATAATGCATTAATTACAATACTAAACATATGCTTATTAAGTGTTTATTAAGGTCAAGAACAGGTCCAGGCACCAGAGACCCAGTGCTGAGTAGCACAGATCTGACGCCTGGCTTCCAGCTCAAGATTAAGGCCCTGCATCCTAAACGTGTAGAAGATAGGAGCTTCTTAAGTTAAACAGAGTCATTAAGTTCAAGATAGCCTTACTGGTAGTTGTGGAAATGCAAATGAAAACAAAGAGTTACCATTACTTACCCATCAGATAAATGGAGAACTAGTAATGCCCAGGGCTGGCAAATATCAGGGGAAACAGGCTTTCTTCTACACTGTAGGTGAATGGCTACACTATAGCCATTCACCATTCCATTTTGGAAGGTAGTATAGCAATATCTTCAAAATTCAAAATGGGAAAATTTCACATCTAGGATACAAAAGCAATGGCACATATTAATATAAGTACAAAGATGTATTGCAAAATTGTTTGTAAAAGCATAAACTGGTTTCAACTTGAATATCCTTCAATTGAATAAATTATCATTCAGATACATCACTTAATACTAAGTATGTCTTGAATGTAATATAAGGATGTGTGTATGTTTGGGTTTCGAGAGACCTGCATGATATATTGAATGAATGAAGCACTTAAGCAGAATACCATTTCTATTATAAGCTTGTTCCGGTTTTATGAAGAAAGACTTTGTATATCTATATTTGAATGAACAGGAGGAAATATGAAAGGAGGCTGGTTCCCCCATTATCTCGGGTGGGTCCAACTAGAAAGAGGATGAGACACTATTGACTTGTCTTTTTCATAAATGACTTACTAACTTTTGTATCCTAAAATACATTTTTTTTTAAGATTTTATTTTATTTGACAGATAGAGATCACAAGTAGGCAGAGAGGCAGGCAGAGGGAGAGAGAGGAGGAAGCAAGCTCCCTGCCGAGCAGAGAGCCCGATGTGGGGCTCGATCCCAGGACCCTGGGATCATGACCTGAGCCGAAGGCAGAGGCTTTAATCCACTGAACCACCCAGGCGCCCCTCCTAAAATACATTTTAAAAAAAGAAATGAGACCACCCATCACAGTTTTTAACTAACAATTCATTTGATGGCTCCAGGAAAAAAACTTGGAGGACTGAAATGGGATCTAAGAACCCGCCCTAACATAATTAGGAAAAATGTTCTTTAGTATGTATCTACCTGGGGTTCTCGTGAAAACATTTGCGTATTATACAGTAAAAAACAAAAGTAAAAGGCAATCTGAGGCTTTCAACTTGTGATGTTTCATATTATATTGTTTATAGTATGCCTAGTACAAATACCTAACAAAAAATTTTTAAAAAGTAGCAATTAATGAAGTGGGAAAACATCATTTAAATATGCAACTTTACTGTTGACAGTTTTTAATTTTTATAGCATGTTCCCCTAATAGGAAAGCCACCACACGATCATGGGGAAAAATCTCAGAAATACAGAAAGGCACAAAGAACACAAAAATGTCCTGCATTCTATTCTCTACATCCATTTTTTTGATAGTGTAGAATATATCCTTCTAGGAATCCGTCCAGTCATCCATCTATCATCTAATTTGTTGTACATCATTTAAAAAAAAAATTCACATATAGTTCCATAAGATGCTTTTTTATTTCACTCGAGAATATCAGGAACATTTTCTTGTGTCTCCTACAATACTCTTTTGACTGGCCACAGAGCATCCTTCTAAGTCGATGTATAATAACTTATTCAACTAGTTTTCAATCAGGAGATATTTGAGCTGTTATGCTTTAGCAGAAGTGAGATAGGCATAGCCCTTCAACCTAAATTTTCATTAATGCTTTTTAACATAGTTTTGTGATTACTTTTTCATTTTTTTTAAGGTAAACATAAATTTTTGTAGTGGATTTAAGATTGTATTTGGTAAGGGTGTCTCAAACTTAAAAGGATGTTGGCAACTCCTGAGTTCTACAACAAGGCAAAACGAATGGATACAGATGGTATGTGTGGCTGGGTCTCTGGGGATTCCAGAGGGCAAAGTCACTGGAACTTCACCAAGACCTACACCACCACATTGTGACCTGGGGCAAAGATGCCAGGAGGCCCCATATCTAGTTCTTCATTTTGCAGTGGACTTGAATGAAATGATGATAATTATTGATCCAACAAACTGTAATAGCTTTCCCCAAGTCCTTGGGGACTGTTGTGCAAATGTGTACTTAGGGACTCTTACATACTGCTTATTAATGGCTTGACAGGCCTAACAGCTCTGAAGGAGCCTTTAAAGACCATGGTGTAAATCCTTTTGAGTTCTTATTTCTTAGACCCAACCTGTGGGAGACAGCCCACATGCACTGAATCTGGCTGCTCAGGATAGCAAGTGATGCTCTAACTTCTGACCCGTCCGTCCATAGTATCCAGAACAAATTGGTGATTTCCCCTGAAATTCATCACTTCTTCCACTTTTCTCTGTTTAACATAATGCATTTAATTCATTCTCTGAGACGCTTAAAAACAGTGTGTGCATTTCCTTAGGAACATCATCTCTAGTTTTTCTAATCTGTTTCTATAGATTTTAGAACTAGAGTGAAAAGTTTCAGATACTTAATACAGTCTTTACAATGACCAGAATGAAGTCCAAAATACGTATGCCTACATTTTTTTACCTTGTTAAATATTTCATTATTGACTGTCAACTCTATCAACATAGCCCAACCAGCAAGAATCAAAACTTTTCATCCTCATCGTCCATTCTGGAGGCTTTATGAGCTCGGGTAAATCGTCACTGACACATTCTCCAGGACACCCCAAATAGCACTGCAGGGGCCAAACCGCCAAGCAAACTTCCGCTTGGGCCCCACCGAGTGCATGAGTCAAGCCCGCCTTTCTCTCCTAACCAAGTTCCGCTGAGATACTTAGGGAGGCCAAATCACCATGTTTTGCCAGCACAGATCTCATTTTGAGTTACCGTCTTTGTTTTACAAATCTAATCTGGAGGACTGAACTTCCCAGGCCTGTGATATGTTGCCGGAGGAGCCCACAAGGGTTTAAATCGCCTCTTTTCAATGCGTTCTGGCACCGCAGCCTGAAGCCAAGACTTGTTTCTTAACTGGCAACCTGCCTCCCACGGACGGAGGAAGCAGATTGCCTCTTTGCTGAGTGCTTAGACAAGGTACTGATATAACAACAGTGGACAAGCAGCTGGGAGCTGGGCTGTCAGCCTGTCACACACTGACAAATCTGTTGTTCATATCCAGGCAGGATGTGTGTGTTTGGCCATCAGGCTCATCCATCTCGCGCGGGCCGTGCGGGGTAGCCTCTCCCCCGCGTGCGCGCCGATGGACCGAAGGCTGTTATTACCTCTTTCTGAAGGATCTCAACTAAACAACTCATTTGCTTTTTTATGATGGGGCCTGGCAAATGAGACAAGTAAGATAGCCTGCTCAATTTTTGTTTCTCGCTCTTCGTTCCACACACCAAGACAGCCTGGATTGCCACTTCATGTCGCATACATAAAATCATAATTCTAAATGGCTCCGCACTGCTTTTCTGAAAACCCTCGGAGCAGAAGGAAGGGCAACTATAAGAAATATTAAATTAAAGTGGTGCTGTTTGAGGGGGGCAGGAAATGATTTGAACACGATAACACGGTGTGGGATGAGTTCTTCTGTTTTGTATTTGTGTTTTCTTTTCTTTTTTTTCTTTTCTTTTGGTCTTTTATTTTCTAGGCAGGGCTGACTTTCAGAATGATCTCTAACAAATTTCCCCTAGAGCCACTGAATTTGTAACACTCAGACTCTCACTCTCTCTGCAGATTCATTTCAGGCTGAATATGAAGCCCACCTGAGACTGAATTTACAATTCCCTGGCCAAACCATATCTATATTTATATGGGCCTTTGTAAATCAATGAAATATATTTTCTTTTTTTTTAATGTAGGCATTTGGGGGAATTTAAAAGTGATTGAAGCTATATCCTAGAGTTTCTGATATGATGCCATTTACCGTTTGTTGGTCCTTACCTGGAAAATTAAAAAAAACAAAATTCTGGCTGTGGGTTATTGGTTTGTATCAGTTAAACAATGCGTGTGTATGCATGTGTGTGTGTGTATGTGTGTGTGTGTATAAATTTATCAGGTTTTTTTTGAGTTCCCATGGTCAGCCTAAGAGCTTTTTCTTCTGAGGAAGCATTTTGTACAATCTTTCAGATAATCTGAGTTGTAACAACCACAGAAATGTGCACTAACTCAAAGAAGCAATGCAACATATTAAGTGAAAGGCACAAATGATACCGAAATGCCATATTAACATTTTAGCGTGAAAGAAGTTCATATCCCTATGGTTCTCAACAATACACCACAGCAGTTTGCAATTTAATTTTAAAAATTCTTTTAGGTGAAAGACATTTTTTTCAGTAAGAAATAGTTAAGACAATATGCACTATTTATTGAATTCTCACTATTAGAATTTTCCTTTGCTGTGTTAATATTTGTTAGGAGAAAAGTTTCTATTAATATTTTAATTGGTAGAGGAGTAAAGGAAAACAGCTAACAGTGCAAATGAAAAAGCCCCAAAGAATAGTTTTCTTCATTTGTTCACTACTTCCAGTGCCCTATTACAGCTACATAATTATTCCCATATAAACACAAACTCAGGAGTGATATTTACTACTGATTTTTCCTAAAATTTTTTAAAGGACATGAACTTTCAAGAGTTGCAAAGGAAGCAAATTACTGTGGTAAACTTTTATTTAAAGGTAATAAACTAAAATTAATTATATACACACACAAGGAAAAATATGTATCGAGGAATGGTCTATTACTTAGGAAATGCAACTACTGTTTCTAGCGTAGCAAAATGTGAATGTACTCTTAACTGGGGAAACTGATATATTATTATTCCCTCGATTTACCTTGGTTTAAAGTATAACATAGCTTTAAGCAAGTATTTTACTCTGTTACAATATGTTTCCCGCATTTTTATGGGTCTGAATGAGAAGAAAAGTGAAAATACGCTCTGTTTAAATCAGTAGTGCAGAAAAAATATGAAGGATTGATTCCTACTTTGGAAATTAATTTTTCCTAATAGAAAATAAACCATAAATATTCAAGAGGGCCAAATAACTCATGTCGACTTTAATAATACCCACATTAACCCCTCTATATATTCTCAAGTTTTAGAATTGTGCCTATTTTTTAACACAATAATGATGTGTTCCCTATCCTTATATGATTTCTGGGTGCTCTTTATTCTGTCCTGAGACTCCAGTGATTTTTGATTGACAGAAAGATTACCTAATAAACCTTCACTACAAACTAATTAATCACTTTGAATACAACACTAAATTGGCTGGCATAAAAAAGCAAATGAGGTGGGTGTTGAAGACCATTTTCAAAGGACCTTCGTGAAAAGCGAAGTACAGACTTCATTTTTCTTTCCTCCTCTCTTCTTCATGTTCACAGAAACTGGTTCAAATGTACACTTTCATCCCCTTCTCTCTACACTGGTCTCCCTATAACTGCTTCCAGACCGGACCAAGAATCAACAAGTATCTGCTGAGCTCTAGGATAAGAGTACGGTTACGTTATAAAACCTCCAGTTTTCATGTAATAATCGAGACCCTTTCCCCGCCCCGCCCTTTGCAGCCCCCACAGCACTGTGTCCATCTTCCCGTAATAGCATGAATGACTTTTTATATATGTCTGTGGGCTCCTTCCAGAAACATCTTTTATTCATTTCTGTATCCTCCGCACGTGGCATAATCTGGCACTCCATACTTGGGTAATGAATGCATGCTGTCTAGAACAAAAGATGGTGGTTTTCACTTATCTTTTCTACTTGAAATGCCAATTTCTCTGCATTTTCATACCCACTCGATAAAGTCAAAAGTGTGTTGTCGATTTTGGCTAGAAAGACAATGGTCCTTAATAGAATCAAGATCCCCTGTTCACTGTTGTTTGCTTGTTTTAAAGAAGAGAAAAATAAATAAATTTTTTTAAAAAAAGAAGAAATCTCTTGGTCACTCCTGACCATTAAGCCAACTTAACATTACACAACGTATCCCGGAGGACTGAGACATGCTGGTTTTGTCACTTTCATTTGTGTCAGCTGATTTGGGGACAGAGGATCCTCTTGGGCTCTCCCCCCTCATCACCACTAACATTTCCATTACTCTGGTCCCACCAGTCTCTGGGACTATGTTAAAGGGGAAAAGATTTTTTTCGAATAAAGCAGAGGTTCCTTAAATCCACTCAAGGCATCTATCTCCCCAAGTCCCTGGTCCACTTTTCCTTTGCTGTTTATCTCAAAAGGAACAGATACAGTCCTCCAGAAATCTACCTTATTCGCCACCATCCCCACTTCCAATGGACTCACACACACAAAGAAGGCCTCCATCTTTTGCGCCCTGTGCCTTATGCAATCAAAGTAGGAGAGGTGGTGGTCTGTGACCCTGAAGGACCAAGCAAACATTTTGCAGATTCTCTGTTCCCGCTGGCAACAAGTAGCCTCCCATGGTTTATCTGAGATTCATCTCTTCACCTCTGGCCTAAAAATAAACAAGTCTTAAAAAAAAAAAAATCAACACTGGACGGTCCAAAGAAACACAGCACTCCTAATTTATCACTTTGGAAGGGCTCTCCCCACCCCCAGCTCTATCCTGAGTTGGCCCCTCTCAGCCTCCCCGGGCTGCCTGTGGTAGCTTTTGTCTGCGGTTCTGGTTCATGGCTGGCTGCCTGTGCTGGATGAGTGGGTCCCGGGATCTGTCTGTTGAACTCCAAACACAAACATCCCTCCGACCAGACAAGCTGTGGCTTCCCGGGATACTAATGAGCCCCAGCTCTCAACGAGAGCTCCCCTTTCCCGTCCCCGTCCCCGCGCCCCTCCCCTGCCCGCGGTCTCCCTTCCTGCCCCCGCCCCCAGGCCAGCCCTGCCCCTTCAGCTCCCTCTCCTCCCTGCTTTGATCCCAACCGCTCAGAGACCGGGAGGGAGAGGGGAATTATTTATTGTGCGTCTGTTTAAAATGAAAGGCTTTTACATTTTAATGAGCACTAAATAGGTGCGAGGAAATATTGTTCATTAGCTGTAATCTACGGAATTGCTTGAGTGAACTTCCTTTGGAGGCTGCTTTAAACGGTTCACTCAAGTAAAGCAGTTTGTATGGTAATTAAGGGAGCATTTTTCTGTCAACATCTGTGCTGCTATTTATAACGGGAGGTAGCTCGCAGCCACACCAGAAGAGCCGCAAGGGGTAGGTGTGGAGCGAGGCAGGTGGGGTGGGTGGGATTGCTGCTTGGGCTGCTGGTGGCTCAACTATTTCTTCCTGGCACCTTTACAACGAAGACAAGCTCCTTTTTCTTGCTTTCTTTCCACTCAATGTCTAATAATTCTTTAAAAAAAAAAAAAAATCCTTCCCCACTCTTCCCAGCTAGAAGAATTATCTCTGTGACATCTCTCCATTAATCACATCCCTCCCTTGGCAGCCCAGGCAGGGAGATTCAAGCTGTTTTGGAGGAGCAAGTGGTCTTCAGCTTTGTCAGATGGTTTCTTTCAGGTTGTCACCCATTTTTCTCTCGATCACCCCTTTCCACACACTTACGGTGGCTGCAAGATACCAGGACCAGAACTTTGGGAATTCAAGGCAGGCAGAGGGCTCCGGAAAATGAAGAACTAAATTGGGAATTTCAAATGTCTCCTCTTGCAGGGAACCAGTCATCTCTCTACAACGCGAGATGTGCACAGCTCCAGCAACCGGTCTGATCTGATGTTTCCCTTAAGTGTTTTGGAGGACTATTCGCCTTCCCCCCAACTAAAGGAAGGCCTGGCTTGACATACCCTCAGAGTAGAGAGACCCGGGAGAGGGTGTCACTCTGGTAAGTTCCAGGGACAGGCAACTAGGGCAAAAAAGGTTTGTTAGGAAGGTGGATGGGCTTTGCTGAGGCCAAGACCAGGAAAATGAGCAATCAACAAAGAGCCAGTAGAAGGTCCGGCAATGGGAGCTGGTGATCTGCAGTGAAGGCTGGGGCTGGGCAATGCTACAACATTGGGAGGGATTCCAGAGCAGTCAGAACCACAACTCTGGGTCAAATGGGAATTACTGAACATAAAGCAGAAGTCATTGGATGAGAAATAAGACAAAAACGCCATTCTCGGGTCCAATGAGGTATGAAGTCTGAGCAAAACCAGCAGCCATCCCAACTGCATATGCTACCTTTGAACAACAAATAGGTCTTTTTAAATTTTCTCTGACTAAAGGCAGAGCTATTCCAAAATTCTCAAAAAGAGCAGTTATTTTTCCTAGCTCTGAAGTTTATAACAATACAGGGACAAGGGTCAAGCGGATCTTAACCACTGAAGGAAGAACAGAGATCATTTACCAACTTGATTGGAATTCTTAAATGCAGGGAAAATTTTCTGTTTGGCTTTCCATGTCTGCCTGCCTCCTTCCTTCCTTCCTTCCTTTCTGAGTAGTTACTCAAAATAAATATCTTTTGAATGAATGAATCTACAATTGAGGATTCTGTCAATAATGGGAATGACATAATAATGGAAAAATGAAATAGAAGTGAGAGTGATAATTGACAACTTTTCTTCTCCTGAAGAAACTTTATTTAATCAGTGAATTAGGAAAGAATCAACAACCTTAAAATTGAATGCTTTTGTTCATCCCTATTCAAAATCCTGATTTGAAAAATACACTGAGCAGCTCACGTCATGTGCCCGTTGGATGGGATTGTATGGTGCCCACAGAACCTCTACTGACTTTTGACCCCTCTAATTAGACCCTGAATATCATGAACTCTCTCTCTTTATTAAATATCATCTTCACTGACAGAACTTACTGTTAAACGCAGTATTTTATCTCTATGCTATTTTTGTCTTAACTCTATTTGTATTTGATTATTATGTTTAGATTCTGTATTTTGTCCCAAGGCAACTTCACTAAATGACTGACTTTAAGTCAAATTAAGACATAAAAAGTGTAGTAAACTTCAAATAAAAATAATTTATTTTTATCTCTAAAAATATATAATATATATATATAAATATATATATATATAATATATCTCTAAAAATATATTTTAGAGATAACATGAATAACCCAAATCCACAAGTGACCCCCAAATTACTGTCCATTTAAAATAACTGCCTTTCAGGGCACCTGGGTAGCTCAGTCGGTTAAGCTTCTGACTCTTGGTTTTGGATCAGATCATGATCTCAAGGTCCTGAGATCAAGTCCTGTGTCAGACTAGTGCTCAGCATGGAGTCCACTTGTCCCCCCTCCTGTACTCTCCCCAAAATAAATAAAATCATTTAAAAAAAGAAAAGAAAAGAAATGCTTTTCCATATACCACCAATATAATTAGGCTGGGAAAACCTTCTCATCTGCTTGTTCTTCCCCCATGATACAGTTCCTTCTCTAAGGGAAAAATCAGAGTAAAATACGGAAGAGGAAGCAGATTGTTTAGATCTGGAATTTGGGGAGACGTCTGTTTTAAAAATGAAAATGAAAATGAAAATCTAGGAATCCTCAGCCAGTAGGCGCTGGCTGGTGGGAGACATGGGAGTGAAGGAGATTTCTCAGAAAGAGGAGAGAAGATTTCCAAAATGGGCCTTGAAGAGGTTACCATTGGAGGTTTGAGCAGACCAGGAGCAGTGTGGTTTTCATTGTTGTAACTGTGTCTTTCCACAGCACAAAATTCACCTGCCATCGACACATATGTGGAACTTACTGTTGGTAGAAAGATGTCTATGGTCATTATTTTTCCAGATGGACAGAAGTGAACACTTCCAGAGGGCAGTCAGTATTCATGCTTTTTTGGGTAGCATTTTCTGCAAATTACCTGCTGTACTCAAAGAAATTCTAAAGATGCTAGGTCTCTGCATTTTTCTTACAAATAAGATTCTAAGCTCCTTGAGGAGAGAAACCAGGTCCCATAATTCTTTCTGTTTTCAACTGGACAGAGTGCTTATAAATAGGGAATACAAAATAAATGTCTATTGATAAGAAAAAAAATGATTCTGTACGTACTCATCCTTAAGACATTTAATCTCAGTATTTTTTAACTGATCATTTTTTCATTTAATAAATATTTGAGTGCCTTCTGTTTACTGCTACCATCTTACGGATGCCACTTCAAGTGAAAAAAATAGGTCTTAGATATTTTCTTCTTTTATATTTATGGTTTACATTCACATTTTAGTTTTGTTTATGACTAAAGCAAATATTACCATTTAGTTAGGATAAGAATCCATTTCTAAAAGTTAGTATGTTGATTTTTAATAAAACTAATCAGATATCATCTTTTAAAATGATTTCTTTTTGTGGTTGACTTAATGTGGTTACTTGCTGAATTGTATATGTTTTGCTCACTTAGGTAAGAGAGAGTCAAATATTTTAAAAGAATTTCTTCAAAGTTGAGAGAGGGAATATCCCTTCATAGTCTTCCTGTTCAATTTTGTTAGTTATTATTTAGTAGGGAGGCAGGATATAATACGTGTTGTTAGATTATTTTAAGCTGAGCCCATTTTTATTTCTCCACGTGAAACAATAGATTTTGACCATGAAATTCAACGTATGTAATCAACAAATTGCAGTGTTTTGTAAACTTCAGCTTCTCATTTAATTTAGGTGTCATTGCAGATATCATCACACCGAAATTCAGCATTAGGAGCCAACGGGGCATATTTTGGTGTTCCATTAACATTTGCCTTGGAATTAAAATTTGATGCATCCAGCCACCTGCTGCATGTATTAATGGGTCCCTAAGATGTGCCCCAGAGTGACATGTTTTAGTACACACAGAGAACGGTTCTTTAACTTTCCACTTAATTTTAATTGTTTTTCCCCGAATATTCTCTAGAAAGTGCTTTTCTCAGCCTAAAACACACTCTTTCAAAGATTCACAACTGGAGTATAAAAGACAATTAGAATGAACTTATTAGACTGTTTTTCTCTATTGTTTGGAAAACATCTCGATGAATATGTAACTGGAGAAATAGCCATCACCACTGGCTAGAAACCGGAGGAAACTTTGGCCTAGACCTGAGTTAGAAGAGATGCCTTATAAACATATTTCAAAGCGTTGGCCAAGGCTTTGTCTATGAGACCCTGAGTAGAACTGGGTGGAGGCTGAGAAGAGCTAAATCACTTTGCATTAAAAGTGGCAAATACGGTGAGCAAAAAAAAATAGCAGAAGAGTCGGGAAAAAATTGCTGAAGAGTCTGAGAAGGGATGGAGAGAGTGAGAAGATGGATGCAAGCCAACGGTGCAGGCAAAATGACTGAGGGGCTGTCAGTAGGAAGGATTTGTAATAGCCAAGTTCTATGGGTTTGCTTTGCTGGAACAGAAATCCCCCATATCTACAAACTTTTGTAAATTTCGGTATGTGCATGAATGCCTCATGTTGGACTGAGAATGATTTCTTTCAGTCTTTTAATTTCATATTGGAGATAATGATACCTGGAAGAGGGACAGTCCATGTAGGACAGTTCTATCTGCAAAACTTAACTTAGAGCCATGGTGATCAGTCTAATGAAGAGAACTTCCCAGGAGAACTCTGGGTCTGAAACACAGCGCCTGCAGTTGCTATCTGGGGAACCTTCCAGGAATTACTTAGCTATTTTATTTATACTCTGTCTTGATCCATAGAAGATTCTAGCCAACGTGAGTTACTGAATCTGCAATAGCCTCAATTTCCTCATTGGTAAAATGGCAAGAACAATCCTGACAAAAATACTGTTTCGAGAAATGTTTTTCAAATTTCCTTATACTTTTCATAGTGATCCCCCAAATGGAAGGGTGGACAGCCCTTCCTATCTGAATCCATCCATCTTGGGTATATTATTCATAAAAATTCCAATAACTGATTTTTAATTAGACTGGACTATGGAGAATTATCAAATGTGGGGAACTTCAGATATTATTCTATGGATCTAAGTCAGTTATTCTTAATATCACCATTGCTTTCGTGATTTAATGTTTCTACGCATTATTCGCTGAAACTGGTTTCAATTCATAAGCAGTATAGTTTAGTGGTTTGAATCCAGGCTCCATTATTTACCACTTATTAGCTGTGTGAGGTTACGCATCTACTCCGGGCTTTAGCTTCCTCATAACATTGACATGAGGATTAAATCACATCTATAAAGCACTTAGAATATACTCGTTAAAGTAGTAAATGTTCTGTTTGCCTTCGTTTTTGCAGAAGAGGGGATGATCCTTTCTAAAAAATGGACTTTATTTTTTTAGAGCAGGCTGAGTTCACAGCACAACTGAGTGGAGAGTTCCCACATACATCCCCGGCCCAGGTCTTTCCTACCGTGGACATCCCGTACATTTCAGGGTGTCACATCTATAACAATGGATGGACAAACATCAACATATATCATTATCAACCAAAGCCCATAACCCACATCAGGGTTGACTCTTAGTGCTGTGCATTCTGTGTGTTTTGACAAATGTATAGTGACATGTATCCACCACTACAGTATCATACAGAATAGTTTCCCTGCTCTACAAATCTCCTCTTCCCCACCTGTTCATCCCTCCCTTTGTCCAAAACCCTGGCACCCACTGATCTATTCACTGTTTCCACAGTTTTGCCAATATATTAGCTTTGATTAAAAATATTAACAAGTCATTACTGCACTCTCATAGGAAACAGGCATTTTATATAAATTATTTAATCTTAATCACGGCATCTTGTATAAATTATTTTATTTAATCCTAATCACGGATTTACAATGTACGATTATTGTTCTTATTTATAGATGACAAAATAAAGCTCAGACTTTAAATTCTAATGTCTTCCAGTACCTTTAATGTATTAAAGTAGTTGAATGAAAAATGGTTTAGATTTTGAACTACAAAGTCATTTGAGATATTGTATATTATATATATATTATATATACATATATATATAATATATATCCTGCTTTCAATTTAAGAAGCATGTGTATTCAAAGAATATTCACTACCACTACTCTGCTGAATTCAGTACAGTATCTTTATAAACCAGCAACTATTGACAAAATATAGTTATTAGTTTAAGATTTTATAATATGCTTACCTTCGTGTTCATATTGATTTATAATTGAAGTAATCCTTTGTAGACATTTTGTTAAGCAAATTTTAAGTTATGGTATTTTATTGATAAAAACAAATGAATAAAACTCCTATTGTGTTTGTAGCTTAGTCTGAAAGTTATCAATAAAACATATTAACAGTATATTCAAATATTCATGTATATGATGATAGTCCTATATCAAATTCATTTCTCTTTTGCCTTATTTAAATTGTTCTATTTGTTCTTTTTTTTTTTTAATTTTATTTTTTATAAACATATAATATATTTTTATCCCCAGGGGTAAAGATCTGTGAATCGCCAGGTTTACACACTTCACAGCATTCACCATAGCACATACCCTCCCCAATGTCCATAACCCCACCCCCCTCCCACCCCCCCCCCCCTATCAACCTCAGTTTGTTTTGTGAGATTAAGAGTCACTTATGGTTTGTCTCCCTCCCAATCCCATCTTGTTTCATTTACTCTTCTCCTACCCCCTTAACCCCCCATGTTGCATCTCCTCTCCCTCATATCAGGGAGATCATATGATAGTTGTCTTTCTCCGATTGACTAATTTCGCTAAGCATGATACCCTCTAGTTCCATTCACGTTGTCGCAAATGGCAAGATTTCATTTCTTTTGATGGCTGCATAGTATTCCATTGTGTATATATACCACATCTTCTTTATCCTTTCATCTGTTGATGGACATCTAGGTTCTTTCCATAGGCTTCTTTCCATAGGCTTCTTTCCATTGGCTATTGCAGACATTGCTGCTATAAACATTGGGGTGCACGTGCCCCTTCAGATTACTACGTTTGTATCTTTAGGGTAAATACCCAGGAGTGCAATTGCTGGGTCATAGGGTAGTTCTATTTTCAACATTTTGAGGAACCTCCATGCTGTTTTCCAGAGTGGTTGCACCAGCTTGCATTCCCACCAACAGTGTAGGAGGGTTCCCCTTTCTCCGCATCCTCGCCAGCATCTGTCATTTCCTGACTTGTTAATTTTAGCCATTCTGACTGGTGTGAGGTGGTATCTCATTGTGGTTTTGATTTGTATTTCCCTGATGCCGAGTGATATGGAGCACTTTTTCATGTGTCTGTTGGCCATCTGGATGTCTTCTTTGCAGAAATGTCTGTTCATGTCTTCTGCCCATTTCTTGATTGGATTATTTGTTCTTTGGGTGTTGAGTTTGCTAAGTTCTTTATAGATTTTGGACACTAGCCCTTTATCTGATATGTCATTTGCAAATATCTTCTCCCATTCTGTCAGTTGTCTTTTGGTTTTGTTAACTGTTTCCTTTGCTGTGCAAAAGCTTTTGATCTTGATAAAATCCCAATAGTTCATTTTTGCCCTTGCTTCCCTTGCCTTTGGCGATGTTCCTAGGAAGATGTTGCTGCGGCTGAGGTCGAAGAGGTTGCTGCCTGTGTTCTCCTCAAGGATTTTGATGGATTCCTTTCTCACATTGAGGTCCTTCATCCATTTTGAGTCTATTTTCGTGTGTGGTGTAAGGAAATGATCCAATTTCATTTTTCTGCATGTGGCTGTCCAATTTTCCCAACACCATTTATTGAAGAGGCTGTCTTTTTTCCATTGGACATTCTTTCCTGCTTTGTCGAAGATTAGTTGACCATAGAGTTGAGGGTCTATTTCTGGGCTCTCTATTCTGTTCCATTGATTTATGTGTCTGTTTTTGTGCCAGTACCATGCTGTCTTGATGATGACAGCTTTGTAATAGATCTTGAAGTCCGGAATTGTGACGCCACCAACTTTGGCTTTCTTTTTCAATATTGCTTTGGCTATTCGAGGTCTTTTCTGGTTCCATATAAATTTTAGGATTATTTGTTCCATTTCTTTGAAAAAAATGGATGGTACTTTGATAGGAATTGCATTAAATGTGTAGATTGCTTTAGGTAGCATAGACATTTTCACAATATTTATTCTTCCAATCCAGGAGCATGGAACATTTTTCCATTTGTGTCTTCCTCAATTTCTTTCATGAGTACTTTATAGTTTTCTGTGTATAGATTCTTAGTCTCTTTGGTTAGGTTTATTCCTAGGTATCTTATAGTTTTGGGTGCAATTGTAAATGGGATTGACTCCTTAATTTCTCTTTCTTCTGTCTTGTTGTTGGTGTAGAGAAATGCAACTGATTTCTGTGCATTGATTTTATATCCTGACACTTTACTGAATTCCTGTACATGTTCTAGCAGTTTTGGAGTGGAGTCTTTTGGGTTTTCCACATATAGTATCATATCATCTGCAAAGAGTGATAGTTTGACTTCTTCTTTGCCGATTTGGATGCCTTTAATTTCCTTTTGTTGTCTGCTGCTGAGGCTAGGACTTCTAGTATTATGTTGAATAGCAGTGGTGATAACGGACATCCCTGCCGTGTTCCTGACCTTAGCGGAAAAGCTTTCAGTTTTTCTCCATTGAGAATGATATTTGCGGTGGGTTTCTCATAGATGGCTTTGATAATATTGAGGTATGTGCCCTCTATCCCTACACTTTGAAGAGTTTTGATCAGGAAGGGATGCTGTACTTTGTCAAATGCTTTTTCAGCATCTATGGAGAGTATCATATGGTTCTTGTTCTTTCTTTTATTAATGTGTTGTATCACATTGATTGATTTGCGGATGTTGAATCAATCTTGCAGCCCTGGAATAAATCCCACTTGGTCATGGTGAATAATCCTTTTAATGTACTGTTGAATCCTATTGGCTATTATTTTGGTGAGAATTTTTGCATCTGTGTTCATCAAGGATATTGATCTGTAGTTCTCTTTTTTGATGGGATCTTGTCTGGTTTTGGGATCAAGGTGATGCTGGCCTCCTAAAATGAGTTTGGAAGTTTTCCTTCCATTTCTATTTTTTTGGAACAGTTTCAGGAGAATAGGAATTAGTTCTTCTTTAAATGTTTGGTAGAATTCCCCCGGGAAGCTGTCTGGCCCTGGGCTTTTGTTTGTTTGGAGATTTTTGATGACTGTTTCAATCTCCTTACTGGTTATGGGTCTGTTCAGGCTTTCTATTTCTTCCTGGTTCAGTTGTGGTAGTTTATATGTCTCTAGGAGTGCATCCATTTCTTCCAGATTGTCAAATTTGTTGGCGTAGAGTTGCTCATAATATGTTCTTATAATTGTCTGTATTTCTTTGGTGTTAATTGTGATCTCTCCTCTTTCATTCATGATTTTATTTATTTGGGTCCTTTCTCTTTTCTTTTTGATAAGTCTGCCCAGGGGTTTATCAATCTTATTAATTCTTTCAGAGAACCAGCTCCTAGTTTCGTTGATTTGTTCTATTATTTTTTTGGTTTCTATTTCATTGATTTCTGCTCTGATCTTTAGGATTTCTCTTCTCCTGCTGGGTTTAGGGTTTCTTTCTTGCTCTTTCTCCAGTTCCTTTAGGTGTAGGGTTAGGTTGTGTACCTGAGACCTTTCTTGTTTCTTGAGAAAGGCTTGTACTGCTATATATTTTCCTCTCAGGACTGCCTTTGTTGTGTCCCACAGATTTTGAACTGTTGTGTTTTCATTATCATTTGTTTTCATGAACTTTTTCAATTCTTTAATTTCCTGGTTGACCCATTCATTCTTTAGAAGGATGCTGTTTAGTCTCCATGTATTTGGGTTCTTTCCAAATTTCCTCTTGTGATTGAGTTCTAGCTTCAGAGCATTGTGGTCTGAAAATATGCAGGGAATGATCCCAATCTTTTGATACCGGTTGAGACCTGATTTAGGATCGAGGATGTGATCTATTCTGGAGAATGTTCCATGTGCACTAGAGAAGAATGTGTATTCTGTTGCTTTGGGATGAAACGTTCTGAATATATCTGTGATGTCCATCTGGTCCAGTGTGTCATTTAAGGTCTTTATTTCCTTGTTGATCTTTTGCTTGGATGATCTGTCCATTTCAGTGAGGGGAGTGTTAAAGTTCCCTACGATTATTGTATTATTGTCGATGTGTTTCTTTGATTTTGTTATTAATTGGTTTATATAGTTGGCTGCTCCCACGTTAGGGGCATAGATATTTAAAATAGTTAGATCTTCTTGTTGGACAGATCCTTTGAGTATGATATATTCCTCATCTCTTATTATAGTCTTTGGCTTAAAATCTAATTGATCTGATATAAGGATTGCCACTCCTGCTTTCTTCTGATGTCCATTAGCATGGTAAATTCTTTTCCACCCCCTCACTTTAAATCTGGAGGTGTCTTCGGGTTTAAAATGAGTTTCTTGTAGGCAACATATAGATGGGTTTTTTTTTTTTTTTTTTATCCATTCTGATACCCTGTGTCTTTTGATTGGGGCATTTAGCCCATTAACATTCAGGGTAACTATTGAGAGATATGAATTTAGTGCCATTGTATTGCCTGTAAGGTGACTGTTATTGTATATTGTTTCTGTTCCTTTCTAATCTACTACTTTTAGGGTCTCTCTTTGCTTAGAGGACCTCTTTCAATATTTCCTGTAGAGCTGGTTTGGTGTTTGCAAATTCTTTCAGTTTTTGTTTGTCCTGGAAGCTTTTAATCTCTCCTTCTATTTTCAATGATAGCCTAGCTGGATATAGTATTCTTGGCTGCATGTTTTTCTTGTTTAGTGCTCTGAATATATCATGCCAGCTCTTTCTGGCCTGCCAGGTCTCTGTGGATAAGTCTGCTGCCAATCTAATATTTTTACCATTGTATGTTACAGACTTCTTTTCCCGGGCAGCTTTCAGGATTTTCTCTTTGTCACTAAGACTTGTAAATTTTACTATTAGGTGACGGGGTGTGGACCTATTCTTATTGATTTTGAGGGGGGTTCTCTGAACCTCCTGGATTTTGATGCTTGTTCCCTTTGCCATATTGGGGAAATTCTCTCCAATAATTCTCTCCAATATACCTTCTGCTCCCCTCTCTCTTTCTTCTTCTTCTGGAATCCCAATTATTCTAATGTTGTTTCGTCTTATGGTGTCACTTATCTCTCGAATTCTCCCATCGTGTTCCAGTAGCTGTTTGTCCCTCTTTTGCTCAGCTTCTTTATTCTCTGTCATTTGGTCTTCTATATCGCTAATTCTTTCTTCTGCCTCATTTATCCTAGCAGTGAGAGCCTCCATTTTTTATTGCACCTCATTAATAGCTTTTTTGATTTCAACTTGGTTAGATTTTAGTTCTTTTATTTCTCCAGAAAGGGCTTTTATATCTCCCGAGAGGGTTTCTCTAATATCTTCCGTGCCTTTTTCGAGCCTGGCTAGAACCTTGAGAATCATCATTCTGAACTCTAGATCTGACATATTACCAATGTCTGTATTGATTAGGTCCCTAGCCTTTGGTACTGCCTCTTGTTCTTTTTTTTGTGGTGAATTTTTCCGCCTTGTCATTTTTTCCAGAGAAGAGTATATGAAGGAGCAAGTAAAATACTAAAAGGGTGGCAACAACCCCAGGAAAATATGCTTTAGCCAAATCGGAAGAGATCCCAAATCGTGAGTGGAGAGAAAGGGGACAAAAAGGTTCAGAAAGAAAAGAAAAAAAAAGAAACAATTAAAAAAAGAAAACCAATAAAGAAAAAATATAAAAAGGAAAAAAATATTTATATATATATATATTAGATAAACTAGTTAAAAAACGTTAAAAAAGAAAAGGGTAAAAGTTAAAAAAATTTAGCAGAAGAAGAGAAAAAAAAATTGAAAAAGAAAAAAAAAATTAAATTAACTGCAAGGCTAAAGAATCATGGGGAGAAAGCCATGAGTTCCGTGCTTTGCTTTCTCCTCCTCTGGAATTCCGCTGCTCTCCTTGGTATTGAAACTGCACTCCTTGGTAGGTGAACTTGGTCCTGGCTGGGCTTCTTGTTGATCTTCTGGGGGAGGGGCCTGTTGTAGTGATTCTCAAGTGTCTTTGCCCTGGGCGGAGTTGCACCGCCCTTACCCGGGGCCGGGCTGAGTAATCCGCTCGGGTTTGCTTTCAGGAGCTTTTGTTCCCTGAGCGCTTTCCGTAGAGTTCCGGAGGGCGGGAATGAAGATGGCGGCCTCCCGGTCTCTGGCCTGGAGGAGCCGAGAGCCCGGGGCCCCACTCCTCAGTGCGCCCTCAGAGAACAGCGCCGATTTACTCCCGTCACCCTGCCTCTGGCCGCGCTCCGAGCTGACCGAGCCTGTGACCAGTTCAAGGTAACCCCGAGCTGAGAGTCACTCCTCGGCTCTGTCTCTGTAGCCGGCTTCCCCGTTCTAATACCTGTAAGCTCTGCGACCCTCAGACACCCCCGATCCTTCTGTGACCCTGCGGGACCTGAGGCCGCGCTGACCCTGCGTGGGCTTCACCCCGGTTAAGCCTCTGGAGCGATGTCCCTCAGCGGAACAGACTTTTAAAAGTCCCGATTTTGTGCTCCGTTGCTCCGCCGCTTGCCTGGAGCCGGCCCCTCCCCCCGCGGTCTATCTTCCCGTCGCTTTGGATTCACTTCTCCGCCAGTCCTACCTTTCAGAAAGTGGTTGATTTTCTGTTTCTAGAGTTGCTGTTCTTCTTCTCTTCAATCTCCCGTTGGATTTGTGGGTGTTTGCAGTCTTTAGATAAGCTATCTAGCTGATGTTCCGCTACCTGAAGTAGTCTCAGCCTGCTACTTCTCCGCCATCTTGACTCCTTTCTATTTGTTCTAACTTTTGATGTATTATCAAGATCACATAGTTTATTTAGTGATATTATATATAGTGATATTATATATATTTATATAGTGACACTTCGGTCACTAATTCCATCCTTACTATTGCTTTAAGCCGTAATAAACCATGAATGGGTTACAAGTAAAATAATACTTTGAGACAGTCACATTACAATTCAATATTTTACTTCCTAACTGCATCATGAAGAGGTAGACTCACTGATAAGGTTTGATAAGGACATACATCCAAAAAATTTATCAACGAATCTAGTGAATAAGTAAAAATGTTCAAATATCATTACTCTACCAAGATAACTATTCAAAGTTATCATAGCTACTTGCTTTGGGGGCCAGTGAGTAAGCCTCAGATGATGTACCTTTGGAATTTTCTAAATTTTTGGACTTTCGCTGTATAAAAAAACAAAGCCAATAATTTCTAATTCCTAACTCTCAGACTTAAAATGCACAAAAAAATCAAACACTGAGAAAACAATTATAATATTCTTTGAATAGCAAAGCCTTAGAAATTATAAAGGA
Source organism: Enhydra lutris kenyoni (assembly GCF_002288905.1). NCBI lineage: Eukaryota > Metazoa > Chordata > Mammalia > Carnivora > Mustelidae > Enhydra > Enhydra lutris. The sequence continues at coordinate 19,418,907 of NW_019154109.1, read as the reverse complement.
TGTAAAAGAAAAGCATATGACTTTTGCTTGCAAAAATCCTACAGTATACTTGAGAAGAGAAAAAAATGTATATATGTACATATATACTTATATACATATGTGTATATATGTACAGAGCCTACTGGGGAAAGATTATGGAGCAACATGCCTGCCCCCTCTGTCCTTCCTCTCCACCAACTCAATTCCTGCCCATCTTTCAACACTCTTCTCAACACTAAAGTCTGAAGACTTTATCAGCAACCCTACAATAATCTCTATTTCAGAATTCCTTAAACACTTCAAGAGAAGGTCAAGACCATACTACATTTAAGCTGCTTATATTATTTTCCACACACTGCATATAAATTTCATTAAAAAGCAGAACAAACGGCATATCTTAAGGGAATACACATGATTCCTTCTCGTGAAATGCTCTCCCATGTCACCTTCTCTGGCTACCACACCTTTCTCCTTTTGCTGTTACTTTCCTGTGGGAAACAGTTGTGTTTGTTGCCTCTCTTATGTGCATTATCTTGTGGTTATCTTGGTGTGCCGAGGGGGAGGGGGGGCAGTCAGTGGAGCTTCTGACTTGGTTTTGGCTCAGGTAGTCATCTCAGGGTTGTGGGATCATCCTGCATCCAACTCCACACTCAGCATGGAGTCTGCTTGAGACTCTCTCTCCCTCTCCCTCTGCTCCCCTCCCTCCCTCCGTCTCTCTCTAAAATAAATAAATAAATCCTTTTAAAAAAATACCGTTATCTTTCACTGTACTAGACTGTTTGTCTCATCCAGTAAGATTTACATTCTCAACTGCTGGGACTCTTGGTTTATTTTCTGATTTAAACTTAAAGGTTAGCAAAGTACTGAATACAAAGTTGGTATTCCATAAATATTTATTAAATTAGCAAATAGGATTTGTGGCAGCATTTTATTTATTAGAGGTTGCGTTGAGATGGTCATTGAAGGAATGACTGCCAACTATTTTTGAGAAGTCTGGGTTCCTTTTTTTCATATCCCATATTTGTTCTTTCATAAATCCTTTTAACTCTCTTTCATATCAAGAATCTAGCCTTTTCTCACCACCCCGGCTTCTAAATACACTCATCTGTTCAACAGATGCTTTGACTAATCATTGAGGAAAATGGCTCCATCTTTAAAATTACCTCCTCCAGGGCAAAACATTTAACATGAAGGAAACTTCAAATCTGGCCAAAAGATACACTATACATCTATTTGCTGTCACTGCTAACATTATAATAATCCAAGACATGTGATTTATAAAGCTCTTTAGCATTCAAATGTCTGATTTTGATAAGATGCCCTTAGAGTAGGTGTTCTGGTCCCTTAACATGGCTGAGGAAAAAAGCTCAGAAAGATAGAGATATGCCCAGGACGACATAAGTAATGAAGTAGATAGAATTGGGACTAAAACCAAGGCCTTGTGATTCCTAGTTCAATACTGATTTCTCAATGTTACAAATTTATGTATTGTGTTATATTAGTATCACTAAAACATTTTATGTTACCTAATAATTTCATGTTATTTTTTGCAAGCATGTAAATTAAAACTTCAGTTAGGTGTCCCAGGGGACTAGCTAAGCACTTCTTCCCCAAGTAAATATGGAGGAAAAAATGTGAAAAATACACATACAAATAATATTAAAATATGATTTATCAGAAAACAGTGCTCTCGAAAATAATCAAGTCTTCTCTCTGAAGTCTCCTGATTATAATGAGAAAATAGCCTTCAAGACCATGTGAAATGAAATTTCAGGTTTAATTTTGTTGCTTGGGATTACCTATCTTTCTATAGGTCATACTGTTTACTCCATGTCGACATTTGATGTTGACCATTGATTTTAACCTCATTTAGTGTAACATTATGAACAGTAATGTATATGAAGTATTAAATATTAATAATTTATTGTTCTCTCTACTATTTGTATATAGGCAATTGATACCTTTTTCAGATGGATCTTTTTTTTCTGTAACTCTAAAGAAATTACAAAAAAGTGGGGCGCCTGGGTGGCTCAGTGGGTTAAGCCTCTGCCTTCAGTTCCGGTCATGATCTCAGGGTCCTGGGATAGAGCCCTGCATCAGGCTTTCTGCTCAGAAGGGAGCCTGTTTCCCCCCTCTCTCTCTGCCTGCCTCTCTGCCCACTTGTGATCTCTCTTCCTCTGGGTCAAATAAATAAATAAAATCTTAAAAAAAAAAAGAAATTACAAAAAAGTTTAATAAACACTCATAGGCGTACAGCGCTGATGGTAACAATAAAAAGCCTATGATTCACAGCATCATCATTTGTCGGTGTTTGTTTGGAACCGATACTGGGGATATGCCCCTTCAGCTCATGGATGTCTGTCTTGGGGTGTGTGCTCCTTCGAGAAAGAATGTAACCGTCCATAATCTTTTTCAATGCTCATTTGGCTGTAAGAAACAGAAATTCACCTACAGAAGCTCAAGGACAAAGCATGGAGGAGGTAATTTTAGAGATGGAGGAGAAGCCCATGGAAGCCCATGTTATAGTGGAGGGGACATAGCTACACTTCGAGGGACTGGAAAATTGCTCCAGAGCTACTACATCCATCTTTTTCTCTAAAGTTCCGTGATCTATTATCTCTGTTTCTTTCTGTTTTTCTGTGTCATTATTTTCTCTACTGACTAATTTCTTCTGCTGGGCTCTGGTTTCTGCTTATTTAACCTACCGTGTTCTGGTTTGTTCTATGTGGAACCTCAATGACATTTTACTTTCAGCTTCTGTGTATCTTAATTGGAGAAAGGGAATGGGAAGGGGGTGAAAAATAAACAAACAGCAAAATCCTATTGGTTTGGGCTCAGTGAAGCTATTCGTTCCCTTCGGGTTCACATCTTTGCCTCCAGTCCAATCAACAGAAACCAGAGGGACACACAAACAGGGCTCCCTAAGCCCACCCATGGGGTCTAGAGGCTGGGAAAGAATTTTAAAGAAGAAAGCAGCAGCTGAGGGCAGTGATAATTTTTCTACTGTGTCTCTTTATGTCCCTTGATAGAGCCCCTTCTTCATGCACTGTGGATGACAAGCCTTGAAGAAGATGAAAAAGAAACAGGGAGAAATTTCTCTCTCCTCTCTCTCTCTCTCTCTCTTTCAAACACACAGGCACACACATGTACCCCAAGATAATGGTTTTAAATAACCTTCTGTCTCCTTTTTCTAACTATTTTCCACAGATTTCACCTTGCCTTAATAAATATCATTCCATATGCTTCTAGTTTTATGGTAATGATGAGAAAAGGGAAGGAGAAAAAGGAGATATGAAGTCAAATTATTATTACAGTTGAATGTTGGAAAACCAGCTGGCAAGTTATAATTTACTGCTGTTCATTAATCAGGTACCGCTTAGATCTCAAATATAAGATTTCCTACATGCATATTCTCGTACAAGGTTAGGAAATGAGTATAATAAAGGTAAACATTCAGTGATGATAGAATGCTTTGCATTGTCTGGTAAATTACTTGGCGAATGTTTTAAAACTTAAGAATTTTCTTTTTGTTTTGCCTCTCTCAGGATAGAGCTTTTATTATAGATTTTTGTGTATACCATTGTAAGGCAACCAAATACCATAAAAGAAATAATATTTTGATCTCATGGAAAGTTGATGCAAGGAAAGAGGTTTGAATCTGGAAAGCTAAAAATAAGAAATGGAACAGCAAAATAAAAACTGTCATGAAAGTGTTTTAGGCTCGGAGTGGAAAGCCAACGATCAGAGCAAAATCAGAATCTGGATCTAGAATCTGGACATAGAGCACAGTTGGGCAAGTAGCGATTCTAAAGGTCAGTACTTGGCAAGCAGAAATTGGCAAGTGTTTGCTGCTTGAAGACGGAATACCTTCTCGGATCACACACAAGCCATCGGTCTAGACTACAGGCGCTTATAGCAGCAGACACCCAGAAATCTGGCCAAACAGAGACTGAATAAAGAGGGATTAGGGGACCCAAGCAAAGAGTCTGGCCAGCAAGTAGAGGGCACTAGTGCAAAGCAAAGCTTTTTTTGGCCAGAGGGTTTCTGAATAATGGCTGTAACTGCTCTTGGCATGGGGAATAAAGAAATCCCGAGAGGATGAGGATTCCTGGGGGTGGGAGACAGAGGGAGAGATAAATCCAACACCTTTTTATTAGGAAAGACTTAATCCGGCTATATCCTGGCGTACGTCTTGCAGAGATAGCTAAGAACATAATCTGCCCTCTGATCTCAACAGAGTGTTACATATGACACAAATATAGACATATTCAAGAAGCAACATACATTAGGAATACATTTTATGTAATTATAATCTTAGGCTGTAATATATTTATAACATTGACCTGACAAATATCTTGTTCATTTGAGAAAAGTACTGTAAAGCCTTATTAAAGTTAACGGGGTGAACATTCTAGAGCACAGGCTTTCTTCTTTTATATGTTCAATGTTTAATCAAATCCGATCTGACTTTGCTTAATATCAAATTAGTAATACATATTTTTACAATGGTGAAATTCAATGAAAATTTACTATCCTAATCTTGGGGAAGAAAATTCTCTGACAAAGAGAAATCTGTAATATTTACCTCGCCTGTTTTATGTACTGCAATCTGTAATATTTAGCATAGCATTTGCTAGATCAGATAAATGCCCACATTTAAGAAAGTTTAAACATCACATTCTATAATACTAAATATAAATAATTATGTTAATAAAGTATGTTAATATGAAATATATTGGTACTATTATTTATTAATGTTAAAGTAATATTAAGTATTACTTTAAATTTTAATATTAATTTTAAAGTAATGTCCATGAAATGTTGATTATTGGGTTTTTAACAAAGACTCTTTCAGGGCAAAAGTTTTTTTGAAGGCCATGTTAACTTCTTTATGATTATAGAATGAAGGTATCTTCATTAACAAGAGCCGTAAGCAAGCTGTTTATTTCGTTTGTGTGTAGGACCGTTTGGATTTTAAACATGCAAAGCACCCTAACAGGGGATAAGGTATCTTCGTTTTACAGAAACTTGATTAATTTCCTACCTGAAACCGCTCACTGCTTCTAATCATATCTTGCAATGGAATTTCATTTTGTTAATGGTGAATTTTGACTACGGAATTTTAAAAATAAGAATGCAGTATGGTGTTTACTGAATACTGCACATGAAATGTCCTCTTCAAATGGCACACTCTAAGCCTATGCGATTGGGATACGAAACAGATATGAAAGAAATAAAACCTAAAGGAGGCACAACCATCGCACCGGTTATAAAGCTCTTTTCAAACACGGTTGCGTCAAGAATTATACTGTTAGCCTTAACTACTCTGCTAAATGTAATTTCAGAGCAGCTTGGCTATGCTGGGACCAATAATGTTTCAGCAGATGTTAACAGTGAGGGAATTTAAAGATTACAGAGTTTCATGGGTGTAGTAAAGCTGCAGTGGGAACAGAAATATTACCGTAGCTGTTATGTTCTGAGTGCGTCACATTTACTGACAAGTAATACATGAGTGATAGTGAGGACCAAGGGAATGGAACTTGATACTTACTGGTCAGCAGCATATAAATTCCATAAATTAAACAAAGTTTTATGTATTCTTCATTTCTTTTCAGACTGATCTTCCTCAGAGGGCCTTTGTTTCATGTTAATTCCATCATCAAAGCTTTGTTCAACCATACTGTTCTCTTTAGGAAATGTATATCTTCATTCAGGATTTGCTTCCACACATCTATCCCCATTATTTTTAAATCTTGGAGTGATCTCCATGTGGAACTGCAGGCAACCTCAACATTTTTTATCATGGGTTTTCTCAGTCTCCCACTTCTGATGTAAATCCCATCCTTGTCCATTTAAAAAAGACAATGTTCAGCTTATTTCTTCCCTTAATGATCTGAAAGGAACAATCTGCTGATCTCTGAAGATGGGAATGGGAGAAAACTTGGCCAAAGGCATTATCCTTCCATCAGCAGCACAATCTGGGGGTGAGGGCAGTAAATGAAAGGGGGAAAATGTCACTGTATTTACCTGGGGACAAATGGAGAATGGGCAGGAAGGTTCATATATTCCTTAGTGAGATCTCCAGCTTTTTTAATGGGGCCAGGTAATTAGCCATTAAACAATAAAAAGTTCTTGACGGGCTGAATATCGTAAATCCTAATAACCCCACTGGATTTCAGGACAAAGCCAAAGTTAGATTGCAAGACTGTGAGAAACAAGACTAAAGTTGTATTTTTATAACAAACCAATTCAGCAATAGCTTTTAAAAATGTAAAGTGTATTGATGTTGAAAATTGTAAGAGTTAAACTAATAATTGTATTTGATGACTTCTAATAGGCAAAAAATTAGCCATCTACAAATCTATTTTTTCTAATTGTCTTGACACAAAGGGAGAACTTCATCGATGTTGGACCTCATTCCACCACACCGACCAGACACCGGAGTAGAATTTTTGGGTAATATGTCCCATTATTTGAAATATGGATTTCCCCATTTAAAATCCTGAGGCCAGCCATGCCCATATGGAGCCCTTATGTGGCACTTCTACCCTTGTCTTTCTCCTTCACTCATTTAGCCCATGTGTGTACATCTTTCTTGTTACTAGATAGTCAGCTAGATTGAGAACATGGATTATTTTATTTCTTGCTGCTCTTCCATCTACTAACACTTTAACAGTGCTTTGTAATAGTAAGCAAAGAAATAAAAGAAAGAGAAAGGAAGAAGTCATTGCTGAAGACCTTAGCTCTAACTAGCTAGAAAGTCCATACATTTCAGGAAATTGTGTGAAAAGTACTCTCCAGGTATACATTACTAGGTAAACACGTCTTCCTATATTTTTATATACAGTAGTCTGTTGGTATTTCTATTTATCATAAATATTTCTTAGTATTTGCATAAACTCGTGAATTTAAGAGCTGGAAGGGACATTACTTAGTCACCTGATCATTTAATTAATACTGTCTTTTGTCAGAAGACTGAGAATTTTCTCCCAGGGATTCAAGAAGAGTTCCCCAATAACACTCTCCAACAACATCATCATCTTAGCTTCACATTGCTTGTGGACGATGGAAAATAGCACTCTCTTAGATGAGGAAATTTGGGGAAATAATGACTTTATGGTTTAAGGTAGGTGTTAGGTTCCTCTTTCTTCGAAAAATTAGACAAATTGCTTTTCTAAGTCCACATTACTGTTGCTTTTTACAGATTGTGAAGGGTGTGAGATTTTCCCTATCTGTAAACTAAGAAGCTAGACTGCTCCTATCTGCTGGCAGAAGACAGAAGACACGTGGGTCAGAGATAAGGGATGTATTACTTATGACAAAAGCTGTAACCAGATTATTGGCATGTGAGCCCTTTCCCAAATCCCAGTTTCTACAAGGCGGTATGAAGAAGGACAAGCAGCACCTGTGCTCATGGTAGGTTATGTGAGGAGAGAAGAATTCTGAGCTTCAAACCTGCGCTTTGCTCCTGATAGAGACCCTATTACTCTATTCCAAGGCTGTTTGCTGTGCAGACACCAGGAAAAGACAGCCGGGAGCAAAGGCAGAGCATCCATCTGCTTGCAGATGGACAGACATACAAAAGAGTCGTGGGGAAATGGCTTCTCAGGGCAATCATCCGGAAGTCTTAAGTTGTTGACCTTTTACCCGGAAAGCAGTTTTACTGAAACGTCATGCCCTGGGCTGCCTGTGAGGTAAGATGGCGACAGAGTTCTCTGTCCTGAATCACTCCTGCATGGGCTCTAAGACAGATCTCCTTTCAACCAAATTCTCAGTCCATCGCCGGATGTCTAAAGGGTAGAAGTTATGCACTATTGAAATATAAGTGGTGAAAGCAGTTTTAATTTTCTTGCTGGCGTTATTATCTTTTAAGTCCTAATAATCTCTCTCATGCACAGGCCTTGAGCCTATAAATCTGTACAAGTTCAATTAGCAATGCGGTAGAACTTCTCCTCAACAGTGCAAGGCACTGATAAAAGCAAACAGTACAATTCTAGCATGCTGCTTATTAAGAAGGGAGACACCCACACAGCCGACGACAGACTGAAAGCCTTTTTATTTTGATGGTACTATTTCACTGTCTATCATAAACTTAGCGAAGCAAGCTTTCTCTATCCTGCTCTCCTTTTATTGGATATAAATCACCCCTGACAGGAAGTTTTATGCCTAAATCCGTTTACTGTCCTTGTTGGTAGTCTTTAAATTAATATTTATAAGCCGAAAAGGCCTAAAAGGATGCAGCAGTAAAATAGCTAAATGCTTCAGTTGGGCCTGAACTGATTTCCACCTCCTTGACCATTGACATTTTTTAATTACTCCTGACCCCACAGCCATTGTCAAGTCCAACCCTCTGCCTACAAATCACTGGCTTTGGTGGAATGGTGGTGGACAAAATAGGAGCTCAGCAGGATTTAGCTTCTGCACTACACGTGAATTTTGAAAAGCTTTAGTAGGCAAGGAGAGAGACAGAAGAAAAAGAAACTTAGAAATGAGCAGTGGCTGAAAGCAACGTTTTAGGAATTGTTCCAGATGGAAGTGTGTAATGATGGAGCTTTTTAAATTCCATGAAAATGCACAATATATCCTAAAAATTGCTTGGAATGAAACACTAAGCTAAATTAATTATTGGATTTTCAGGTACAACATTAGCCTAACACCCCGGAGCAGGCAATGTTGATTCTGTGACTTCATTCTTCATCACTGCCTTCTGATAGCAGCTCTTGTCCTATTAGCCTCATTGTGTCCACAATTTTTTTGTTCAAGGATCTACACTATGATTCCTTTGCCTAGCCGTGTGGTGTGGGCAGGCTGGCCCCAGCCCCACAGGGACCTTTTTGAATGGTCCAAGTCAATTGTGGTGAAGGCATGAGAATGTGACTCAGTTCTGGCCAATGTGACATGAAGGAAAGTAGAGTAGGGAGTGCTTCCTTCTGGGGAATGCTTCCTTACTATTAACGGCCAGGATGAAGAATGGCCCTTTGCTGCTCCTTGTCACATCTAGAACTGGTGTGACCTTCTTGCCACTCTGAAGGGAGTCAGCTGGAGGTCTGATCCAACACATAGAGGAGGACAGACCCAGTGGCATCCCAGACAAGCAGAGCTGAAGCCCTGACATACCACTCATGGATATTGCCCTAACTATGGTTTTCTTGTCCTAAGGTAATATGTCCTTTATTGTTTAAGCTAATTAGAACCATCTGAAGTCATCTTTCCTTGCATCAAGGTAAATGGTATTATCTAGGACACTGAGCCCTCACAAGAATTTCAACATTTATAAAAACAGAGTATTAAAATTAGATAAGCACCAGTTCTCTTTGAGTCCTTACTTCTTCCTCCCTAATATAAATATATCCTTCTATGTGTTGAATCTCGCTGGGAAGGCTTGTATCATAGGATTCTACCTTTCCTCCTCTGTAATCTCTTCCACATGATCACATCTGTTCTTGAATGTTGTCAAACATGAGATTGCTTCCAAATGTACCTCTTCATCTCTGAATCTTGCTACTGCAAGTCCTCCTTCCCTAGCTGCTCAAAAGGGTGTTGAATTCAGGCCCGAAAGATACCAAAGTATTATCTTTCTCCAAATAAATTCTGCCTCTTTATTTTTTCCATCTCTGTTTAGGGTAATACTCATCCATTTCACATTTCCTCAAGTTGTCCTTACTCTCTCTCATCCAGTTAGCTGCTCTGACCAATTTATGCTCTCTCCTGATACATCAGTCACCAGAAAAGGAATCTGGGAATATTGTTCAAAATAGGAATCAATTGAAAGGGTATAGAGGGGGTGCCTGGGTAGCTCAGTGTGTTAAGCCTCTGTCTTGGCTCAGGTCATGATCCCAGGGTCCTGGGATGGAGGCCCTCATCAGCTCTCTGCTCAGCAGGGAGCCTGCTTCCTCCTCTCTCTCTGCCTGCCTCTTTGCCTACTTGTGATCTCTCTCTGTAAAAGAAAAAAAGAAAGAAAGAAGGGAAGGAAGGAAGGAAGGAAGGTAAGAAGGAAGGAAGGAAGGAAGGAAGGAAGGAAGGGTATAGAGGGCCCAAGAAGTGATGGATGACTTACAAGAGCAAGCAAGAGGCAAGGGGGCTGGGACCTAAGCAGAGGAACACTTAGGTCTGTTCACCTTCACTCCACTGCCACTGCAGTAATTTACCTTCAATTCACTCTACATTCTTTTGCTACCTATTCAGGGTTCAATGTCCCATTTGTCAGACTGAAGTCCCATGCCCCATCCTCTCCTCCCATTCCTACTATCCAGTGGGATCCAGAGGGAGAACCTGGCCTCTTTAGAGCCCATAGCAGGAGAGAGAGTGATGGACATTTACCAACCAAAACCATATACAATAGGAGATTCCCTCAAAAGAGAGATCAAAATACTCATAATAAGGAGTGAACATAAAGGATGGTTGCTCAAAAGCCAAAAACCTACTAATGTCCATTAACCATAAATTTTATCTTTCCCTCAATTTACCCAACAAAGCTTTAATCCAGATCCCTGCCACTGTGTGTCTTTGCTGTGGAGTCGACAACCTTTTTGGTCTTTCTGCCTAATAGAACTGTCCACTCTCCACACCCACTTTAAACATCTTCAGCTTCTAGACTTAGTAGCCTCAAATATGGCATCAGTTTGGAGATTTTCCTGCTGAAGCACCTCTCTTTCTAAATCCGAGCAGCTCATCACCTACATCCCAAGTCCTCTTTCTTATTTTATCTGCCACTCGACCCTTCAACATTTCCCTACATGTCCTTATTATTTATATCTATATTATTTACTCTCAACTTATTTTGCTTATGACTTCTTTGACTCCTACACTTCCTTTTTTCTCTTAAGCCCATGCAAAAGGATTCCTCAATTAACCAACCAGCTGATCAACCAGTCAAGAAATCCATCCATAACTGCCTCCAAGATTGTCTCCTACCAAATCCCACCATCTCTGTGTGACCTCCTCATATCCAATATCCCTTAATATATATGTATGAAGTAGATTAGTAAGCAATGCAACATAAATTAGACAATAACCTGAGAGGGGCAGGAGTTATGTCTATCTTCCTCTTGAAGGCTAAGTATATAGTAGCATCTGGAAGACAGAAAACATTTAACAAATATTTGATATCACATTTATCTCCACTCTCAATGCCTGCCTCTTTGAGGCAACCACTTTCAATCCTCCTAAATGTTTCTTCTCCCCCCACCATACACTTCTCATATTTCTAAATGATATGGTTTTCTTAGTTTTTCAATTTTAGGTACCTATGACCTGCTATGGGAATGAATACACTGACTTCTCCGATACCCCATTTGCCCCTTAACTCTCCTTCTCCACTGACCCAACTTATCAACATACCAGCTCTCCTTGTATCTTTCCAAAATAGTTCAACTATTGTTTTTGGCTAAGGCGTTTTATAACATTTACACTATTGGGTCTATGTTGTATTTCTTTTTCTTCCACAATAGTCTGTGCTATTAGCTCTCCAGGCTACTTCTCAGTTGGTACTGCTGGTAGTCCTTTACTGTCATCCTAGAAATCCCTCTTGTCCGATCAGTTGCCTTCTAGATTCCATGCCTTCTTTTTTCTTGGTTTAGTTTTTATACACCACATATTTTAATAGTTTCCTGAGAAAATGGTACATGGGAGGTAAAAATTTTTTCAGAACCTGCATGTCTAATATATGCTTATTTACTCTTATACTTGATTGACAGTTTAGCTAGGAATAAAATTCCAGTTTGGAAATCACTGCCTTGTAGAATTTTGAAGACATTCCTCATCTGCTTTCTAGTTTCCAGTGTTACTATTGAGAAGACTTACGATATCCGGACACCCAGTCCTCTGTAGTTCACCTATATTTTGGTTTAGCTTGTTTATTTGTCTTTCTGGAAGGTTTTAAGATCTCTTCACCCAAGAGTACTGCAGTATATGGTGGCATGCCTTGGTATGGATCATTTAAGAAATTCATTGTGCTTTGAATCAGCAGGACCATCGGAGCTCACATTGTTACATTTCAATGCTCAATCCTAAACCCATCTCACTGGACAAATCAGCTGCGTTTGACCGAGTTGGTCACTATTCTTTCTTTACTTGGCTTCCAGGATATTTTTTCTTCTGCTGCCCTCGCTGGTCACTTCTTTGCAAACTCGTTTACTAGTTCTCCATTTCCCAGCCCTATTAAGTTGGTATATCCCAGAACTCAGTCCTTAGCCCTCTTTTCTATCTTCACTAACTCCCTTGGTGATTATTGACATGCCGCCTACCTTTGTATGTCACCTATAAACTTCAGATCAACACACTGAACAACATCTCCACTTGCTTGGCTCAGAGAGAATTTAAACGACAAGTATACTCCTGTCTTGGGACATACCACCTAAGTAAGCTACCTGGAAGATCTGCTTTTTAAACTTCTCTCATATTTACAGGAGTTGTTCTTCTTTTCTTTTGATAGCATCCTAGTTTGGTGTGTGTGTGTGTGTGTGTGTGTGTGTGTGTGTGTGTGTGTGTGGTTTCAATATATTCTCTTTCTGAGGATATTAACTACAGGATTTAAAAAGTGTTTTCATCTGTTTTACAGGTCTTTAAAAAAAATTTATTTACTTATTTGAGATTACTTATTTGAGAGAGAGAGAGGGTGCACACACAAGGGAGGAGCTGGAGGACAGAGGGAGAAGGAGAAACAGGTTCCCCACTGAGGAAGGAGCCTGATGTGGGACTCAGTCCCAGGACTCTGGGATCATGACCTGAGCTGAAGGCAAACGCTTAATGACCAAACCACCCAGGCACCCCCCTGTTTTACAGTTTTTATTAGTTCCCTGCCTTACATCTTTTCTTTCCACTTTCCTTGTTATTAGCCTCTGCCTTTCCTGGTAAAGACTTTCCTCACATGTCTGGTGATCACTTAGCTGTTTATATTTCAGAATAAATCACCAGGAAGCTCACTGCAAGCCCTATAGGGTGACTTGGAATCTAGTAGACTAGGCCATTTCATTGGGAGATCCCCAATTACAGAATCTTTTTTTCTTTTATTTTTCCCTTTTCTCTTGGATTGTTCATATTCCTCAGTCTCCTACCTGATGGGTCTAAGTCTGCATTTTGGTTATCAAGATGGGAGCCTAATTTTAGTAAGGACTCCCATCCTTGCCTTGCAGACTAGTGTTCCAGAATACAGTCTGTTGGGTAGATATTCCAGAGATTGGCTCTCATGTCTTTTTCTGGACTTAAGGAAGGGTTGCTGCCTGGATAGGGAAAGGGATCTAATTGTACCTTAAGGAAATTTTCAACAAATCTTTTTTGTCACCCCACTTGGCACTCCTGTGAGGTACTTTTTGCCTCTAATTCATGAGACAAGATTCTCAGGTAAAATCAGCCTGTCTCTTAGATATCATAGTGATGGGCTCAAGTTTCAGCTTGCTGGGGTCTGCTAAGTCAATGGCTGCATCTCCAACCATTTTCCAGTTTCCAAAGCATTCATTTCTGTTTCCTCCTGAAACTTCTCTCTCATTTTCTTTGTCGTTAGAGATTTATGCCCTTTTTCTTTTTTCATTGTCACTTTAGTATAGTTTTAGAAGGAGGCTGAAATAAACAGGTGTGCTTATATAATAGATCTTCTTTTATTACATATTTGACTTGGAAAACACAGGAACTAAATCTGCTAAGTAATATGCATCATCCTTCTGGGTAATGCTGTTTTTTGTCAAATGCAAACTGTGATGTGAAATAATGAGATTGGCTTTCTGATGTGGCTCATAATCCACCTCCAAAGGCAATTTAAAAAAATCAGTGTCAAAATGTTTTGAGCAATAGCTGTCTGCTTAGGATAAGTGTCTAACCTCCAAGGGAACTACTTTGTAGGGGACAACATTACTTTAGATTTTTTTAATTCTGGTTTTGTATAAAAGTTGATTTTTTACTTTTCTCAGATAATGCTTCAAAATTTCTCTTTGGCAATTTCTCTTGGGTGTGTTTTGTCAGTGAAATTCTTAACTCCACCAAGGAGCTCTGACTCTCTGAGAGTGGTCATTGGACCATCTGTACTAAAACCATTTGGGAAATTAGTAAAAATGCACTTTCCTAAGCCTCAACTCAGGCCAGTTGAACCTGAATGTCTGGAGATTTGGGGTCTGGAATTATATTTTTAACAGGTATCCCTGGTGACCTTAAAGCACAGTGACGTCTGAGAACCACTGCTCTGACTCGTTACGTGATTTGCAGTAACCCTCTCTTAACATTTGTTGGGCCAGAAGCAAGAATACAAATGGAAGCTTATATAGCATGTCTAAAAATTTAAAAATCAATTAATAAAAACGTTATGAATCAGCCCAAGATTATTTAAAATAATATATTCTATTCTTTTACACAAATATCTCTTATAACAACATGGAAAGAAAATTTCAACATGTAGCATTCTCAGGCTTCTTAAAATTCCAGACAGATCTTGGAAATATAGAAAAAGCTGGCCCTAGGCCTTGACCCTAGCCTGTGGTCTCTCCCCCTTCTTTCCCATTACTGTTCAGATTTTCACTGTGAATGACCTCAGGAGCACATGCAAGCACAACCCTACATCCAAGCTCTATGCACGACTCCTCTACAAACACCATCTCTTGGGAGCAGGGATGAGGACATCAGTGGTGCAATTTACACTCAGGAGGTTGGACCTGAGGAGAAAGCCTGTGCAGGTCCTGAAATTTGCCTAGAGACCATTTGGGTATAAAATTCTAGGGTCCTCGGTACTTGGAGCATGGTCTAGGGGAAGGAGCATGAACTCACAGTGGTCCTACAGACCCCTCACCCAGCATGGGGTGTGGACAGAATAAGAACCTGTTAACTAAATCTGAGAGTGGTACTGCTCCTTCATGCCTGGTACAATGTGTGATAGCACCAAGTCTTTAGCTGGATGCAATATAAATGAGTTACAATCTGTGGACCCTCTGTCATAATGTCCTCCTCTGGCCCCCATTCCTTACACCACATTTCCCATTATCTTAGCAAAGACAATTTGGAATGTTTTGTATGGAAAGTGGTTTTGAGAAATGTATTCCATTTTTCTCTTGTATGAATCAATTTCTATTCCTGTTCTTCCTTTATTTTTAAGTGACACAGAACCCATATTGCTTACAATGTTCTCACTTCTGTGCAAGTTTGATAATTATATTTTATTATCATTTATATATTGTAGTTAGCAGAGCCAAAAATGTACCAAGACCAAGGCCAGTCTTATAGCACTCATTAGCATTAATACTAACATTGGATAAATAAGAGTCAGTAAATGAATGTCAGTGAGCTATAAAACACATGATAGTGAAATAGTCCTTCCAGCCACCTTTTATAGACAGAAGCTGGAAACCAAGAAGATGTATAGGCCTAATAAATCAATGGAAAGGAATTCCAAAATGGATAAATCAATATTGAAGCAGTCAGAGAATCCTACAGGTGTATGACAATGACCTACCGGGGCCTTCAAACCTCAGCCAGAAGGTTTACCAAGATAGTCTGTTATGATAGATGGAATGAAATGATAAATACCTCTGTGGAGGAACCTTGTGCTGTTTGCGTTGTTCTCCAAAGCACCCTGGACACAATGGCAACATAAATTGACTTTTTAAATACTAAAGAACAGTTTCCTAAGAGGCTCCTGTTGTAAATCCATACACCTGGGGGGCATCACCAAGGAATTAGGTCATTTGCATAAGTAGTTTCAGGTGTGACTAGTTTTCTATATAATTAGTCTGGTTACCATTTGCATTTTACAGATGTTCAGTCATATGCTGGCTGTTGGTGAGAGAATATTAATTCCTTCTTTCTGGAATATAATGTGGCAACATATGGAAAAATACTAAGAGCCTTTCCCTGGTTATTTTACTTCAAGGAAGGTAACCTTAAAAAGTCATGTGATACTGATAAAGATGTTCTTTTGGTTGTTATCTAGAATTTTAAAAATAGAAATACCCTCTTAAATGTCCGTCCATAAGAGAGTGCTTAAATGAACAATAATATTTAATAAAATATTTATTAAATATTAATATTTATAAAAATAATATTTAATTTAGTAAAATAATATTTAATAAAAATAATATTTAATAAAAATATTAAAATGCATATAGTTAAAAGTTACTGCCAAGTAAATTTAAAATATGAAAAACTGCTTACAATTTGAAGCTGGATTAAAAACAGGCTACAAGACTACATTTGTATACAAAATATAATCTTAATTTTGTTTTAAAATGATGAAAAAGTATTAGAAAATATATCAATTACAATATTATCACTGTTTGTCTTCATATTTTTCTATGCTTTTCCAAGTTTTCTGTAAAGATCTGCATTATTTTTATAATCAGAAATAAGTCTTATCTTAGTTAATTTCTTTGCCAGTAATCTCCTAATTCCACTTCAGAGAATCTGTCTTAAAGATATACTCCAAAATATTTCTAAAAATCATAATTTACAGGGATTACTAATGTCAAAAAATAGAAATTTCCTGTCTGACACTAGGCTAAGGAAATGACAATAGAGTTACATCATAAAATATTAGGAAAGCATTAAAATTATAATTTTGTGAACTTTTAACAATATGAACAACATATATTAATGTTACATAAACAGCTACTGCATAAGATGTACATATGATTTATATCATATGTACATATTATTTTATATGTTAGTATTTATAACTGTAATAACAAATGCTTCAAAATGCTAACTGAGGTTTAATGTTTGGATAATGTTTAGATGATAATGTTTACTGTTTGGATGATAAGGCTATTGATGTACATTCATTCTTATTACTTTATTTTTTTCAAATATCTATTGCAAACATGTTTAACATTTGTAATTGGATCCTAATAAGTTCACTTTATATTATCATTTTAAAACCTTTCTTTGGGTATTAGTTCACTGTTCGGCATTGTCTTTCCAGCATAAATCATACCTATAATGTACTCCTCAAGACTTAGCTTCCATTAAAATTCCTACAAAAACTTAGACACTTGTGATGCAATCTGAGTGTAGAAAACTCAGCGTTATCTTTCCTCCTTTATATTCTACTACATTTTTTAGTCATTTGCCTTTATTAAGTCTTCCAAAGAGTGAATTCATTTTTCTTAGGAAGAACTCTTTTTCTCACTAATATTTAATCAGCTTTCATAATATTTAGCTAATTGATGTTTACAATATCAAGTACAACTTGTGTAATATAGCTTTGGAAACAGACAGGACTGACTCTCTATAAACATTCTACTCAGGTGAGAGGGTCACAGATATTCAGGCATATCAGAGAGTAGCCCATACCTTCCAGATGATTGTGTGCAGTAGACAGCAATCAGCATATTTATCGGGAAGTATAGGGAACACAAATTAATCTGGTCACTGAAGCAATGGGCTAATTGAATGGTTGGCCCCAGTGTTAGATGCTAGGGGTATAAAGATGCATAAGACTTACACACTGGTTAGTTAGCTTTAAGGGTTGACATCTGAGACCACACCAAAGCTCCTCATTTAACTCCTATAGTTGAGAAACATATACTTGAGGCTCCTCTGAGAATATTTTCAATTCAAGAATAAAATTGAAAATAAAATTGAAGAGATGCTTAACCTCATTAGTCACTAGGGAAATGGAGATTAAAACCCAGTAAGATATCACTACCCAACTATTAAGATGATTACAATTTTTAGAATACCGGACAATATCAAGTGCTGTTGATCCAGTATCACTACTGGAGTTCTCATCCATTGCTGGTGGGATGCAAATGGTACAGTTGCATTGGAAAGTAATTTGGCAGTTTAATACAAAATTAAACATATGCTACCTACATGACTCAACAAGTCCACTCCTATGTATTTTACCAAAAGAAATAGAAACGTAAGTCTACATGAAAACATGCATTTGAATGTTCATAGTGGCTCCATTCACAGCAGCAAAAATCAACACAATTGCTCATCATCTAGTAGGTGGGTAAATAAGCTGTGGTATAGCCATACAATAGAATACTACTCTGTTATAAGAAGGAAAGAATTGCTCCACAAGAATTTCAGATGAATCATGCTAAGGAAAAGAGCCCAGACTCAAAGCAACATACAGTGAGAGTTGGTTTATGTGGCTTCTGCAAGAAGTGGATTCTAATAGAAATCTGAGTTCCTATGGCTTCAGTGGGATATGGCACAGGGAGAGGGAGAGGAAGAAGGGAGAGAGAGGGGGGCATCTGAATTGCTCTCTCATTAATTACATCAAGTTTTCAGCTCAGCTTCATCTACCAGCAAAACGATACTTAAGAGTAAACTCTACATTCCTTTCAGTGAGTCCTAAATGAGCCAAATAAGGCAACATGGAAAGCATTCTAGTTTTATGCCCTGGGAGGCTGTTAAATTTCATCTAGAAAACTACATATGATATAGTGTTAGTCTCTTCCTTAAGGAAGAAATTAATAAGCCTAGCTTTTGAGACAGTAAATAACTCAGCAGGTTTTGAAGGTTTAGAATTTCTGGGCTCTTTGCAAAGTTGGGCATTTAAATCAGTTAAATTACTGTTTTTAAGTCAGTTAAATGCTTACTACATAAAGGCAGCAAGTTACAGAGTTGATAATAGGCTGGTTTAAAACTCCATGGTTATTAAGAAATTTAGTTTTGCCCAAGGGAGCTTTAGGTATACACCTTAATACTTAGACAAGTATAAACATTAGACAAATAATTAATACTGTGTTTTAACTGTTTTTTAATTTTAAAACATAATTACCGGAGTAATCGTGAACATATTCTCATTGTAAAAAAACAAAATCCAAAGATACAGAGTTCATCTCTTTTGCCTTCACCCCAGTAACACCCGTTTGCAGAGGCTACCACCATTAGTAGGGTCCTGAGTTATTCTAGATCATCCAATGCAATTTCGAATGTTTGTATGTGCGCATTTTTATTTAATATACATGCACTTTGAAATTTCTTTTTAAGGGACACCTGGACACCTTCTTTTTAAGCTCCAACTCTTGGTTTATGCTCAAATCATGGTCTCAGGGTTGTGAGATGGGGCCCTGCCTGGGGCTCTGCACTCAGCGTGGAGTCTGCTTGTCCCTCCCCGCCTGCACCCCACACCGTGCACTCTCTCTTTCCCTCCAATAAATAAATAAAATCCTTAAAAATTTTAAAGAAAACCTTCTTTTTACAGAAATATATACATTTGTACAAACACACACATAGCCTGTTTATTTCTTTTAACATCAATAGTATTGAACTGGTGCATTATTACTCAGCATGCTTTTACTGTTAACAATGTATTATGTACATATTTCTGACACTACACAGATTTCTCTCATTCTTTTTATCTGTGTATAGTTTATTATAGTGTGGAAAGTACTACAGTTTTTATTTGTGACTAGTTTTATTTGAAAAACTAGTATATGGATATGTTAGAAAATTCAGATAGTACAAAAGTATATGATAGAAATTAAGTCTTCCTCCAACTGCAAACTCCTGATTGCTTTATGGTGGTTCATATCAGTTCTCTGTGTCGACTTTCAAAGGCATTCTATGAATATATAGTTAAAAAATATATTTAAATACACATAAGCTCATATATACACAAAAGTGGACATGATGTGTTTTTATATAGTTTTATATTTGTGGTATACTTCCGTTTGTGTTAAATATATGTGTAGATGGGTGTATAGTATGTAGGTATATTATATATAACATACAATATAGGTTATTATTTAAAAATTATATATAATATTTTTGAAAACTGGAAGTAAGCACTACACCCTCTGAATTTTGCTTCTTTCATTAACAATGTATCTCTAACTCAGTTTTAGCACACAGGGATACATCTCATTCTTTTATACAATTGCATGATATTTTCATACAGACGTAAAAATTTATCCCACGTTCTCCCAACGAATGCACGTATATGGTGTTTCTGGTCTTCTATAACAAGTAACATTTCAATGGATTTTCTTGAAATTACAATATTGCATATATGATAAAAATTCCTAAAGGAGCCACAATTTATGCATCCATTCTTTTACTGACATTTAGTAAATCCTAATATCTTATTAATATTTAAGTGCTGCGAAAGGCATCTTTCCACATAGTTCCTAGTATAAATGTATGAGTATTGCTCTAGAAAAAAAACAGAGTTGGTACTGTTGGAGGTTTATTGAGATTTAGTTTTAAAATATACTTTCAGTTTATCCTCCAAAAAAGCTCTATTCCTTGCACCAACTGAAAATGAACAAATCTACCCCTACATTTACCATTGTGTAATTTTTTTTAACAATTTAATGGGTGGAAAAATGGTATTTAATGATTACTTTCATTTTAATCTCCCTGCCCCCTGGTGAGGTTGAGCATATATGTTCTTGTGCTTGTGTTATTTGTAATTTCTTTCTCTGTATGCTATCTGTTAAGTTTAGGGTTAGACTCAGTTTTATTGAGTTATTTTTTTTTTTTGATAATGCTTCATATAAATTCTTTATATATTTTGGATATTATTACTCTTTATTCTAATACATTATAAGTATGTTTGCCTGGCTTTAGGTTTTTTGTGACACAAAAGTTTTAAATTTTGATTTAGTCAAGTTTATTCATTTTTTCCCACCTTTACTGCTCTTATATTTTGTTTTGTTGAAGAATGTCTTCTGTAGATACCACTCCTATAATTACCTCTTACTTCTAAATTGTATTCTTAACCTTAACTCTTTAATCCATTTGTAATTTGTTTTTGTGAATCCTGTGAGATAGTGATCTTTTTATTTTTTAAATAGGCAATCAATCTTCCAACATAATTCATTGAGACGCTCTTTCAACATTGACCTTAAATTGCACCATAATCATGTAAGACATTCCCATGCACATATGAGTCTGTTTATAAGTTTGCCCTGGTGTTTGATCTATTTTTTAGTCTACCAATACCATGGTGTTTTTATTACTAAGTTTTTAAAATATTTTCTGAGATCTGGTAGGAGAAGTTGTTGCCCTTACTTCCGGAGTATTTTGCTTAAAAAAAAAATTATATGTTTTCCTTTTGTGTTTTCATTTTTTCAAATGGGCTCTCAGTTAACTTATCAAATATTTTGCAAACTTTCTTGATATATTAATTGGGATTCCTTGAATTTAAGGAGTAATTTGGAGAGTACTATCAGCATTTAAACAATAAATTATTCCATGTAATCATAATTTTTAAGAATACGGGTGAAGAACTTCCATTCTAGTTAAAGAAAATGTATAATTAGGTTTATACTTGAATTCTTCCATCCTCTGTCTTTCAATAAACTTTTTGACTTAGTTCTACAGTTCTAACCCATAATATTCACTGAGTAAAATTCAATCATAAAGAAACTTCATTTTCTCTTAATATTTTTAAAAGATTTTACTTATTTATTTGACAGACAGAGATCACAAGCAGGTAGAAAGGCAGGCAGAGAGAGGGGGAAGCAGGCCCCCTGCTAAACAGAAAGCCCAACTCGGGGCTCGATCCCAGGACCCTGAGACCATGACCTGAGCCGAAGGCAGAGGCTTTAACACACTGAGCCACCCAGGCGCCCTAAAAAACTTCATTTTCAATTAGAAATCAGTCTAGGAAAACAGGCATTTGTAGCTAAGGGAGGGCCAAATCAGCTTCAAAACTATCTACTTTTTCTTGTTGTTCCAGTGGTTAACAAAATATTTGCTGTATCAGTTTACTGGATGTTAACCTCATAAACATGCTTTTTTACCACCCTTGTATGGGAAAATGTATTAATCTAGATTTCACTTGCTTTAGGATTTCGTGGTAATTCAACTTTAGCTGGACTGATGATTCACTTTTGTCCTACTTAAAAAGAAGGGTTTACTTAGCAAATTAATAGTGTAAATAGCCAGTGAGCATGTTTAAGCCACTTTGAACACTATTTTTAAGGGCTTTAGCAAATTAATTTTATGCAAATGGTGTTGCTAATGCTAGTCCTGTTAATCTGTTCATTAAAGCCAGAGGGAGCAAACTTTATTTTGGCAATTAGTTGAAGTTACTATGTGTATTAAAAAGCACTAAACTACATTTCTTTTAAAGCATACTATAAATGTAGGCTTTTCACTAATTCAGACTTTTCCCCATTCCATAGTGGGAAATAATGAACTTTGATTTTTGCCTTTGGTAGCTGGGGGGATATTGCATTGCTCAGAACCTCTAACACAAAATATCACAAGCTCTTTGACTTCAGGGGAAGATGTACTTGGTCAGCTCCTATCTATAATGGAAAGACTCACCTGACTGGAGGAACACCACTGCCCCTCTGAGGGAGGGAAGCTGGAAGACTGCCCTCGTCTGTCTTTCAAAGACAGAGAAGAAATGCCATTGCTTAACAGGACAATGATGTGCCCTGATCCATTATCAAATGTCAGGCTGCTGTTGCGTTCAACTACTCTCCCTGCTCCAGAAACGCCATGTCGTCTGATAGTGTTTGGAAGGAGAGACAGCAGGTGGCGACTATCGATGTGACCTTTCAGGTTATCTACAGGACACTGAGTGCATTTAAAGGGATAAAGTTGACATTTGTGGTTATGATCATTCATATTCTCGTCATCTGTCCATTGATCTAAGACACTGGTCACATCACTGTCTAGAAGCCCAGTGACAAATGTGACATATGACTGGTAGGCAAAAGCTCAAGTGAATTTTGCCATTTATTATTATAATTATTGTTGAGTCAATTTTCTTTCCCCAATTATGGGGGCGTCGGGTAGTGAGCTGTCAAAAGTAAAGATATGGTTTCCTAATGTCATAGCAAGCTATAGGAAATACTTTGATGGAGAAAAAGGTTGTCTTTCAGCACCGAATCTGCTTCTTCCTCCACTCTTTCCTCCATAAATGACTTTTTAAGTGATTAAAACTATGATTTTTTTTTCTTTAAGGGAGTCACGTTATAGCAGATGTGTTATATCGTTTGTTTATATTCTCAAATGTATTTTATTCTCAAATGTATTCATTTCCTATTTTTTATTGGGGTATAATAGACATATAATATTATATTAGTTTCAGGAATACAACATAATGATTCAGTATTTGTATGTATTGCAAAATCATCATCAAACTAATCCAGTTAACATCCATCAGTGTACATCGTTACACATTTTTTTCTTTTAGTGAGAAACTTCAAGATCCACTCTCTTAGCCACTTTCAAATATGCAATATAATATTAACTACAGTCACCATGCTCTGCATTACATCCTCAGGACTTACTCGTTTTTTAACTAGAAATTTGTACCTTGTATCTCCCTTGACCCATTTGCCCACCCCCATTCTCTGCCTTTGGCAACCACTCAACTGTTCTCCAACTCTATGAGCTCAGGGTTTTTTTGTGGGGGAGACTTAGGGAAATGTTGGGGGAGTTTGTTGTTTTGTTGTTGTTTTTTGTTTGTTTTTAGAGAGAAGGCACACATAAGGAGGTTGGGGGGCAAAGGGAGAGAAAGAGAATTTTAAGCAGGCTCCAGACCCAGCATAGAGCCTGGCGTGGGGCTCAATCTCACAATTCTAAGATCATGACCTGAGCTGAAATCAAGAGTTGGATATTTAACTAACTGAGCCACACAGGTGCCCCTTTTTAGAATATTTTTAATAATAAAAAATAATATTTTTAATTCCACATGTAGGTGAGCAAATAGAGTATCTCTTATCTTTTTCTGTCTGACATTTCACTTAGCATAACATCTCACAGTTTCATCTATGTTGCTGCAAATGACAAGATTTCATTCTTTTTCATGGCTGAGTAACATTCCTCTGTGTGTGTGTGTGTGTGTGTGTGTGTGTGAGAGAGAGAGAGAGAGAGAGAGAGAGAGAGAGAGACATTTTCTTTGCCATCCATTCATCAGTGGACACCTTGGTTGTTTCCATGTCTTGGTTACTGTAAATACTGATGCAAAGAACATGGAGTTGAATATATTTTTTCAAATTTGTGCTTTTGTTTTCTTTGGGTAAATTCTCAGACATGGAATTGCTAGATCATACAGTAGTTTTATTTTTAACTTTTGGAGGAGGCTTTATATTGTTTTCCACAGCGGCTGCACCAACTTACATTTGCACCAACAATGCATGAGGGTTCCCTTTCCTCCACATCCTCGTCAACACTTACTATCTCTTGTTTTTGGTAATAGGCATTCTGGGTATGAAGTAATATCTCATTGTGGTTTTGACTTGCATTTCCTTGATGATTAGTGATGTTGAGCATTTTTAATGTACCTATTGTCCATCTTTATGTCTTCTTTAAAAAAAAATGTTTATTCAGATCCTCTGCCCATTTTTTAATTAGATTGTTTGGTTTTTTGCTACCTAGTTTTGTGAATTCTTCTATACTTTGGGTATGAGCCCCTTATCAGATATATGATTCACAAACACTTTTCCTATTTGATAGGTTGTCTTTTCATTTTATTGATGATTTTCTTTTCTTTTTATCTTTTTTCTTTTTAATTTTATTTCTCTCTCTATATATATATTTTGATGATGATCTTTCCTGTGCAGAGGTTTTTAGTTTCATGTAGTCCCACTTGTTTATTTTTGTTTTTGTTAGCTCTGTTTTTGCTGTTAGATTAAAAAAAATCATTATCTATTGCTATGTAACAAATTATGTCCAATTTAGCAGATTTAAGCAAACATGTGTTATTAACCAGTTTCCTGTGGTCAGTAATCCTGATGAAGTTTACTGGATATCTTTGCTCAGGATTTCTTAGAATTTTGTAATCAAGATGTTGGCAGAGGGCCTCTCACATGTTTGTACTCAAGGTAACAATGGTGGGGGGAGCTCTTCTTCCAAGCTCACTCACATGGCTGTTGGCAGACCTCAGATCCTTACTGGCTGTTGGTAGAGACCTCAGTTCTTCCCCACATGGGCCTCTCCGTAGGGCAGCTCACAACATGACTCTTGGCTTCCCTGAGAATAAGCAAGCTAGCAGAAGGATGAGTCAGAGCCTCAGATGGATGTCCCAGTCTTTGTAACTTAGTCTCAGAAGCGGCTCCCACAACTTTTGTTAAAAGTGAATCACTAAGTCCAGCTCACATTCAAGGAGAGAGGATTATACAAAAGTTGAATACCAGGAGGTAAAGGTCATTCAGGGCCATCTTGAATGGTGGTGCCTACTACACTAGGGTAAATGGATAAAGTAGGTGTCACATTCCTTCTGTATTTCAGGGACAAGGCAACGAAGATCTACAAAGTTAACATTTTAGAACAGAGATTTGAATCAGATCATTCTGCTCTTTTCCATACTTCAATCACTACATTGACCTGCCTCTCCAGATTACGTACATCATTTACCCTCAGGCGGCCACTACTGTCTCAGGAAGAGGTAAAATAACCACATTCAGGCTGTTAAAAGCATTCAGGCTTCCTCCCAGGAGCAAAGCATTAAAGTTGGTTTTGTCCTGTTTTGTTTTGTTTTTAAAAAACCTTTAGGGTCTGACATAACTGGCTTTGTTCAACTACTGGCCTTATTGCCAATAAGCTTTGTGATTTTATTCATGATCCTTAATATTTCTGATCTTCATTTTATTTTCTTTTTTGTCAAACTGAAATAAAATGACTTATTTCATAGAACTATTATAGGATCAAAAAAGATATGTGTAAAGATTCCTAACCTAGACTATATATATATATACATATGTGTGTGTGTGTGTGTGTGTGTGTGTGTGTGTGTGTATATATATATAATATTAATTAGAGTCCTTTCTCCTCATACCCCACCCAATTGTGGAAATTCAGCAGACAGAAACATGAGTATTTTCCTTAAGCAAGGGAGCTTTTCTTGAGCCCCCAAAATCGCTTAAGTAGCTTGCCTAGGCTTATGACCAAATATTTAAATATGTTACATTCTTTTTAAAAAAGATTTTATTTATTTACTTGAGAGAGAGAGAGCATGAGCAGGGGGAGGGGTAGAAGAAGAGGGAGACCTAGACTTCCCACTGAGCAAGGAGCCCAACATGGGGCTCAATCCCAAAACCCTGAGATCATGACCTGAACCAAAGACAGACACTTAACTGACTGAGCCATGCAGGTGCCCTATAGTACATTCCTTATTGGTGAGAACTTTAAACTTCTTTAACCAAAGCCTGAACTCACAGTAAGAGACATATGCTCTCATGCCAGGACAGGCGAGAGCTGCAGACTACTCAGATCATGCAAAATGTTGGTGGGTCATGGGTCTTGCAAAAATGTTGGTGCCTGATGGGGAGAAAAGTGCTTTGGATGGGAAATCAATCTTAATTTTTTTTTAATCTTAATTTTAGTTTTGTTTTTGTCTCCCTCTCTCTCATGTGTATTTCTACACTGAATACCATGGATTGAATATGACTGCAGTTAAGACAGAAATACACGTCTTATCCTACTCCATACTTTTCCCGTATCTGCCCCAGACTACTCTTATCCTGAATTCAATTCTTCTGATCCTTATTGAACCCATAAAATCCTGTTCTTTGTGGTGCAATTTTGCTATCCCCAATGTCATAAATCATTTGAAAGGCCAGACTCACAAAATACCAAAAGGTGTGGAAGTGAATTGATACAGAGCACAATTTATGTTTCCTCTTTGTAGTTGCTTTTTGTAAGACAAATGCACAGACATTTCTTGAAGATATTCTGTTACAGAAAGATCTCAACCAAACTTTTGGTAAAATGTATTTTGTTCTGCAGCTTATCTAAAAATGAGAATGTTGTTGGTATTAGATAGTTTTATACCCCAAAGGGCCAAGAGATTAGCTGCAATGTATCCTTGGACAACTTATGATCATTGATTTTCTTTTTTTCTTAAGCTGAATTTTCAAGAGCAAGGGTGATCATCCCCATTGCTCCCACAAAGTTATGGACAAAAGACACCTTGTGCATTTTTAAGTGGAACTTGAGTATTAATTCATGTCTTCTTCAAAGCATGAATAGAACACTAATTAAATTATATTAACTGACATTTATATTAGTTACTAACTATTAATATTAGTTATATTAACTGACATTTATAAAACAACTACCATGTGAAAAGCATTGGGCTAAATATTCTCATCTCTATTATTTAATACTCATATCAACCATATGAATTATTATTATCATTATCATTTTTTTAAATTTGGGGGATAAGCTTAAGATTAAATGATTTTCCCAAGGTTATGTAGATAGTAATTCACAGAGCCAAGATTAAAACTTATAACTTTTGATTCCAAATAAAAAGCTCCTTCCATTCTATGTCAAACATGGATAGAAAGTGTGGCCACATTTCTTTAAAAGTTTGCTATTAATTACATAGTATTAATATGTTTCTGATGACATTGATTCTTCATTCATATTCCAAGAAAGTACTTTCAAGGGCCTTATTGTTTCGCAGGAGAGCAATAGGAACTTCTATTTTAAATTTCAAATACTCGGCCAATTTCATTACCCAAATTGCCTGCCATTAGAACCACAAGATTAGCATTCAAGGGTGAGGTGTTTGTTAGGATTGAAACCAGTTATGGTTAGGAAAAAGAAAACATAGTCAACTCTTGACTAACTGAGATAATAGGGGATAGGAATTGTGCACATAACTGAGGCCTGGAATGAATTCTAAGTTTTTAATTTTAACTAGTACCAAATTTTTCCTCAAAAAAAAAAAAATCAATTTAAATTTTTTCTGAGTTCTACTAAGAAGAAGCAAAATTAAATATTATGTTAATTAGGATTAAGTTCAGCTATGGTAGAGGATACTCCCAAAACTGTGAGTGAAATAGTTATTTTTTCTGTCATAGTCAATCTGGAGATGGCCAGTCCAGGAGTGACATGGCAGCTCCAGTCGTCAGGACGGGCCTTCTTTTAGAAGCAGTATTGCAATATCCCTTGGGTGTGGCTATTGTGCTCCTGTCAGAGATGGCTATGGGCAACAGTCATCACAGACACAAATCAGGCAGCAGGATGGAAGACAGGAGGAACAGAACTTTATCTCCATTTTAAAGAGACTTCCCAGAAGTCTCACATGGCCCTGCTCCTTAACCCGAGGTGACCAGCATTTACCCCATGAGAAGCTGGAAATGTAGTTTTAAGTGAAGGTGCCAATATGTATGACTGAAAATAAAGGTTCTATTAATTTAAGAGAGAAGTTGAGGATATACTGTTGGTGACAACAAGGTATGTCTACCTCAGAAACTGAGCTATTATTAATTTTTAGAGGTGCATAAAAAATAATGTCTGATGAAGTAGTCAAAAAGCTGGCAATTAGAAGAAGATACAAAGACAATGTATGTATCATTTCCTGGGTCCTGGTACATTCTACCAAAAGTAGAATGCAAGCTCTCCATATTTAACACCTTTCATACTGGAAATTGTGGAGACAAAGTTTTGCACAGAATAACGGCAATGTATGGCCAGATTTATGACCCAATAGACTTTGACTGTGGCAAGAGATGTTTGCTTAAGGCAGGGATCATTTCCCTGATAAAAACCTGAAAAGTCTATCCCAAAACATCTTAGCTTTCAGTACTAACCTATATGGCCTGTATATATGTTAATTTATTGTAGCTAGGTTTTGAACCTACTCAATCTTCAAACTATCTCTTGGTATAATGAAAATTTATTACTCACTATATAAATTAGCACTTGCTGTAGTTGTCCAAAATTTACCTCTGTCAAGTTTCAAGAGCTTCTTCTTTGAGCTACCCAGTATTCTAAGCTGAGGTGAATAAAATTTGGCTCATTCTAGTTAATTTTTGTGGAAAAAGTCATGTAGTAGCTCTGCCCCAGCCTGATAATCTACCTCTCCCTAGTGATCCTGGCATTCCCATTCCAAAGGGAAAAAGAGGTATTTTTGTTTGTTTGTTTGTTTGTTTTAATGCCCTCACACCACATCAGTCATGCTTGTCTTCTTCATCAGTTTTCTTTCCTGACTTGACCACATGTTTTTTGACAATGCCCTGACTACCTACCTACCTGACTACAGAAACTAGTGGTAACAGCATAACCAATTGAGTACAAACATTTAAGACTTAACACTTAGTAATTTTCTTGTCTTGGCTCAACAGTAACTATGTGATGACATTTCATCTCGCTGGGGTTTCAGTTAACTCAGTGGTAAAATGAATGAGTCTGGGGTGGATGGTTTCTAAGATCCCTTCCAGCCCAGGAAAAGTCTATGATCCTGGGACTCCAGAATCAGAGCTGATGAAAATGTTTCAGGAAATCCCATCTTCTAACCACACAGGAGTGAATAGATAAGCCTATTCCTAATAATGACGCCAAGGTTCCACCCGCCCTCTGCTGTTGACAGCCTACCTGTCTAGTCACTGCTGTCCTAAAGGTTCTACAATTTTACACTACTCAAGAGTGAAAGGAAAGAACTCCATGAGTTGATGTACATATAGTCAAATCTCAATTAGTTACAGTGGGGGGTAAAATGCCTTGGATAAATACAGATCACCATTAACTAAAAATCACTCATATTTAGCTTGGGAATTACTGTCCATTTTGTGGAGCACTGATTTCTACATAATTATACATTCGTCTTTTGAAAAAAATTGCCCATTTTTATAGTCCAATGATTCACATTGCATCTAGAAAAGAACTCAAGCTGGAGGAAACTAGCCGAGAAATGGCAGGCAACCCACATATAGATAATTGAGAACGTAATTTTATCTACTATCTTTTATCAAAAAGGACTTGAAACAGTTTACAAAACTACACATGACACCATGTAATTGAGAATTCATTATATTCTATTCACTCAAATCCTCATGCTAGGGCAACTTACACATTCGATTAAGTGCATTTGTCTTTGGGAAGTTTGCAACTAGTCAAGATGGATTCTTTAGTATGTGTAAAACTTTTACAAATAAGGATAATAACAGCTCCCCTGCTGTATCAATAAATCACCACAGTTCCAATGTGAGAGACTGACAGCAGCTGTCAGAATACAGTTTCTTTGAAATGCTTTATAAATACCATCTAAAGAGCCAGATTGTTCTTTAACAGCCTTGTTATCCTAATGAAATCACTCCACTTCCTAATCTTTGCTCCAGACACCACCAAGGTTGGGCAAAGGAAACCCCATCTCCCCAAATGACTCTAAACACCAAGTTTGGATGACAGATTAATGATTGGATCTGCCTCCCCATTAATTTATTTGCAAGAGACACCTGTGCCAATAACCTCGTTAGGGTTTGGAGCTTGTCCCTAGAAAGGCATGCCTTCCCTCTCACTGAATCCGCTTCCCATAATTCTTAATTACTTTCTATTGCCTGGTGGGGAAAAGCACATGACATGGAAAATTTTATAGGGTCTAATCATTAACCAACTCTGTTCTTGAGTGTCGAAGAAAATGGTCTGTCTCCATCCCTCTAGCTACTTTCAAAATCATTGGCCATAGGAATTTTCCACGTACATTTTCTGCTTGAGAGCCCCCTCAGAGATAACAGAAATACTTTCAGAGCCCTTATTCTGTGTTAGGTACTGCTATAGCCTTTATACAGAATTCATTTACTCCCTCAGCAACTCCATTAGTGAAACCATGCTGTTACTCTGATTTTACAGATGAGAAAACTGAGCCACAGAGAAAAGTCACTTCCCCAGGCGGTGGAGCCAGGACACAAAGCTAGGGTGTCTAACTCCAGAAGTCCTGCTCTAACAGCCATGCTCTTCTCCCGTAGAAAAGAGACTTCCCGAAAGAGAAAACAACTCATGAGCTTAGTCTTCTTTGTTTTTGAGCATTTATCCAAACTACAATGGAGATAAAGGGAGTTCTGAGATATTCCTTCAGTGTCACCAAACCAAACTGGTCTGCAGTAAACATTCCAACTTCATTCTAGTGGCTGGATGTCCCATGTATTTAGCTCTTGCCCTCCAGTCCTGAGACTGTCCACCTTGGCTGCACACCACAGTGACCTGGGGGGCTTTCAGGAATCCGGATGCTCATCCCCCCTCCCCATTCTTCCTCTCATGACATAGTATCAGACAATGATTATGCTATGAAGAAAACTAAAGATAAGAGCAAGAATAGGGGTTGCTAGAGAGAGGGTGTTATTTGAAGAGAGTGTCACTTCTGAGGAGGTACTTGGGCAGAACCTTGACTGAAATGAGGAAGCGGGCCATGCTGGCATCTGGGATGGTGCTCGGCCAGAAAGCACCACAACAAAGACAAAGGTCCTGATAGGAGATGATGCGTGCTTACTGTGAAGAACAGCAAGAAGGTTGGAAGATGAGTGCAGTTGAGTAAAGCAGAGACTGATAGCGGGCGAGGTTGAAGAGGTAGCCAGGTACAGACACCTTATAGACTACGGTGAGGAGCCTGGGTTTCATTGCCCAGTGTGCAGAAAAGCACTTGGAGTTAGTTGAGCAGGACAGTGGTGTGATCTTGTTTATATTTTAAAAAGGATGGCTCTCGGCTGTATGTGGAAAATGAATTAGAAGGAGCAAGTTTAGAAGATGGGGACTAGCTGGGAGGGGTATGTTGTCATCCTTGAGAAAGAGGCTGTTGACTCTGGCTATGGAACAACAGTGGAGAAAGGAGAAGAAATACAGGACTTTTTGAGGGACTGAACTGGCAGGGGGGTGGGTAAGAGGGAAATGAGGGGGTCAAGGATGAACTGGGGTTTTGCCAAAAAAATGAAATACGAGTATTTACGGAAGCTTAAAAAGAGAACACTGGAGAGTAGGATGATTGTGGAAGAGAACAGGAATCAAAAATTGTGTTTAAGACCTAGTGAGTCTGATTTTCCTTTTAGACATCCAAGTGGAGAGCTTAATAATCAAGTCTGGAGCTCATGAAAGAAGTCAAGTGTGGAGATATAAATCTGGAATTCATCAGCATACAAATAAGTGATTTTTGAATGCTTTATAAAGCCTCCTAAATCATATTTTTAAAAATATATTTACTGCTTGACTATTTTACTAATGTATATTTCTAGGGGCTTTAATCAAATCTAAAGTGACCAAAAACATTATGAATCATTTGTAGGCATCTAGATTATCCTTGTCCCATCACAACTATGAAGTAAATGTATTTATTTCCCATTCAACTTCCCACCCATTTTTTCCATTTAAATGTCAAATTCTTTTCCTGATCTCCCCTTATTTTTACTAGACCATCCCAACTCCTTACAAGCCAAATAATTCCAGAAGTGGATTTTCTTTTTACAAAGACACTAAAACCCTTCAGTGTTAGTTGAGCTATGAATGCCTAGGGATGGGGGTAGTTCAGTGAACTAATCACTGCCTTCTCACCTCTGGGATCCACGTTCTAATATAGCCTTTGATTAAAGTGGCTCTAAATCATCCTGATTATCATTGCCCTTATTATAAAGTGTGCACCACTCTAATTTGGGTCGAGATACTTTGAGAAGTTTTTTATCATTCATGTAACTGCCTGCCCATGAAACTCTCATTAGATTTGCTCTCTTATATCTTCTACATTCGAGTGCATACGTGTGAACAGCCTGATGAGAAATGGAGATTTGGCGTTCGCTTGTACCATGTAAAGCTTGCAGGTGGAAAGTTCCTTGCTTCTTAAAATGTTCAAGGGCCAGCTCTGCTTCATTACTTTGGCTTCCTCTCTTCTTCTTCATCTCTCTCTCTCTCTGTATTTGGGACATTAAGCTCATCTATATTTGTTCGTTCGTTCATTCATTTTTCAAAGATCACTGTTTTATTATCTAAAATTTATGTATTTATAACACTTGTTTCTAAGTGGAAAGTATTTATTGATTAACCCGAAGCAACCAGTTTTTCTGTGAGATGTCAACCACGTTGCATGGTTCATAGTGTTTAATCACTGCAATTCACCCTTCAGAATATATACCAGATCTCCGTACTGCATATCTTCACAGTTTGTAAACCAGCATTAGTAATAAAGAACTGATCAAGTTAGCATTCTAATCTGGACCTTCGTTTTTCTGTTTTGCTGTTTAAGCGAGTCTAGGCTTTATTGCTAAGAAGGGAGCTCAAGAAAGAGAAACTGACAAATTATCCATAATTCCAGTTTACTTCTGGACTATTTTCATATTTGGCCCAAACATTGATGTGAAGCAAATATGTTGGTGACAGATGAAAGTGAGTAATCCTAACTGAAAATAAAATGTGTCGGTATAAAGGTAAGTAAAGTCTTATATTGAGATTCAAAGATCAAGGGCATAAACGCAGCAATGGATGGGTCTTGGCTTGATAACTGCTTACTCAAAAAATATTTGGTGGGGCAGATTCATTGGCCCAAGCTCTGAATGGGTTAATGGCATTGGGAAGCAACTAGGTGCCTCCAAGAAACAAGCTTCATTAATGGAAGCACCGTGTCTGGACCAACGGGACTAAGTGGTCATTTGGCTAGACCAAATCTGGATTTTTAGATGCATATTAGCACCACAATTATTGACAAAAGAGAATCCATTCAATGAAAGATAATGGTGGTAGTGAAGAATGTAGATGATCACATTAAATAAAAACACAGATGAAGCAAGTGGATGTCTTAAGCCTGTGGACAAGGTAACAACAGAAGCAGCAGGGTTTGAGGAGGTTAGAAACAACATTTGTCTTCAAGTGTTTGAAGGACTAGGAGTAAAGGATGGCTTAGCCTCTGGTTCATGGTTTAATGGAATTGTAGGGAACAGAACAAGAAACAATACTAAGGAGATACGTGACAGCAGCCATTCCCTGGCTGACCCTCAGAATCATCTGTAGAGTTCTTTTTTTTTTTTTTTTCCAAGATTTTATTTATGTATTTGAGAGAGAAAAAGAGAGAGAGGAGGGGAGGGGCAGAGAGAGAAGCAGACTCCCCACTGAGCAGGGAGCTGAACTCCAGGCTCCATCCCAGGACCTGAGATCATGACCTGACCTGAAGATAGACGCTTAACTGACTGAGCCACCCAGGTGACCCTCATCTGTAGAGTTTTTATGATCAAGATTCCTGAGCCTTGTTCCTATTGATTCCGATTCCGTGGCTTTTAGGTGGGACTTATAATTGGTGGTTTTGAAATGTTTTAAGGGGAATGGTGTTCACCTTGGTTTGGGAACAGCTCTAAGGAGGCAAATTTTATCTTGACATAAGAACGAATTCTCTAACAATTTCTACTATTCTGAAGCAGAAATTGATGTCAGTCAGCCCTTAGCAGGCAGGGGAAGTAAGCCCCTCATTATTAGAAATGTCCAAGCAGTGGCTAAATATTGAGGGAAGATGTACCCTTTAAGAGTAGGTTGTGTTCAGTGGCTCCAGAGGCCACCAGGCACTGTTAGGACCCGTAAGCTCTATGATGATAGGAACAGTGTCTGGTTGTATTTTCCCCCAGAATTTGGGACCTTGCAAGTGGTCAAATACCTGCTAAGTACTGAATGAATGGATGCAAGTACCCTTCAGGCAGCAGGTAGCAGGGACAGTGGCTGGAATCTGGTTTCTTAGCACTCATCTCTAAACCCATGCTTCTTCACAACCAAACATGTACTCCTTCTCTGTAGCATGTGCTTCCCTTTTCCTCCACGCTGGCGCAACAGAAAGTTTCAACTCACATCCAATGTTACAGAATGTCAAAATTAGCTAAGATATAATATAAATTGTAACATCTAACATGAGAATGGCTTTTCTTTCTTTTTTTTTTTTTTAAGATTTTTTTCATTTATTTGACAGAGAGAGAGGGAGGGAGAGAGAATCCACAAGCAGGGGGAGAGGCAGCTAGATAGAGAGGGAGACGCACACTCCGCGCTGAGCAGGGAGCCCAACACCGGGCTCCATGCCAGGACCCTGGGAACATGACCTGAGCCAAATGCAGATGTTTAGCTGACTGAGCCACCCAGGTGCCCTGAAAGTGGTTTTCAAGATCAAAAATAAAACACAAATGTCTATCACATCCCTGTACCCCAGACCTCAGCATTCCTCACCTGCACCCCACCCTGCCCCCAAACATCTTCTCTAAGCCAACCTCTAGCTTTAGTGTCTCCATTTGCCCACTCATTGGAATCACCAGGATTCCCAGTATCTGTTCTCTTCAAATAATGCCCAGATAGGGCTTCTACATTCTAACCTCAAGATTATTTGATTCTAGCTAGAAGAAATCACAACTCTTGAGGGTACTTTTTCTGTCAGCTCAGAACAGGGAAGATTTCTTGCCATCCACTACACCCACCATGTTTATTTCTGCATCTGTGCTTTTGTAACTGTTCTTTCTTCTTTCCTCAAATGCAAATCCCATCGATTATTAAGATTCAATTCAAAGCTACACCTTCATCATGGAGTCTCTGTGTTAACTCCAGAATTTGCTAATCTTTCCAGGTTCTGGACCCCTGTAATATTTATATTCTATTCCCACCATTTGTGGCTTAACCAGTTCTTCTCTTGAAATGTTGCCCAACAGTATCAGCTTCTAAACACAGGATGTATTACATTTCTTGGTATTTTCCAATGTTTTGACCTGGATTCCAAACAGCATATTTCCTCAGAAAATGCATGCTTGTTGATTTCATGTAAGATTAAGAGCATCAGTCTGGTTATGTTGAAAAAGCTTCTGACATTGGAATTTCTTTGATAATTTTTACATGAAAAGCACCAAAAATCCAGCCTTCTGAGTGATACATACCCTCAGAGAGCTGTGTGTGTGTGTGTGTGTGTGTGTGTGTGTGTGCGCGCGCGCGCGTGTGTGTGTGTATTTATATAAATGCTGTAGTTATTCCCAGACTCCCCTGTCTTCCAGAAAGTTCCATGTCTAATTCTGACTCATCTCCATTCTCACCATAGGCTTCACTCTCACCCAGGGCTGCAGAGGATGATGAAGTCCAACTTGTCAGGATTTGTTACTTGCTTGCAAAATATTCACACCTTTGACAGAGCTGTCAGATTTTTGTCCCCAAACCAAATGAGCACACAAACTGATTTTCCTCTCTCCAGGCTGGAGGGCAGTGCTTTAAATCAACTCTCAAAAATAGTTCAAGTAAGTGGATCTGTATCAGCATAAGCCCAAGGAGGGTAACTCTTCTTTCATAGTTCATCAGACTCTTAACAAAGATGTTGTCACATTTTAAAATATAATTATTCTCTAGAAATGGCTAGTGGAGATGGTAAAAGGCAGCTTGAGGTCCAATCATTTGAATGTTTGATGCCTTAACAAATGACAAACAATCATCTAAATCTGTATTTTTACAATGAACAAAAAAAGTTAGATTAGGATAGAGTCTAAAGAAATATCCTCAAAGACTTATAGAGATCAACCCTCTGAAAGAAGAAATAAGAAAAATTATAATATTAAATAAATTCAATAATTTATAAAGTTATCATACACTCAAAATAAGACAACAGGAGTTGAAAATTATAGATAATAAAAGATACACAAAAGTAAGTGGTAAAAATGGAGAGGAGAATGAGTTCCCAAGTAGACATGGGTTCAGATCGAGTCTTCCAACTTTTTAAAAAAGATTTTACTTATTTATTTCAGATAGAGATAGAGATCATGAGCAGGGAGAGGGACAGAGAAAGTGGGAGAGAAAGAATACTCAGGAAGCCTCCTGGCTGACCTTGGAGCCTGGGGCTTAATCCTATGACCCAGATATCATGACCTGAGCTGAAACCAAGAGTGGGACACTTTGACTGACTGAGCCACCCAGGCAGTCCCAAGGCTTTTAACTTTTAAAACACTGTATAAAACATTACTTATAGCAATTTTTATTATCAATGGCTGCAGGATGAACAATAGCAGAAGCATCTCATTTGATGTAAGAATGATTTTATGTAGTTAATTCTGCAAGTAGAGAATATGTCCACCCTCCCCAGCCCTCTTCAATCAAATATCACTTCTGACCTAGTACTCCTGGTGCTTATAGATGGGCAGAGCCTGGAGGGCGCTGGAAGCTGGTGCAAGACTTTTCTTCCCAGTAACACATCGCTTGAAGACATTGATGGACTAGAGAAAAAGGAAATGCAGGGCTGTATTTGTTTTCTTGCAAGAGACATGGAGGGATTTCTGAAAAAGTTGCCTGAGTCCTGTAAACGAGAGGAGAACACAAGCTTTTGAAGTTGGAAGAATAGGAGACCATTTCTCAATACGGAGTTGGCCATTTGCCAGCTGGTATATCATTGACTCAAAGGGCAGGGGCTGCTGTTTCTTCAACCTATATGGAATTGTTAATGCTTAAACTACCCCAGCAGCAAGAGCTGAGCCTCAAGGATAAATTCATCTATGACCAGGCAAAGAGAAATATATAATTTATGGAGTCTGATAAGCAGAGAGAGGAAAAATAAGCAGAATACTCAGAATATAAATTGGAAGTTTGGGGGAAGACAGACAACACCTTGAATAGCCACAAAATATATATATATATATATATATATATATATATATATATATATACACACACACACACACAGACATGTATACACATGTATATGTATAAAATCACATAAAAGATGTAATTATAGCATAAAATGCTTTCTGGAAAAATAGTTATCAAATTTTTAAAATTTGATAGTTCAGAAACCCTAAGATACAAGTAAGAAGAGTTTCAGGAGAGGAAACAAGGAATAGATGGACAAGAGGCAAAAATTAAGCACAACGTAGAAGGAAAGAAAAGCTTCAGTCTGCATATCAAAATTGTTCATGAAATTCTAGGCAAGCTTGATGAAAATGCACCTATTTAGGATATAGTAAAATTCCTGAAACTCTAAGAGAAACTAATAGAGTGAATAAAATGAGTTACTTATGAAGAAGTAAGAAGAAGAGGAAGAGAATGAGAAGAGGAAGTTTCAGACAAGCAAAAGACTTCTCAGCTGCAGCATTGGAAGCCAGAAGATTTTCAGAATTACAGCTCTGGACTACTGAATGTAAAGACTGTGACCCAGTAAAATTACTCCCACTTGAGATACTATTTACCTGTCAGCATGAAAAAAAGAAATTTATAGAAATGCAAGAGCTCTGAGAATTTTTCTTCCATACCTTCATTTTGGAAAGTACTCAGGAAAGGCTTTAGTCAAATAGCAAATGAATCAGAATAGAAATTTTTAAGGTAAAAGATAAAAGAAAAAGCAGGTGATGAGCAGTTAACACTGCAATACTTACAGTTCTATCTAAATGATTAATGATAAACTAGCAAAGTGTGATATAAATAATAAATTATGATTTTTAAAATAAAAATGACATTCTATAAAGGAAAATCCAAAAATTATCTAAGATAAACAAAAAAAAATAAAGTATTGAAGCAAAATGGGAACTGTGGGTATAGGAGTGGGGAATAATAGCATCCCAAATATTGTATTTATGGGGGGTGCTGTATATGTGTATGTGTGCTGTGGACCATGTAAGAGAAAGAACATCTGAAAGTTTCATCTCATTGGGATGGGCAGGAGCAGTGGAAGAAAAAATAGAGGTTATAATAATAGGCATCTTGTTTCCATAAAGGAGTTCAGAAATACATGTTTCATTATGACTGTAAAGGATGGAAAGGTACCCACCAGTAGAATTTTAGAAAAAATGAAAATGAGAGAACTTCTAAATTAAAAATGGTGGAAAGAGTAATGAATAGCAATTTGATCAAACTAGAAAAAAAGAAAGATAAAGAAAATAAGAAAAGGAAGTAAATAAATGTCAAAGAGAATAAATTAACAATACCAAAGATAGTTTTTGACACTAAAGATGAATGGACTACATTTTTCTAATAGAGAACACCATGTTGTTTGTAAAGTAAAACATGCACGCACACACACACACACACACAGAATTGTATACATAAGAGGATAATTACTAAATATTTTTAATTTAGTAACAATTTTTGAAATTTATCATATTTTCCAGATTTCTTGAGATATAATTGACATGTAATATTGTATAAGTTTACATGGTACAAGTTCTTACCTATTATTTCTTTAAATACATTTTCTGTTCCCTTCTCCCTCTTTTCTCTTTCTGGGATTCCAATAATTTGCAGATTGTTTCTTGTGATGGCATCTCATAGATCAGGTTGGCTTTCCTTTTTGTTCCTTCTTTGTTTTCCTCTGACTAGATAATTTCAAGGGTCCTGTTTTCTAATTCACGGATTCTTTGCTGTAATTGTTTCATTCTGCTAGTCTGCTGTTGATGTTCTATCTTGCTTTTTTTTTTTTTTTCCCATTTCACTCATTGTATTTTTCAGCTCCAGAGTTTGTTTTGTTCATTTTGTGATTTCTCCTTGTAAACCTTCTCATTTTGTCTGTGTATTGCTTTGATTTCACTGAATTGTCTCTCTGTGTTTTCTTGTAACTTGCTGAGCTTCCTTACAACAGCTATTTTGAATTCCTTACCTGGTAAATCACAGATCCCCTTATCTTCAGGATTGGTTACTGGAAATTATTGTCAGCCTTTGGTGGTGTCATGTTTTTCTTGATGTTTCCTGTTCCTTAAAGTTTCATGTTGTTGTCTTCATATGTGGAATAACGAATCTCCTGTAGATTTTCTTGACTGGCTTCAGAAGAGAAATGCCTTCTGTCAGTTTTGCTGAGGCTTCTTAGGCTTTCTTGGATCTATGGATACACCTGCTCTACACTTTTTTCTTCCTCTTGTGGCAGAACTCAAGTTTGTATGCTCTCTTTTGACCTTGCAATGCATTAGTCCTGGTGCTGGCAGGGTCTCCTTTGCTTTCCCAACGGTATTGCTAATGCTTAAGTTTCTGGTATCTCCCTAGTCCGCAGATTTGGACCAACTTTCTGCAAGTGCTCAGTAGCCATCTGCCAAAGAATACCCTTATTACCATTGGGACCACACACAAAGATGACCACAGCATAGTGTAGGGGTGTGTGTGTGTGTGTGTGTGTGTGTGTGGCATGTGGGACATTTGGAGTGCTTGTGGACCAGTTGGAGGAATCCATGGATGAGGCATCCCCAGCGGCTTCTTGTTAGAGCCCACAACCTAATTAGTAGGATTCGTGTGCCTTTAATGCCCTCCAAGAGTCCTAGCTGCCGTTCTTCCAGCAGCTTCCTGCCCCCTAGTGCTGCAGCTCAAGACTCAGTATTCTGGATGGGCTGAGAGAGAGATGGATCTCTCTGGTAGCATCCTGCAGGGCTGGAGGAAGCCAGGTGTTCACACATGTGCTCTCACTTGACCCTGCAGGAGAAATTGCAGACCAGGAAGGTCCCTGTTGCAAATGAGCTGTGCTGTCTTGGAGGAGGTAAGAGGTAAAGTCAAACTGCTCCTCTTATCCTTTCTAAAGTAACCAAACTGATTTTTTTTTTTCTCTAATGGTGCACTAGATCTTCTCTTCTGGAAATCTGGACTTTTCCAAAGGCTCTCTCGTCATAGGCAATTGCCTACGACTGTTCTCTGGGGACTCCCCAACCGACCACTGGGCTGGACCACAGCTGGCAGGGACTGGGGCTGGTTCAGAGTTCACTTCAGGACCTATAGGAGGGAGTGAGGTCTGTATGCCGATAACCCAACACGAAGGCTGCTGAGACTCCTCCTGAGTTCTTGGGTATGATCCTGGATCCCACAGTTCCCAAGGAGGCACTTTTGTCCACAGATGGACGCCAAATGATAATTTTGAGGGAGGGATGTGATCAAGGAGCGTTCTCATGGGCCTTCCTGCTTACTCTATCCTGCTAGTTACTAAATGTTGATGATGCGTATCACAGAACCTCGAACTTTCACTGACTTTTACTTTCTTCTCTTTACCTTTATTGACTGATTGGCTTTTTCTTTCAAATTTCACAATAAGCAGAGGTTGTTTATATAATCAGAAAAAAAGTAAACTAATTTTATTGTGGAGAAAAAGGTTGGTATAAAAATTAAATGAAATTCATTGCCCCCATTTTTTCTTTTTGACTCTTGCTGAGAAAACAGCAAGATACCAATTCTGTTTATCTCAAACTGCTAATCAGCAAGAACTGTGTTCCCATCACGGATGATTTAATTTTCAAAAGCATAAACTGACTTCTGGATTTTTGTTCTGCCTCTATGGGCTAGGAGCTGCTTACCATCTATCGGACATTTTTCTGTACGTCGGAGCTGGTGGGTACATCAGGTCAGTCATTTCTCAGGTAAGAGTATCTCTCTCTATTTTTAAAATGAGAACATTAACATGACTAAACAGCTGGGTAGTAACAGAGTCAGGGTTCAGATCTAGTCCTGGCAAATTCCAGAGCTCATGCCGCTTGCCACTACGCTCTATCACTAAGTTTACAAAAACAAACAGACCACACAGCCTTGTCCTGACGTGCCTGTAGCGTCTTTATTTATCTGCAGAGGAAGCTCCTAAGCAGACATCAGCCTATTTAATCCTCATCGCATCGCCATGAGGTAGAAATGCCTATTTTTAGAGAGAAGGCAATTAAAGCTCAGAGAGAAGTTAAGCTCTTCTCAACACTTCATGGAGTGTAGACAGGTGGCAGGCCTTCTGCAAAGTGTGGTTCCCAAACTCCATGGCACAATTTTGTGCTGTCTGGAGCTTTTGAGCTTTGAAGTTTTGCACTGATCTATGCCTCGAAGCAGCCCACCTTGGACCTGAAACTCTAGAGACGTTCTAGACCAGCTCCCACCCTAAAAATGAGCAATTAGGCTGTAAGGGGACTGATGAATTCCTTCCAGATGATCAACGGCATGCCAGGCTTAATAAACCATCGTTTCCCCCCAAGAGCTCCAGGGAGTTTTTCTTGCCATTGGAATCGATAGAAAACGTGGCTTCTGCCTCTTGTGCAGACAGAAAGAAGAGGTTTAGGAGTACGAGTCACCACAAAAACACAATGTTCGTCGCTATTCAAGTGTAATTCCTAGTTCCCTATCCAGCCTCCAGTGTGTGCTCAGATATAATTCACCAAACAGGGAGACTTGCTTGCTGCCCGTTGACATACCTCGGGTCACAGATGTCCTACCCATCTGCCTGGTGTGTCCTAGGAAAACAAACATGTTGCATACTTGGTTAAAGGGAGGGAGGGATGGAAGCCAATCTGAAATGCTTCTGTTGCAAAGAACTCTGCCCGGCTGGGCGTTACTGGAGCACAAGCCCCTTTGCGTCCAGGAGGGGCTTCTGCAGCCTACCCCACCCCCGTGTCTGGCTCCGGCCCCTGTCGCAGGGTCCCGGACTGTGTTCATCACCTGGAGTGAAAGCTGACAGGAATGAGCACAGGCAGGGAGCAGGGAGACGGTCTCCCATTGTCATGCATGACTGGGCAGCAGCCATCAACGGCAATTAAACGCGGAGAGCTGGGGATCCTTTTGGACAGGTTCAAGTTCCCTGGCACAGCTGTGATTAGATGTTTTGCGCTGTTTCCCTGTAGTCAGGATGTGACATATTCCCTTTCTCTTGCTCTTTTCTCATCTCTTTTGTGCTGGCCCGGTGCTGCCTGCTCACCCGACACGGACATTTCGATAACTTCATTTTGACAAGAGTTTGGTCAAAACGGAGGCAAAAGACATGGAATCAGAGGGAGATCAGCATTTAAAAAAAAAAAATGCTCTGTTCTTTTCCAGATGCATGCGTTCTTAGCTTGGTAGATACAACCAGCCAAGGGAGGATTCCTGCTGCTATTTCCTTGTGTTTGTGGTAATTTCCTTCCTGAGCTGAGTTCGGCAATTTGGCTTCTTTAGAACGCTGCTGTTTTTAGGGGAACAGAAAGAATGCTCCTTGTTAGGCTGTGCATTTTCAGCAATGCTGGCCACTTAATTCTCTCCAAGCTTGAGATGGGTTGCTATGATTCTTCATGTAACTGATGTATATTAATGGAACTGTATTTATGAAATTGGCCTTGCACGAAAGAGACTGGCTCGTTTTAACAGGGTTAGATATCTAGTTTAGAGTGCAGAGAAAAGAACCGAGGAAGGAAAGGAGCCCTCTCCTTCTAGGATAAGTGAAAACAGAGGGAGGAAATTATCACGGATGTCCTGCCCCTCAGATCTGCCTACGATCATGATTAACCTCCCTGCGTTTGATCATTGCCATCATTCCTTCTTAACTGAGAAATTCACGAACATTTAGAGAATTGCTTCTAGGTGCAAAGTAGGGATGCAAAAAGGTCTAATTCAATGTGTCAGACACATAGTGAGCTCTGATATGTGTCAGGAGCTGTCTGAAGGTTTGGGATACAAGGAGGACTAAGGTTGGGGGCCTCCCATCAAAGAGGGGACACAGACCTCTCTAAACATAAGTATGATCATGAAGACTTGAAAGGGGACATCCGGAAAGTGAGACTCTGAAGTCACAAAATGATAAGGTCACCAGGGTGTGGAACCAACAACAAACACACCCCTATTAGATGCCACAAATAAAATGAGTTTTTTGAACGTGAAACTGAGGGGAAAGGGAGATACTAAAATGTAACCAGCAGGTCAGAGATGATCAGTCAAGTTAAAGTAAAAGCCCAGCATCCATTTTCACAGCCTAGCATGGAGCAGTCTTTCTGTTTGGCTCTAAGGTAGGAAGAAATGTATCTAGTTCATGAGTTAAACTAACGTATTCCCTTTGCCTCCTCAAAACTCGGGTTGAAAAGTAAAAGCTGTAGACAAATAGGAGGCTTTTCTAGGAGTATACCAAGGATAACAGACTTAAGCTGTTTGAAAGGGAAATCACTTACATTTTGATACAAGACAGAAACTCTGCTTTCTTGCCGAGGACTGGTCCCTGCAGGTATCCCTTGGATGTGGGGCTCATGACTTGCATCCATAATATGTGAAAAGAAATAGGAATTGTATTGTAGTCAACCCAAAGGAGAAAAGCAGTAGATGAGAAGTGTGTAGACTAACACTGGTTTGAACTTCAGTTCTCTGCCTTACCAGCTCTGTGGTTTGGGACTAGCTTCTTAACTTCTCCAGCCCTTAAATTCCTCTTTTGTAAAATGCAAGTTATACCTGTTAATTAATAGGATTATTGTGGCTTGCTATCAGAGATAATGAATGTGGAAAGTACATAACAGAAGGTGATCAATTAATATTGTTGATAATTATTATGACGATTATCATGTGGTTCTAGTGACTGCAACCTTGGAACAGCCTGGATGTTTTGTACTCTTGACATCTGCTAGTTAGACACTAAGAGGTAAACAGACAAAATTAGATTCTGGCTTTATTAATTTTATAAACCTGACTCAAGCTCATGCTTATTGTTTGGGAGTCTGGCTTTCAGGAAATGTCTGCACGTCCTCAATTACCTAATTCCTTTCCAAACACTTCCAGTGGCTGTTCCCTTAAAAAGTCTCTGAGGAGGATTAATCTCTAATGTATGAGATCTAAAGAATTAAGCACGTCTCAGGGCATCAATACTAGCAAAGCTTTGTGACTTTGATTTTTTCCTCTCTGTGAAATGGGGATAAATGGATCACTTACTAGTGAGGTACCTCTGAGGAGCAAATAAAGACAACTAGAAAACAATGTAGGAAGTATAGTATGTGTACCAGTTAGCTTTTGCTGTGT
This sequence comes from Enhydra lutris kenyoni, assembly GCF_002288905.1. NCBI lineage: Eukaryota > Metazoa > Chordata > Mammalia > Carnivora > Mustelidae > Enhydra > Enhydra lutris. The sequence continues at coordinate 19,374,651 of NW_019154109.1, read as the reverse complement.
AACAAACTATCCCATAACTGAGTGACTTAAAAGAACAATCATTGTTAGCTCACAGTTCCATGGATAGACAGTTTGGGCTGAGTTATAATGGGCAATTCTTTTGATGTTCTCACTAGTATGTCTGCAGTCAGCCATCAGATAGACCAAGGACTGGGTGGTCTAGGTTGGCCCCACTCACATGGCTAGCAGTAGGCAGGCAGACAGCAAAGGCAGCTAAGTTTTCCTTTCTGTGACCTCTCCAGAAGGCTAGCTCTTGCTTTTTCATATGACGGATTCAGGATTCCAGTTGTAGCAAGAGAAAGCAAACCCCTAATATTACAAGCAGTTTTTGAACCTCTGTTTGCAACATATTTGTTAATGTTCCATTGGCCAAAGAGAGTCACACGGTTAAGCCTAGATTCAAAAAACAGAATCTGGTAGATAAATAGACTCCATGTCTTTATGGGAGGAGCTGCAAAATATTGTGGTATATTTTTAGAACCTACCACAGTGAAGAAATGTAAATGAAATAGAAATCCCAGATCTACTATCTAGGCAGACAGGCAGAGGTATAAAGAATTACACAATTTACAGAGCACCTGATAAGATGATCAAAGATCTTTTGAGAATTTCTGTGAGTAGGGGCGGACTGGGGACACTCTGCTTAGTACAATAGAAACAGCTAGCATTTGCTATTGCTTTTGTTAACAAGCTATGTGTTGTTGGTTTGGCTGGCTGGAGTAGAGAGTTCATGTTGGGCAGTTATGGGGAAATTTAATAACCAAATTGATAAGTGCGAGTAGGAAGATGACCTTCGATTCATACTTACTTCTCTGGAAGTCGAAAGACATAGAGTCTACTCCTGGCTTTACCGCTCATGAAAACATAAAATCTTGTACAAATTAGTTCACTTCCTTAAACACTTACCTATAAAATGGGAATTGTGGAATAGGTAATCTCTTAATTCTATTTGCACTCTAAGAATTGATTTTACCTTTAATGAATTTTCACTCAGTTAATGCATTTAGACTGCTGAGGGCTTACAGTATAATGTAGAACTAGGTGTTCATTCCTTGAACACCTATTTATTGGGTGATAGTCCTTTTGTCAGGAATTGGGAAACAACAATGAACAAGATGGGCAAGATCCAAGTCCTTTTTGGTGGTTGGGGTAGGGATGAGGGAGAGACAACACACAGTGAAGCAGATAGTCAACATAATAGTAACCAATCATGTTTAACATCAAAAGAACAATCAATTGGGTGATGAGATAGAGTAAGTGTGTGTGGGTGATGTATATCAAGACTGCTTTAATTATTATAATCATGGAGGTCCTCTCTGAGGAGATGACATTTTAACTAAGACTTAAAAATGAGAAGGAGCCTGACATATAAAGGACAGATATGAAAGAATATTCCAGGCGGAGGGAAGAAAAAGTGCAAAAGTCTTAAAGGCATAAACCGATAATGAAAATAGGGAATTATGGGAGTGGGAATGGGGTGCAAGGCACTACTGTGAATTTCACAATATCAAAAACAGAGACAGGGATTCTCCAGAATCCAAGCTCATAGGCGCCAAGTGGCCCCATGAACAAAGACTACAAGAAATTCTAAAAGACAGGCAGTTGCAAGATGCTAAGAATTTAAATTCTACCTTCATCATAAACAATGGCAATTGCACACACGAGGAAGGGTTGGGAGAGAAATCTGTGGAGACAACTGTGACCGGCTGAAGAACTCCCTGAAGAGCACACATATAAACTGCATAAAGACAGCCTTGGGAAGACCGAGGCCAGCAGTGGGCAAAGCTCATGACACTGGAAAAAAACAATAAAGCAAAATCTAACTATATTTGAAGACAAGAGGGTGAAGACGTAAGAGACACATGTTTTGGAATGTTCAGTGTAATATTTAGCAGGTAAGTTATGAAAAGGTTATTCAACTCCCACTCGGCCTCTTCTCTATTTTATCAAGTAAAATGATACTCATAAATTAAACAGGAAGAACAAAAATGTGGAAAAGGACATGGAACTCCAGGATAGGCCCCAGTGGTAGAGATAATGGTGCAGATGAAGCAGGCATAAAAAAAAGAGTAAGTTGGGGTGTTGGGATGTGCACTTAATAGTGGGAAAGTCTGACATGGAAGAGGACAGCCACTCGGTATTATAACCTTGTTTGTGTCATAAGCTTATATCATTTTTTTTTAAAGATATACTTGTTTATTTGAGTGAGAGAAAGGGAGTGTGTGCACAAGTGAGGGGAGGGGCAGAAGGAGAGACAAAAGCCAGCTCCTGACTCAGCATTGAGTCAGGCTCTGGGCTCAACCTCAGGACCCTGAGATCATGACCTGAGCTGAAATCGAGTCCGTCACTTAACCGACTGAGCCACCCAGGTGCCCCAGCTTGTATCATTCTGATTTAGGTTTTGCCCAAAAATCAAAGGCAAATAAATACATTCTGTTCAGCAGAGTATTCAATGGCCCTATGGAATCATAGCTATTAGGAGAAGTATTTACATTCTCATGGAACTTCTTTCTCAGAAAACTGTCTTTTAATTTCTATCATCATTCGTGACAAAGCTTCATCATTTTCTTGCACGACCAACTAAAGTAATTGCCTTGAGCTAATAAATTCTTCATCATCATTCTCATCATCATCTTCAACAACACCTTTGTAGATAGCATAGTGCTCTGGCACACTTTATCTTATATGATTTTTATATCTTCTCGGGCAGGCTGGCAAAGCAAATCTGATCTTACCCCCTTTTACAGATAAGACAGAGGAGGCTCAGAAAATGTGAGCCATGTGTCATGATAACAGAGCAGGGAAGTTGCTGGTATATACTCAAAATCAAATCTTTGCATTCCATATCCCATGTTCTCTACACTAAACATCTTTTTCTTCACAGATTTAATGTATTTATTTCAGAAAGAGAGAGAGCAAGAGAGAGCACAAGTGAGGTGCGAGGTAGAGGAAGAGGCAGGCTCTCTGCTGAACAGGGAGCCCCATGTGGGGCTGGATTCCAGGAGTCTGTGATGGTGACCCGAGCTGAAGGCAGATGCTTAACCGACTGAGCTACCCAGGTGCCCCTCTACTTAAACATCTATGTTAAGTGTGTCTTCCTCATCCTTCCCAAAAATGTGGAATAAATCAGTCACAAGCTTAACTTATGAATGTCCATTTATATATGGAGGATTTGCCTACGTTACAATTCCAATAGAACCAGGATAATTTCTCTGATTTTTCTCATTCTCATGCTTTTAACATATATTGTTCCTCTGAAGAAGAGATTTCTCAGGTCTGGTTTTGCTTCAAAGCTGAAAGTTTCAGCAGGTCCAACACTGAGTTTTTAGGGTCCTGAGACCATGTGCTTTGTGATACTGTGCGGTTGGGAGGATAGCTTCAGCCAGTCCTCATGAGTTCCATGCTCACAGGGTTGGGCTATCAGGACCTTCTGGAGATAAACATCTTAATACAACAGGTATGTAAGATTCCCGTTATCACTCCAGAGGAGCCAACTCCTGGCTAATCCTTAGTGTTTGGCTCATCTCACCAAATCCTTCTCTAAATCAGCACTGTTCCACGCGATGAGATCATCCGTAGGGGGAAAACTTACAAATTAAGAGGGGAAATAAAGAAGAGCCTGGCATTTCTTGTTCATTTGATAGTTATTCTTAAACAAACAACTCACAGGCATTTGAAATGAGTTATTTATTTTGCCTCTGATGCCCCTGTCTCTGAACAAAAGCAAATGTACTATTAATTTCCATTTGCAACACTAGTTTGATTTCGATTTTCATCTCAATTTACTTTTAGGCTTTGTGGTGGTGGTGTGCATAAGTGTTTAGGATCCAGGGACGTTACGATAGAAAGACTGGATTGTATTCAAACAAATGTTTATGAAGTTTGGTTTTGTTTTTATGTTTTACTCCCCTTGCTGCCCTCCCCTTCCCCCCTGCTCTGGCGTCCATTCTGCAATATCACTAATTTGGTAACACCTATTCTTTTGAAAAGTGACCCCCCTCTTTTTTTTTTTTTTTTTTTTTTTTTTAAGAAGCTCTGAGTATTCCATTAACTGCTAGATTGGTTCCACAATGTCTTTGTAATGGCTTTTTGCCTCCTGGGAGATTTCTCTCTATCTTATATCCTTAATTAATAAGTTCTTTACCAATTGCCACACAATAATAGAGTATTCTTTTAAGCTTAGCAAATGTGTTGGTGCTTGTTAACTCATTCTCGGTCTCCATCCTGGAAAATCTGGGTGGCTACCGCTGATGGAATTTCTGCTCACCTAACTGTTGGCGTTCTAGTCCTAAGAGAGAAGGATTACACCGTTGATGCCCCAGCCTTCAGATGAGCTCAGGCAGGTAACCCCTTGTGGATGAGAAAGGCTAAGCAGCAAGTAACAGCAAGAGCTGGAGGAGAACAGAGGCTCAGAAAGTCATTTAGATTCTTAAGGGTTCTTGAGGAAAAGCCAAAGTTGATGTTGCCAGTCCCCTGTTACAATGCCTCTGACTATAACTTCCCAGGGGCCAGTGAGACGTAATCCAAGGGATGTCTTCCCATCATTGTTTATTCAACTCATTCATTCTTCCTAGTTTTCAGCAATTATTATGCTCCAGGTTTGGGCTGACCAAAGGAAGTAAGGCACAATTCTCCGTATAAGAAAAAGAGGTCTGTCTTGAGTCTCCATAGAAGACCAAGTGAATTAGAGCCATATGGAGGGAGGAAATTATCAGTAGAATACTTCTCCGATGCAGTAGGGAAGAATCTTCTACCCTGTACCCTAAGGATTTCTATGCCATACGTTAATGAAATGTTAACCAGAAATTGTTCTAAAGAGCAAGAGAGTCCAAAGCAAGAAGCTGAAATGCCACAACATATTCAGGTATACGAGGGGTAGAAGTGAGGATTTAGGTAAGATTAGGGCATTTTAAAATACAAAAAATTAATGGGACTAAAGGAATAGTGCAGGTCTGTCATTCTGTAGATGAGGAAACAGGCACAGGCAGGGTAAGTATACTGTCTAAAGTGAAACAGTGAGTTCGTGGTAATATGGACCCTTGCCTTGCTTTTTTCTATCCAGTCCAGTGACATCCTACTGAAGATTATGGACTCCAGTACAAATTCATCACCTTTCTTCATATTCCCTCCACCTACTTCAGTCATCACTCATTGTCTGCCATCCACACAACACAAATAGCCACCTTCTGGGTTTTTTTCTCTCAGTATTTTTTCACTCTATCCTTTATCCAGCCCCCACCCAGAATTATCTTCCATTTGAAGAGCTCCCTGATCCGAAGCCTTTAATGGATCCCATGCCCTACTGAATAAAAGCAAATCTGGTACAGCATTCAAAATGCCAAGCCCTGTACAGATGGATCTAGGTGTTAGAATCATATCAGGGAAAGAAGATATATGACTCCTTCACTGGACCATAAGCATATCGAAGACAGGAACCACTGCGTAGTCATCTTGGTTTCCTTAGCCTATTTCAAAGATTTTTTTCCGAGTGTTCCATTATCTTCTAGATTAACTCCACAATACATTTTCTCCCTTAATAATAATGATAGTGATGATGATGATGATGATGATAAAAATGGTAATGATGATGGTGATGGCTTCCCATGTACTCTTGATTTAAAAAAAAAAATTTAAAGACCTTATTTATTTATTTGAGAGGGAAAGAGAACACGTGCAGGGGGGCAAAGCAGGGGGGCAAACAGACTCCCCGCTGAATGAGGAGCTGGACAGGATCCTGAGGTCATGACCTGAGCCAAAGGCAGATACTTAACTGGCTGAGCCACCCAGGTGCCCTCCCGTGTACTTTTATTTAATCATCACAACAGTCTTATGAAGTAGTTATTCTTAACCTCCTCAATTTACAAATGAAAAAAACCGAAGCATGAAGTTGTGAGCTAACTTCCTCAAGATCACATAGGTGGGAGGTGGCACAAGTATTTAATACGATAAAATATTAATAATAAATAATTAATTTATTAATTAATTAATTTTATTAATCTAATAAATTTGGAGTGTGTCACATGATTGATTACACCTTGAGGGCCAGCTGATATTCAAAATAAAATCATTGAGAAATGGCTGGCAGTTCCGTGTTTTCTGAGTCCAAATAACCAAAAATGTCTACAACCCCTTGATCCCAGGGTAAAATATAGATCCTAACCCTGGGGAGCAGAATGATAAACCATTTTCCAAACCTGAAAAACAGAGGGTAGATTAGTAATACCAAGCCATGGGGGAAGTCTGAGGAGAAGTTAGAATCATACACTGAGAGAGTGCTAAAACTGGCCCCCAAACTCTAGAAGGTTATGGCGGCTTTACATAAAAAAGTCAGTAAATGACATTAGAAGTTTAATTATGCACCTTCCCGAGGGAGGGGGAATCTCCTGAATTCTCGGATTCCCTAGGATTCTGCTCTGGTCAGCGTTGCTACGCTCTTACTTCATCCTACCATTTTTCCGTAGATAATACACAGTGCCAACGGGCCCATCCATCTCTGCCCTCTCGCTGAAAGGCAAAAATCTCTTCAGAAAAAAATGCTGTGTCAAGAGCAAAACACCACAAAACCTAAAAATCGCAAGAAGACACGGGAAAAGACTAAATCTGCCAGCAGGGATTTGGGTATGGGAGCCTGTAATTACCTGAGTTGGAACCTGGCCAGCAAACAGGGATTAATGCAGAGATAGGATGGCTTCCATCCTGTGAGAAGGTCCAAGCCAGCTGTGGGGACCAGCGGCGGTCAGGGCCTGTGTTTTATGTTTCACTTGATTTCTGCCACCCCTAGGAGCACAATGGCCCCTTGCTGAAACTCTCCTTTCCACCTGACTTGAAGAACAGCGTTGCTCAGGAAAGCATCAGCATTATAAATTACTCAGGATAGTCGAGGAAGCAGAAGGGATTTAAGTGTTGGCAGGATTATGAAACATAGTCCAGTGTGTGAGTAGGAGAGAGGAAGGGAGCAGGTAGTATTTCAGAAGCACAGACAGGTACAACTTAGAAACTCCTTAGTGGCTCTCAAATCTTGTTGCTCCCTTCCTTCCCACATCCGCCAGCAGGTCAAACTTTTTACGTGGCATTTTTGCCCAGCTTGCTGCAATGGAGACATAAAACTCTAGGGGGAGCTCAAGCTTCCTTGGTGGGCTTTGTGCTCCAGGCTGGGAGAAGAAACTGTCCTGCTTCAAAATGCACAGTTAGGGGTGCCTGGGTGGCTCAGTGGGTTAGAGCCTCTGCCTTCAGCTCAGGTCATGATCCCAGGGTCCTGGGATAGAGCCCCGCATCGGGCTCTCCGCTCAGCGGGGAGCCTGTTTCCTCCTCTCTCTCTGCCGGCTTCTCTGCCTACTTGTGATCTCTGTCTGCCAAATAAATAAATAAAAATCTTAAAAAAAAAATGCACAGTTAATGAGCCTTGAGGCAAGAACCGAGAAGCTGACGGCTGTCCCTCTGTCAGAAGCCCTTCCATCAGGAGCTGTCTAGTCTCTTGGATAGTTCGATCTATTGCGTGCTGTGGCAAAGCAGCCTGGAACTTCTTACACGAAAAGCAAAACTGTTCAGTGATTAAAAACAAAGGGCGGGGGGGAGCCTGGGTGGCTCAGTAGGTTAAGCGTCACACTCTTGATTTCTGCTTAGGTGACGATCTCAGAGTCCTGAGATCAGTCCTGCTTCCACCAGGGGTGTGGAGGCTGCTTAAGATTTCCCCTCCGCCTCTGCTTCTTCCCCTCCCTCCCCACACTAGCATGTGTGTGCATGCTCTGTAGCTAGCTCTCTAGAGAAAGAAAGAAAAAAAGAAAGCAAAGCAAAGAAAAAAAGCAAAGAAAAAGAAAAAAACAAAGAAAAGGAAAAAAAAAAAGAAACAAGAAAAAGGGACAGGCTACCAGGGGATAGGAGAATTCTTTCATTTCATGGGTTTTACAGGTTCAGAGATTCGGTGTGGGGTGATGAAAGCTTCCGGAGGTGGATAGCAGTGATGGATACACAGCCATGTGAATTTTTAAAAAGATTTTATTTATTATTTGACAGACACAGCGAGAGCGGGAACACAAGCAGGGGGAGTGGGAGAGGGAGAAGCAGGCTTCCTGCTGATACGGGACTTGATCTCATGTCCCTGGGATCATGACCTGAGCTGAAGGCAGATGCTTAACGACTGAGCCACCCAGGTACCCCAGTGATGTGAATTTACTTAATGGCACTAATTGCACAATTAAAAATTTTTAAGATATACATTTTGTTAGGTATATTTTACCGCAGTTTTTAAAAAGCTTTCATCATGGATTTGGATAGTTTCGACAATTTAAATTTCTAGTATATTTCAATGTGGGCATCTTTAACGTAAATGATGATATCACTCTTTAAAACAAACAAATGGCATTGGAGGGATGAGATCTGGATAAACCTCTCCAGTAAGTTACTCTTCAAATTCATCGTCTTCACAGGAAACGTGCTCAGAGAAAGCAAAGTGTGAAGTCTACCCTCTCATCTTGCAGAGGAGGAATCTGGGAACCACGTACCACCCATCTAGATCTTGGTCCACTGTCCCATAGCTCTCAACTAAATCTTGGCACACTGTCCCATAGCCTTGAACTCTGCATCTGCACCTGTGATGCTTTTGTCCATCTCCACACTTTGCTCAGGCCATTACCCACACCATCACCTCCTAGTGCTTTGTGGGGCTAACTTATCCCCTCAAGACGCAACTCGGGTATCATCCTCTCCTGGTGGGATAGAGTAGGTCTCTCTTCTCTGTGCCCACCTGTGTTTATTGTCTTTCTCCCTAAACTGAAGAGTGAACTTTCAGAACATAAGGACTGTCTTTAAATCCTTAATACTAAAGGCTGTCATATGTGGCGCATAGTAGGTGTTCCATGGTATCTGTGAAACTTAGCTCCACGTAATGTTGTTTATTTATTTATTTATTTGTTTAGAGAACCTGCACAAGAGTGGGAGCGTGGGGAGGGACAGAGGAAAAGGGAAAGAGAGAATCTTAGGCAGGCTCCACACTCAGCTCAGAGCTGGACATGGGGCTTGATCTCATGACCGAGATCGTGACCTGAGCCGAAATCAACAGTCAGCAGGTAACCAGCTGAGCCACCCAGATCCCCCAGCTTCACATTATATGAAGCCCTTTAACACACCCCGTTCCCCACACCCCTGCAGGCGCCAGAATGACCAAACATAGAGGATGACACATCGGGGGAACTCTAATTCCTGTGGAAGGGGGAATATGCGGGTAAGAGAGAGTGGGTGGCCCACATCGGAGCCCCCGAGCTCTGATGACTCCACACCCAAGGTGGGCTTCACAGAAGGAAAATTCTCCAGCAGGGTACCGATTTCCCTCACTGTTTCATTCACTCCTACATCCACTTGATGTCACTCTCACTGCCCAGTAGAACTGTGTGTCAGAGGCCTGTGGTCACAGAGCTCTTACATTAATAACTTCCAGAAAAGTGTGGCTAAGCCAGGTTTGGAAGGATTTGGCGGGGGGGGGGGGGGGGGGGCCCTGAGCTACCTGCCATGCATCATCTTACCTGGACTCTCTCCTGACTCCAAGCACGAGACACCCTCGCCCTGTCTCATTTCCAAGTTCTTTGTCCCGAAGACAACCCAGCCAGAGATCTAGTCCTTGTGGTGCTTGGCCCCGAGCCAGGCGTGCAAGGGCAAACGCTCACCTAAGCCGGGAATGTGCCCTGGGGATTCAAGTCAGGAGCTTTCCTTCCAGCTCTTCATGGGAACTTTATTTTTCTGCTGTGAGTTCTCCAGTTTATGAGTTGACCAATTATATTTTCCCCCAAGATAGAAGTTTCCCGTAGGCTAATTTGTCTTTCCGGAGAACGCAAAAATCAAGTAAGAAATAGCCGGGGCCGTAATGAAGAGTAAAGAGGAGACTCTCAGTTCTGTCCCTGGCCTGACTACTCACTTGCTAGGTGACCTTGAGTGGGTCACCTTAGCAGGTTCTGTCTTTTAAGTGTGTTTAAAACAAAAACAAAAACAGATAACCCATGTGGATAGTTTTAGGATCATGACGAGAAACATGCGACAATCTTTCTAGAAAACACTTGAGGAAAATTGACACTTTAAAGCCTGGCTGTCACTAATCTCCTTTCCGATCCCCATGAGTAACCTACAACTTTGGGAATTTCCAACCTTAAAGATAGGGGAGCTGAAATCATTCCCTCCACCCTTCTCTTTCACACCGTGGCAGACTCATCAAAGTGCCACGGGACTGAAGACGGAGCACTTAGCTTCTTTAAGCCTGGATTTAAACAATTGTTCGCAGTGAAACCCGTCTCTCCCTGGTGAGTCTTTTCTTGCCAAAGCCCACTGGCCACGATGGAGTACTTTGGGGATGGCCGTCTGCTGCTCCGAGGAGTCTCCCCACCGCGGTCCGCTTGCAGCCCGAGCAGCAAACACTGGTGGTTCAGTTATTTCTTGAGGTCATGGTCCAAATCAGATCTGACACCGCCACAGAGCCACACTTCTTGGTTGTCTCCAGTAACTTACTGGAGATGGGTGCTTTATTTTTCTTTGCTGCTCCTTCCTTATCGGTAAGTTGTCTTCTCGATGGAAGAGACGCAATTTTGTTAACCCCATACAGTAATGATCAACAGAGCCACAGAAATGTTTGTCTAAAAATTTTTCTTCAGAACACCTATCATTGGCAATAGGTAGTTATGCATTTTATTTGTTTACAATTGTCTCCCACATAGCAGGCGGATTGCACAGGCACGTGAACCATGCGTGTTTCGTCCTTGAACTTCAGAACCGAGGAAGGTATCCAGCTCATGGTTGTCATCACCAGGATAATGGCGAAAAATATCAAACCCTTCAGAAATCCTTATTATAAGGAATCTCAAGGGGTTGAGGCAGACCAAAGAACTTCGGTGAATATCTTTTTTAACTTTCCTCTTCTACAGATTACTTGATTTTACTTTGAGCCTAAGAGGGTGATGGTTACCTCAGGTTACGTAACATATTGGCCGGCGAGTAGCATGCTTCTGGGAGGTCCCTCATTCCAATTCTATTTTGTTCACTCTGTTCCCCAGGGCTCAGAGAGCTCCTGGTACATGGCAGGTGTCAAGCTCTCCTTCCAGCGACCACAGTTGGAGATCCACTAGTGTATTAACACTAAACTTCTTGCACTTAGCTGAGACATCATACATTTAACCCAAAAAGCATTTGGGACTTGCTTTGCCTTCACACCTCCCCCGCTTTCATAGGACCTTTCTTCAAGGTCACCCAATGTACTCGCTTCTATTACAGCACTTTTCACACTAGAATAAGACTCTTCTGCCTGCTGGTTTCCCCAGGAAATGGCAAATTCTCATATTCCTCTGTCTCCCCTTCAGCCCAGCACGGTGCCCACACCTAACAGGAGCTCCACAGTGTGACTGGAGAAGAACGGGGGGGCAACCGTGAATGTACACTGTCCGCATTCCTCCACACACGTGCCAAGGGCACCGTGTTTTCACATGCTGGTCTTCCAAGCCCAGCAGACACCAGACAGGAGTTAAGAATAATTGAAATCAAGGGGAATGTTTGCAAGAGCCCTTGTCCCATCAGACCTTGGCCACGCACCACGTGTGTGCAATGGGCAAAGGGACAGAGCGCGACAGGGCCAAAGGGACAAGGCGATGTGTGTGTGGAAGAGGATTGAGATAAATGATGCACGGAGCACCTACTCTCCAAATGTTGTTGCTCTTTGCTGTGACTGTTGGACACATTGAGTGCATTATCCAACTTTCAAGATGAATAATTTGCAGTGGACTGTCGGCACAGGGTTAAAACACGGCAGTGGAATTCTGGGAAAGAGGCTGAAGAATCACTAAAATGAAGTTGGTGAGTACGTCAGCACCACAAAATCTCTGGGCAAATCACCTGGTCCAGATGCCGGCTGCATGTATTCTAGACGTCAGGAGTCCTGGCAAGGGCATAGACTTTGAAGTCGGAGCCCACACTTAACACCATGCTCCTGCTCCTTTCTGACTATGTGACCAGAGCAAGTTGCTCACCTTTGAGTTTCAGTTCCTTCATCGGTAAAATGGAGCTAAAATCTCTGCTCATTCTGTTTTGAGGATTAGGTGAGATAATGAATGCAGAGTGCCCAGCCCTGGGCAAGGCTGATGAAAAACTGAGCTATTATTGTTGTTGTTACTATAATTTTACCAGAAATTCTGTAACTAATACTTTGTATAATCAGAGATCTTTTTACATACATAAAATGGATTATCTTAATATTTTAATAAAAAATTAATGAAATGATCAGAACACAATTCCACCTTCACGGGGCAGGAACAGCAACCCCAGCATTCAAGGAATGCTCTGATATATTTATTTTTGTTGTTGTTACTGTTTTTTTTTCCTTCAATACAGCAGTGAAAATTGTTATTCAGAATAAATCCCAAGTGGAAGGGGAAATTGAAAATGACAATGTTATTGATATTATTATGAGGAGTGCTCATTGAATGTGCCCAAATCCGTGCTAAGAGCTATAGAACGACGATACCCATTTAGTCCTCAGGACTAGAAAGGACTTAGCCTTAAGGTACATTCTTTGAAGTAGGTACCAGTAGTCCATGAGGTAGATTTTATAGCCCCCATTTTAGAGACGAGGAAACTGAAGCTTGGAGACAAGTAGAACAGGGATTAGCCCAGAGATGAGCATAGGGGGCAATACCAGCCCAATGAGGTCACATGCTTGGTCCAGGACTCAAACCCAGGTCAGCCTGACTCAAAGGTCATGTCCTTGCCCACCACCTGTATGGTTTCTATATATATGAGATGGCAATAGTTTCATCTTTCCCCAAGTCATGAGTTCCTGTTTCTTAAAACCCTCAGCATTAGTGATTTTACTGACCCATTGGAGGAATATCGAGTGGGAACAATGCTTAGTTCCAAGCCCTGTGCAAGCCGCAGTGAGGGATTTAATAATATGGGAGTCCTGATTTTGTCATCCAAGCAATTTACAAATAACAAAAGATATACAAAGAAATCAAAACTGGGTGCAAAGTGAGGCGTGGGCAAGGGGCAGAAGTGCTGAGTAAGAACTCAGGCAGCTTCTAGCTTCCAAATTGGAACTCTTCTGCTCTAGTGTGGGCCTCTTCTTAACTCCCGTCTGAGTGGCACAGTTCAAGACGGACTGTAACTGAGATCTGGGGCAGAAAGGCTGGATGGACTGTTTTTAAATCCACAAACTCCCCCACGTCTACCCATCAAGCCAGGATGTCGTTTCTTTCCAAGATATCTCAGACACAGTTATCTTGGCAACTTCTAAGTTGAAATCATAAGCTGTACTGGGCCATTGTCCTTCTGGGGGGCTGGCTTCTCACCCCTACCCCCAGTCTCAAAAATATGTCAGCCTCTCATCTCAGCTGTTAACAGTATCTTAAGAAACTCTCTTCTCACACTTTTCCACTCACTTCCTCTGATCTCAGGGTTCCTGATCTCGGGGCATCCTGGGCAAAGGCTGGTGGGTTAGCAATGAGGGTAGATCGGGCTCCTTTGCAAAGCTGGACTAATGGTGAGGGCTGTTCTTACAGTGTATTTTTAACACACCTGCTGTGTATGTGGGGAGTGAACTCACTAAATTTCTGTTGTTATTTTCAGAAGTTAGTATATGATTGAGTTCTTTGTTGGACTTTCTTTCTTTCTTTCTTTCTTTCTTTCTTTCTTTCTTTCTTTCTTTATTTTAAGACCTTACTTTTACTCAAACACTGGCGTCAGTTAGAAATGAAGGCAAAAAATTCATTTCAGTGAAATCAGTGATGGTCCTGATGTAACTATCATGAGGCCTAGGTATAGATATGTACAGAGTATAGCGGCCTAGCATTGGCCCACCAGCAGTGGCCCATGAGCATGGAACAGCTTAGAATATAGGCAACAAAGCTACAGGGATAAGACATCCGCAAGGGGCATTTCAGTATCCTTGCGGGAACCAGGACAGTATCAGCAGGAGATGGTAAAGAGTAGTTCTGCGACCGCACGCAGGTACCAGTGCAAGCATGATGGAAGCAAAGGAATAAAAGAGAGACAGCCCCACTTGGATAGGAGGAGAAAGGAGTGATGCTGGGGAGGAAGGTGCTAGAAACAAATCCTGTTTGACCCTTTCTCTTAGGTCCAAAGATGTCTGAGTCATGACAATCACACTTCATCATCATCATCATCATCATCATCATCACAGTAATGACGGTAATGATAAAAGTAGTTATTGTTTACTGAATGATCTTTATCCTGAGCCAAGAATTGCACTGGACATTATGCAAGTACTTTCTGCCTCGCTCAAGTTAGTCAAGGGCCTTCAGATATGTTAGCATTCACTTAAAGTCAATCAGAAATCTTCATTATCTGAGAAAAAAATGCATAAAACAGTGGGCTCAGTATGATAAAACAGTGAACAGAACCTGAGATCACACCTCGAGTAGAGATTCCAATATGCTTCTATGCTTAGGTAGGCTCTCAGGCCAGGCTGTGATGTGCACATCTCCATAGCAGGGACATTCTCTAAGACTATTCTGGTCTTAGTTGTCTGATTACTGTTCCTTTTGTACCAGTCAGCCAAAATGAAAGAAAAATTTTGTTCATTATATCTAAAATGAAATCGGTGGACATTCCATGCATGCTTAAGAAAAGAACTTCTAGAAGAGAACAACAGGGTGTTACACTGACATCTCACGCGTCCATGGACCAAGGCTGTAGATCTATCCCCATACTGGCGTACTACCTTTCAGAGACAAAACAAAAACAAAACTCCAGTTTGGGCCTCTACTGAGCATATCTAACTTTAAACAATTTTATCAATGAATGTGTGGGTCCCAGAGGAAGCCTCAAGAGTCAAACTTGAGCAGCTCTCCACCACAACTGAGCAAAGTTGTTCCCAGTCATTCAGTCAGCGCTGTTGGCTTGTAGATGGACAGAACATATACAAAGATGTTACCAGCCGCCAAGCCTCCATCATTCGAATTTCATGCAAACATCAGACATTATTAAGAAACTATGTCCTGGGGCGCCTGGGTGGCTCAGTGGGTTGAGCCGCTGCCTTCGGCTCAGGTCATGGTCTCAGGGTCCTGGGATCGAGTCCCGCATTGGGCTCTCTGCTCGGCGGGGAGCCTGCTTCTCTCTCTCTCTCTCTCTCTCTCTCTCTCTCTCTGCCTGCCTCTCCGTCTACTTGTGATCTCTCTCTGTCAAATAAATAAATAAAATCTTTAAAAAAAAAAAAAAAACAAAAAAAAAAACTATGTCCTGGACAATGGACCAGTCCCTATGTGGACAAAGATGAATCTGCAAGGTTCTAGACTTCAAGCAACTCATGGCCAATTTGGGGGGGGGGAGCAATTCTGTATGTGAAAAGTAGGAATTATAGATTAGTTTTAAAGTCATGATTTCTTAGGAAAAATAAAAGGCAGCCAATTTGAATGGGTCAGTTAGAAGTGTACATTCTTGAGACTCACCTACTGAATCAGGAACTCTATTTGCAGGGCCCAGAAAGCTGAGTTCTTCCAAGCTTTCTGAGTGGCTCTGGGAGTAACTAAGTTTGGGAACCACAGGATCAGAACACACGACACAGGAGTTACAGATGAAGCAGGTGTGGTCAGGTAGCATAGCATGGAGACACTTGCATGAGATGGAAAGAGATTTGACAAAGAGATGCCACTGAAAAGTCTCCAAGCAAAGGAGTTGTATGGTCCTCTTTGTGTTTTTGGAAGAGCAAGGAGAAAAAAACTCACTAAAATTGTCTTAATTTAATGACAGCAGACATATAAATGTCTCCTATAGGGCCAACCTTGCAGGAACTCAGAAGGAACTCAGCCAAAAAAAATAAAAAAATAAAAAGATCCTGGATTTCTCAGTCTCCCTTGCTAGTGGTTATCATGTGATACAGCCAGAAGTCTGCTGGGAAAGATTTCTAAGAGAGTTTTGAGCTGCTGAACCAAGATCAGAAACTACTTACTTCTTGACTTTCTTTTTTAAAAATTTATTTTTATTGAGATATAATTGGCATGTAACATTGTGTAAGTTTAAGATACACAACTTGACTCGATACATTTATATCATGCAATGTAATTACCACTATAACTAACACCTCTAACACCTCATATGATTGTCATTTCTTTTTTGTAGGAGGAACAATTAGGGTCTCATCTCACAGCATCTTTGAAGTTTATGAGACAGTATCTTTGTCTATAGGCAAGGCACTGTGCACTAGATCTCCAAGACTATTAGTTGCAAGTTAGTGCTCTTAAACAACAATTCCCTTACCAACCTGCCAGTCCCTGGCAACCACTATTCTGCTCTCTGTTTTTACAAGTTCATCTTTTTTAAGATTCCACATATTAGTTAGTGATATGCATTTATTTATTTGAGAGAGAGAGAGAGCATGAGTGCATGGTTGGGGGAAGGGACAGAGGGAGAGGGACTGAGAATTTCAAGCAGGTTCCAGCCTGAGAGCTAAGCCCAAGGTAGGGCTTGATCTCACGACTATGAGATCATGACCTGAGCTGAAATCAAGAGCTGGATGTTTAACCAACTGAGCCACCCAGGTGCCTCCTCACTTACTTTTTATCAGAGAAATATGCCACCATCAGCTCAGGCTTTAGGGCTTTGATATTTGCAGCCAAGCACATTTTCACATACTGAGCTCTGTTCCAACCCTGAGATCGCTCTTCCAGCTTCCCTGAGCTGTGATCAAATATGACCCTTGCTGACCTCCCAGGTAAAGGGGGATTACTTGTTATGAAAATACCACACCTTACAGACAACGAGGAGGTGAAGATCTTGTCCTTTTGTCCCCAGATCTAACTTCATAAAGAAATTGTGTGTGTATAGAAAAGTCAGGTTCTCTTTCTGTAAAACAGAAGGGCTCACCTTGCATTTACGTTGCCATTATAATTGCCTTTGCTCCTTAATCCCAGATAAAACAGGCAACCATGTACATTTAAGTTTTTGGAGAAAGAAAGAAGAACTTGGATGAATTCAGAGACATCTGAGTGTGGAACTCTCTGGGTCCGCTGCTTGCTGCTTTTCCTTCATCAGTCTGTACTATGCTCCTGAACTTGAGGAAAACCCCACTGAGGGCTGGGCCTTCAAATAAGAAAAGAAAACTTTTTTTTTCTTCCAATTTGAGAGAGAGTGAGAGCCAGAGAGGTCACAGAGGGAGAGGGAGAAGTAGAGTCGCCACTGAGCAAGGAGCCTGATGTGGGGCTCAATCCCAGGACTCTGAGATCTTGACCTGAGCCAAAGGCAGAGTTTCACTGACTGAGCCACACTTGTGCCACAAAAACCTCTTTATGAACACATGGAATTCTTTTTAAAAGACATCTTCTTTCTTAAAATTCTAAAATGTGGATTTTGGAACAGTCTTGGGAGTCATTTGGTTCAATCTCTGGTATGAAATAAATCAAAATGAAAATCAGACTACCTTTAAAAAAAATTCCTTGAGGAGACAGATGACACAGTGATCTCTGGCAGAATTTGATCAAGCCTGTGTCAAGTATGCCTTCCTTTGGCTTAATTGAGCCTTCTGTCTTCAATTAAATATGTAAGGAAAAAAAAAGAGAAAAAAACCCCAGTATATTACTTATTCTCAAAATAATATTCCATAGGTTGCAAATAATTACTAATTTGTCTCTCTTTCTTCCTTGTCCAAGATGGAACAAGTCCAAATGAGCACTGCATTAGAATCTTTCTATTTTCATCTTTCAGAGTTAGTCCCAGGTAACATTGTAAGTTCAGGGCACACAGACGCACTTCTGTGTTCCTTGGCATTCCCACACTCCCTCTCCATCAGGATGGAATATGCTTGTCTGAGACTCACAATATTCCCTACGGGCCACCACACACTCAGGCTCCATCTAAGTTTGGCTGTTTCCCTTCGATGTTTTCCTTTGCTGTTCTGCTCACCATTTCCAAGATAGCCAGATATTATTATTACTATTACTATTACTATTATTATTATTATTTTAACATAGCAGTTCAACCTGGACATGGGGCTGAATTCTCCAAAATTGTAAGACTAGAGATAATCCTGCCTTACCTAGTTTTTATTTTATTGCTCTCCATCTACTTCTTGTGTGTGAGAAAATGCATTTGTTCCTCCATCAGAGACCACTGGTCCAAGTGGCCCCATCCATCAGGCTGTGTGTAGTCAGGATAGAAGAAAGGGAGTCTAAAAGTAGGGCTCATTTCAGAACTAAGTGCAGGGTGAGCCAGTGTTATCGACAGAAAGTCTCTCCTTCATAATTGGTCTGCAGATATACTCAGAGACTTGGAAGGCCTCAGGCTTTGAAGAAGAGCCATGAGGTAAAGCTCTGCCTGGCCTAGCCAGCCGTTGCTCTCTGAGTGATGGGTTGACACCACCGTCTTCTGTCAGCATTATTGTTTCTGTCATCTCTAGAGACCAAAGCAAGTGCAAAAGCTAAGAAAACCATGAACTCAAAAGCAAATGGATTCACTCTCAAGGTTCTGTAAGTGGATTCCTCCCCAAAATATTGCTAATTTTCCTCTACGTCTCAGAGTACAAGAGGAAGGTCGGCTGCCTATTTGTCCCTGAAGAATATTACCTATTTTCTAATTTTATACACTTCCAAACCTGTCTTTTCCCAGTGGAAAAAAAAATTCATTTCTCTTTATTTACTTTTTCCCTAAATACAAAACACGCTGCACTGCAGTAAAGACCACTACACAGATCCCTGCCTATTTTTCCTCTGTCTTTTCCCCTTTCCTGGTGCCACTTTATCACTGTATCCATGAGGATTTCCACAATCTTATTAATATTTAACATTTATTGTTAGTCTCTTGAGCCACCACAGAGACATATATTATCTCTTTGCAAGATTTAATGTCACCCTTAGTGATTCAATGGTGTGCTTTCTACTTAGGAAAAAAAAAAAAAAAAAGTTCTTCATCTCCAAATTAAAGCATTCTGTACCCAGCTGAAGTTCCAATGCTTGGACAGAAGGAGTGGGCAGGAGACAATGAGGTTATTTATATTTTATCCACCAGGGATCAGAAGTTTTTCACAGGAACTTTTGGAATTACTCAACTCATGTCTTGTATTTATGTTTCTTTTGAAGTGCCTTAAAATATAGAGTTTAATTAAATAAAAAACTTAGAAAGGCTAGACATTTAACTTTGCACTGTCTTATAAGCAAAGTTTGCTCAGCAAGCAAGCATTATAAACTCAACTTCATGGAATTGATTTACTTACCAATGGGAACAAATTCTTTTTTTTAATATTTTCCCAGGACCTCTCTACAAAGCAACTATTACTGTGCTAATTAAAATAATTCTCATCTATTAAAAAATACAGTCTGCAGATCTTAACTTGGAAATGCTTGGTTGGCTTACTTGGAGTAACAGGAAATTCGAAGACACATGCCTGGTTTATTTTTTTTTTAAATATTTTCCAGGGCTGAGACCTATATTTCAGATTAGTCATTCACCTAAGTAGTGTTTTTGGCTCCAGCCCTACAATAAGAAATATGAACTCAAATTTGCTCTGTAGTTTACCCAGTTCAAAGCATCTAGGTTTGGATGTCAGGCAGACCTCATTCCAATAATGACTTCATCTTTTCCTTACTGTGTGACCTAGAGAATAAACATTGAAACTCTTCAGAAATATTAATCAGTGTAATACAAAATGACAATTGTATTCATTGAGCTACAACTATGTTCCAGTAACTTCCAGTGGGGCATCTTCCAGTCATTTCTGATGGATGGGAAAGTTCACCCTGGCCACATCCCTGAGGTCTACATGAAGCCACATGATGTCACAGTGTTACAGCAATCTCTCCCGCCTTGGGGAAAGTACATGTAAAGTTTGGTAAATTTAATAAAAGATCAGAGTGTCCCTGGTGGTCCAAGGTAAGTGTTTGCTTCTCTTTATAGGCTGTCATTATTATTGTTTTTTCTAGAAAAATCGTATGTGTCTGCAGATGATCCTAAACAGAAAGAAAGTTTCACCTCCAAATATTCCACCTGTGTTTCAGAACGTCTTTCTTTTTATTTACTTAGTATTCGGCCTTGATCTGGATGAACTGGATGTTGCATTTTTGCCTCCTTTTGAACATTTAGGATAAATAGCCCAAATCTCAGAAATTACCCAGGGAAATCTAGTCTGCAGTTTGACCAATATGCTAAAAAGCGTAAGAGAACAATCTACTTTCCTAGATATTATCTTTGTCTTAACAACTAGTGTTTATTAAGGGCTTACCAATATTATCATTCCCATTATATGGATTAAGAAATTGAAGCCTCTGGCGGTTGAATGACTTGTCCATGGGCACACACTTACAAGGAACAGAGCCAGGATTCACAAAGGGCACATTGCCTCTTGAGCTTGAGTTTGTAAACTTTGGCCTGTCTTATCTCCTTCCTTAACCCCCAAATTCACATCAAACCCTTTTGTTTTATTTCTCACTTGAGATTCTGTCTCTACTTCTTCAGTGTACTCCACAGGAACAAATTACTATGCTCCTGCCAATCTGTCCCATCTCTCCCCAATAAGCATCTCAGATAGGTTCAGCTCATGAAAGGTTGCTCATGAATTGAGCACTCTATTTTCTTCCAACATCTTCATCAAATTATTCTTCAAGGTTCTTTGTTTGTAGGTTAACTAGTATAAACAACACATGACTTTTACATTTCCAAGTTAATAACCAATTGTCATATGGAGACAGGAGACAGATAAATAGATTTTCATTGGATTGTTTGTTTTTTAGTATTGAGTTTTAAGTGTGCTCTGTGATTGTGTATACTAATCATTTATCATATATGCATTTTATGAATCCTTTCTCCCAGTCTGTGGTTTATCTTCTGATTTTCTTCAGTGTCTTTTGCAGAGTACAAGTTTCTAATTTTAATAAAGTCCAATTTATCTCTTTTATCTTTCATGAATCATGCTTTTGATGTTGTATATAAAATGTCATTCTAAGACCAAGGTCATCTCGATTTTCTCCTGTGTTACCTTCTAGGAGCTTTATATTTTTGCATTTTACATTTAATCCATTTTGAGTTAATGTTTGTCAAAGATGTAAGGTCTGGATCTCAATTCATTTTTGGAGGTGAATATCCACTTGTTCCAGGCACCATTTGTTGAAAGACTATCATTGTTCCATTGTATCGCCTTTGTCAAAGATCAGTTGACTATATTTATGTAGTCTATTTCTGGGCTCTCTATTCCATTCCATTGATCTATTTGTCTGTTCTTTCTCCAATACCACATTGTCTTGATTACTGTAGCTTTATAGTAAGTCTTGAAGTCAGGTACTATCAGCTCTCTGACTTTGTTCTTCTCCTTCAATACTGCATTGGCTATTCTGGGTCCTTTGCCTTTCCATATAAACTTCAAAATCAGTTTATCAATATCCACAAAATAACTTGCTCCGATTTTGATTGGGATTGCAGTGAATCTATAGATCAAGTTGGGGAGAACTGACATTTTAACAATGTCGAGTCTTCTTATCCACATACATGGAATATTTCTACCTTTATTTAGATCTCCTTTGACTTCTTTTGATCTGAATTTCAGTTTTCTTCATACAGATTTTATACACATTTTTTTAGATTTATACCTAAAGTATTTCTTTCTTGTTTTTGGTACTAATGCAAAAGATAATGTTTATTTCAAATTCAAGGTGTTCATTGGCAACATATAAGAAAACAATTACTTGTGTACATAGATAGATTTTAAAAATCGTATTTATTACTGAGTGAAGCTGGATTTGAGGATATGAATATAATTCTGGCTTGGGAATACTGTATGGTTTTTGGAACATCTTGTCTACACAGACACAGCTGGAGAGACATAGGCTTCTGAGAAACTGCCCCAGGGACATCACCAAAATGAGGGGCTGAGAATGAGTCCTGAGGACAGGGCCCTTTACAAAGAGAGAGAGAGAAGTCCAGAGGGACAAAGCTAGCCTTATGGTGAAGTAGGTCATCCACTTAGGAGCAAGAGCGAGGTCAGAGGCTGAGAAAGTCAGGGAAATACGAGACTGTGGAATAGAAATGCCCTCCAAATTCCTTATTCACCTCTTCAATTTAATAATCAAAACTGAAAACCAAAGTTGAAAGTGGTCTCAAAAAGTAATTTACTGTATATTTTTGTTTGCATGTATGCATGTGTGTGTGTATTTGTACATCTCTCATATCATGCATGACTTCCTTGAAATCAGTCCCATTTAAACTATTGTCTCCTCTGTGGATTCTGAGAAACAAACTGAGGGTTTTGGAAGGTGAATGGGTGGGTGAGCCTGGTGGTGGGTATTAGGGAGGGCACATATTGCGTGGAGCACTGGGTGTGGTGCATAAACAATGAATTTTGTAACACTGAAAAAATTAAATTAAATTTAAAAATAAGATAAAGGGGCACCTGGCTCAGTGGGTTAAGCCTCTGCCTTCAGCTCAGGTCATGATCTCAGGGTCCTGGGATCGAGCCCCACATCGGGATCTCTGCTCAGTGGGGAACCTGCTTCCCCCCTCTCTCTCTGCCTGCCTTTCTGCCTATTTGTGATCTCCGTCTATCAAATAAATAAATAAAATCTTTTTTTAAAAAAAGATAAAATAAAGTAAAATAAATAAAATATTGTCTCCTAAGATCTGGGCATCTTATGTATATAGTATCTCACCACAAATTCTGCTTCTTGTTTGTTTGTTTTATTTTTAAGTAATATGCCATTTAATAAATTCCTTTTTTTTTAAAGATTTTTTAACTTATTTATTTGACACACAGAGAGAGACAGTGTGTACAAGCAGAAGGAGTGGGAAAGGGAGAAGCAGGCTCCCCACTGAGCAGGGACCCTAATGTAGGGCTCGATTCCAGGACCCTAGAATCATGGCCTGAGCCAGAGATAGGGGCTCAACCAACCAAGCCACCAAGGTGCCCCTAATAATAAATTCTTAATTATAAAACATGGACCAAAAAAAGCACAAATAAGAATATATAAGCTGCTCTTATGTCACTTCTCAGAGTTCAGTATTTTCCTTTATGTAACTATCTATACATATATATATATATTTTTATAAAGAATTGATTGCAACATGCATGTGTTTTATAATCTGTTTTTTAACTTCATATATCTTGAAAATTTCTACATCATTAAATAGTCTTCTACGAGATGGATACATGTATGTACTATAATTTAGTAAGTTAACCCCCTATTGCTAGATTATTGTTTATAGGTTTTTCTCTGTCTTAAACAAAGCTATCATGAACATCTATGTTCATAAATCATTGTGCAATTGTCTAATTATTTCCTAAAGTTACAACCCTAAAAATAAGCTTTCTGTGTCACTAGGTATGCCCATTTTTTTATTTTTTTTTTAAGATTTTATTTATTTATTTGACAGAGAGATCACAAGCAGGCAGAGAGGCAGGCAGAGAGAGAGGAGGAAGCAGGCTCCCCGCTGAGCAGAGAGCCCGATGCAGGGCTCGATCCCAGGACTCTGAGATCATGACCTGAGCCGAAGGCAGCGGCTTAACCCACTGAGCCACCCAGGCGCCCCTACTTTTTTGAAACATATTGTCAAACTATATCCTCTCGGCCAACTCTTAATGAATGCATTCTCCCAGCTTTTCAGTTACTCACTGGTAGTGGATTTGCCACCTTTGAAAAAAAATTATGGCTATGGGGATCAGGTTTAAATAAAGGACACAGGATTTATTGAAATCATTCTGAAAAATAGTTAAGTTAATGTAAATTCTTACATTAGGTAATAGCTGAGATACAGAACTGACCATGTAAATGCCGTGGTGTAGCCGCAGTATGGCTTTTCTCAAACTTTCTCAGCTTCTCAGAGGAACTGAGACTGCTCCTTTGGATAAAACGCCATATGGAGAGAAACTCCTTATGCTCTGAAATACCTTTCTGCCTAGATCCTGATAGACAGCAAAATCTGTGGTGTGACAAATGGCATCTGACATCCAGGAAGGAACACATCCTGAAAAATAAATCCATATCTCGCTTCCATCTCTAATTTCAGGGGACAGGCTCTCATGCAAGATCCGTATCTGTCTCTGCCTTCCACAAACACCAAGCCTTGATTTTCTGGCCCTGTAATCAACTTGGCTGGAACATAGCTACAACCCAACCTTAGTTAAACTTTTTTCCTGTGAAGAGCCCTGAACTACTGCTTGTCTAAAACTGATTTCTAAGAAGAAAAATATAAGGAAGCCATCATTTTAAAAATACATATTTTAAACTGCTTTTTAAAAATGGGTTTAAAGAATCCATATTTGTGAGTGTGGATGCATGTGTATTTATAGCTATATCTATCGATCGATTGGTAGAATGATATCAATGTGTTTGCGATATCAATGATATCAATGACATCAATGAGAATATTTACAGTAGACATTATGTACTTAGGATCTTATAAGTAATTCAAAGCACAGTACTGTTAAAAGATAATTATGTGTTTATCCCTTCTATAAACATCTTTTTGTTCCTCTGATGGGCCAGTTCATCATTACTGTTTGGTACTCAACAGTAAAATAAATCATATTTGGGTCCTATACTTAAGAATCTCCCCATAGGGCGCCTGGGTGGCTCAGTGGGTTAAGCCGCTGCCTTCAGCTCAGGTCATGATCCCAGGGTCCTGGGATTGAGTCCCGCATCGGGCTCTCTGCTCAGCAGGGAGCCTGCTTCCCTTCCTCTCTCTCTGCCTACTTATGATCTCTGTCTGTCAAATAAATAAATAAAATTAAAAAAAAAAAAAAGAATCTCCCCATATAGGTAAACAACTGCTCAATGTCACTAGCCATGCAGAAGAACATTGACTAGTCAGTGCAATCAAACGAAAACCACAATGAAGTAGCCCTTTATACCCATCAGGATGACTATAGTGAAAAAGACAAGCAATAACAAGTGTTACCAAAGATGTGGAGAGATTCAGGTGTCACTGGTGGGATCATAAAGTGCTGCAGCTACTTTTGACAATAGGTTGTCAGTTCCTCAAAATGTTACATGTAAAGTTACCATATGACCCAGCAACTCCACTCCTAGGTGTCTACCCAAGAGAAATAGAAACAGATGTCCCCACAAAACTGGTATTTAAGTGTTAGCAGCATTATTCATAATAGCCAAAAAGTGGGAACCATACCGAATTACCATTGACCAATGAATAAATAAACAAAATATTGTATACCCATACAACGGAATGTTATTTGGCAATAAAAAGGAATGCCATGGTGTAACATGGGTGTCTCTTAAAAATATTATGTTAAGTGAAAAGAAGTCAGATACAAAAGGCCACTTATGGGACGCTATTATGTGAAATGTAAGGAATAGGCCAATCACCAGAGACAGAAAGGAAATCTGTGGTTGCCAAGAGCTGGGGAGAGGAGCGAGTGAGAAGTGAGCGATAATGGTATGGGGTTTGTTTTGGGATGATAAAAATGCCCGGGAATTAGATGTGGGGATAAATGTACGTATGACCGGTGAACTTCTGAAATGCTATCAAATTGTACTCTTTAAAAGAATGAACTGTGTGATACATGGATTCTATCTCAATAAAAATGTTATTTAAAAGAAGAAATTCTGGGATAATAGGGTTCATTCCACCAGGAAAACAGGATAAAAGAAGGGTTGGGGCACTAAAATCTGCCCTAAATAGTCAAGGATGAGTAGGAGTAAAGTTGATAAAAGGAACAGAAAAGGACAACTAGGTAAAAGGAATGATTCAAGCACCTAATAGATTTTAAATAAATAGTTTTGAATGAATTAATGATTTTTGAGAATCATATGACTTGAAAATGTCATGCCAGCCCTTTCTCCATGTGCCAAATCATGTGACCAAACAGGAAAGGAACCCCTGTCTTTTGGCACATTACACAATGACGAAACTATGACCTTAGTAGTTCCCTCTGTTATAAAACACATATAAATATCCCTCTCTCTGCCTCTCTCTCCCTGGACTGACCTCAAATGAGCTCTTAGAAGACACTATTGCTATTCCTCCCATCCTAGACTGTGTCTACAAGTGCAGACCTAAATTTTGGTGCAATATAAAGGAAACACAAATCATCTCACGTCATATAAATGAGTGAAATTACGCTGAGTTTTTTTTTCTTTTTTAACTTTTTAACCAATTTCCTCGGAATATACAACTGTAGACCCCTGTCTATAAATTCTACACATTTTCTAAACAGTAAGCCATGTTTGTGGAATCCACAACTAATCTCTTCTATTCCTAGATTTTAAGAATATTTAAACAAGTGAAATCTTCAAAATATATTAAAATTCAGTTCAAAACCCCACAATTGGAATACCAGTAAAGCTTCAGCTATGGAAAAATTTAGTTAAACCAGTGAAGGTAGGGGATAACAACAAAACATAGCTAGGTGCGACATAATTTAACTTCAGGAGAAACATAATCAACTTGCATATCATTCTATACAATTGATTATTTCTCAGAAGAAGATTTGAGGATGGAATGATAACGAGAACTAACCTGAGCAGAAAACATTTTGCCGGAGAAACTGTCAGTGGTTTGCAAACATGAAGAGGAGAGAATGGGTGTCTGAGAGGTGGGTCAGAAGGTAATAGGATTTTACCCTACTATGGAAACGTAAGCCACAGATCGGAAAGCTTTTATGTGATATCGCCATTTGAGTGACAACTGTCGATAGGAGTTAAACAGTAGTGAGGTCAGTATGGATTTTTTTCCCCTAGGTCTCCCTGATGCCATTGCCTGTGATGAGAGTTGTCATTTTCAAATCACTTACGCACCTTCAGCTTTTTCACTCCATCCATGGGTGGCAAAAACACCGGGGTAATAATAATGACTTGTTTTAAAATTCCTCCATCTCAGGCCAGACCGGGTTGGGAAATTCTCTGAATGCTCTTTAAAGCATCGTACTTTAAAAATAGGTTAATAACCTGAGAGTAATTTTTTTTTCAAAGATTTGGATAATTCAATCTCACAGTGTATTTTATGTTTCCTTTAATGAACAGAAAATTACTTTTATTTAAAAGACTTTCATTTACTCTATTGTACATTTTTCATCTGATGTAGAGAAAAATCAATTATTTTAAGAGTTAAGTTCTTTCTGGCAGTTCATTTAAGTAAATCCTACTAACTTAAATGACCATCAGTATTTTTCCCTTATTTATCAACTCCAAGAAAAGTGCTATTATGTACAGAAGTGGAATATAATTTGCTGTTGAGGAAATGGCATTGATTTTCCTGTCGGTTAAAGACTGCTAGTTGGAATGCAAGAATAATATGTTAACTTCTACTTGACAAAATTTACTTGATAATAATTATTCTAGAATTAGAAAAAGAGGTGGCTGTTCTCATATCCTATATAACCAGTCTGTGCCTGATTTATTAAATGCTCAGGTGGGAATAGAGAAATGGTGTTAAGTTCGGAATAATTATAACCAAAATAATAGCTTACCATTTATATGTGCATAATATTTTGAAATATATAAAATGCTCTTACGTCCATGACATAATTTAATTACTAACACATGCATTTTATAGAGTCAGGCAACTAGGTGCCTAAAAGGAAAAACTGCTTGCTTACTGTACATTAAATTACATAATACATCCTACGGCTTGTCTGCACTTGATCAAAACATAATGCACCTATATCTGTTCCATTTCGTGAGGTACTAACATTTGATTACGTGACCACAAAACTGTCAAAATATATAAACTAGCAAAATACATAAACTTATATAAACAAAATATATAAAGAGCCCACCCTTTTATTTGTTGATTTGTCTATACAGATCCAGGATAGTGAAGGGAATGATCAGAAACTATTTTGTGTGTTGCTTCTCCCCAGAAACGTCAAATAGTGAGGACATGTTTGTTGGAAATTTAGGGGATCCCTGATAGCTCCCCTCACTGCCAGTGGATTCAAGGTCAGTGGAGAGGGAGACACAGAGTGGGCCAGAAGCTCTGGAGAGTGGGGTTCCGTGGTGCAGTCACAGTGGGCTTCCTGGCATCCTCAGCCAGCCCTTGGGACAGCAAAGGACTGCAGGTCTGCTTCCCGGGGACAGAGCCTCCTGAGGTAAAAACAGCGGCATGAGGAGCAGAGATGAAAGAAAATGGGTAGTAGAATGAGTTGGGCTATGGAGCGCTTTCTCCTCCCAAACTCACCAATCTGATACCTTGGAGGTGTGAGTGAGGTGGTAGGGAGACGCCAGAGGGACTCACATGGATTTCCCACGGTATTAAAGTCCCTCCACTTGGAAACGTGAGGCTTAGAGAGAGGAGGGTACCCCTAACTACTACCAATAAATAATAGAAAACAAATCCACAACTCTATTTTTTTTTTTTAAGATTCACAAGTAGGCAGAGAGGCAGGGAGAGAGAGAGAGAGAGAGAGAGGAGGAAGCAGGCTCCCCGCTGATCAGAGAGTCCGATGCGGGGCTCGATCCCAGGACCCTGGGACCATGACCTGAGCCGAAGGCAGAGGCTTTAACCCACTGAGCCACCCAGGCGCCCCGGATGACCTCTTAAAAATAACTAATTACATGACACTCTTCCAAAATTTCTTCAGAAGACTTGTGATCGTTCTTAGAATCTCTCTAACATTTAACATAACCTAAAGGACCTGATAATGTCATCCCTGGCTGTATTTCCTGCATCACCTTGTGCCACTGATCTCCCTATCATTATGATCCAGACACAATTTCCTGCCAAGCTCCTACATTATCTCAGAGTGTTGGCACTTTCCCTATAGTTTTTAGCTTTCCTCTAGCGTAATGGTCTCCATCATCTTCCCTGTTTACCTAAGCAATCCTACCCATTGTTTGCCTTATTTGGGGCAAAAGTCTCCCCAAACTCTCAAACTACACCTCATGTTTTATGCTTTCACAGTAGTATAATACAACACCTATTTATTGCCTCTCTCACTCACCACGGTGTACCCCGCGCTTAGCACAGTGGCCAGCAAATAATAGGTAGGCAGTAAACAATTGTCGAACATACAAACATATAATCTGTATTAGTTTCTTGTGGGTGCCATAATAAATCACCAGAAACTTGGTGGCTTCCAACAATAGACATTTATTGTCTCACGGTTCTGGAGCCTGAACTCTGAAATGTAAGTGGCAGCAGGAACAGATTCCATATGATAGCTCCAGGAAACAGCACTTCCTTGCCTCTCCCATGTTCTGGAGACTCCAGGCCTTCCTTGGCTTGTGGCTGCTTAATTCCAATCTCTGCCCTCTGCTGTCATGTGGCCGTGTTCTTGATGTCTTCTCCTTTTTTTTTTTTTTAAGATTTTATTTATTTATTTGACAGAGAGAGAGATAGTGAGAACACAAGCAAGGGAGTGGCAGGCAGGCAGAGGGAGAGGGAGAAGCAGACTCCCCACTGAGCAAGGAGCCTGATGTGGGGCTTGATCCCAGAACCCTGGGATCATGACTTGAGCTGAAGGCAGCTGCCTAACCGACTGAGCCAGCCAGGTGTCCCTGGTCTCCTCTTTTTAGAAGGCATCAGTTATTGGATGAAAGGCCCACATGAAACCCTGGATTGTTAATTAACTACATCTAAAAAGACCCTATTTCCAACTTATGTCCTATTCTGAAGTTCCAGGTGGACATGAATTTGAGGGGCCACTATTCACCCCATGACACAGCCCATCCCCTAATACTGCTTGCTTTCCCTTTTCCTTCTTCCTGCCCCTCATCAGTGGGCGTTCATTATAAAAGCTGCTCTATCGTTAACATTTATAGCAGAATCTCTTTCAGCTGCTCAATTAGAGCTTAATTCCTGAAATCAAAATAACACCTTAGGGGGGGAAAGTCCCCTGTGATTATTCCTATTGGTGAAGCAGGGAATATCTTTCGAAAATAGATATGCTCTGGAGAAGAAAGACAATTATTTAGCTTTCCAAAAGGCTGAGCATAACAATGTCACACGGTACCCTTATTCTGTGTGCCTTGTTTCCAAACAAGAAATGAACTTAAACATAATATTGACTTCCATTTATATGTGTGAATGGGAAAAAGGAAGCGTCGATTTTTGAAATCCACAGTCATGTAATCAGCTGTGAATAATGAAGGAGGAAAAAACTCTCATTTGGCCCCAAAACAAGCATGAACACAGCTGACGTTTCACCTCGCACATGTGTCTGGGGATGAACATTTTAGGACATGGGTCTTCCCGTTTGTCAAGATGCCTAACGAGAGGCACTCAATGTGCCATATTCATTAAGTAACCCCAACTCTCTGTCCCCAGCTTACTGCCTGAGAAATATAAGGTCGTGATTTTTACGTTTCTAATATAGGTTATATTTTTCCATCAATGATGGTCCCATGTAACAGTCACATAGTCACAAGAAGTCATTGCCCAACACTGGCAAGGCAATAGGGAAGCTCTTCCACTCTTATGTTCTGGTGGCAATAAGAATGAATACAAATCGTTTGTAAAGTGATTTCAGGATATGTTTTTTAATATAAAATTAATTATTCATGCCTTCCAAATGTAAGGGATTTACAAACACTTACTAAGCATGGGCCACACTGGGTGCCTGACGGAGGGTAGGCAGAGGCTAATAAAGGAATGGTTCCTGCTATCAAGGAGCCCAAGTTTCACAGGGGAGACAGACCTGTATGTAAATAATTATGACACAGCAGGATATGTAAATAGTAGAACTCACCTCTTGGTTCGGAAACAGTACCAAAACCCAAACAAAACAAAACATCAGCAACAGAAAAGGAATGTGTTGAATCCTCTTGTACACAAAGCAGAGCAAACTTCCCAGAGGAGGCTTCTGAACAGAGTTTAAAGGATGAATGGGAAGTTTTCCAGACAGGCAGTCTGGGGAGGTTGAGAGAGGGAAGAAGCAGCAAGGCTGGGAAAGGGAATTCAATGCTCAAAAGCAGGAGACAGGGGTAACAGGGATTGCCCTGGGATATGATTATTTGATACTACTGGGACATAAAGTGAGTTTGGTGACCAGAGGATTATCCTTAGAGGTAGACAAGGTGAGATGTGAAAGTCTTGTACATCATGCTAAGGACCAGTGAGAATTTATTGAAGATTTTTAAGGGGTGTGTGTGTGTGTGTGTGTGTGTGTGCACAGTAATGGTGGTGGGGGGGGAAATATTGTCATATTTAACCTATTAATCTCATTCTTGAAACAACCACAAAGGAAATAACCCTAAAAGGTAAAAACATCTTTATTCACACTAGCAAAATTGTAGTCCAATAACAAAAAGGGAGCTTACTGTATTCTTGCACATCAAATTAAGGCAATATTAGGTCCTACTTAAAGCATAATAAAAGACATTGTAGCCACATGGGAAAAATTATATATTCCTAAACATGCTTTAATATGAATAAAATGGGGTACAATACTCATAAACAGTGAAACTATCCTTATATCCAATTCTTTGATTTTCTACTGAATTTCAGATAAAATTATTCAGATGTTAAACAGATATCATAGTGAGCATAAAATGTTTAATTAAAATCGCTAATGTTAATGTGATGTGGAAGCAGAAGCCTCGCTGAGGACAGACAGCAGCTGACACCCCTCCCCCTCCACCCATGGGATATATGTGACATTCCTTAGGCACTTCTGGCTGCCCTAAAGGAAAAACAAATAGTTAATTTATAGAGATTACAATCTTGCAAGACTAGAGTCTCTCTCAGTTTACAAAAGTCAGTCTTAGTGCTGTGAATTGTGTAAGACTGATGAATCACAGACTTGTACCCCTGAAACAAATAATACATTATATGTTAATTTAAAAAAAAGTCTAAGCAATTTATTAGAACAAAGCATTTCTATCAATGGCCTAGCTTCTGGAAGGGAATGTAGATACAATTAAATGTCCTTATAATCTGTAGCCCATTGACTGATACTTGAAGCAAGCAGTGTAATGTTCTCCAGGAAGCTCCCAACTATTTTACTGTTAATGCCTTACTAGAAGGAAAGACAGCCTTAACTTGAAAAGGTAAGGCCTCCGGTATCTTGTGTGTCTTAACATACAAAAGTCCTTTTGAAACCTCCCTTTTCTCTACCTCCCCCAATTCCCAATTAAATAATCAGCCACCCCTCACAACCCTGGGGCAGGTTTTTCTGCCCACGGGTTTTCTGCCCATGGGTCCTGTCCCGGTACGCTAATAAAACCACCCTTTTGCACCAGAGACCTCTCAAGAATTCTTTCTTGGTCTTCAACTCGGGACCCTACCCCACCAAACTTCCCCTATATTCCAAAACTCCATCATATGGATGCCATTTGTTGGCAGCATTTTAAAAAACAAAAAAAATTCACTTTTTCACAGGAAATTCTCGATTGTAATAACACATCATCCAGTAAAAGATATTCAAATATTGTCTCTTGTTAATGCCACAGAATGATCATTGTCCTCTTAGTAACTAACTAAACACACCTGCCTGGAGAAAATAAGTGAGTATAAATCGCAGTGTTCAGTTCCTCCCATGTGTATACTGCTTCGGAATTTGTAAAGGATTTTAGCATGCATTATTAAAGAATGTGTCATCTGCCCAGGTATCAGCCCAGGTATTGTCACACGAGTGAGTTGTTTTATTAAACAAATTTAGTTTCTTCCTGAGAAATTAAGAGCATTTGGTTATTCAAGAACAGAATTTAGCTTGTCTGAGGTCAACCTTCCAACTCTCCAGCCCTTTACAGAATGAATATGCAGTCTCCGAATTCTCTATGCAAACATAACTGTACACTCCACCCACCGGTATGACCCAATACAGGCCACACTAATGCTCAGGCCACCAGGAAGAGTCTCGTGCCATGATGCACGTGATTTTTGAATAATAGGTCAAGCAGATCAACTACAGTGATAAGGCTAATAAAAAGCTAGAATTAATTTATTCTTTCTTTCTAAGGGTTTATTTGGCAGCCTAGAAATGCCCAGCAGTGTGTCTGCAACTAGAGGGGATCCAAAACAGATGTAAGAAACTTTGCTGATTTACCCAAAACTATTGCACGGTTCACTCACAATGGGTGAATTTCACAGTATGTAAATTGCCCCTTAAGCAAGCTGTTAGGAAGGAAACAGGGAGGAAGGATGGGAAAGGGCAGAGGAAAGGAGAGAGGTGAATCAATTTATCAAATGCTGCAGTGCGGATTTCAACAGGAAGGGGGCAGCATGGAATGAGTCACTTTCCCCAAATTCTAATCACTCATTGGTAACACCAGTGTTTGCCTTATCGCATAATAGCTGTATTTACAAGTATTCAGAGTTCTCTATGTTCGACTTTTTTTTTTTTTAATCTAATGGCTTTGTTGCTAATAGTACCTTTAAAACCAGCTTGTCTTTTCTTTTTAATCTAAATAAATGCATTTAAATAAGAGAAAGCAAAAGAGAGGTAAAAGACACCCTTGCCCTCTAGGAGCCGACGATGTACCTAGGTTGTCAGTACAGAGATAATGTATGTAAATATGCATTCAGGTAAAGCAAATTGTATAACAAAACAAATTTTATACAATTAGGTGTCATCATTAATGAGCAGGAAGCAAACACTATAGAAACAGAGAAAGTTGAGATTAATGTGTTCTCAATTTATGAGGAGAGTAATCATAGATACTGAGATTTGAGCTGGACATTGCAGATTGGGGACAATTTGGAAAGGTAGAGGAAAGGAATTTTGTCCAATATGTATCTCTGTGCCTCCACTCTGTGGTAAATACATTATGGGCAATTTAGATACTGCAGCATATATCACCTTGTTTAAATGTCATAGTAAACATGGAAAAGAGGAACTATTAGCCATAGTTTACTTAGGAAGAGATTAGGGCTCAGAGGAGTTAATGGACAAATTCAAGGTCACACAATTTGAAAGTGATCCTCCTTGGGTTCCTGGATTGAATTCCAGTGGGGGTTCCCATATACCCAAAATCAGGCAAATCTCAGACACCAGTAATGTGTTCCAGAATTCAACCCAATTCTGACACTATCTACTTAAGATTGCATCAGATTCCACAGGTTAAGAGCTCAGTCCTGCAAGACGGTATCTCCATCCCCCACTTCAGACACCAGTCGCAAGCCCCAAGCTGTTACCTGTGCTTCCAGGCTACAGATTGCGATTGCACTTTCCAACAATCTTCTCCTTAGATTCTTGTAATTTGCCAGAGCAGCTCACAGAAACCAGAAAAATGCTTACTTATGTTTACCAGTTTATGAAAGGATATGAGGAAATAATAGGATGAGGCATGAGGAAAAGATGTGGACCATCCATGCTCTCTCCAGGCATGCCACTCTCCCCAATCTCTATGTGTTCACTAGCCCAGATGATCTTTGAATCCAGTCCTCTTGGGATTTTATGGAGATTTCATTACACAGAAATGATTGACTAAGTCATTGACCATTGGTTGATTCAACCTCCAGCCCCTCTCCCTTCTCCAGAAGGGAGGTGGGGATGAGGGACTGAAAGTTCCACTTCTCTAATCACATGGTTGGTCTTCCTGGCAACAAGCCCCCCACCCTTAGGTGGGGTCCGAAAGTCACCCTTATTAATAAAACATAAGACATCTTTATCACT
The DNA here is from genome assembly GCF_002288905.1 of Enhydra lutris kenyoni. Lineage (NCBI taxonomy): Eukaryota > Metazoa > Chordata > Mammalia > Carnivora > Mustelidae > Enhydra > Enhydra lutris. The sequence goes on along the minus strand of NW_019154109.1, from coordinate 19,340,183 downwards.
CTCAACACTTAGGTAGGTTCAAAGGCTTGGGGAGCTGTGAGCCAGGAACTGTGGAAAAAGACCAAATATACCAGAGATCTAGATTTTGGTCATCTGAACAACCAAAGAGATAGTTCTCATAAATCACAATGTCACAGTGGTAAAACCAGATTTCAAAATCAATGACTGATGACAAAGGCAATGTTTCTTTTGAAGGGAAGAACATTTTAGGCAGGAAGATACAACATAAGTGGGGGCATGAGGTCATGGGTGTGGAATGTGAGGAGCCAATCCTGCTGGGAATAGAAGGTTCTTGAAAAAGTAGCTTATCAACTGTCTCCACAGAATTATGATATACAACCATGATGTATCATTCCACAGAAAGAAAAGGGATGTTTACTCTTAGGAGAGAAGGGAGAACTGGATCCCAGGGATTTCTACACCCAGCTAACTGGATGATTTAAGATTGTGTGATTCTCTTTAGCAGCACTTTACTCTTTAATACAATTGTACTTTTTTTTTCCCCCTCAATGGCGCTCTTCTTCAACATAATGACTAGCCTACTACAATCATTTTATTATTTCATATGCTGACTGTAACTCAATAGGAAGAAGTAGCTAGGGAAGAGGTCAACAATAACACAGTCAGCCTAATTCTCACCACCAATCTCAAAGGTAATCTGTAAAAATGGAAATATCTAAGTTTAACTTTTTAGATTTTTTATAGGACCTTCAAAATTTTTTGCATGTAACTTTGAGTTTAAAATGATCTATGATTTATTATTCAATTTAGAAAATGTGGAAAGGCATAAAAAATGAAAATTATTCCAAATTCTATTACTCACAGCCAATCACTATTAATTTTTGGCTACTACATCCATTTATCTAAGATCAGGATTTGGCAAATTACTACCAGTGGTCTGTTTTTGTATGACCCTACACATAAGAATGATCTTTACATTTTCAAGGGGTTGTTGGTAAACAAAGATCATGCAACAGAAATCATACCTGTCATTGCAAAGCTTAAAATATTTTCTATCGGGTCTTATACAGAAAAAGTTTGCCAACTCCTGATTTAAGATGATTCCAGATCAAGTTTTTTTAAAATAAAATTGGGACCATCCTGAAGATCACATTTTAAATGTACTTTTGAAGTCAAGAATAGGAGTATATTATAATCATTTTCTGCTGTTTTTCTCAAACACCTTTTTTTGTTGGCTATCTAGAATTCTTTTGTAAGATTCACCGTGACTTATTTAGCCAGTCTCTTACTGTTAAATATTTATTAGGTTGTTTCTAATGTTTGCTGTTATAACTCTGAGATAAACATCTTTGTATTGAAATAATTTTAGACATCCTTAAATGTTTCCTTAGGAAAAATCCCTGGATACATAATTGCTGGCTTAGAGGAAATGAAATCTTTTTTTAAGGCTCTTCATTCATATTTCAAAATTACATTCTAGAAAGATTACATCAGTTTAAACTCCAACTGTTCTTTGAGAATGCCACTTCTCCATCCCAACTCCCAGTCCAAGTCCTCACAAACTATGTGTCCTATCTTTAAATTTATAAAGGTCTCTATACACTTTTGTCAATTTCATATGAGAAAAATGGTATTTCCTTAATTTCATTGAAACTAGGTTGACATTTTATGTTTAGTGACCATTTATATGGTCCTTTCTCTTTTTGCAAATTTTCATATTTATCCTTTTTTAAATTACTTTTAAAAATAAATTTTGTATTAATAAAATAAATTTTGTTGTATATGTTATGTTTCCCCTAACTTTCATGGATCCTTTAATATGCTTCAAAATTTAGCATAGTGTAATTTATCAGTTTTTTCCTTATTGTTTCTTCTTTTATTTTTGTGTTAGAAATGCCCTCTAGGGGCGCCTGGGTGGCTCAGTGGGTTAAGCCCTGCTTTCCGCTCAGGTCATGGTCCCAGGGTCCTGGGATGGAGCCCCACATCCGGCTCTCTGCTTAGCAGGGAGCCTGCTTCCTCCTCCCCCTCTACCTGCTTCTGTGCCTAGTTGTGATCTCTCTCTGTCAAATAAATAAATAAAAATAAAATCTTTAAAAAATAAAAAAATTTAAAAAAAGAAATGCCCTTTAAAGCAGATTATTTCGTTTTTTATATTTAATTATTCAATCTATATTTATTTTATTTTGCTTTGTAATATGAGGTAAAAATACTCTTTCTCCTCTCTCTTTTTTTAGCACAGGGCGGTGGCGGGGGGGGGGTGTCAAGTAATTAATCAATTGTCCCAGAACCTTTCAAAGAATAATCTAGGTATTTTCCCCATTGAAATGATAACCACCAATATTTGAGAACATCTCTGGACTTTGTCTTCTGTGTCATTTCTGTTTGTCTTTACACAAGTTGCATCTCTATGTTAATTAGCACAGCAATGCATTTTTTCTACCCTTAGATTTCTTCCTTCTTATCATTTGAAAAAAATATATTCTTCCAGATGAACTTAAAAATCATTACATAGTTTTCCCTTTCCTCATAAATTAATGTAGCAGAACTGTTATTTTGCAAGAGTTATTCAGAAATCCTCGTCACAAAAATCTTTTTGTCATGTCCCTCAGAGTAGTTTTGTACCTTAGGTAGGCAGGGAGAAACATAAAAATTTCGCGCCAGTTGACACTGTTGAGAAGGGCATGCTTCTTCCCACTCCATGACATACCCCAGTGTACCGGCTCTCGTTAGGGAGGTAGAGTAACTACTGATATAATTGGAAAGAATAAACTGGGGATACCCAACCTAACTCTGTCCTCCTCCATCTGGGGAGCAAGAGGCTCACGGAAGCCGACATTCTCCTCAGTTCCAGCAGGGCTGGGGGGTTTTCTCATCAGGGAGGGCAGGTGGGGAGGACATGGGGCTGCCGTCACCCAGCCCCCCGCTGAGATGGGGCAGGTTAGTCTGCCTGATTCTCTTCTTTAGTTAGCAGGTCCATTTGGGTCAAAATACTGCATATGCTGTATTGCCCATCTTATCGTTTATCACTAATGAAAGTGACATTTTGCTTTTCTTTGCTGACTCTTGTCTTTTTCCTCAACTGGCTCAGAATGCATGGGGCAAGAATACTATTTTTTTTTTTCATCAGTAGCAGTCTCTTCACCTTTCTTTTTGTTTAGTTTTTGTTTGTTGTCTTTCTCTTATGACAATGGAAACCAAACGGCCATTTGTAAAATCCTTGAAGGAATGTGCTATATAAGAAATGTGCTACAGTTTTGCAACATCAGCAGAGCCCAATTCCCATAGTTGACACTTTGTGCAGGATAGTAAACACATACTTCTTAATTTGACTCATCTTCTATGTATTTCTCCCACATTATCCACATTGTTGCTTTAGTGTGTCATATTTGATGCATTATATGGCTCCAGGACAGATTTTAAGTTTGTCTTCCAAATTCATTCTGCAGCAAGAGCCCTTCTTGTTGCATTTCTAGCTCTAGTGATTGCCAGAGAGAATGTTTAGAGAGAGGCTGCATTTATCATTTTTGTTATCATAATTTGAGATAGTTTGCAGAATTTATTTTTCTCTGAAGACAGGGTTTAGAGAAGAGCAGAGCAAAAAAATTAGATTTTATAGTAATGAATGTAGGAAAAGATCTATACATAATCAGACCACAAGAACATTTAGTTCCCTGTTCAGGATAGTTTGTCCCATTTCATGGCAACAAAGAACTACTTGGCAATAACAGAAATATTTTTTCACCTGGCTCAAAATTGTGAATTTATTCTGAATGCCAATGTTGATGCTCCTCACATCGATACTGTGACTCTATTTCCACACCCAAATTGATATCACCTTCAGCTTTTTTTGTTCTCCATTTCTTTTCGTGGATTGCTTGAACACAGTGCACTGTTTCAGTCGGGTATAGCAAAAAAAGATAAAAACTTCCTTTGGTTGGTTAGTTATCATAAATGGATTCTAATATTGATTCAAGATATTGAATATTGAATCAAGATATTGATTCAACTAGTCGATTTTTAAAAACCAAGTTCTGAGCGAGAGTACTGTACACTTGGCCCTATCTTGCACAAAGGACTACATAGACTTCATATTGCCAATGCTCAACCTCACTCACCTTAGCCATGTCTACTCAGCTCAAAAATTCAGTTCAATGAACATTTATTGAAAACTTCCTCTGTGCCATACACCAGGCTGGGCCAGAAACAAATGCACCTTCTCCTTGATGTCAATCAAGTAAATAGTTACTTTCAAATCAGTTTGGTTTGTCAGCATCATAAAAATATTTTTATCTACTTGGGGCTTTTGTTTTTTCCATGACATGCAAACTACAGCTACTTGTCATATTTGTTGATTGTCTGAAGAATTTCTAATGATGTACTGGGCAGACAGCAGATGACAAGGAACATCATGGATCAGCCATTTGGGGATTAAAAGTTTAAGTAAACAACAAAAATTTTCGAAATCTGTACTTTTTAAATTCCAAACAGAAAGTACCATGATTTAGAATACAGATTTCTCAGACTGGGCTTCATTTCTCATCAGGTTTGTATTCTCTGACATAGAGCTATGTGGAAGTCCAGCCAGAAGTGCATATTCACCTTCAGGTCTCAGTTAAAGATCCTGTCTAATGCAGCTGGACAATGAACATGAGAAACCAGGCGGCTGGCAAATTCAGATCCTCCCGCTTTTGGTTACATGTGTGTGCATGCATACACACATTACAGAATAACTATGAAGAAAATAAATTATAATTTAGAGAAGAAACAAAGAAATATTAAAACAATACAAAGGGCCTTTTAATAAGGTCCTTTATGGGGTACCTGGGTGGCTCAGTTAGTTAAGCGTCTTGCTCTTGGTTTTGGCTCAGGTCATGATCTCAGGGTGGTGAGATCTGGCCCCAGGTAGGGCTCCACGCTGGGTATGGAGTCTGCTTAAGATTCTACCTCTCCCTCCCACTCTGCTCCACCCCACTCTAAAAAAAAAGATCTTTTTAAAATAAAAAGGCCCTTTATGACTCTAAATACCACATAAGCTTTCACAAATGCCTGTTTTCAAACACTGTACAATTATCTGGTAAGCACAAACTAAATGACTCATCATGTAGCAAGTACTATCACTTTTTAACTCTTTCCTGGAAAAGGGGGAAACAATATCTCCATTCATTTTTTTCTCAGCACTTACGCGGTACTTACTATGTGCCAGATTGCATGGAAAGTGCTGCAAATAGAAGTAAAATCGGGTTTCTTGCCTTGGGGCCTAACAGTCTGTTTGGAAAGACAGACACCTAAATTCACAAAAAGAGTTTTACATAATTGGTGCTCTAAATATGGCTACTAGTGGCAGTGTAAATTTTTTTTTTTTTAAAGATTTTATTCATCCACTTGACAGACAGAGATCACAAGTAGGCAGAGAGGCAGAGAGAGAGGAGGAAGCAGGCTCCCCGCTGAGCAGAGAGGCTGATGCGGGGCTCAATCCCAGGACCCTGGGATCATGACCTGAGCCGAAGGCAGAGGCTTTAACCCACTGAGCCACCCAGATGCCCCAATGGCAGTGTAAATTTAATACATTGTATATTTTGCCTTAAAAATCATAAAAAAATAATGGTGGTTGCCAGACGGGCAAGTGGGTGGGGGATTTGGTGAAATAGATAAAGGGAGTTAATAGTACAATTATTGTGATAAGCACTGAGTAAGGTATAGAATTGATGAGTCACGATATTATATACCTGAAACTAATATAACACTGTATGTTAATCATACTGGAATTTAAAAAAAAATACATAATTTTTAAAAAATCATCAAAAATGATAAATCAAAAAACTAGTCAGGAGAAAGTAATTGTTGCGAATTTTGTGAATTCTCTTGTATTGTGGAATCTTCTCAATGGGAAGATTGTTCCTCTTTAGTTTTGTGTTCCCCGAGGATACCTAAAATGGTTGAAAATGGATAAATACCTTATTTATGCTCTTGTAGAGGAGATCTTGGGCTTTCTATTACCACAAAGAGCTTACCTTTACTGAGCAATGACTATGTAAAAGCCTCTATGTAGGTCTTATGTTATTTAGGCCTCATAGCAACCCCAAAATTCTACAAATAGCAGAATTTTCCAGATGAGGTGCTCAAGACTTGAAGAGGTTGAGCAACTTGTCCAGGATTTCACAACCAGTTAATGGCAAAGCAAGTATTTGAACCATGGTCAGCCTTAGTCCAAAACCCTTCTCTTAACCTCCAGATTGATGGCCTTCTATTTTGCATAGACATTTCCATCAGCTTTTCTGCCTTCCTAAGGAATGAGTGGAAAAGTCCAAATAAAAGGAAGGAAGTACACAGGTTTTGTGGGTAATTCAGGACTTTAGAAGCTATTGAAATTGTAGAGAACCATTAAAGGACATACAAGTCAGGGGCCTCCATGAATGTGCATCTTTGTGGGAATTGATTTGTTATTGTACTGAAATACACTTTATTCCCCAGCCCAGTGAAGCAAGAGTTGGACCAGTGATTCCTGCTTCTCTTTAACAATGTCTTCCCACCCTTGCTTTGAGGAAAGCAGTGAGGGGGAGACCTTCAAAAACTGGCTGGTTCAGAGTGAGGAATCTGATGGGAAACTTCAGTCCTCTGAAATAGATCGTTTCTTATAATACCCAAGACAGTGTACAGGATGAAAATGAGTCTGGCTGGGGAGCCTATTTATAAAGTAAAGCTTTTGATAAAAATGTATCTTGCAGCACATCTGGTTTGATTTAGCAAAGTGCACAGAAAAAGTGTATTTGCCTTCGAAGTCTCATCCTTAGGGGTTTGGGCATACTGAATTATCCGTGAATATTATCTAGGCATGAATAATACAGTGTTCTTGCCTTTATTAGCTACCTAAATCTCTAGTCATGAGCATTTATTTTTGATGTGTCATGTTACTTTTCTGATGAGTCATGTTACATTACGTGCTCTTTGGCAGGGAAGAGGCATGTCATTTTGCTGAAATGAGTTACCGCCGGACACTGAAACAATGCATAAAATAAAGTACCTCGTCAGAAAAATCACCTGATCAATAGGCCTAAAATACCAAAGAGCTACAATAAAAGGCACAGAATGCTCACACCGTGAGCGAGCAAACAGCCCTTGTCCAGTATACACTTCATTTGGCAGTCTCTTTCAAGAATGGAAAGGAGCACCAAGTTTTCAGTTTCTAATACAATTTTCAACACATCACCCTAATTTAAAACAATAAATCACTTCCTTAGTCTCAAAAGCCCAACAATGTGCTATATATACTGAAAAGGACCCAGCTTGGAGTCAGGAAAATTTGAGTTCAAAATCCAGATAGGCTTTTTACTACTTCTGACTTCAGCCAAGTTAGCTACGTTCTCCCAGCTTCTGTATCCTTCTATGTAAAACTTTGCAGAGGGACTGTGTGTTTTGAAAGAGAAAATAGATGTGGGATGCCTTGTACAATATCCGTGGAGTCTGTGAATAAATGGGAGGCACTTTTCCACAGGTGTCTTGTTACCCTGCCTTTCACAGATACATAAGCAGGATGCCTCTCTCCATGCATTGTATTTACTCAATTCCACGAACATTTTATTTCTCTTTTTAAGAGTACCCATCATGAAATGGTGTGAAAAAAAATGGCATGGTATATGAACTATGAATTAGAACTACCAATCATGTATGTCCATGAATGAGTCATTTGATCTGTCTGGAGTTCCATTTCTTTATAAAATGTGGGAACTGGAAATCATCCCAAAGTTTCCTTCCAGCTCCAACTTGCCTATGATCTTATGATTCAAACGTTCAGGAGAGGTAAGACCAGCTCTAGGAAGTGTTGGGTCCCTGGTTACTCCATTAAATACCAATATAAGCAAGTTAATAGCCAGTTTGTGAAACAAGCCTATTGGATGAGAGATTTCTGTGGTCAGAAGTCTTAATCAGTTGGGCAAACAGATGGGGCATACAGCAAGGGTATCAATGAGTGGTCAAAGAGAAATTGTTCCATAACTGATTGTGAATCCTTGTCAGTACGGAGACTCTTATGGGCATGCTGAAAAGGAAGACATGTGGGGCTCCTGAGTGACTCAGTCAGTTGGGTGCCCTATTCATCGTTTTGGCTCAGGTCACGATCTCATGGATCGTAAGATCAAGCCCCAAGATGGGGAGTCTGCTTGGGACTCATGCCCTCTGCCCCTTCCCCTGCTTGCTTTCTCTTTCTCTCTGTCAAATAAATAAATCTTCAAGGAAGAAAAGGAAGTCAAGTTCTTCTATAGACAAGCTGAAGTTATCTATAATGATGGCTAACTGATATTTATCACAAAAGCTTGATATAAATGACATGAAATGCTAAAAGTTAAGACTATTATTGATCATAGGGTCTACTCCTTTATCATTATAATCAACAATAATCATCATTATTTGGTAAGCATCAAACAGTTTTCAATATTGAACATATGTTATGACCGGCATGTTCACCAAAGACAGACTATTCTTTAAGGTCAAGTACTTACTCCACAGAGACCATGAACATTGATATCCAAGAAGGATCACATTTTCTAAAATGTTCGATCTGCATGGGATTGGGAAACGTGAGAGGAGATGCAGTACTATCGAAACATTGTGTGGGTGGTAGAAGCCTAAAGCCCTTGAGGACCTCCTTCAGTGTCAGCACTGGAGACATGGTGACTTGCTAATGGGTACTTACAGTCTTGGTAATAATGTACTAGCAGCACTCTGGAAACCTACACTTATTTGTAAAAATAAGGGATAGTAAGTGTATCAACTTTATAAAATTGCTATGAGGATTAAACAAGATGCAGCTCTGCACATAATAAGTACTCAATCAGTGTAAGCTATTGTTAGTAGTAATGATAATATACTCCGGAGGAGTACTTGGAAACTTTTATAAATCAAAGTTCCCCTAGATCTCACATTTAGGGGATATCTAGAGGTCTCCTAGATCTCATATCTAGGAGTCTAAGATATTTGTAAGCCTTCAACCACAGTAGGTTTTTTTTCTTTTTTTCTTTTTTCTTTTTTTTAAAGATTTTATTTATTTATTTGACAGACAGAGATCACAAGTAGGCAGAGAGGCAGGCAGGGAGAGAGGAAGGGAAGCAGGCTCCCTGCTGAGCAGAGAGCCCGACGCGGGACTCGATCCCAGGACCCTGAGATCATGACCTGAGCCGAAGGCAGCGGCTTAACCCACTGAGCCACCCAGGCGCCCTTTTTTTTCTTTGATAGATATTAAACTAAGGATACAAAGCAATGATGTCTCTCAAGAAGATTCTTTGTATACTCTAGAATTAAGACTGTTTTTAATGATTACAAGTTCCTACAGTTCTGTTTTGAGAACTCACAGATTGGAAAGCGGTGGAGTAAGGGCAGATTATGATACTCAGAACTGTGGGAGCAATAAATTACATGCAGAAATTCCTTAGGATGCAGGATATGAATTATAGTGCAGGAAGGAGCAGGCCTTCTAAGTGGACTTCTTAAGTTTAGGACCGAGGGATGCGCTGAACCGTAACCAAGGAATTACCTCAAGAAGGGGCCATCCTTTGCTTGTTTCTGTGATTAAACCAAGGAAGCAACCAAGTAAGGAAACGGGATGTCCTTTCATATTAAAACATCACTGATCCTGGCAGAGAGCCATATAATGTAAGGATTTTTTCTCTTACATACACTTTCTGAACTGTTAATTTACCACAGAGGATTTGCTTCTGAAAATTCCTGTAAAACTAATAATCCATTAGGAAATTTTTCAAGCTTCAGAATAAAAAAAGTTGTTTTACATCTGTCTTGAGAGTGGGAAAAAATGTTTATAGGATATTTGCTTCTTAAACAATCACTTTAGGAATTTCATGTCATTTGGTAATAATAGAGATAAAACTATTATTCACCATTTGAATCAGGGATCAAAGAGCAGAAAAGCATGAATAAAATTTCAGTTGAGTCTACATGGATGGTAATGAGTGAAGAAATAACTGAATTTGAATCAACTGAAACTGAATTTAAAGATAAGAGAGTTCTTTCTTGAAGTGACTTTTTATATATACATACAAATTGCATGGTTCCCTTAGGTGCTAATTTTGTTACTTGTAAAATTCTGTCTTTCTCACTTTTCTTCAGGATTGAACGAGGCACCTTACAAGAGATTAGTAAAGGCATCCACAAACATTTCATTACTTTGTGTTATTTGGTTTTGACTGCTTCAATTCCATCACCCTGCTTCTCCTTTTCTGGCTCTTCTGGACATGATAAAGCTTCTCTGGGAGTCACAGAAGCAAAGATATTCTCAACACTGCTCTTGAGGAGAGAAACAAAATTCTCTCCTCTGTGTACTCAGCAGTGTTTCCCTTCAAGGACCACAAAATCAGTCTCTACCCAGTGCCACTCAGAGAGATACACTTTTTTAATCCTTTAAGTGTCAACAGACAAATGGATGTATGCTATTTTAAGTGTATGTTAGGCTGGACATTCTCTTTCATAAAATTCTAAGTCTATCATAAATGTTATATCTTTGGGGAGGGTAAGTTGGGGTTTACTAGAGGAGTTCCTTCACAGACATGAAATCACTGAGAATTTTAGGGATTGTTTTTCATTGTTTTGAAATGGTCCAGTGGATTCCTAGGGAGTCAGATACCCTAGACCAGAGCCTACTCTATTCCTGGTAAGATTCTATAGTAGAAAACCTAACCTAAAATACCACCTGATATCTTTTTAATTTCTAGTAGGTCCTAGAGTTTCTTCGTTGACCTACGCACAACTGTCCCTTTACTGAATTAATACAATTCATGGCTTCAAACACAAGTCAGGGTCAGCCTTTCTCAAGGAAACTGAGCTCTGAGCTTCAGAATGAGATTTTCAGAGCCCATAACAGAGATAATGATCTGAAAACTCAAAGGACATTTGGTTTGTAAGAGTCACGTTTATGAGAAAGACACATTTTAAGGGAATCTAAAAACTTGGTCTGCCTGGGTGTCATTTTAAAACTGAGGCTAAGACTCTTTGGTCTATTAGTTCGATGTTCTTTCTGTGCTCATTGTTGAAGTTCAAGGAATGGGCTGAGGGAAGCAGTTGGAACAAGGCAGAGGAATCGTTGGATTTCCTTTAGCTCAAAGCAGTGGACTGGAATATGGGCAGATGTAGGGCTTTAGAAGAAGATGAGGCTAAGTAGGGAGGCAGAGGTCAGATGGTAAAGTGTCCTTCATGACATCCTAAGGAATTTTGATGTGATTCCAAAGGATAATAGTGATCCATTGAAAGCCTTAATGCTGAGTAACATAGCTGGTTTTCTTTTAGCAAGATTTCTCTGGCAGGGGTGAGGATAATTTATTGAGAGGTGGGTTTTGAGTTATGGTGCTGGGAAGTTAGGAGGGGCAGTAATCCAGAGAGGCACAAAGAGGGCTTATATTAAGACAATGGGAGTGGAGAGGAAAATTTCAAGACAGATTATTTAAGTATAAATTTTCTGAGGCCCCTTGATGGAAGATGTAGGGTAAAGAAGGAACAGGAGGTTCATGAACTGACTCCCATGTTTCTATCTCAAATAGAGGCTGTCCCATTCATGGAGCAGTGGAATTGAGGGCAGACAATGATGTTGGCGCTGTGGAGTGGGGTTGAAGATAGTATGAATTTGGGACATTTTAAGTTTGAGGAGGTGGAAGGAGCTGACCATTTCCATTTGAGAATCCAAACTTGATAGCAGGTAATGCCAGCTCACTCTGATTCAATACTATTTCTAGAGGAGACATCAACATCATCTTTTCAACCAGTATAGAATGGCACACGTTTGTTAAAGTGCTTTGAATTTGTTCGGGACACAGGAATCAGGTAAATATGTCCAATACAATTTCATTCTAGATCTGTGATTCACTGTAAGCCATTCTTAGTTAGGAAAAAATGGATTTGTGTACTTTTCAAGCATAAAAATGATCTTTGTATGACCAGCCTTCATTCTCTTGATTGAGTTCTTAGGGAGGAGTTTTGAATTGGCTTCAAGATCTCATTTAACTCACTTTATAGGTGAGGAACCTCAGCACTCCACCACACCTGCTCCCGGAGGGCATTCTTTAGTTAGGAATTCGTATTTTCCTCTTACCTATGGCTTACCTATTTTTCATCTCTAGTTCTTACTGAATTACCGACCTTCTTCATTCTTTCCTTTTTCCTTCCTTCAATACTTCTTTTAAGCATCCTAGATAACAAGTTCTCACCCAGTGAAAGGTTAGATGATGACAATACATGTCAATAATGTTTGATATCTTCATAGTGAAAAGATATGTTCTCCTCAGGTTATCCTGAGCAAATACCACACTCGATATCCCTCAAAAATGACAAGAGGACCCTCCTTAACCTTTTATTTGTTACCGGAATTCTTGCGCATTGAAAGAGCATGATGAGTGTTTTTATGTCTACAACATGGTGTTGAAGTTGAGTCTGGATGATGTATAGCAGTACTGATATATTTTTTATGCTTCATGTACTAAATTTTTAAAAAGTTACACCTGCAGATTTTTATCTGTGTTCCATCAGCATAAACGCTCCAGGATCAGCACTTTTCAGTTCTCCCATGAAAAGTGATGAGGTCTTGCAAGGGCTAGGGTCATATGATCTGTCTCAGTGCTGTCTTAAACGGTGCCAGAAGCGAGGGCATAAAGTGAGAGCTATTTTGGCCACACTTTATTGAATTCCCTCTCCAGATGCTCTACATATTTCACAGCAGAATTAGCAACAGCGATCACTGTGGAAGATCATAAATGTCCCAACTCCTCTCTCAATGCCCCAACCGGTTCACAGCTACTCCTAGCTGAAGATGAAGACAAACTTATTCCATCCACCTGACACTGCAGAAAGGCCATGCGCTTGAGGGCTGCAGGGTTCCAAGGGGGTAGGAGGGAGGCTAAGGGGAGTATCCTGGGAGGATAAGAAGTCTGGCTTTGAAGTTTGAGACTTTTCCTTGCTCAACATTCTGTGGGTTTTATAGTACCTAAGAGGGCAGCGAATAACCCTCCGCCATGCTTCCTACCTTGAGTCCCAGGCTGGACTTGTCATTTTCATTCCAAACTCACATAATCTTCCCGCAATCTTTTGCATCCAGATCTGTTTTAGCAGGTAATTTGCATAGCCAAACATTTCTTGCAAACTGTCTCTGGGGTGAGTTTACCTGGGAATCTCAACGGTGTCATCAGAAATAAAGTGACCAGGATTTTAGTTTTCATTTAAAATGGAGATCTAGCTCAGCAGTTCCGTCAAAGTGATGTTAATGCACAATCATATTCGTGAGAACCCCTGCCTTGTGGGAGAGCATATTTAGAAGTTTTCCTTTCCGTGTAGCTATTTAAGGTGCGTGGATCAGTCTCCTTAGCATGGCATCCCCTCCAATATAGAAGATGACTGTCAGCAAATATGTGGCAAAGTCAAACGGAATCTTCATTTTTACGCAACAAGGTGGAAATGAAGTCCACAGCTCAACCTTGGGGCTCTGCGAGAGTTCTTATTCTTGGTTATCTGTGTGGTCAACATGACCTAGTGATAACTTTCAGATATATCTCTCAAATATTTATTTTCCTGATCAAGCTCCATGAAAACACTAAGTGAGGCCACTCTCCATCTCCACACCCATCAATAATTTTGGACCTCTAGTACATGGCTTGTCTCTCTAGCATCTTCCCTCTGGAGAAATAGAAATGCCAGGAGATTCATTTATGGGAGTGATGTATGAATTTTAGGACATGTATTTTTTTAAATCCTATGTTTCCTTATTTTCACTGTTAGTGTCTTGGTGCTTAGGCTTTGGAATTAGACTATAATTTTCAGGCCAAAAAACGTCAGATTCTCTACTTATCTTAAGTAGCATTCACTAATTTTCCCCAATTTGGGGGGTGTTATTTGACCATCAAATCTTGGACCATAAGCCTGATGAAAACTGTCACATGAGAAAGCAGTTTTGAGAAGTTCACACAATAATTTCAGCTCCCCACCTGCTCGATCCAGTTGGTGATTGCTAGAAATGAATTGACGGGAGAACAGCCACATTACCAGGTTCAAGTTGATTTGAATCTCATTGCTTCCCATCTTATTTTGGTTTATTTATTTAAAGGTTCAACCCACAGGCTTTGTTCAATTTATAGGGGAAACATGTTCTGCCATTCTTAAATGTCTATAAGAAAAATCATAGATTCTTTGGCCTGGCAATTATCTTGAGAAATTGCCTTCAAGCCGAAACATACCTGTATCAACCTACATGTTTGTATTTTAAGCCTGGAGAAAGGACAATTTCACAGCAGCGCCCAATGCCTAGTCTATGGCCCCTTTTCTAGATCCAGAAAGGATCTTCTCTTCTCTCCTTGAAGGCTTTTGCTTCACATTCAGCACCCAAAGAGTGTGTGTGTGTGTGTGTGTGTGTGTGTGCACGCACACGCATGTGTGCACATGTGCTCCAGCGTGCATGTGTGGGCACACCTACCTTCACCAACCCTCTACGGTTGGTGCCCGCTTCCTGTAATTTCCTACCTTACAGAAACCCTCGTATTCATCATGTACTTGACGGGCAGTTGAAAACACATCCTGGGCTTCTCATCCAGCTCTCTCCTCTGGCCAGGGTTGTGAGGATGTTAATGGCGAACGTGGGGGTGGAGTGAAGCCCCTGTTATCATGCAAGCAATTGCTAACTGTGGACCTCTGACTTTGTAATTTGTTCTTTATGGACTCGCCTGGAGCCAATAAGCAAAATCAATAGTCTTTGCTGAAAAGTAAGCAAGTGCCAGTGTGTTGTGTGACAGGTGAAGATACATGTGCTTACCAGGGGTCAGGGGGCCACAGCAAATTTCTCTCTGACTTCTTTTCAAAAAGCTCAATCCCATTTAGGGAGCATTCGTCATTGGAAAACGTTGCAGCTGGGAATACGAAAGGCGGCTGCTCCTCTTTTCTCATTTAACGATGTTTGTTTTCAACAGCCTGTTCAATAATGTCACTGAGAAGAAATTATGTGAGAAGAATAAAGTGCTTAGAGTCTCTTTATTTATTCATTCATTCATTTCTGTAGAATAACACTAGCTGTTGCTTTCTCATGTATATTCATACAGCGGCGGTTGTCCAAACATTTGTTTGTTCTATTCCTTCCCCAGAAATAGGTAAGTCTCTTTCTATTGCCATGGAATTGATTACCTGTAGTTTAAGTCAGAGGGAAGGTTATATGAGCTGGATGGGAGACATACATATCTCTAAGCCAACATTATGGTAGGGTGTAAATCACCCCAATAATCTGGCTTCTGATAAGATGCCAAGAACCTTTTCTGTTTTCTCCTCAGAACCATCAGACATGAGGCAATTTTGGAGAAGGATATAAAATCAAAGACTAATGAGCGCAAGTGGATTCAAAAGAACTAAAATAAAATGGGCTTTTAATCTTTGATATTTTGTCATGGCATTTCTCTGTTTGGTTTCTCATACTCCCATTTGTTTGACTGATTAGCTCAGAAAACAGAGTTTCACTCTCAAGCGGGATTTCTTAACCTGGTATTAAATCGAAACAAGTAAATAAACGGGATTTTCTTCTCCTTTTCCTATTCAGGGCATTTTGCAGAACCCGCTAAAGACTGTGAACCTGCAAATCTCACAGTAACCTAGCGGGGTGGTCAAAGGAAGAGAGACACTGAACAACAGCCCCGGGGCAGCCCACTGGCAGGGTCTGAGAACCTGGTTTCCTGGGGACTGCCGCCTGCTCCTTTGCCTAGGAAATCCTTCTGAAGGAAAAATTCAATTTAAGACATGTTTATGTAGACTCCAGCTTGACTTTAGTGGTTTTTGTGGTTCATAGTAGTAAATTTGATTGTGTTTTTCTTTGACAACCCATCAGTCCATATTTTGGCAGTGTGTCACGCTGAGGACAAACATAGATGCTTTAAGAATCAAGATGGCATAGCTACTGCTGAAAACAGCATGGAGGTTCCTCAAAAAAATAAACATAGAATTACCATGTGATCCAATAATCTCTCTCCTGGGTATTTACCCAAAGAATATGAAAATACTAATTCAAAAAGATATGTGCACCCCTATGTTTATTGCAGCATTATTTACAATAACCAAATTATGGAAGCAGCCCAAGTATCCATGGGTAAATGGATGAATAAAGAAGATGTGATAAACACACACACACACACACACACACACGCACACCATGGAATATTACTGAGCCATAAAAAGAATGAAATCTAACCATTTACAATAGAATGGATGTATCTAGAGCATATAATATTAAGTAAAATAAATCAGTCAGAGAAAGACAGATACAATTTCACTAATATGTGGAATTTAAGAAGGAAAGCAAAGGAATAGGGAAAAAAGACAAGCAAAAAATAGACTCTGCTGGTTAATAGAGGGGAGGTGGGTGGGGGGATGGGTGAAACAGGTGGAGGGGATTAAGAATGTATTTATGGGACCACCTGGGTGGCTCAGTCACTTAGGCATCAGACCCAGTCATGATCTCAGGGTTCAGGATTGTGAGATTGAGCCCCGCATTAGGCCCCATGCTGGGCAGAGCAGCTTGCTTAAGATTCTCTCTCTCCTTCTCTCTCTGCCCTCCCCCACCTCTTTTTCTTTTCTTTTTAAAAATATTTTATTTATTTACTTGACAGAGATCACAAGTAGACAGAGAGAGTGAGGGGAAGCAGGCTCCCTGCTGAGCAGAGAGCCTGACGGAGGGGCACGAGGGTGGCTAAGTCATTTAACCATCCAACTCTTGATTTTGGCTCAGGTCATGATCTCAGGGTTGGGAGATCAAGCCCTGGGTTGGGCTCCATGCTGGGCATGGATCCTGCTTGGGATTCTCTCTCTCCCTCTCCCCATGCTCCTCCTCTCTTCCTTCCCTCTCTAAAAAAATTTGAATCTGAATTTGAGACTGACATACATACACCAATTTGTCTTTTGTGCCTACAAGTAAATATGTATATGAATACATAAAGCTATATTAAGGTAAGATAAGTTGTTTTCGAATTAAAGGTATATACACAAGCTCCATTTTCATTAGCACATTAGCACATTTATTTTGTGTCTATGTTTATACTATAATAATAAGAAATGGTACAGAAGTCTTTCCTCTAGGGGAATTCAATATCTGTGCCAACAACATTCCCCACCACACTGCCATGAAGTAATTATGAAGGGATGGATATCATTCTCACCTAGAGATACGTAAACTGCCAGAGAGAATGTAAAGTTATACTGTCCAGTGTGGTGGCCACATGTATCTCACCTAGAGATACGTAAACTGCCAGAGAGAATGTAAAGTTATACTGTCCAGTGTGGTGGCCACATGTGGCCACTGAGCACTGGAAATGTGGCTAGTCAAAATTGATACATGATTCGAGTGTAAAATGCACACCCAAGTTTGAAGACACTATTAAAAACGTGAAATATCGCATTCATTATTATTGTATCGACTAGATGTTGAAATGACAATATTTTTGATATGTTGAATTAAATAAAATATGTTATTGAAATCAATTTCATCTGTTTTCTTTAATGTCTTTAAATAGGTCTGCTAGAAAATTTAAGGTCTCCCTTATGGCTCACATTATATTTCTACTGGACAGAGCGGATAAAGGAGCAACTACCCAAGTCTATGTGGGTTGACAGAACCACGTCACTAGAGCCACTTACCCATTTCTATCAGTATCACTTCCTGTTTATATAGGCTATAAGACTGTCACATTTTTGTACATTTTTTTGGGTACAAAAAAAGACATCTAAATGAGTAACAACATATGGTTAGCTATTTTACTTTCATTATGCTTGTAACAAAATAAATTTCTAAATCAAACCAAAAGCTTGTTTGATTTGGTGTTCAGAGTTTTGAAAAAAAAATAGATTCACATGAGCAATCTGCAGCCTTATTTATTGATAGATAGGCACCATCTGCAAGTTTTTCTCAGATTAATAGTATGCACTTACCTATTTGCTATCCTTCTCCTCCTCTGGCCTCCGTGTTGTTCCTTCCTGATAAACCCCAACATCACTCTTGCCTCAGGGTCACTCCAAATGCTCTAAGACCATGTTGTCACATCTGTACATGGTCACAGCTCAGAAGCTGGGATGTAGCTTGATCATTGATCATTGATGATCAATGACATCATAAGTCATAGGGCATGGTTTAACTGATATTTTTTTTTCTTTCTCAGAGATAGGCAAAATAATGCTCCTACCATAATTGAGGTATTTTTAGATCTGATGAAATGTGGTGACTCACACAGAGAAACTTTGTAAGTTACTCCTTTCAGAGCCCTGCCCCAAACACACTGAGCCCTCATGTTTGGGTGGTGCAGATTGGTGATCTGCTCTTGCTGAACACTTGGTGATTCTGATACAGTCCTCTGACCAGCACCTCAAGGAAACACTAATCTCAAGTCCTATTTACCCCATACTAATGATGTCAATTCAATTCATCCACAAAACAACCAGTGAACCGAGAACAATTTTTACTTAGTACCAACATCTTCTGGCACTGAGATCAGGTCATAAGAAATAGGTAAGACCATCCATTTTCCAAGGAGTTGATAACTTGCCCTTCACAATGTGTCAAGATATTTTAAGTTACAGATTTTTAAGATTTTTAAGATTATTAAGATATTTAAGATACAATGTTTTTAAGATATTTAAGATATTTTAACACTTTCCCGAAGTTCAAAAAATTGTATCCCTCCTGTCCAATCAGATGATCAGAAGGGAAGGAATGTCCATGGAGGATTTGGCTTCTGCCTTTGTGAAGAGACAGGGCTGTCTACTGACCTCTCTAGAGGATCAAGTGTCTTGTGGTGAGAAGTGGAGACTTCAGGACCAGGCCCACCACAGTGATGTAATTTGAACATTAGATCTCAAGCAACACGGGAGGTCATGAGTTCCCACATTTGACTTAATTAAGACTTCAGCGGTTATAAGGACCAAAGCCTCTCCTTAACTCCATACCAACCGAGGACAGCAATTTCAGTCACCTTTATGATGTTGACCCAAATTTTTTAAAAAAAGGAAGAAAGAAAGAGAGAGAGAAAGAAAGAAAGAAAAAAGTAATAAAGAAAGAGAGAAAGAAAGAAAGAAAGAAAGAAAGGTATGTTGTGAGGGAGCCTGACATTCCTAAGACTCCTGTGCTCCCCAGGTCACTTGGAGACCTAGGCCAGGAAAACATTACTCTACCATAGCTTCTGTTACATCCTAACCCAAGCCCAGCGGCTTGCTGTAAACCCACCAACCTGCTGAGGCTCTCGAGGGGACATTCAGAGGAAGAGGAACATCCACATTCACAGAAATGGAGCTGGAATTAGAAGCACTCTGGGAAAGCAAGCAGCTATCCTAGATAATCTGTTGAGAGAGCTAAGGAGCCCCTTACGTGCATCCACTGAAGGCTGATTGGAAAGAACTTAGCCTCCTACTCAGGAGAAGTGTTCTCCCTGTTCTGTCACAGATGGTGGAAATTTTCCATTGGAGATTCCTTTGGGTTAAGCTATTTTCTCCTGCAGTCTGCAAATTCACTTAGTACATATGCCATATCAAACTATCATTAATCATCCATGGCTTGAAAGTTGAATACTTAATGTATTCAACCATTAGTTATTGAGCCACTGGTATAGGTCACACCCTGTGCCAGACCCTGGGCAGATAACGTGAAGCAAATGAAGGTACAGCTCCTAATCTCATGGAATTTACAGTCTCATAGTAGAAATGGATATTAACAGAAAAATATGGCAACAGTAAATACGTGCACATAAACTGAGGTGAATAAAAGAATGTTAGTTTATGCACTAGTCACTAGTCACTAATGACAAAAAGATGTTAAACTAGGAGGTCAAAGAAGGAAAGCTTCCTTGAGGAAGTGACCCTTGAATGATATCTGAAATAGAAATATAGACAGATAGGAACTGATGAGGTAAAGAAGGGAGGCAGTGTTTGGCCCTAACTAGAGTAGATTTCGGCCACCTTGAAGACTTCTTTTATTTGATAGTATTTCTTTTTTATATATATATAAGATTTTATTTACTTATTTGACAGAGAGAGAGAACAAGTATGTAGAGAGGCAGGCAGAGGGAAGAAGCAGGCTACCCACTGAGCAGGGAGCCAGACAGGGGGCTCAATCCCAGGACCCTGGGATCATGACCTGAGCTGAAGGCAGATGTTTAACCAGCTGAGCCCCCCAGGAGCCCCAGTAGCTTTTCTTATTGGCAAATCAAGGAGGATGGTACATGTGCTGGAACATAAAAATATCTTTGCTAGATTATTTCTAGTGTGTTTATGAAATAAAACTTTGTAAATTTATTAAACTTAATAATTTAATGATAGGTAGAGAATAGAATTTATTTAAGGGGTAGAGAATAGATCAATCTTAGACCA
This sequence comes from Enhydra lutris kenyoni, assembly GCF_002288905.1. Lineage (NCBI taxonomy): Eukaryota > Metazoa > Chordata > Mammalia > Carnivora > Mustelidae > Enhydra > Enhydra lutris. Next base: position 19,319,855 of record NW_019154109.1, on the reverse strand, counting down.
TTGAAATCTGCAGATAATACATATATTTATTTTAGAAAACATTTTATTTTCTTTTCTGAGCCAGAGTTTTCTGGAACACGTGTAAATAACTTGTGTGTGTGTGTGTGTGTGTGTGTGTGTGTGTGTGTGTGTGTGTGTATGTGTCCCACTCCTAGTACAGAAGCTGCTACAGTAAGAAATGACTGGCTATCAGGAGGGAGAATAAAAACCCAGAATGGAAAGGATGCAGGAGTTGAGATAACACGTTCTCCACGGTGGTAGGTGAAAAAGTCAAGATTGAAGGGAGAAGGAAAAATATGAAATTCAAAGTCACTAATGGTTGGACAGCATGAAACTTTCCAAGTGGTGGAAACTGAGACCATCAAGTCATTGGTGCTACCTGTACATCTCCTGAATAGGGCTATACGCAAAGACTTGTTTGTTTTTTCCCTCAATAAATTGAATTGGCCTAAATTATGAATGGCAAGTATGTTTCATTTTACAAGACAAGTCCTGTGGATCAAAATCACATGCTTAAGAGTTGAGTTTAGGATATAGAAACCACTGTATCTGGGTTTAGCAGGAAAGAGCATCCTAATTGATTAGCAAATCTATCACAGACTAGGGAGTGGTGGCGGCATAGTTTGTGTATCATGGCTTTCTATTCCTCCCTGCTCTAAAATATCCCTGCTCACATTCCCCTTTGGCCACCTAGAGCTACGGCAGAAGACCAGGAAAAGAAAACCATTTTTTATTTCTTAAAAAATTATTACAGAAGAAATATTCGTGTATCAGTACTTTCCCCCCTTTTAATGATTTTAGAGAAGAAATAAAATCAGCACACAACAAAGGCAATTTTCTTAACATAAAGTTGAAAGTTCCAAAGAAATTTGCATTTCCAGTGCTGGGAAGTGTCAGGTCTTTTTTTGGATTCAAATCCCTGTATGTCACACCAGGGCAAGAAGGGTAATGTTTATAACATCTGAATCTCTGAACCAGTGAATAAAAGATATCAGTGTTACTTAGCTGAGACATGAATAAATATTCATAACAATGGCACATGCATAGCTAATTGAATGACTTTTGTTAATATTAAACTAGATATTCATGGACATGTGCCTTTTTCTATAATGAAAATACTGCCTTGGGCTAGTTTTGTTTTTCTTGTCGAGAACAATTTATGTGCTTTCACCGAAATGAATATAAACTCCTATTCTCATGACAAAAGAATTCACCATTAATTTGAGGAAAGAATTTCTTTATTCCCTTTGTGGTATACTTTATTGAAAAAGCAAACTCTAAACCTATCTTGAAATTTTGGTTCATGCATTATGTTTAATTTCAACAACACATTCAATGTCTATAAATAGAGATTTCTAGAATTATTAGGACCAGATGTATTGTTATCAGGTCCTTAAGAGATTTTCTTTCGATTAATTTAAAAAGTAGTAAAAACAAAGCAAAGCAAAAAAAAATTCCAACTTGGCTGTTTGTGTGAGCTGGGACCTACTATTTTGCTCCCTTCCTCAATCTTTTGTTTCCTCGTCCTTTTTCTTTCTCGCCTTCATTTCTCCTTATGTGCCTGGCAAGGGCTATTAGTTAGCATTTAATCTCTCTCCTTGATAGCACCCTGAGATCTTTGTGGAATGTGAGCTCTTCTTTATTGTGACCAGCCCTAATTTGGGGACCTGTATCCACCCTCTCCCTAGCACTGGCATCATCAAGGGGGCTGGCAGTGACCTAAGTCTGACCAGTTAGATACTCTGTCTGAGATCTTTGAATGTTAAGCAGGGTAGATGAGGCCAAAATGAGCTCCTGGAGGTCTTTCCTTGAGCAGTGGTGGTGGCAAGTGTCCTGACCAGCCTGTTTCTGCTAATGAGATGATCACTCAGTTTCATGCTTTCTAACCTCTGAGCTTCCCTGGTTTCTGCTCATTGACCAGCTTTTTCCCCTACCTCCAACACATTTAATGAGTTCTCCAATATCCTTCCAACAAATGCACTTTATCGTAAGGCAGCCAGTCTAAGAATCCAAGAAACCCTGATACACACTCATTTATTTCCCATTCCGCTCTCTATTAAGTGATGGCATTCATAGCCCAGCAACTGAGGTTATACTTGTTAAACTTGTTAGTTTGCCAATACATTGATTCATCCCCTAACGTGTCAGGCCTGACGTGACCTGACAAAAAATGTCTGTGACCTAATACTCTGCACAGGGGTATATAAACTGCATAGTGTGACCCAAGGGTTTCTTCAATTCACAGTCACTCTGTAGTGATGATAATTGAATTGAACTTAAAGCTGTTGAAGTAACTAGACTTACCATGTCAGAGCCTCAATGTCACTCATTCGTTGTTTTCAAGGCTTTGAAAACTCACTGACAATATATAAAGACCTTAAAATATACAAAGGTTGCTGTATGACCCACTACTTGGGGCTTGCCTGTAGAACTTATTCTAGGGCAATAATTTTCCAAATTGGCTGGTAATAAAATTACTTAGGGTCTTCTCTACAATCTTAAATTAGGCATCATGACCCAGTGTTTTGAGCCACTAGGTCTGAGATAGAATCATTATTAACCAAGGCGTAAAATCTAAAGAGAGGGGCGCTATAGCAGAAGACCCAAAATGAGGTGATTTCAGTAATTCGGAGGAGAAATTTTGAAGTTTCCAATTTAAGACAATAATAATAGGAAATGAATAGGAAGGAATAGATTTGAAATACATGTAGGAGGTAAAATAAGCCAGCCATACTTATGATTAATTAATCATATTAACCATGATTATTTAATCATATTAATTATGATTAATAATATCACAATTAAGTATGATATTAAGTAGGGTTGAAATAAAATATGGTCAAGCATGAATTTTAGGTTATTAGTTTATATAACTGGGTGGATAGTGTCTCATTTTTGAGACAGAAATAATGAGGGAGAAGGAAATTTAGAAAAAGGTATACTTGGACTAATGGAGTAAATGCCTTTGCATGATGTCCAGAAAAATGTTCAGTGTGGAAGGTCAGTCTGAAGCTCAGGTTACAGATAATGTCTAGAGATACAAGTGCGAGCACTAACTGCATTCAGGTGGTGGTTCTAATCACAGGAGGATAAGATCGTTCAAGGAAGGTTTGGGAAAGGAAGTATTGAGTCAGGATTAATCTTTTTGGAACACAATCAGTTAAGGAACATTAGAAAAGTAAAGCCAGGTTGAGGTCTGAGGTGAAATGTCCAGAAGAAGTAGGAGAAGAAGAGGCAAGTACAGACAAAGGCGAGAATACTGTGAAAGAGGAAGCAGTCACCCGTGTCACTAAGTGAAGGTCCACCAACATAAAGATCAAAAAATGCCAGTTGAGTTTGTGGAAGTGCTCAATATTTTTTTGACCAATACTGTTGGGTGAAATTTTGAGAATAAATGTCAGGTAGAAGTGGGTTGAAAAAAATCAATGAGAAGTAGACTACACATGGAGGCAGTTTTTTTTGAAGAATCATCAGGTATTTTATTCAGTTCAGATATTTCATTCCATGTATAGGCCACTCTTGGGTTCCTGTAATGGCAAGTGCTCAAATTCAGGGTAATTCAGTTAGAAACTGCCCTACAAGGTCCAACTCTGTGGCAGAGATATTTAGCTGTTCAAAAATTCATGCTCCCCCTTTCCTGGTACAGGCTTTTTTCTGATTGACTGCTGTGGGGCCCACAGTCATTTCTAGAGGCCTTTGTATTTTGGTGTGGCCATAAGACTAGACCTCACCAATGTAATAAGAGGGAAGTGATATTGGTCACTTCCTGTCTGAGGCTTTTAAGAGGCAAGACTCTCTATTCTTTCTTTCCTTTTCTATCAGGTACATGTAGAGGATTTCAAGGCTCAAGGTCACTATGTGCACAAGATGAAAAGAATCTGTGCATCTAGATCTCTCAAGGGGAAAACTACCAGCCAACCAGGAACAACTGCATTGAGATATTATGTTATGTTACTGAAATTTTGGTATTTGTTTTAAGAGCTTTAATACAAGCCATATCTGAGCATGATAGGGCTCAAACTTGTAGATAATTGACTTGAATTTTTTAATGTTTTACATATATGACTCTATTAGGATGATAGAAATTTATGTCATAACATTCATTTGAAAGTAAACCTGTGTCCTCATGGTCCATCTTCAAATTCATTGTTTACAAACTTTAGTCATTTAAAGTTTTAGTGTTGCCGTTCAAAGGTAACAAGTGGTGTTAAGCACTAAATTAACTAATCAATTAACCCAATTCAGAAAACAAATTAAGATAATCTGGTATATAAAATGCTACTCCTTCCACTAGATGATTAAACCTTAATGATCCTGCAGTTATTATTTTCCTTGTGGATTACACTAAGAGATCTTCAAGCCATTATTCCTTCTCAGGTAATTGTTTGATAGTACGTCTATATACTAAAAAAGAATAGGAATGAAGGTGTGATGTTCCTTTTTCTTAAATGCCATATTAAAAATAATGCAGTTGTTGTTTCTTTTTTAAGATTTATTTATTTATTTATTTATTTGACAGAGAGATCACAAGTAGGCAGAGAGGCAGGCAGAGGGAGAGGGGGAAGCAGGCTCCCCGCTGAGTAGGGAGCCCAACACAGGGCTGGAGCCCAACATGGGGCTCGATCCCAGGACCCCAAGATCATGACCTGAGCCAAAGGCAGAAGCCTAATCGATTGAGCCACCCACGTGCCCCAGGAATGTAGGTTTTTGCTTTGGAGCCAGGATGGCCACCTATGACTCTGGTCTTCATAAGGGTATGTGGTTGAGGGGCAAGTATGGCTAAAATTCTCTTCTGCTCCATTGGCAGACCATGGGCTATACAAAGGCTGTGGCCATGCAGAAGAAGATGGCATCTTTTTCTAATTTGCACAATGGCAACATGTAGGCTAGCATAGACCCTTGAGAGGGACACGCTCCTCTCCTCTTACTCTTAGAACTCATTACATACACATACAGAGAAAGCTACATTTTTATTTTTAATGACTTCATAGATTTGGTTAATGGACATATTGGATTACTTTCAAATATTTGCTCTTACAGACAGTACTGCATTGAATATCCTTATACATATGTGTGAGGATTGCTTTAGGATAAATTTGTCAAACTGATATTGCTATATCATTGAGTGAATATATTTGTAATTTCAATAGGTACTATTAAGTTACAACTCCATAAATGCTGGGTTAATTTACAGTCATACCAGCCATGTATGGGAGTGCCTGTTTGCTCTCATCTCCAACAACCAGTGTGCTATCTGACTTTTGATTTCTACTAATTTGATAGGTGAACAGCCCCGTCTAGAGTTGTTTTATTTTGAATTGTTCTTATTATGAGCATGGGATCTTTTCATGTGATTGAAAACTAATTTATGTCCTATCCAGTGCACTTTTTATTTGTATGGTAAACCTTTGTAAATTTTTAAATTTTCTTTTTCTTTTAAAATATTCATTTATTTATTTTAAAAAGAGAGACAGACAGAGAGAGCATAGGAGTAGGGGGAGGAGCAGAGGAAGAGAGCGAATCCTCTAGCAGAATCCCCACTGAGTGTGGATCCCAACACAGAGCTTGATTTTAAGACCCTGAGATCATGACCTGAGCAGAAATCAAGGGTCACTTAACCAATTGAGCCACCCAGGTGTACTTAAATTCTTTCATTTTCAATTTTTTTTTTTTTTGTCAAACTGTTTTAAGTGTGTGTTTATATGTTATATGGTTGGATTTTACATTGGGTACAATTTGAGAGCCTTTATCTTTTTTTTTTTTAAAGATTTTATTTATTTATTTGACAGACAGAGATCACAAGTAGGCTGAAAGGCAGGCAGAGAGGAGGAAGCAGGCTCCCCGCTGAGCAGAGAGCCCAATTCGGGGCTCTATCCCAGGACCCTGGGATCATGACCTGAGCTGAAGGCAGAGGCTTTAACACACTAAGCCACCCAGATGCCCCAGAGAGCCTTTATCTTTTAATAGGAAATCATATACCATTTATATTTATTGATATGAAATATACTTTTCAGTTTTATGTTACATTTCTGTTATTTTTATCCCTTTTCAAATCTTTCATTGTGTTTCTATGTTTTTTATGCTCTTTTTTAATACGTTTCCCCCTGCATGTCTGTATTCTATTTTCAATCTTCTAGTGATATAATTTACAGCTAAAATGTATAAAATACAATAAATCTTATATCTTTAGGCAGTATTTACTGTCTCCTTACATCAAGCAATGGTAAAATTCAAATAGTTATATTTTTTCCTCCTTTTCTTGTCCTGTCTTCCCTGCTTTTTTACTAGTCTTCCTGGGAGCATTTTTTAAAATTGTTTGCATACAAACCCTCATCTCAGGGACCGCTTCTGCAGAATTCCCCTAAGATGGCTGGTACCAACAGTGGTCCAACATAGCAGACTCTGGGGACCAGACTCTGGAATTAGCTAATCAATGGCCACTTGAAAACAAAGGCCCTTTTATTGGTGCCAGGTGGAATAGTATCTTCTTGTCATTAGCATGCAGTTACTAAGATTTTCACCTATTTTAGTTTGGACTGGCATACAGAGGGCAAGGAGGCTCTGATTCATACAGCATCACTTTCATTTAAAAAGATACGAGAAAAATTGTGATTACGAGAACTGTGAAAGTGGTTGATGGTTTGTTGAATGCTGTTAATGCATCCAAGAGAGACGAATATAGGATGAGGGCAGTCAATTACCAACCTAAGATACAGTAGGAAAGCCAGAAGAACTTTAAGAGTCTTTATTTTTTAAAAAGATTTCATTTATTTGAGAGAGAGAATGCATGAGCCAGAGAAGGGGCAGAGAATCTGACTCCCTGCTAAGCAGGGAACCCAACATGGGACCCTATTCCAGGACCCTAGGATCATGACCTGAGCCAAAGGCAGACGCTTAACCCACTGAGTCACCCAGGTGTCCTTTAAGAGTGCTTAAAGAGGCCTTCACATCTTTCAGGCAGAAGAAAGAGAATGCTGAAGACCAGGCACTGGGCTCTATTAAAGGAGTAATAAAATTTAAGAAAAGACTGAACTTAAGGACCCTAGCAAATACCCGACACCGAAATCAGAGCCCTAATAAGGAAGGAGAGGAACAATGAAATTCAAGATAGGTACATCTGAGTGGATATGCTCTAGAGTCTAATGAATCCTCTGGACCTGCAATATTGCCAGCTCTTGCTGTCTAGAGGATAATCTTCCCCTTCATGCTTGGAGATTATTGAAAGTCTTGAACAAGACAGATGCATTGAAAAATAATATCTGCTACCCTTGTGATCTCCCCTTACCTTTCTTCCTGACCTTTCTTCCTACCAGTAGATAAATAACTAGCCTCAACATGACTTAACTGAGGAAATTTGGGTTTTATTAATGGAAGAAGAACTTATTTGCTAAAAGATCTATAGGACATGGGTAATATGTGTTCTCAGGTTTCTAGGAGAAGGATGCCTTGAAGTAGATATTGAAGAGGCCAGACCAAGATGGTGGGTAAGGAAGAGTTTATTATTACAGGGACTCTTTCCTGTGACTCAGTATTTAACACTCTGGCATGAACACCTGGAGCTGGTCCCAATATGCCACTGGAATAGCTCCTAGAAATTTGGAACAAATAATGACCTGGCAGAGTATTGAGAAAAGGATCAAAAGATTTAGAGGTATAGCATGACCATTCCTCATAAGGCCTAGAGGGAAGTTCCTTCACTAAGGCAATGAAGAATGTGCTGGACAGTAGTGTTTCACATTATGGTTAATTTCAGTAGTGGATGAGAAAAATCTAGAATAGGTGGTAGAAGAGGGAGATAATAAGGTGCCATCACTTTGGGAACAACTGCAACCCTAGAGACTGTAGCTTGTTCAACTAACTGTCAAACTTACAATCTTTGCTCAGAAATTTTGAGTCACTGTCACCTTCAAGAATTTTTACTAGAATGGAATGAATAGGAAATATGAGAGGGTTGAGCAGGGCAAGGGGTAGACTGTAACAGAAGATATTAATGCTTTGCTCAGATCCTCTCATGTTTCTTAGGATATTTTCTGTATATAACCAACAGTGCCTCTACCAACGACTTCTGTGTGCTTGATTTTTTTTTAAGAGTTTGTTTATTTAAGAAGAGAGCAAGAGAGAGCTTGAGCAGAGGGAGTTGCAGAAGGAGAGAGAGAAGCAGATTCCCTGCTGAGCAGGGAGCCCAATGCAAGTTTCCATCCCAGGACCCTGGGATCATGACCTGAGTGGAAGGCAGATGTTTAACTGACTGAGCCCCCCAGGAGCCCAGACTTCCATGTGCTTTTAATGTCTGGAACTTGAAGCTCTTTTTTGGAAGACTGCCCTCAGGCTACTTGAACTGCTTTACTGTGAAACATATATGCTTGGCACTTGGGTCTCCCCCAAACTGGCCTGTGACAAATGACTAACAGACATTGGAATGTGAAAGTCCAGCTTCCTTGTCTCCATTTGGGACAATCCTGAGGCTTACTTTATTCTTGAGAATTCTCCCAAGGGATTGTGTTGAAGCCTAAGCTCTGTAACACTTTGCCTGACAGCACACCTGGCTTCCTTCCTTTCCCTGTTCTGTTGATCACTTTCTGACTGACCTCTTCTGGAAGCACTTGCTGAATCAATCACTTACACCAGGATCTTCCTATCAGGTCTGCTTCCGGAGAACCCAGTCTAAAACCTCAATCCTTATTGCCATGTATTGTTGATGGAAGTAAATATCAGTAAGTCTTTTTGGACAGAAGCTTGGCAATATTGCCAAAGACAGTCAATATGCTTTAAAAATGTGTTGAAAAACTTTTGAACTCTCCACCCTATATAAATATTTATACACCGTTAGGTTTAATGCAGTGTGGTTTATAACAGTATTGAGGAAGAATGAAAACAATCTAAATAGTAACAGGGGATTTAGTAAGACATGATACATTCACATCATTGAATATTAGTGATCAGAAACCAAATTATTTAAGAAAAAAGAAATAATGAAACACAAAAATTTCTTCCTATTCGTTCAGGTTGGTCTTCCCCATCCAACTTGTCTACCTGATATCTTCTATTATGTAGAGACTAGTTCGTTTGTAAATCTTAGAGTGTTTTAGGAGGCACTTTTAAGTCATCTGGTAGTTAAGTGGGAACAAAACTGCACTTGGAATGCCAAAATCTTGATTCATATCCCAGTTATTCTATTTATTACCTATGTGAAGCCTTAAGTAAATCACTTTGCTTTTATGGCTATGAGGAAAATTTGTGTTTCTTCCATTATAAGGACAATAAACAACTGGGGTTAATCAACAAAAGGATGTGCTGGCTTCATTGCAGTAAGAGTCAGTAACTAAGACATATAGAAAATATGAGCCCCAACTAAGTGGTAACATTATCCAAAGGCTTAATCAGAGGATCTAAGGTGAAGCCTAGCAGCAGGGTTGTAAACATTGAATATTTTCCTCAGGAATGTCTAAGTCCATGTGACGGTGTGGGTATAGGAAAGAATGATTGGCGTCACTCAATATGCATTCTTTTCTTCTTTCATAGTAATAGAACTACTGATTTGGAAAGAAAATAAAGACTGCATTTCTCAACTTCCTTTGTAGTTGAGGGTAGCTATGTGATTATGTTCTCCTCACAGGATGCAAGTAAATATAATGTGCACTTTCCTGGTGGAGACTTCAAGAGAAGGGTTGTTCCCTTTCCTCTTCTCATCTTATAGTTGCGATGTGGACATGGTGGCAAGCCATCTTGAACTATGCAAAAGAAGGCAATGTCCTAAGAATATTTTGATTTGTAAGTATTTTATAAATACTGATTGTTAAGATGCACAGATTCTGGTACATAACAGGAACTCAGTAATTATTAGTTTATTTTTCTGTGAGTCTGCCATCACAGACTACAACAGGCTCAGTGGCTTAAACATCAGCAATGTATTTCTCACAGTTCTGAGGACAAAAATCTGAGATCAAGATGTCAGCCAATACAGTTCCTTGTGAGAGCTTTCTTCCTGGCTTGCAGATGGTCACCTTCTCACTGTGTCTTCACATGGCCTTTGCTCGATGCATATACAGAGCACTGGCATCTCTTCTTCTTCCCAAAGACCCCCAGTCCTTTTGGATTAGGGCTTCTCCCTTATAGTCCTGCTCAACCTGAATTTCCTCGATAAAAGTCGTGTCTCCAAATATAGTCAACATTGAGTATAAGAACTTCACTGTATGAATTTTGGAAGGACACAGTCCAGTCTTTAATAATTTATCTCATTCATCAGTCAGCACCTTTATATGTAATTATTATAAGGAAGGGACTTATTAGTTGATGGGGAGATTCCCAGTAATAGACCACACGAATTTCCTAAACACTGATATATACTTATTGAGTCATTTATGTTGGATGTTCTGACAATCATATTCTGGTTCTACATCTCTCTATAAAGTTTTGACTTCAGTAGTATCTTGTGAGGAATTTGGTTTTAAATAAATTAAGTCTATATAATAAGTTTGTCTATAGGATGACAAAGTCATCATACTATTCTTTCTGTTCCTATGTTTGTGTTAGCATAAAATGTTGAAGTTGGCTAGGAGTCATGTTTAGAAGCTTTTGTCTTTCTCTTTTTCTGAGTATGTGCTTTGGCTGGACTCTAATCTCTGCAAAGGCAGGGAGGATTTATTCCTAGTTCATCAATGACACTTAATAGGTGCTCAAAAATATTTATGAATAAATAAGTCTTGATTTTTCTTCTCTGTCTAGATTACATGCTCTCAGGTTCTGTCTTATGCTTCTTTTGATCTTCTATATCTCACTCAGTGCCTGGCATACTGATGGTCCATCCAGAAAATCCTTTGGAAGGTTGAGTATACGTGACAAATGATCTAATGGAATTTTTTTTAGAAGTCTAATTGGTAAGACTCTTTGTCTTCAAGTAAAGAAGACTTCTTTTTTTTAAGTATGTACATTTCATAGAACTCATTGCTTAATTTGGCCACAGGAATATTAAGCTATGACCCTTTCTGAGTTGTTCTCAAAAGGTAAAATACAAAAAAATAGCCAACATGTTAATGTTATTTACAAAGAAATTCTTTTCCAAGGAGGCAGTTTGTCTTCTAATAGAACATTTGTCCAATTTATGCTAATACTTCTGTGATTATTACAGTGAATTTTTAATAGAAAAATCCTAAAATATCTTTAATTCAGAAAATAAGGACCAGAAGTGGAGGCACAATCACAGACTCCACCACAGAATGGGAATTCAGTTTTTAGGGATCAATGCACCAAGCACTGTAGAAAGGGCGTGGGAGAGGAGCTTGGGAAGGGGCATGAGGTAGAGAGGGGTGGATGTGGACATTACATGAAAACAGAGATAGGACCGGCCTCAATAAAATAGAGAAAGAATATTTCCATAATTTCCTCAACACTGAGGAAGAATCTTTTCAACTTTAATGTGAAGAATTAGAAAGCCCATGGGAGTTATGCTCATCACGTAGCTGTGTGAAGCCCAGCTCGGTACTTCTATTCATTCAAGTCCCTTCCTTAAAATAACACACACACACACACACACACACACACACACTTCTTGGACCGCACAGGTCCCTTGGATACTGTCTGTCTCTCCTTCTCTTGGCATCTATGTGTATTCTATGTTTGACACCACTAGTAAGCACCTCTTTGTCCTTCAACTCCAGCTCTGTTGTCACCTTCTGACAGGAGTATATTTGACCTCACATTGGGCAAATCCCCCCATTATGTGGCCTTATGGCCTCATGCCCTTGTTCTTTTTAAAACTTAGCACGACTGTAACTTCACGTATTTGTGAATGACAATTTGATCAATATCTATAACTCTAGACTGTCAGCTTCACTAGAGCAGGAATAGCATCTGTTTATTATTAATTATTATTGACTGAATACTTGTATCCCCCCCCCAATTTTGTATATCAAAGCCCTAATCCCCAGTGTGATAGTATTTGGAGATTGTTTCTTTGCGACGTGATTAGATTTAGATGAGGTCTTGAGGGGGAGGCCTCCAAGATGGGATTAGTGCCCTTATAGGAAGAGGAAGAGACCGGATCTATCTCTCTCTCTCTGCCATGTGAGGATGCAAGAAGGCAGCCAACTGCCAAGTTGGGAAAAGAGCCCTCATCAAGGACTACATCTACCCAGACCTTAATTTTGGACTTCTCAGCCTCCGGAACTGTAAGAAATAAATATCTGTTGTTTAAGCCACTCAGTCTATGGTCTTTTGTTATAGAAGCCCGAGTTGACTAAAACTAATATTATTACTACTGCTATTACTGTTTCTATTTCCCAGTCACTAACAGTTATTGGAGGGAAAAAAAAAAAATGTCACTAGGAGCAGGGAACTATGAATTTTGAGCTAGTCCCAGACCCTAAACATCTGCGTGTGCCATCTGAAGGTTATTCCAAATATTTAGGCTTTGCAGTGCATTGACATTTTGTGACACTTTTTGAGGTTGGCAGCCAGCATGACTATAGATTTCTTTTATTATGCACCTGTGGCTCCTTGATTTGCTATGTTCCTGGGCTGCTGTGAGCAGCTCTCTCCATGTCAAACTTTCCCTTAAACAGCCTGTTTCTCATGATGACTAGATAAATTGTGGATGTTGCAAATGTACTTGGGCCTTACTGGCTTTCCTCCACACAAGCTGCTTCCAGGGGTTCCTTCCATTTCCAGAAGGGAAGTTGTTGTCAGTCTCCTTAAGGCTGAACCTGGGCAGCATTGTGTCTAACGCAAATCTCTTTTCTAAGGCTTAGAAAATCGGTTGCTTATCTCAACCGATTATGTATTTCTGTCTCTTATGAGCCAGCTGCCAACCACGTCACACTGACTGCTGGGGAATTGGAGAGACTTGCTGAGTGGGAATGAATAGGAGTTTGCCAAGTTCACAGCTCACCCTGATGTTTGGTGGAGACATTCAGCACACTTTGCACAGTATCCCAGCTCCCCCCGTTGTTGTTGGGATGGCAACTCATTCCTTCCTTGCAGGGGAGAATTCAGTGAACCAAAGCGCATGTTCACCAAACCTCCATCTGACCAGGTGACAGATTTCCTCTGGACACATTTCTAGAAGCCAATGGTGGGTCTCATGGAACCTGAGGCCTTCTTGGAGTTGGGATGTCTCATTTGAGTATTTGCCACAACTTCTTTGGATGTCATCTCTCCTCCTTTCAGAAAAATGCAGGGGCATTTTGAGGTTTGCCATTAGGGGCCACACGGCTCTGACCTCCACCGTGCCTCAGTGCGTATATAACCTCTGGAGAGAACAATTTAAATGCACCATTAATTCCCTGATGGTCACGAGTCGCTGTATCCTCTGGGGCTTAAGTGGCAGGGCGATTGGCATTCACTTTCTCATGATTTAGCAATGAAGCCAACAAGCTTTGGCTCTGACTTTTGATCCTTCTCCCCAGTCTTAGCCCTGATCCAATTTGTTATTATTATTTTTTTTCATGAGAACTTTCTTCAGCTTCACATACTTGAGCGCCAGTGCTTGGACACAAGTTTCATCTTTTTGCCTCCTGTAGAAGGCGAGTGTGTAAGAGGAAGGACAGGGTCTTATATCCATCTATAGTCCTAGTACAATGCCTGGAAGATTGTGGGTGATCGGGGCATAGGCAGAACTGAACAAAATTAAAATTTTAAGTCTTCCCAAATCAAGGCTCTGTATAACCTTACTGTATTATTTCGATTCCTTTAACGGGACATTAGATACCAATTATTATTATGATGATATCATTTTCTCCGATGTTGTGTTGGTCATTACAGAAAGTTTTATAGATGTAGTTTTGCTGCTATAGAAATACAATATAGAATAAAATATATAAATACAATTCAAGATGGGTAGTTTGCTCTGAGCTATGTTGCCAGAAACATAAGAGAGTAAAGAGCATTAAAACAAAGTGCAAGTGGTCAGGTCATATTAAGGTCATGGGGGCATGTTTGAAGTGGGTTCTGGTCGTATTTAGGTGGTGAGGGAGATGTTTGAAGTCTTATGTATACACATGGGACATGGGGAGAAGAGTAGCTAGGAGGGTTTCTTGCTAACATTGATCCCCAAGGTGGGAAGCACATCACACCTCTCCAGGAGACACCTTTCACATTGTGTGGGCTATTGAATAAAGCCTCCTCTGGTGCCCCCTTTCTAGAAGGGGTCTACCCTCTCTCTGGAATCATTAAAGTAAAGCTTGGAAGAAACAACAGAAAGTATCTAATCCACCTTCCTCATTTTACAAATGAGGAAGCTACCACCCAAACAGGTTAATGACCTGTCTACAGTAACGTGGCCAGCTGCTAACAGTTATCATAGAGTTAAATTTCTGAAATTCGAAGATAATATACATTAAGCTCAGAAGAGAACCTGACACCTGGGATTCATAGTGAGCTTAATGGTGACCCCAAAAGATAGGTCCATGTCTATATCTTCAAAACATGGACATGTTACCATTTGGACAAAGGGTCTTTGCAGATGTAATTAAGTTCAGGGTCTTGAGATGAGATCATCCAGACTCCTTGGGGGTGGCCCTAAACCCAATGACAAGTATTCTTACAAGAGACAGAAGCAGAGATGACAGGGGTAGCAGAGGAGGAAGCAGGTGACAACAGAGGCAGAGGCTGGAGTGGTGTCTCCACGCACAATGTCAACAAGCACCAAAAGCTGGAAGAACTTCTCTCCTAGATCCCCCAGAGGGAGGGGGCCCTGCTGGCATCTTGATTTCGGACTTCTGGACTCCAGATCCATGAAAGAATATATTCCTGTTGCTTTCATTCCTCAAGTTTATGGTCATTTGTTACAGCAGCCAGAGAAGTGTCATACACTGGGTATTAAAGAAATAAATTCTATGCATTCCTTGTGTTGTCCCCTTCTTCCCTCTGCATCAGGATGTTCACAGATGACGTGTAATCATAAGTAAATGGCAGTTAGAGTTACCGGAACCCCCCACTCAGCACCATAGCCTCCCTGGGATCCAGGATAATGTAGTGAGGACAGAGACCAGTTTGGCTCATTGAATCTTCGGGAATTTTATTGATCTCATGATGCTTACTGGCATCTTGGGAGCAGGCAATAAAATATCACAAGTCCAGTTTCCAGGAAGAAATTTTCATAACAATTTATATGTTTTCTGCCCCTGTTCGTGTTATATGATCAACTCACCCCACCCCCAATTACTGTAACAATGCACATCCCATACCACGCTACAGATGATTTCTTAGGAGACTTGGAAGAAATAAACATGCAATTGTGATCTCAGCTTCCAATTCAGAGAAGCTTATGAATTGAGATCTCATTTTTAGCTGTTGTTCAGGAACATTTGGCATCATGTGAAGAAGGTACCAGCTCCTAAACACTGGAAAAGTTGCCAGATAGATCTGGGCACTCTCGACATCCTGGCATGCAATACATATGTGTCCTCCCCAGTGTCCGGCCTCATCAACAGACAACACAAATATACAAACACGGAAATCATATATGCCCCAGAAGGGGAAAAGAAAGGGCACCACTTCCATTGCAAAAATTCTAAGGTGAAAGGGAATGCTGGCCACCCCCAGAGAGTCCTGTAGAAAAGGAGATACCAAATCTTAAAGAACAGTAAATGTTTTATCCAAGGAGAGCAGAGTGCAGAATAGTCCTGAGCAGTCCGACTGCAAAACCTGTCTCCTTAGACTGGGCTGGTACCGCTTAACAGTTCTGAAAGAGAACATGGTCTCCCTTGTTAAAACTAGCAGCCACTGCCAGAGAATGGGCTTCAGAAGAAGAGGGAGGCTAGGGTCTAAGAGGTGGTGAGAAATGACAGACACTTTGACATAACTCCCGACTAATGCCTGCTCAGTGAGCCCCCCAGCTGCCATTACCACGAAAATCAAGATATTCCAGAAAATATCAGTTGTTTTAAATTTTCTTGGTCCTGCCTTGTGGCATGCAATTCTCCATAAAAGGACCGTTTGAAAAAACTGTCTGTCAAGAAATTCCATGGGGCGCCTGGGTGGCTCAGAGGGTTAAGCCTCTACCTTCGGCTCAGGTCATGATCCCAGGCTCCTGGGATCAAGCCTCACTTTGGGCTCTCTGCTCAGCAAGGAGCCTGCGTCTCCCTCTCTCTGCCTGCTTCTCTGCCTACTTGTGATCTCTGTCAAACAAATAAATAAAAAATATTAAAAAAAAAAAAAGAATTTCCAACACCTTAGGTATGAATGAATGAATGAATGAACTAATGGACCTAACAGTGTTCCTTTTTTGATTGTGCACAGGAGTTTGTTCCTTGTGGCTAGTATATCTTGTGGTGATCTTAAGATACAAGGAACTTGTCTGGAAGCAGGACAAGTACCTAAAATAAAGATGACTATTACCCCTTCCTTCACCAGTGCAGGGATAAGCTTGGGTAATAGCCTCCATTTTGAGAGAACTCTCCAGTCTTTCAGTCAAGTATTCCAGGCACTTAAACTTGCCCCTAAATAAAAAGCTGCCTAATCAATTGGCGCAGTTCATTTTCAGGCTCTCCCGAAAGACTCTTTCATTCCCCGATGGGCTCAGCGAACTGGGGATGTTCATTAAATTAGGATTACTATTTGGCTCCGGCAGACAAATGTGTTTCCTGGAGCAATGTTGCTTGTACATTTAGAGTGTTATATTGCTTTGTCTTAAAAGACATTGAACTGTTTCTTGGTGTATTACCAAGAGAGCAACATTAATCCTGATAGCCTCAAGTAGGAATACTTTTTCAGTGAGTATAGCAATGGGATTACATCATTCAGAGATATAGATTCATATACCATGCTGCTGTAAATCTGGGTTTTCACGAATTTTTATACTTTAAGCAATGAGTGGAAATTTTTCCAAGGTTTGCTGATCCCTCCCTTCCTTACTTTCTTCCTTCCTTCCCTCTGATATCCTTTTAAATAAGCACTCAGCACCCATCTGTTCTTCTGTTTTTCTCCCTTTAGTCCTAAGTTCAAGTTTCTTGAAATATTTAATAGTAATGTCCTGATTGGCTTCTCTTTCATTAGTAACTTCAGTTTACCATGATTTGCCTTCCCTAGTCTTACTTGGCTCTTTGTTGCTCTTGGAACAACTCTTCACATCATCATATTTCTGGAAAACACTATTGAATACCTTTATGACATTTTCCTAACCCAAAAAGAGAAAACTGCATTATCCTTTCAGAATGTCTCACCTCTGAATAATTTCCACGATGGCCTTGGTGAATATTAGTAGGAGCTGAACTCCCGTTCCTTTTCTATGGGAGAAGAAAACACAGACCCTTTAATGTCTAAGTTGATGTTACACTACTGTCCTGTGCAGAGTTACTAATATGTCAGATGTTTATGGGATAAGAAAAAAAAAAAGTTTTAGAAATAAAGGACCTGGGTGTTTGGGTGGCTCAGTGGGTTAAAGCCTCTGCCTTTGACTTAGGTCGTGATCCCAGGGTCCTGGGATCGAGCCCCGCATCAGGCTCTCTGCTCAGCAAGGAGCCTGTTTCCTCCTTTCTCTCTGCCTGCCTCTCTGCCTACTTGTGATCTCTGTCTGTCAAATAAATAAATAAAATCTTAAAAAAGAAAAGAAAAGGAAGGACCTTTCTAGCTCCCATTCTAATGTCACTAAGAACAACAATGTTCCTTTGGGAGTTTCTGATGAGGACTGATTCTGCAAGGAGGAGAAAGCTCCTGGTCTTAACACATCAGTGAATCTGCTCAAGGGGAGAAAAGGATTACGTGCGGGATGCCATCTACAAACTTCCATCTATAACTGCTTAAACCCTTAGGAACTGGTAGCTAATGTTTTGGTGTAGGAGGGCTAGATTTATTTTTCTGAATTATTAGTTTTCAAAACCAGGATAAATGAATAATCTTAGAGTGCATGAAATTTTTTGGATTTAAAAATTTAAAGTTAAAGCAAAGAAAATATATGCCAGGGTTGAGAAGATAACACAGCACAAGTAAGAGCTGAAACCAGGATAAAAGAGTACAATTGATGAGGGCAATTTAAATGGGTTTTTGTCAAATAGTCACAGTGAAAAAACACTCGAATAAATCAACTGGCTTCATTTTTATCAGAGGCTGACACCAACTGAGGACATTGGACTGGACATCCGTCAGGCCCTGACAAATGGAATCCATCTTGTTTTTTCCTTCCTCAAGTGGTCCAGAGATACAGCTCAGCACTTGATCGAGTGTTCCTTATTTCACTTAAACCAATCAATACTTATTCATCTCAATGCAACAGAGTTAAAAATTTAACGGAGAGCTGTTTAAGTATTTAACTTATATATGTGTCTTATCTCTTAGATGACTTTTTTCTATGAGCATGTGTCGTGTAGGCACAGTAATTGGACAGATGACTATTTGGGGTTTTTAATGGGTTGCTTGCTTGAATATCAGTACGATACGTTCAGCACTGTAAGGTCATGAGAGGGGAACCAAAACAATGGTGTTTCTATCCTTTACCCCCCATATCAAACCAATGCTCGTGGTCGTGATTAAACCCTACCTCTTCCAAAACTCTCTAGCTGCTCCAGTGCACTGGGTTCTCTCTCCTCTGAACTCTTATCACACTTGTCAAATATAAGACCCATCATCAGGGGTGCCTGGGTGTATCCTTTACCCCCCATATCAAACCAATGCTCATGGTCGTGATTAAACCCTACCTCTTCCAAAACTCTCTAGCTGCTCCAGTGCACTGGGTTCTCTCTCCTCTGAACTCTTATCACACTTGTCAAATATAAGACCCATCATCAGGGGTGCCTGGGTGGTTCAGTGGGTTAAACCTCTGCCTTCAGCTCAGGTCATGATCTCAGGGACCTGGGATTGAGCCCCACATTGGGCTCTCTGCTCAGCAGAAAGCCTGCTTCGCCCTCTCTCTCTGCCTACTTGTGATCTCTGTCTGTCACGTAAATAAAATCTTAAAAAAAAAAAAAAGACTCATCATCAGGTTGACAAGTACCATGTACTAAACCTCAGTGCTCAGGTGTTGGGTGTGCCCATGCCTTCTCACCTCAAAGAAACTGCAAGCTGCTCAAAAGTTGGAATTAAGTCTTAAACACCACAGTCTCCCTACCTAGCAGAGAATTAGGCACACACAGGGCCTTCAATGAATTAATCATTTCTAATTTTTTTTAAATTTGATTATTTGGGGGAACCTGAGTGGCACAGCTGTTAAGCATCTGACTTTCGATGTCAGCTCAGGTCTTGATCTCAGGGCAGTGAATTCAAGCCCCACATTGGGCTCCATGCTGGGCATGGAGCCTACTTTAAAAAAAAAAGATTTTTTAATTACACATAATTTAATTAATAGTCAATAATATACAATTATTCATTTACTCTGCAAATATTCACAGAGGATCTACCATGTACTTGGCACTATTAAAAGTCTAGAGATTAAAAACTAAGACCATTTCTGCCTTCATAGGGTACGTGTTCTAATCAGCAAGACAGGCAATAAACAAATATCAAAACAACTAAATAAAATAATGCTGAACTGTGGTAAGGGTCATAAAGAGGAATAAAGCTGGGTAAGTGAATGGAGAGAATTGGGATAATCCAGGTAGGGTAATTTCAGACAATCTTTCTGAGGAGATGATATTTGAGCTGCAACTTGATATAATTGACATGAAAAGCCATATAAATGTCTGGGCATAGAATCTACCAGGCACATGAGGCAGAATGAGATTAGCTTATCTAAGGAACAGCAAGAAGTCCTCAGGGCCAGGGCAGAAAAAGTATAAAAGAAAATGGTAGACTAATATAAGTAGTCTTACCTATACATATGATTTGATATGTTTTGGAGAAATACTCAGCAAAGTTTATTTTCCAAGAAGTTTCTGATTCCTTCACTGTCTATTAAATAAGATGTTTGCTCTCCTCAATACCTTTGGTGAGTTTTGGTTCTCAGCCTCCAGTTCTTTGCCTTCTCCCATATCTCACCCTGTATGCAGGGTGGAAAATCCAGACCATCCACCCCAACTGGACAACGCAGACTCTCTTTCATCCGGGACCATCTCTCAGTTATCCAGACCTGAGTCAGTCCTGCCAACCATCTTCACTCAGACTCCCAGGTTGGCACATAGCTGCTAGAGAAAGTTTCCACAGTGTGTACACGGGTTCCACAACAGCCTGTGTTAACAAGATCTGAAATCTTTTCATTCGACTCCACCTAATTCCTGTCTCAGTGTTTCCCAGTAAATAGAGCCTAAACAGATTAAATGCCAATGATTTATCTGGGAAGTGATGCACGATGGTACTGAGAGTAAAGTTGGAGGAAAACTGAGCAGGGAAAAAGTGGGTAACAATGCGAGGTAACACGTCACAGTTATGCTCCTGGCTTCATGACGAGCCGCCAAGAGACCCCCCCAAGTCATTCAGCAGGTATGTCCATTAGACTCAGTGGTGGGTGGAGTAAATATTTAACAACCAGCTCTCGGTGGTGGAAAAGCCCTGATTTCTAGGGTTGTCTAGTTTCTGTGGCATAAATACTCCTGCTTTAACTGATTTTAGCTACCAGTATGACATCACTGAATGCATAGTTAGAATGAGAGGCATACAAATCGCTCTCACAAAATGGTGGGAGCAAGCTCCATTGTATCACTGACAAAGCAGAATAGGATCTATTCCCACAGGCTAACTAACCAGAAACCACGCTTACAATAAATTCCTTTGAGAGAAAAGGAATTGATCTAGTTGGTTTCTTCTCATCTCCTGGCATCCGTTAAATTTCACCTCATAGGGAGGTAACTGCTTTCTACTTCTGGGCATAGAATGAGGCCCTTTGGCAACTTCTTGGGAATCCAGATTCCTCACTCTGTGATGTGGTATTTTATCCAGTTTGGAAGTCAAAGAAGTCAGAAACTCTGAGAGTGCGGTTGGTAGGGCTCAGGCGACTGAACCACAGATTTAGGCCAAAGTGATGGCTCAGGCAGAACAAGTCACTGATGTTCTCTGAAGCAGGTAAGGCTGAGAGATCTGAGGAAGCAGGTAAGAGATGCTTAATACAGTTAAGTTTTGTGCCATTCAGACACACTAATACCCTCTCAGTTCATATCGAATTCCCATACTACAATATGGAACATCCAGTATGTGTGCACACATACATGCATGTGTGAGTGTGTTTGCATCTGTGTCTCTGTCTGTGTGTGTGTGAACAAGATGCCCTTCTTTCTTTCTTTTTTTTTTAAGATTTTATTTATTTATTTGACAGAGAGAGATCACAAGTAGGCAGAGAGGCAGGCAGAGAGAGAGAGGGGGAAGCAGGCTCCCTGCTGAGCAGAGAGCCCGATGTGGGGCTTGATCCCAGGACCCTGGGATCATGACCTGAGCTGAAGGCAGAGGCTTTAACCCACTAAGCCACCCAGGTGCCCCCCCCTTATTTCTTTCTGAGAGGAGAGTCACAAGCCCAGTTTCTTAGCCCCCTTCGAGATGATAACCGAAGGGTACCTGGGTGGCTCAGTGGGTTAAAGCCTCTGCCTTCGTCTCAGGTCATGATCCCAGCATCCTGGGATCGAGCCCCACATCGGGCTCTCTGCTCAGCGGGGAGCCTGCTCCCTCTTCTCTCTCTGCCTGCCTCTCTGCCTACTTGTGATCTCTGTCTGTCAAATAAATAAATGAAATCTTTAAGAAAAGAAAGAAAAAAAAAGATGATAACCCACTCAAAGTCATGAAAGACCAAAGGCTTGATGCAGTGACCTAGACCTTTATCTTAGGGGATATTCTAGGATATCCCCTAGGAGTCTAAGACATTACTTGCTCTTCATTATCGGGAGGCAATTGCTGTAATTGTCCATTAAAAAATGGGTCTGGAAATTAAAAAAAAAAATGATTCTCCTGGGATCCAGACGTACCAATCCTCCCTGTCTAATGACGTTGTTCGTAGCAAGCCAAACTTCTCATGGTAATCAGGGTCAATTGCTCTTCATGATAATCAGCTACAATTATTCTAGCAACTCTGCTGTTGTGCTGGCCTGAGAAGGCCAAAGTGGCCAAGTGCTAGTGAAAGCTTCCAGTGCAAGGGAATCCTTCCTGGTCCCTCTGCAGGAAGTGTTCCACCCATGACAATGAGATATCTACTCCGGTAGAGCCTGAGGCTGTAGGCCTGTGAGACAATACATCCCACAAGGGGGTCACTGAGTGTGACCGTTGGGAGGCTCCATTCCAACATCCATTGCTTGGTTCCCAAATTTCTGTGTTTGAATTATTGGAGACAATCCGTATACCGCCCTTCAGTTCAGCGAAAGTGCTTCATACTAGAAGATGGCACTCCATACCCATAAGATATTTCCCAGCTGCACCTTAGCTAAGCCTTCAACAGCTGACTACTTTTGGATAATGGGGTACATGGTAAAACCAGTGAATCCCATGATCATGAGCCCATTATCACAACTTTGTAACAAAAGTGGTCCTTTAGTCTGAGGCTTAGTGTATGGGCTATCATATTGATGGCTGTCATTCTGGAAGCCCTCAGATTCCATGTGTGTTTGAATGGCAGATGTACTGAGGGCAAAGAAAGAAAACCCAGATTCAGATTGTGTATCAGTTTGAGGAACAATAAATGTCTGCCTTTTCAAGCAGAAGGGCAGAGCTACCTTTCACCTACTCCCAGGTGACTGGTTTGTCATTGGGCAATTCCAGGGGACTCAGCATCGTTGTCTGTTGCCAGCAAGGTGGGCGCTCAGCAGTGTCAGCAATGAGAGGAATCTTAGTGAACGGGAACCCAGACTGAGGCCAGAATAACCTGCATCCTTGCCGCCATGGCCACTATGTTCATGGGCCCATTGCACTGAAGTGATTACTAAGAACTCCTGGCTGATAACTCTGGGAAAGATTATTCTGTCTACCTGGCAGGATGATGAGAATCTACTGCAGTAGAGATGTTCTTTGGTGGGGCACCAAACTAAGACACAAAGATCTTCACAAAGATGTTTGGGGACCACCCCTGTATGTCCAATCTCATAGTGCTTCCCTAGGCTTCTCTGTTCCTGGTCTTCCAGTATTATTCTTTTTTTTGTTTTGTTTTGTTTTTGTTTTTTTAAAGATTTATTTATTTATTTATTTGACAGAGAGATCACAAGCAGGCAGAGAGGCAGGCAGAGAGAGAGGAGGAAGCAGGCTCCCTGCTGAGCAGAGAGCCCGATGCGGGGCTCGATCCCAGGACTCTGAGTTCATGACCTGAGCCAAAGGCAGCGGCCTAACCCATGGAGCCACCCAGGCGCCCCTCTTCCAGTATTATTCTTTTTGGGCCCTGACCAGTGATCCCTAAACCATTTGCTTGTGTCTAGGAATTAGTACATATCTGTGTTTTGGGCTTCAGATCACCCCCTTTTATACAAGATGCACAACTAAATGTACATCTCAAAGCTCCACCTACTGGATTTCCCTTCACTGCTGTCCTCCAGGGCACTCTCAGGTGGAACTGTAATGCTGCAGGGGTCCAACTCCAATTAAAGCCAACACTGCACCAATCCGTCTATAAACTAGATCTATGTCCTTTTCCCTTCTGTTGGTTGATCACGGGAAAACCACCCCCCACCCCCAACACACATGTACTAACCTCCAGTGAGGCCATGGTATGGATTGAAAGAAGTGTTGTGTAAAACAGCACAGCTGGGTGATAAGGACATCTGGTCCATCTATCCAGGTAATTTATTTGTGTTTTCTGCACCTGTTTGAGCTGCTCCTGGCATGCATCTCTGTCATTTCCTAATGACTAGTTGCCCTGTCCACTCAAACATATACATGAGTCTAGTAATGTGGAGTTTGTGGTGGGTAGCTCAGGTGAAAGAGTGTGCGGGTGTGTGAAGAGATGCTCAGTGTCTGCCATGGCTAAGCAGTAAATCAGGAGCTGTTTGCAAACATAGACTAGAACTCTGCCCCATACACCATCATCTTATCCTACTTCCCTAAGGTTCTGAACTCTGGCTTTTCTATAGGGGTTTGCCAGGAATGCGACACAGCCATAGTATCTGTCACAGAAAGTTGTAGCCCCATAGGATTTGCTGCTATACCCAAAGCATCAGAAGCTTTGTCCACGGCCTGGACTGTGCAGACCTCCCCCTTGCTCTGAGCTTCATTCATGACCGGGAAATGTCACAAATGGTTCATAGTATTCCCAAATGCAGCACAACATTTCTTCCAGAATTCAGAGGGATCCAACAGATATTGAGCTTCTTTCCCAATGGTGGATAGGACAAGGTACAACAATTTGCTCTTTATCTCAGACAGGATATCCCAGCATGCACAAGGCCACTAAACTCCTAAAATCTTCAGCAGTATGGTTGGTCCATGAATCTTTATGGTTTTCTCTGTGGCGTTCAGAGGTCTTGCCAAGACTATAGTGTACCTGACATTTCTTGTTCTTCAAGGCCAGTTAACATGTTATCATCAATAGAGTAGACTAGTGTGAAATTTTATGCAATATAAAGATGATGGAGGCCTCATGGATTACATTATGTCAAGAGGCAGGAATGTTAACCAAGCTCATGGACAAGATAATGTAGGTACGGTCCTGTCCCTGCCATGTAAAGGGAAAGTGCTTTTGATCCTCCCCGTTACAATTTTAAGAGGAAAGAATTTGTCAAATCAATCCCTGCAAAGCAAGTACAAGAGGCTGTGTACAACTGAGTCTAAGAACTAGTAAAGTTTGCAGATGTTCACCACCATCTGCTAAAATCTATTAGGTTTTGTTGAGGCCAAACAGGTGAGTTCAATGGATAGATGAGAACCACCATGCCTATATCCTTCTGTTTTTTAGTGATATTACTAAACTCTGCCATTGCTTCAGAAATGTGATATGCTGCTGACTTGTGGTCTTGAGTGGAGAGTTAGGAGGGATAATTTTAGGGACTTGGTCATTTTCCTATCATAATGATCCCATTC
The DNA here is from genome assembly GCF_002288905.1 of Enhydra lutris kenyoni. Classification (NCBI taxonomy): domain Eukaryota; kingdom Metazoa; phylum Chordata; class Mammalia; order Carnivora; family Mustelidae; genus Enhydra; species Enhydra lutris. The sequence continues at coordinate 19,295,009 of NW_019154109.1, read as the reverse complement.
ATATAGGTCATATGTGGCATGAGGGAACAGATACAATGACCCATATTACTTTGCTAGAGCCACCATCACAAAATACCATGGGCTGAGTGGCTTACACAACAGATATTTATTTTCTCACATTTCTGGAGGCTAGAAGTCTAAGACCAAGATGGTACCAAGTTTGCTTTCTTGTGAGGCCTCTCTCCCTGGTTTGTAGGTGACTACCTTCTCACTGTATCTTCACGTGGTTTGTCCCACGTGTGCACATGTCTGTGTCCAGATCTCCTCTTCTAAGGACATGAGTCATATTAAATTGGGGCCCACCCTAATGGCCTTACTTAATTATCTCTTTAAAGACCTGATCTCCAAACATGATTGCATTTTAAAATTTGGGGGCTAGAGCTTCCACATATGAATTTGGCAGGGGAGAGGTAGAAACAATTCAACCAAAACAATACCTTACACTGTATTCTAAAATCTCGTTATTATGAAATAATGTCAGTAAATTCAATTTAAGAGAAAATTTTAAGCTAGTTCATTTATTTGGGGCTTGGGCTTCTACTGTTTCATTCAAAATAAGCCCATTCATAAACACCCTAAAAATAAATTCTTCATTGTGCTTGTGGTATACATTTTTTAAAACACCAGATGGTGTATGCTGCCTGGTTCTCGCTCATACTCTGTGGCATTCTCTGGGTATAGATTTGTTAAAATGCAGTGAGTCTGGGTCAGTGTGTTGAAAAGGTTTTCCTAACATTTGGGTGTTAGAAAATCATTACTGAGGGATCCCACAAATGATGGTCCCCAGGTGTTCCTATAGAATTGATTCCCTACACAGTTCCCTGGAGAGCTAAGTATCACTGTTTGTGTTCATACATGGAAAACAAAGAGGAGAACTGTGTCAATTACATGAATAATTATAGCCTGAATGAACCCTTCTTTTCCTTATCTACCCATTTCAGGAAAATTTGAGGGCAGGGACTTAATATGAGATTGAAAAACTATCCATATTCTCCACTTGGCTTGGGGCTCTTCCTGTCAAAGCTCCTCAATCAGGTGCAATTTTGCTCCCCAATCCAGAGGACATTGGACAATGTCTGGAGACACTTTTGATTCTCATAACTTGAGAGTGCTTTCAGAATCTAGCAGATAGAAGCAATGAATGATGATCACCAGCCTATGACATGCACAGGACAGCCCCCCACAATGAATGTGTTCTAAAATGTTAGTAGCGTCAAGGTTGAACAAAACCATGCTCTCCACAATTTATATGTTATATCTGAATATTTATGTGGAAAATTAGGGGCAATTAATAGGGTTAGTTTTTCTCTTTGATCATATTTATTGAAAATATAACCTAAAATTCTCATTCAGAAAGGAATGGAAAGACAACCATGAGATACATATAACTAATTGATACAGACTAGGACAGGGACCCAGAATGTACATAGGAAACCCATTCCAAAACCACAATTAAAATTTTATTTTTAACAGATAAGTCACACATTTGAAATCCCAGCACAGCACTGCGGGTATGAGCCACCTCTCTGGCTGAACTTAGGTCAGATTTCATTGCTCCTGCCCTACACCTAATTTCATGTTATGTCTCTGAATTCAGTCCTTAGATGAGGTATGTGGCCTTACAAAATCAAAGGAATCCTAGTCTTCAAGAAACATGATTTTTGATTTCAGCCTCACTGTCTCTCACACATCTCACAGAGGAAAGTATCCCCTGGTAGGAAGGAATCAGGAAGTTTGATTCTTTTCTTTAGGTTTTCCAAATTTGTCAGATTACATGGAACAACAGAGGTGTTTATTTAAAACACATTTGCAGGCACATGTGTTTATTTTAAAACAGGCTTTCCAGGTGATTCTTACAATGATGTGGTAATGGTGGCAAATACCCTAGGGCTTGGGTCCTATTTTGGGTCTACAGCCCGTAAGCCCAAACTCTCCTGTCACCTGTTTTTGTAAATAAAGTTTTATTGCAACACAGTCATAACCACTCATTTACTTATTGTCTATCACTGCTTTCCCCGTGTAATAACAAAGTTAGGTGGTTGCATCTGGCCTGCAAAACCAAAAATATTTACTCTTTGGCCCTTTACAGAAACAGTTTGCTGACCCCTACTCTAGATAAGAATAAGGTGGGAAGTGGCACATACGGGCAAAACAGACTGTTCTCTGCCTAAAATTACACCACTTGCCCCAAAACAAACAGAGACATATCTTTAATTTTCCTGGGGATCAAGCAGTTTGAAGGAACTAATTTGCTACTTTAATTAATTAAGATTTTTTGAGTCCAGGAAGGCATTCAGAAATATTTTAAAATATGAAGACCTCTGCCTTTTGGGAAGTTGGCCAAATGTAACATATATAAGTCAATTAAAATGATTTTATGTGCTCAACTGTGTGCCTCTGACTAAAAAAATCACCAGATATGTAAAGAAAGCAAGATGAGACAGGAAGATACTGAGGTTAAATATGAGATTATGCTGGGCAGAGAAAGAGTGAATAGTGAATACATACTCAGTTGGCTGACTGCTTTACTGGGTAATTTATTGGCTGATACATGTCAGGAGAGTTCGCATCTTGACGAGCAATGGGAAATAAGATTGGGCACTGAATTACGTATCTACGGCTGCTTCACCAATTACCTCCAAATTTAAAGGCTTAAACAGCAAATGCTAATTATCTCACACATTTTCTGTATGAATCTGAGAAGAGCTTAGCCAAATGGTTCTGGTTCAGGGTCTTTCATGCAGCTGAGCTCAAGGTAAAGGCTGAAGTTACGGTAAAAAGAAAGCTTGGGGGTGCCTGACTGGCCTAGTCAGTTATGTGTCTGACTTGGTTTCAGATCAGGTTGTGATCTCAGGGTTGTGAGATCGAACCCTGGGTTGGCCTCCGTGCTGAGTCTGGAGTATGCTTAAGATCCTCTGTCCCTCTTCCTCTGCCCCTCCCATCTGTGCTCTCTCTTTCTCTAAGATAAATGAATAAATTTTTTTAAAGATTTTATTTATCTATTGATAGAGAGAGAACACATGCACAAGAAGGGGGAGCAGCAGGCAGAGGGAGAGGGAGAAGCAGACTCCTTGCCGGGCAGGGAGCCGGAAGTGGGGTCCCAGGATCACAACCTGAGCAGAAGGCAGATACTTAACCGGCTGAGTCACCCAGGTGCCCCAAGATAAATAAATAAATTTTAAAAAAGAAAAAAGAAATTTGGCTGAGGCTAGAATGCCCACTTCCAATACGGCTCACTCATAGCGCTGTGGGCTAGAGGCCTCAGTTTCCTTTTTTAAAAAAGATTTATTTATTTTAGAGAGAGAGAGAGAGAGAAAGAGAGGAAGAAAGAATGGGGGGAGGGGCAGAGGCAAAGGGAGAGAGACAGAATCTCCAGCAGACCCCCACTGAGCACAGAGTGATTGCGGGGCTCAATCTCAAACCCTGAGATCATGACCTGGGCCAAAATTAAGAGCCAGTTGCCTTACAGACTGAGCCACCCAGGCGCCCCTGGAAGGCTCAGTTTCTTGCTGATGTTAGGCAGGGGGTCTTATTTCTTGTCACAAGGGTTCTTACCGGGCTACTGAAGTATCCTCACCATAGGGCCACTGGCTGCCCCCACCTTGAGTGGTCCAAAGGAGAAAGTGAGATGAAGGAAAAAGCTATAATTCCTTTAATAACCTAAGACAGAGATGCCATCACTTTTGTCACATGCTATTCATTCGAAGTGAGTCAATAAGGCCAACCGTATGCAAGGGGATGGCGATTAGGCTCCAACATTTAGACAGGGGAGCAGTGAAGAATTTGTGGGCATATGGTAAAACCACTGCTGATACCAACAGTACATGTGAGCCCAAGAGAGAATACGGCATAGAATACAAAAATCCGTGTTCTTCTCACCAGGCTCAGGAAGACATGTGGTTTGTGTCTACTCGTAAACCCAAAAATGATCTGATAAATAACTGAATTCTCTCATTTGTGGATTTTTCAGCAGGCCTTATCATAAACCAGCAGAAGGATTGCTTTCTTGATTTACACAAGATAAAAGAGAGGTCAGTCCTACAGTTTCCTCTCTCTGCCCGCCCTTTCTCTTTTATCAGAGAAAATTACGGGGGGTGGAGAATATACAATATAACTTTTTTTTCTCTTTGAAGGCCCCACCATGTATACCGTTACACCATGTAGAAAACTCAGAAGCTTAATGATAACAATCAAGAGAAAGTAAGTCTCTGGAGTCACTTCAATAAGAAGTACAAAATCTTATTTTTCATAGGTATTTAATAATAGACTTATTATATTGGCTTGGTGTTTATAGAGATGTACCTTTGTTCTTACATATTTTAAAAATGTCACTGTCCATTAACATGTATGTTTAATATTACAAGCTACTGGTGATAAATTATGGGTACAGCTCAACTTACTACCACACTTTTAAGGATGGGTTCTAATAGCACCATTAACTAAGTAATTTATTCAACCATTCCTCCAATCTGTTTTACTTGCCTGTATTCGTGGTTTTGGTCATATAGCAGTCTCTGACCACACTTCCGATAAAAAAATAACTCAAACTTCTTCTGAGAAATCACCGCTAACAAATGCTTCTAGACTTGTCGGTCATTGATACTACTCTCAACATCAAAAGATGAACTCTGATGGCCATATGTCCAGGAGGACATCCCATCCCTCTGGATGCAGAGATGGGAATGAACATATGACTCTCATCAAGCCAGCCAGAGAGAGGACCTGGGCTTCATTTCAACTCTTGTGTGAAAAAAGCTTTCCTTGGAAGCCATTTTGCTGTCATGTGGGAGTGCCTTGCTTCAAAGTGGAGAATAAGGATGAGGGAACACCACAGGAGAGAGAACGCTGGGAAGCAAAGGAGAGAGTCTTAATAACACCACATGAGTCCCTGCATCAAGACTCAATCAAAACCAGAGTTGAGTTTTCTGTCATTTGATGTATAAAATAATCCTAACTGATAAAATATGTACTCGTTTGATTTAATTTGGCTCTTTTTTTCTTTGTATATGTATTTGTTTTCAAGGTTCTTTGTGTATAGACAGCACAAATTTTATCACTGGGCACTCACTGGACCATTTCTCAAGACTGGTTCAAGTAAATATTATTACAGTTGAGTTGTCTCATTTTTATGTGGGTTTAGAATGGGAGAGTATGATGACTTTTTTTCAACATTAAGTCTCCCCGTGGGGCATGTCATTTGTAGCCTGTGTTTGTCATGCTTATGGTGCATTCAAAAACACTCACTAAATTCAATCTTTGAATTAAGCTGTAACCAAGCTTGTATATTCATTAGAGAAGAAAAATTCTCCTCGAAGAAGTTCAAATTGTTTATTGATTTTTCATTTCTGTGTTCAAAGGATGCCTGGGTAAGTCTGTCTCAGCACCGTCCTCATGGGACTAAACAGTCAACAAGTACATCACATTTAAACCCAACAGAGCAACCACCAACCAAAATGGGAGGATTCCTCTAAAACTATATTAATAAATAGTAAGAGGATGAGATTTCCAGTTCGATAAAGTTGATTCTTAACAAGGAATAACAAATTTGCCTCAGCTAGCAATAAATGACAATTTAGAGGAAAGTCTGAAAAAAAATGAAAAAAATAAGGGAAATACAAAGTGAATTTTGTCTATGGCTAGGGTTAGAGAGAGAGAAATTTTTTTAAAAATCACTTCTTCTTTAACTTTGATAACTTCACTATCTATGTGGTAACTCTGTTGCATAACCTGTTGGGAGAGAGTCTGAAGTAGGTCATGAAGACAAGAGCGTGGGTGTTCAATTGGTTTGTCGTCATATATTTCTCCCTGAATATCCTCTCAGGTATCTCTGAAAGAGGGAGATGACATTTTACAGAAAAAGAAAAAAAAAAGAGTATAAATATGAGTATTTTATGTCTCTTGAAGCAGAATCTAAAAAATGAACGTGAGGGTCGCTGAATTTTCATGACCCTTTGGCAAGTGTTGATTATCGAAAAAAAGTCACCACACCCTGATCCATAGAGGCTCTAAAATCTTCTTTTATTGCCTCTATTCCCTTTCAGAAATAAAATGAAACATGCTTCATTTTACAAAGCATAAAGACAAGCTTAGAAAGATATGTCTTCTTTGCCAGATTCCAGATCAAAGGTAAAGAGCTTTGGACAAACACCAACATTTCAGTTTTTTATCAGTCCTGAAAGACTCAACAAGATAATGGACCAAAATCAGTTATAAAACCAACCAGATATGTATTAGATGACTATGTGAACTGGATTTTTACCTTTGTTGTATCAAATAGGAGAGGAGGTACGTTGCACATTCAATTCCTCCAAGACCATTAGTCTCAGCTCTGCCCAAGTGGTCTGGAAGCCTGAGAAAATTATTTCATCTCTGTGCATAACCATCTCCGCATCAGTAAAACTGGGAGAAAAGTGCCCCTTTCTGCCTCAGATGGATGTTTTGAGGATTAAATAGGATAACGAGGGCAATCACATTGTGCAAAAACACAAGCATGTAGAACCACGACGTTTGCCAGCAGGAGTGAGGCCAGCATCACACGGACATCACACAAGGCATAGCCGCACTGTCCGGACAACCTCCACAGACTGATAGAGGCACGATCTACAAACACTGTCAGGTGCATATGAACACCAGTCAGTGCCTTCCAGAAGGACAATAGTGGACTAGGGAAAGCCCATCAGGAGGTAACTGAGTCCCTTTCACATGCACCTGCAGGCAGGAGTTCTGGGAAAAACAGAAGTCTGTACCCGACAGACCCAAGTCAAGAGCGTTTCCGAAAACTTTCCGGACAGTGGGAATCAGCTCCATTTGGAAGGACTGAGAAAAGAAAATAGGGAATTATAGGACATCAAAGTATTCGAATTAAAATGGAAATCAACCATTACCCATACAAAGATGAGCCGTCAATATTTAGAAACTTTGCAGCCGATGGAATGTGTTGGCTGCTTTTGAGCCAGATGTTTGGTACTGAAGCATTTGTTCCAGATGTGGAGGTTGGTTCCACACTGAGCAAAAAGTTCCAGTGGATAAAGGTATTAAAATAAGCTTTATCAAAAACAAACAAACCAATGAGTAAAATAAACTACCAAATTTAAGGGGGGAAAAAAATCAGGCTGCATCCAAAAACGGAATTTTGGATGAACTGGCTAGAGGAGCATTAATGCTGGGGGCTCGGAACTCTCCCAGCACGTGACATTAGTGTGAGCAGCCCAGGGAAAATGCACGGGCCCGGAGAGTTCTTCCATTTACCAGCAAGGCTTCATTAGGTTGCGTAATTGTAATTCCAAGAAAATAACTTTCACCAGTACTTTTGTATTAAAAGGAATAATTTGTTATTGAAAAAACATTGGGCAAGAAATCTAATTTTCAAAAAACACAGTGAAGTCTCGTGTTAAAACTATACAGGCAAAGTCTTTTCACTCTGGTCCTGGATCAAGCATTGGTTTCTTGTGCAAGCTTATAGAATTCATTTACGCTGGTAGTGTCTGTGTGGACAAGGCAAACATCCAGATACGACTAAGAACCATAACGTCCTTAACTCAGAAATCTATTAGAGCTTCAGGAGCGTGTCTCTTTTTGGTGACTAGGATGTTACCCAGCTGCCTTCCAAGGGCCTTGGGTGTCTTAGGGTCTTATGGGATCTGCAAAAATCTCTCACACGTAATTCTCTGCTTTTAAGGTCAGTGGCATCTAGGTAAGCCAAGCCTCCTCCCTCCTAGAACTATAATGCATGGATCTCCCAATTATTACCTCATCTTTCCTCTTTACCTCCACCTCCTGACATCATTCGTAGGCATTACAATGTGCACACTAATGAAACAGCCAGCGAGAGATTTCTTGGACTTCCTGGGTTTCCAGTCCCTTAGAGATCCTTAGAGTCAAGGTCACATTCTGGACATTCTCTTCATCTAGAGCAACTCCATGTCAGACTTCGTAAACTCATACACCTCATTCAGATTATTATATACTCTCCTTGCAGCTCTTTTGTTTCTCCTTCTCTTTTGCCTTCATTATTTTACAATCTTTTAGAACCCTCCGGGCTTCAGAAGGGTGTTGTCCAGTTTGGACCCTGTAACTGACCAGCTGGTGTGTTTTCTACCACCATCGCGCTCTGTGGTCCCCAGGTTCTGCCTCCAGCCTCCCCACCAGGCACTGCCTGCCTCATCCTCTCTACGGGAGGATTATCAACTCCCTTACAAATCCCTGAAAACATCACACAAGGCTGCTTATGTTTTAGGGTCTTGCCAGACAGTCTGACCGTTTGGCTCACACACCCTCTAACTTCAAATTCATCTCTGACACTTTCCTCAGGCCTTTTCCCTGCTGAGCTAAGGGCCTTCTCCCCTTCACACGCTGCTCTCCTGACCACATGCTAGTGATAAGATCTGCTCACATATCTGTCTTTCCCAGTAAACTTAGAAGCTCTTCTGGAAGAGAGACTTTACTTTTTGATTCTTGACTCTCTAGCACGTGCTAGAGTAGCCGGGATATTAGAGGTGCTCCATAAATGTTTCCTGCAATGAAATAAACTAACTCCCTCCCCTCTTCCATACTTTCCCCTCAGATTCCCCAGTCTGAAGCAACTAAGCAACCAGCCTTCCTTATTCTCATCCCACAGAAAATCACATAACCATCATCCATCTGGAAGGCAAACTCCAGGAGAGCTTGACTGAGTCACCATAGCCTAGAACAACGAAGCATATAATAGATGTTTAAAAATTTATAGAACTTCAGTATTGCATCTAAATTTATGGTTTTTCAATATTAGGTGGGCTCAAAACATAGCAAACTTTTTTTCTTGCACTTGGGCAGTTCTTCTCTTATTTTGATCAGAGATTACTCCCCAAATCTCTGTCTCCTTGAGCTTTCTAAAGTACTTCAGGCTGACACCCTGCCATCCACTTCCTTGGACAAAATGGAAATATGGAGCATGTACCCATCCAGCCTCCCTCACCATGATGTGCTAGTGGTTTTACGTTTATACAAGAAATGCTGAATTCATCACATACTTATGAGAAAAAGTCACTGTGCTCAATGCCAGTATTTTTATCAATTTGATTATCGACCAGCACCAATACTTTAACTCCATGCTTAAAATAAACACAGGTAATATAATTAGATCTACTGAAAAAATTATTTAGATTATTGTTAACAATTATTTATCTTCTTAAGTCATCTTGTAATAACCAACAGGCTGTGTTTAATCATTGTTATCTTTCCATAGACAACATGCATGGATGTCTGATCATGTGATCCACTGTAGAAAGACTTGGGTGATTCCAAAGTGCCAAGATAGTGTCTGCTAGAACAGAAGATGCATGGAGACTTCAATCATTCAATGCTCTTCTCACCAATAATAAGAGACTTTCCATAGGGTTGGGATCCTAGAAGCACTGGTTGGTAGTTCAAGACAATTACACATCTCACAAACAGCAATCCATCTACCATATTTGTGTCATGCCTATTTTCTCACTAAACAAAAATCCAAATAAAAAAGAGAAGAGTAAATGTGTGTTTGAAGTTTTATCTATATTTAATTTAAATAAATCACAAACCTAATCATTTTATACTTTCTAGAGAACTGGCTTGAATTCACTCCTCTCCACATATATATGCACAATGCCTTTAGAACAAGAATTTTTCTTACAATAGCTTTCGGAAAAGCTATAAAGAAGGGCAGGTAAACAACTTTTTCAAAAATCTCAAGGGATCAGTCAAACTTTCCTTGTATTCGAATTTTGTTGCAACAATTATTATTTGAAATAGGGGGAAATAAGAGTTAAAATTCTCTGGTTCTAAAGGGAGATTTCATTGCAATGCGATTTGTTGCGATGTAATTTAACCTGGGTATAAGCAATAATCAAAAGACAGAAAATGGCTCATTTGCAAATTAAGAGACATGACCTATGAAAGTACAGAAGCTTTATTTATTGCTTAAAAACACAGAAGATTTATTTACGACTTAAAAATTATGAAGTTAATTTTTAAGTATTGGGTTCAGAAATAATGGGTTTAGAACCAATTAAATTAATATCATTGATTTGAAACTAAATAAAAGCTTTTTTATTATTGTCATTATTTTTGAACTTACTATGTCAACTCAATAAGTGTTTGTTAATTAAGTTAATTGTTTGGACTAAAGAAAAATAGACTTTTACATTAATGTCATCATTTATTTCAATCGCTGAATCAGATATTTTCTGGTACTTGGAAAGTTTGCTGCTGGTTTTCAAATTATTTGTACAATTTCCAAGCAAAGTGATCTCACCACAAGGACCTTTATATATACCCAAGGTCTAGAAGACTCTCAACAAATGGAAAGATCAAATGTGATTTATGCTAATAAATATGCACTTCCTAGACTAGAACATTCTTACTACCCCAAAATAAATGTTGAGTAGAATTTTTAAGATAAAGAATATGAGCTAATATGTATTTTTGGAAGGAGAAATAATGTGTATAAAGAAACAGAGGCAGAAGCAGAAGAGGGAGAAAAGACTGGAAAATATGCTTGCCTGGAGGTAGGGTACAGTAGTACCCTACTATAGTCTTTCCTAAAAGAAAACACATTTGTACTCATATGAGTCCATTATTAGAATCCCCATACTGTACATCATAACCCTTCTAAAAATATCGTTTCCTACTAATAAAATAAATTCTAAAACATTATTCATGTAAGCTGCTAGAAAAATAGTCTGAATGTATTCATAAAGTGATTGTGACTGGCTTGGGTTTATAGTGGTGACACCATATCAATCCAAGTCCCTGAGAATTTGCCAGGTTTTGTCTATGTCATTTGTGTATAATACAATGGATGAAGCTTGGTTTTTCTGTCTTGAGACCAAAGCACTAAGTTAAGGCATATTTATGTGTGACTTAAGAGTACTGCCAAATACACAAAAATAGACGCATAGATCAATGGAACAGAATAGAGAGCCCAGAAATAAACCCATGATTATATGGTCAATTAATCTTCAACAAAAGAGGCAAGAATATGCAGTAGGAAAGAGACAGTCTCTTCAACAAATGGTGTTGGGGAAACTGGACAGCCACATGCAAAAGAATGAAACTGGGACACCTTCTCACACCATACATAAAAATAAATTCAAAACGAATTGAAGACCTAAATGTGAGACCTGAAACCATAAAAATCATAGAAGAGAGCACACACAGTAATTTCTTTGACATGGCCATAGCAACATCTTTCTAGATATGTCTCCTGAGGCCAGGGAAGAAAAAGCAAAAACAAACTATTGGGATTACATCAAAATAAAAAGCTTCAGCACAGCAAAGGAAACAACCAACAAAACTGAAGGACAACCCACTAAATGGAAGAGGATATTTGCAAATGGCATATCTGATGAAGGGTTAGTATCCAAAATATATAAAAACTTAATACAACTCAACACCCTTTCTGGTTTTTTACCAAGTAATCTAATTAAAAATGGGCAGAAAACATGAACAGACGTTTCTCCCAAAGAAGGCAAACAGATGGCCAACAGTCACATAAAAGATGCTCAGTATCATTCATCACCAGGGAAATGGAAATCAAAACCACAATGAGCTATCTCCTCACACCCACCAGAATGGCTAATATAAAAAACTCAAGAAACAACAGGTGTGGCAAGGATGTGGCAATCCTCACATACTGATGGTGGGAATGCAAACTGGTGCAGCTACTGTAGAAGACAGTATGAAGCCTCCTCAAAAAATTAAAAATAGAACTACCATATGATCCCATAATCACACTACTGGGTATTTACCCAAAGAGTATGAAATACTAATTTGAAGGGATATATACAACCCTATGTTTATAGCAGCATTATTTACAATAGCCAAACTTTGGAAGCAGCCCAAGCGTCCATTGATAGATGAATGAATAAAGATGTCACACACACACACACACACACACACACACACACACACACACACACAACTATTATTCAGCCATAAAAAAGAATGAAATCTTGCCATTTGCAACAACATGGATAGATTTAGAGAGTCTACTGCTAAGTGAAATAAGCTAGTCAGAGAAAGACAAATACCGTATGATTTCACTCAGATGTGGAATTTAAGAAATAAAACAAATGAATGAAGAAAAAAGGGACTGACTAAAAAACAGGCCGTTAACTATAGAGAACAAACTGGTGGTCACCAGAAGGGAGGTGAATGGAGGGGGGATGGGTGAAATAGGTAAAGGGGATTAAGAGTACACTCTTAATGAGCACAGAGTAATGTATAGAACTGTCAAATCACTATATTGTACACCTGAAACTAATACAACACTATATGTTACCTTTGCTGAAACTAAAATTAACAAAAAAAAAGTACTGATAAATTACAGATAGCTGAAATCTTGGTATGTGGCCAAAGAAAGGAAAACCAGTTTTGGGGTCAGCTCTTGGTCTGTATCACACCGACTGAATGTGGGCCACCATGAACCAAAAATACAAAATCCGTTCCCACAGGAAATCATAATCGATCAGGGAGACAGAGACAAAAACAGAAAAATATAAAACAATGCAAAGGTGCAAAGGCAAAGTCGTGCTTCAATAACCCATATTGCACTGAGACTTCTGCTGTGGTTCAGTGCAGAAAACATTTCCCTCTTCTCAATTGTGATTTTTTAAAATATCGTCTGTAAAAAAAACAAGCTCAACAATTTTATGAACTTGGTCTACTCCTTTTGGCTCAAGGTTTTTATGGCCATTTTGGTGTGTAATTTTGTATCTGTGGAGCATGTTGGATCATGGATGATCCAAGAGTTGATGCTTTCAAACTGGTTTGATTTTTAAATGGCCAAAAAAGTGACTTCACTTCAACTCCATATACTGGGATGTTCAGAAACTATCCTCAAACTTCTTTGGTATGTGTGCTGGTAACAGAGTCACTTGCTGGAAAGCAATTTGAATTTGAATTTCATTTTGGTACAATCTTTGAGCTTATGAGAAAGAGGTTCTTGCCAAAGGCCCTGTTATAATAGTTTTTGCAGAATTAGCACCTGTTGGTCCTTTCCTGGGTGTACTAGGAAGACTAGCATTTGACTACTGCCTTTTGAATGGTGTCTAATGTGCCCAGTGTGAGTCTCCGGGTGTCCACATGCTAACAAAGCTGCAGCTTCCATCTCCATCTCACACTGTGGGCCTAAGCCACTTAATAGAATCTCTATATGGGGTTTTGGGCTGTATTCCAGTTTCTTAATACTCCTTGACACATTTGTCTGGAGACCTGGTCCCCTGCCCAGTTCCTACTTCATTCTTCTCTCTCAAAAAATAGACCTTATTACTTCTTTGAAGTTTATTCCAATCTAATAAAACTTCCTAGAACCATGGTGATAAAGCTATATGCTAACCCTTCCTCCAGGTTGGACTTTTTGGATAGAACTGCATTTACTCTACTCCTTTGGAGGTGACAGCAATAGTGCTAGTTACTTCCTCAAATTCAACTCACCAGCCCCAAGTTCACTATTCTCATAAGAATGTACTCTCTCTGTTCACTGGCTTTAAGTTCTTGGACATCTTTGAAAATAAGACCATGAATGTTACAATAAGCATTTCTATTGAAATTAATGCACAGTTTTATAAATAATGCTCCCTGACTTCTAAGATTGGCACAGAAAAGAAAGGTAAGGAAGACACTTGGTTACAGATCTTGGACATGGCAGACATGGTTCAAATATTTCTGAGCCTCTCCTATGTTGTAAGCATGGTACTCAGCAAAAGGGGTCTTATGGTGAATGAGACACAGAAACAGACCCCCCCCCAAAAAAATGGTTTTGGTTTCACTGGAGAGCTGGGCAGGTAAGAAGATAGTAACATTACAATGTGTACATGCCATCTTAGGAGCAAGAATAGGGTGTTATGGGTCATATGAAGGATTCCCAACCCAGTCTTGGGAGTTCAAGGATGACTCTCTAATTGGAAATCACAACTACACATTGACATTAAGTACTAAGTCAATTGCTAGGTTAGGTAGAATAAATAGAAAGAGACTAACGTGCTAGGGGAAAGGGAGCTACAGAAAAAAATACACATAAAAGAGGAGATGAGAGAGAATATTATGTGTTTTGAGTACCAAAAGTATCTTATTCTTATTGGAGTAAAATTATTCAAAATAGGTAGCTCTGTAAAACCTAGAAGTAGACTCTCAAATCAGTTTAAAATACCCAGTATCCACAAAATTTACCTCCAATCTCCTTGTAAGACTGCTCAAAATACCTGTCTGGCAAATGTACCTAAACTCTGTGACCTTTCTATTTTAATTGGTCTTGATGTTTCAGCCCACCATCTTAAAATCTGTCCTTCTGAGTCTTTCTGCCATCTAGCTCTTCAAGGGCTGTAATGAAGCAAAAAACAAAAATTCATAATGAAATACTGTGCCATAGCTTGGTCTGATGCAACATAACATTAGCTGACAGTCCTGATAAGTGTGCAACAAGAAAAAGCAGTGGTGCTGGGGGTAAGGAGGGGTTAAGGTAGAGAAATAACACTGGTGGATGGTGGACTGAGAAATATTTTAATAATGATTTTAGAACAACTGGTAGAGAATAAGGAATGTGTTTTATTGTCTAGAGCATTGCATGAGACTATCCACGCAGAATATAGTTCTCGGTCTCTTTTCTGGTTTCTTGGTTTTCTGTGGTCAGCTGCTCCAGTCAAATCAACTAAAACATTCAGAACCAGTCTTAAGCAAAACAGTAAAATCATCTTCTGGGTTTTTGGGGTTGTTTGTTTTGTTTTGTTTTGTTTTTAAATTTTCTCTGTAATATTGACATTAGGTAACCAGGATTGCTTTTCCCTTTCCATCTCTCCTCCATGAAAATTTCTCTCTTGGGTCCCCCAAGCCCACCAAAGTACAAAGCACGAAGACCCGATAATTACTGCTGTCATGGGAATTATATTTGAATGGATACAATCAAATATGTCTGCCCCCCCCCACACACATTTCTAGGCATCGTTTGCCAATTTGGTAAGAAATATTTCAAGGAGGCTCTGGCACTTTCTATATCAGAGGGCGAACATCTACTTTGCCTTAAATGTATGCTTCTGAGAAAGCATTTTAAAGTGTCTCCTTCAGCAGGAAGGCCATGATATCTGAAGGGGGCAGATACAGATGATAAGCCCTGGATGAGAAAAACATCTAACCAAGGAAGGTCAAAGAGATGACAGATAACAATGGAGAGACCAGGCAGACCTAAGGAAGGTAGATGGGGAAGAATCTGCTAGCAAGTTCCCAAATACCAACCTGAAATTAAGAGCAGGACTGAAGTCAGGAAGAATGAGATGCTCAGTTACCTAATTAGGTGAATCACAGGTGAGAGCCAGGCTTGACAGAAAGACTGACGATGGTGAATTTCAGACATGGTCTTTCTTGGCTTTTAAGAAGGCAAAATATACCTCTCCACCATGTACTCATGAAAGTGATGAGACAGTAGTCAAAGACCTCCTTGACTCTTTTTGTCATTCAAGCCCACCAGTGCCCATCTCTTGTATCTACATCTCATTTATGATCTTGCTGCTCTCTCTGTATTTCAATTCTCTATTCAAGGCTAGGACTCTTCCACTGGCTCTTCTTAGTACTTTCCCATCTTGGATATTCTTGCCCTGACCAGCCCATCACAAGCTAACCCTTGGCTCCAGCCCAAGATCTGGAACCCTATCTGACTTTTCTCACTTTTAGGGATGGGATATTAGGTAATATGAGACATGTCTCGTTATGAGATGTGAGGATTGTCCTAAAAAACCTGGGACAGGACAATACTTACAGGTGAAGGAATCAAGCAGTCCATGCTTTAGGAAAAGGATGTAAACATCCTGGCAATGACTAGACACGGCTTCTCAGATAGCAGGCAGCATCTCTGACAATGAAAATACAACATTTTGAACAGACTTCCAAACGTGAATGTACTCTGTTTTTGTCACATCATTAAAAGTTATAATCTCAATATTTGCTTGGTAGTGACCGTGATCCCTCCCTTTCCAGCCCTGTGTGGATAGTTTCTTTTCTGTACCACCATTGCACTTGATCTCAATTTTATGATTCTGAACTCTCACCTTATTCACACCCTACTTACCTGTGATCACTGAATTGACAATACATATGTAAACATTTCAGGTCTCTGTTAGGACAAATTCAATATGATTAACCATACTACTATCTAATTCAGACATTCAAACAGTACTAAAAAACCTGATGTTTGAACTATTATTTTTAACTATGTGCTAAAAACTTAGGTGATTTTGAATTTTGAATTTTTGAATTTTGAATTCCCATAACATCCAGGAGCATGCTCCATTCTCCAAGTCAATGATGAAAATCTTAAAAAGAACACACTGGGTCTAAGTCTTCCACCGGAAGGAGACCTCATGTCCTTTGCTCAGAGAGTCAGCTTGCATTGGTATATTTCCATTAGTGAGAATGTCTCCATTGCTGTGAAGATTCTACTGATTTTATAGTATGTCACTGGCAAGTCGACTTGCTGAAGAGCATTCTACTCAGGAATGTTGAAAGCCTTTCATAAATGAAATGACTGTCACCAATGTTCTCTTTTTTCTGTCCTGCATGGCAATAAAGAAGAACAAATAAAAAGAGAAAATTATAATTGGCCTGGAAATTTAGCCACGAAAATGTACTATAATGAATGGAAGTGGAAAGGAAAGCCACAGAAATGGTGGCATTCCAAATAATTCACTTAGTGTTCCAAATAAGTCACCAGTTCATCCTGGCCGGCATACCTCAACAGGGTTTTTTCTTTTTTCTTTTTTTTTCCTTTTCTTTTTCTTTTCTTTTCTTTCTTTCTTTCTTTTTTTTTTTTTTTTTAACTTTTTAACATTAAGGAATATCAGCTCCACTATACAGAGCAACAAGATTCACTTCAGGATTTCTTCACTTCACTAGTGGAATGTGAAGGCATATCTGAAAATGCTGTCATTTTATTCAGGGCTTCATTAATTTGAACTTTTGTCCTCGTATTGTAAGAACAAGGGAAAATTTTTTTATTATGGTTAACTAAAATACAACAATCCAAAATTTTTCCTACCTCCTCAGTCTCCCAAATCTTTGTTTTCTACCTTATTCCTTGTCAAGGAAATTTATTAAAACCTACACAGTGGTATCTTTCTGCAATGATGACACATCCTTATATAAAGAGAGAATTTCTTTTCTGTGTATTAAAAAAAAAAAAAACCACCAGATTGGATCACCGATATAGTCCCTTTTGAGTGAGACTTACTGGGCAGACAAAATAGCTAGCAAAGGGAAACAAAATGGTTTCATTTCAAGACCTAAGTTGTTTTGGGGAAGGGTAATTTCTGGGCATAGTACATCACTATGGCTAGTAAAATTTCTTAATCCAGTGGATCAAGCACCACGAGTATGCTTTTGAATTAAAAGCTATGGGGTTCCTGGGTGGCTCTGTTGGTTGTGTCTGACTCTTCATCTCAGTTCAGGTCTTGATCTCAAGGTTGTGAGTTCAAACCCCGCATTGGGCTCCATGCTGGGCAGGAAGCCTACTTTCAAAAAATAAAATAAATAAAAGTTATGAATATGAGCAATGTTGGGAACTCTGGTACACAGGCGGGTAGTGGTAATCATAGGTGAAGATAACATGCAAATGCATGACTTGACTTGCCACTATTACTTTCTCCCTACTATACACACATAAACACACTGAAATATTAGTGCTAGACAGTAAAAATATTATAATAACAGTGGATAGGGATGACCTATGACAGTGAGAATCTGTTTTTAATACTCATACTATGTGGCAGTAACTGCAGGTTCTTCAATTCTTCCCTCCAACTTCCTACGTGTTTAAATGAGGATTGGCTTTTTTGTAAAGATTTAGTTGTAATACACTGAGTGGTGATGATTATTCACAACAAATTAATCACAAAATCAGTCAAAATATTTACCGAACACTGCTAGGTTCTAAACACTAGTAACTGGGATATGGCATTGAACAAGACAGAGCCTTTTCCCTTAAGAAGCAGAGAGATTTTAGGGGAGAGATATTCTCTCCCCAATAATACATATAAATAAGTATAAAAATAATCTTATGTGTTTGTCTGCACTTTAAAGATAAAATAGGGTACTATGAAGAGATTTAAGTGGGTGTGGAGGAGGTTGCTTTAGCTACGTCTGTCAGGATAGTCTTCTTTGAGAAAGTAATAGTAGTACCTGAGTTGGATAACATTGAAAAGAAGACAGCCATGATGGGACTTGGGGGAGTGGGGAAATGTTCTAAGCGGGAGAGCAATTTCATGCAATGTTCCTGAGACTGGACCAGAACTGAAAAGTTCAAATACAGAAATGAGGGCCATGTGGCTGGAGCAGGTTGAACAAGTGGAATGGTAGCAGGCACTGGGACGAGAAGTCGGGGAGGAAGGGAAAAGTCAGGTCTTATATAGTTTGGTAGTCATGATGTTGGGTTGGATTTTCTTCTATGCATGGTGATGAACATTTTTAGAAGGGATTTCAGCAAGAATAGTGGTGACCAGCAAATATCTCTGGATTCCTCTTTCGTAGGCATTCAGTCTATTACTGTAATTTAATAGCCCACTGTGAAGCAACCAGCTTCTGATGATGGGATGGCTTTTCTCCAAACTCAAGGTGGATATTGAATTCTCACTCCAAAGGTGAACTATTGGGACTGAATTATATAAATACTCTGCAGGATGGTGTAATCCAAGCCTGAGTGACCAGGAAGAATAAGAGACTCTTTGGTGACAAGATGGTCATTAAAGGCATATCAATTTTTAAACATTTTATTGGTAAAGTTTAAATACAGTAAAGTGGGTAAGGTACACTAATCTTAAGTGTACCATTTACTGATTTTTAGTTAAGTATAAACTATGTAATCACCTTTCAAATCAAGATATAAAACATTCCCAATATCTTAAAAGGATATTTCATGCCCTTCCCTATCAACCTCCTTCTTTTTCTCTCTTCTTTCTCCCTCTCAGTATGGCACCAATTTAACTATTTAATTTATTTTTAACTATTAAAAGAAATAGGACCTTATTTTAACCACAAGATTCAGGTAAAAGTATATTAATAATTTTTGTTAACAAAACTTACTTCAATTTTTTTCATCTACTATATTATGAATATTTCTCAGGTATACAGGCATATTTTACTGTTGATGGATGCAGAATATTCCATTGTATTGATACACCAGATTTTATATATCCAATTTTCAATAGTTCTGCATTAATATTAAATCAATTTTGAGTTATCTTTAAACAAAATAGCTATTAAATCCTTTTGTTATCATTATAAAGAAAGGACCTAAACAAACAGTTTTCCAAACAAAACATTTGGATGGACAACAGAGGCATAAAGGTGCCTGATATCATTAAGAAAGGTCAACATCATTAATGATCAGGGAACTGAATATCAAAACCAC
The DNA here is from genome assembly GCF_002288905.1 of Enhydra lutris kenyoni. Taxonomy (NCBI): domain Eukaryota; kingdom Metazoa; phylum Chordata; class Mammalia; order Carnivora; family Mustelidae; genus Enhydra; species Enhydra lutris. The sequence goes on along the minus strand of NW_019154109.1, from coordinate 19,275,604 downwards.
AGTGAAATATCACCTTACACCTGTTAGAATTGCTATTATAAAAAAGACAAAAAATAACAAGTGTTGGTGAGTATGTGGAGAAAAGTGAGCCTTGTATGCTGTTGATGGGAATGGAAATTAGTGCAAACCACTATGGAAAACAGTTCTTCAAAAAATTAAAAATAGAATTATCATATATGCTGCCAATTCCACTTCTGGGTATTTATTCAAAGAAAATGAAAACACTAAGTCGAAGAGATATCAGCACCCCCACGTCCATTGCATCATTCTTTGCAATAGCCAAGTTATGGAAACAACCTAACTGTCCATTGATGGATGAATGGATATAAAAATTATATGTATATGTGTGTATGTATGTGTGTATATGTATGTGTATATATATATATATATATATATATATATATATATGACAGAATATTATTTAGCTACAGAAAAAAATGAACTCTTGCCATTTGCCACAATAAAAATGAACTTCAAGGGCATGATGCTAAATGAAGTAAGTCAACAAAAAGACAAATGTAAAAACAAACAGGGGTGCTTGGGTGGTTCACTCAGTTGAGTGACCAACTCTTGATTTCTGCTCAGGTCATGATCTCAGGGGCATGGGGTCAATCCCCGTGTGGAGCCTGCTTGAGAGTCTCTCTCTCTCTCTCTCCTTCTGCCCATCCTCTCTATCTCTCTCCTTCTCTAAAAGAAAAACAAACAAACAAACAAACAAATGAAAAATCTCACTGATACAGAGAACAGACCCATGTTTGGGAGCCATGGGTGGTGAAGTGTGGGTAAAATGGATGAACTCTGTGTTTTTTGTTTTTTAGTTTAAATAAATTGAACACAAAATTTAAAAAGAGAAGAAGAAACTTCTGGGATTCAAATCCTCACTTAATCACAGGCTTTGTAAACTGTTTAAATTGTGTATCTCATGTTCTTCATTTGCCAAGTGAGGGTTTTCTGCATTAGAGTATGAAGACAAAAATGGATAATATCTGTGAAGGACTTAGAACAACTAGGCCTGGCAAACAGTAAATGTTTAATAAATCTCTTCTAAAAAAGAAAGAACAAATTTGGAAGGTGTATTCTATTTGATTTCAATACTTACTATAAAGCAATAGTAATCAAGATAGTATGGTATTAGTAAAAGGAAGACAAATCATTGGAACATAATAAAGTCCAAAAATATACCTTCACATAAATTTTCAACTGATTTTTGATAAATGCGTTAAGGCTATTCAACATGGAAAAGACAATTTTATGAACACATGGCACTGAAACAATTGGAAACAATATGAAGAAACAAAGGAACTTAAACTCATTTCACGGCATACACAGAAATTAGTGTGAGGTAAGTGGACACCTAAAATTAAAAGCTACAGTTATAAGTTTCTAGAGAAAAACAGAACACAATTTTAACCTTGAAATAGGCAAATGTTACTTAAAACACAAAAGGCACTAACTACAAAAAAAGAGTCATAATCTTCTTCATCAAAATGAAAACTTCTGGGGCACCTGGGTGGCTCAGTGGGTTAAAGCCTTTGCCTTTGGCTCAGGTCATGATCCTGGGGTCCTGGGATCGGGCCCTGCATTTGGCTCTCTGCTCAGCGGGGAGCCTGCTTCTCCCTCTCTCTCTGCCTGCCTTTCTGCCTATTTGTGATCTCTGTTTGTCAAATAAATAAATAAAATCTTTTTAAAAATTAAAAAAAATAAAACTTCTGTTTTCAAAGGGCATATTGAGAAAATGAGAAAGCAAGTTACAGAGTGGAAGAAACTATTTACATTATACATATGCCATAAAAGACTTCTCTAGAAGATAGGAATCCTACAAATCCATTATAAATGGACAAGTACTTGATGAAAATGTATGAAAAATCTTGAACCCTCTACCAAAAAATCCTCTATGAATGTCAAAGAAGCACATGGAAGTTTGATCAACATCAAATCATGAAGAGAAATCGTTAGAGAACTTCAAAATAAAATCATAATGGCTCATCACTTCACATTGAGACTAATAGCTAGAAATAAAAAGGGTGAGAATGCCAAATATTGTAAAGGTCACGAACAGCCGGAGCAGCTGGTACAACCACTTCAGAAAACTGTCCAAGAGCTTCTTAAGAACTTAATGGTTTACCTATCCTCAATTGCCTAGAATTTCCATTCCTAGATATGTACTAAAGATAAATGAAGACACATGTTCACAAAAAGACTTTTACAAGAATATATTTAGTAGCTTTTTAAATAATAGATAAACATTGTACAGAAACCAAAGGTCCATCAATAGGAGAGGGAATAAACCAAATTGTATTATATTTATGTAATGCAATACTACTTAATCTTAAGAGAGTATGAACTGCTGACATAGTCAACAACATAAATAAATCTTTAGAACTCTCTGTTGAGCAAAACAAGTCAGACACAAGGGTATAGACTATGTGATTACATTTATGTGAAGTTCAAGAAAAGGGAAAAAGTAATCCATAGTGACAGAAATTAAAGAAGTGGTTGCTGATGGTGGGGAAAGATTGGAAGGGAGCACAAGGGAGTTTTCTGGGTTAAAGAAAATGTTTTCTATATTGAGTTGGCTGTTGGTTACGCGAGTGCAAATATTTGTCATGTCATTGAACTGCACACTTAAGATCTATGCACTTCACATATAAAAATTTTCCCTCACTTTTTAAAAAGTTAAAGTTTTAAAAGATGGTAGAAAATACATTCATAAACAAATTTCCCACCCTAAAATCTCTTGTGGTGGCTGTTATTCTTAGAAAACAGAAAACACTCTAGGATATGTGCCCACGTTCAACCTGTTTTAAAATATATTTTTAATAGAAAGGCTCTCTTTAGAACTCAGAATCTGATCTCATGTCTTCAAATGCAATGGTGTAGTTATACATTAAAGGTGAAAGGATTAAAAATAGAACCTTCTAAATTTCCCTAGAAATAGACCTGCCCATGAGGCAGCAGCAGCAAGAACAGCAGCAGCAGCTAGAGCCCAGGATTGATCTCTGTTCCCATCTTCCCTCAGCCTTGCTTTGAAGACAGAAGTGGGTCATTTGGTCTCCATGGATTTCACAGAGTCTGCCAATTCGAGGGTTAGTCAGGTCACTGGCTTTCTGAGAAATGTCCCCCAAGAAACGCACTCAAATTGTCTGCTCCCTAACTGAATCTGATGGAATGTGATTGTAAACATGAGTATTTGAGGAGGAAGTGTGCCCCAAATTCACCTGGAAAATCATAACCATAACAATGTACTTTTGTTCTCTGACCCAACTGGCCCAGCTCCCAAACAGACTAATTAGGAATTGCATGAAATCTTGACATAGAACTTAATATAGAAAAACCTATCCCATGCCTTACTCCCTGGCTTCCAGCAAGTAGTAAACAAGTACTTTAGAAGAGGAATGGAGTCCAGGCTGGCCAAAGTGGGGACAGGGATTTGTTGGGATGATTTTAAGCTATAGCTTTCTTCATTCCCACTTTAAGGCATCAGAGAAAATACATCCTTATGTTATCCACCTCTCAACCTAGATTCCACAGAATCTTAAATGATAGCTATTTGTACAAATAGGATTCAGATGTACCCTGAATTTTTATTTTAATTATGAGCCAAGAAGTTGTGACAACAGACATATCAAGCCATCTTGGCAATATTGTCCAGGACAAGAGACCACTGCTCTCGATGCTTGTAAGACAATTTCATTACTTTTCTCCCAATTGTGTCTCCAATCATAGAGATTCTGAAAATTAACTAAGAGCTGAGCAGTTGTTTACCTAAATTCCACAATGTAAACTGATTTTATATGGCTATGTGGCCAGAGGGTGATCAGTTAACACATTAGAACAAGAAATCATTTGGAAAATGCTGGTACGGAAAATATCTGTTTTCTATTTACACCTAGTTTGTTACTTAACCCATTTCTCATCCCAAAGGAAACTACCCAAACCTAGTGTCTGGCTTTTTAAAGGAGACTTCATGGAGATAATTCAGTGAAAGGGAGCTCCCCTTCAGAAGCATGCACATGTGCACATGCACACACGCACACACACACCAACCCAACAAGACTCTCCAGCATTTCTTCATGATCCTATAAAAGGGACAAAGGGGAAGACAAACATTTATGGAGAGGGAGATTTTTCTCATAATGACCCCAATAAATATGTTTGTTGTAGAGAAATAAATGTGGAGGAAAGACATGCGAGCCTGATGTTGAAGAAAGGCTTGTTCATGCTTAATACATTGGAGAAATTTTCAAGAGCTGTTCAACCATGTTAAAAAATATTACCCCTGTAATGCTGCCAAGGACAGGGAGACCTATGATGGTCAGCTGAGTAAGTGCTGCCCGTTCAAGTTAAAGTGCCTGGGGGCAGAAATAATTTACGTACCCAATTTTTCCAGCATGTCAACAACTGAAATTTCAAGGAGGAATACATGTATCATGGACATATGGGCTACTTGTTTATACACACACGCGTGCGCACACACATATACACATACACTGGAGAGTCCCTGAAATTTTCCCTTTTTTCCCAGAGAGAAAAAAAATTGCAGAGGAAAATGTGTTGTCCCATTCAATGACAACAGCTCTGCCATGTCTCCCATATCCCAGGATTATTTGTAGGCTATGAAAACCACAAAACAAAAATTAAGGATACAGGATAATTCCAGAAATGGGGTTAAAGGTAGGGTGGTATGCTTTTGTCACTAATAATAAAAAGAAAAGCCATATTTCTGTAAGCTACTTCAAACTTCATCCTCCAAAGCAAATTACTGCAATTACTAAACCCCAGAAGACTGCTCTCGTTCTTTCTTCCCAATGATCCTGTTCACCAGTAATAAGATAGTTAAAAATTCAGATTTTGCAATGGAATTGGGTTGGTACAAAATCCCTCTCTGCCTGTGGCAAAATTTATTGCAACTCTGAAAGCTCTCTGCCAATCACAATTATAATCACGAAACTGAACTAGTATTGCAGGTCATATAACCAAGTCTTCAAGGAGAGGATGACAAGATGGATAGGAATTTAATGGATTTATGGTATTAGACAATGAAGAAAAATACCTGTCTGGACTAATCATAAACTTTTCTTTAACTGCAATTAACCTCATGTTGAAATACTATGTGGAGGCTATGTAACTGATAGCATTTAAGGAGAGTAATGAATGTGTAATTGTCTGGAGCTTTTTGGAAAAAAAAAAAAAGCTCGAGAAAATGGACATTTTCACCAAATAACATAGAATTATGATTATATTTAGAATCTGCTTGAAAGAATATTTCAGAGCTTTAGCTTATAGTAATTACACACAAGCATGGGCCCCAGCACCAAAGAGAGTAGCCAAACTATATCGGCTGCACAAAATTTATTGCTAAAAACTTAACTGGACATGTAAATGACAAGAAGGATATTGTGTCTACTCAATTAACACAGTAACAATTGAAGTGGGTATAGCACCGGAATGAAACTGGAAATTAAAGGACGGGAATCAGTTCCTTAAGGGCAGCCATCTTCCCTTTTGTTGTCATGATCTTTTTTTTTTTTTTTTCTGTTCTTCCCCATTTTGCATCCAACACTTAACACAATGCCTGAAACATAACAAGTACTCAAATATCTGTGGAAAGCATACCCCACAAATGAAATAATTCCCAGACACTGTGTCTGGTAAAAAAGGTGTCTAGCTCCTGATCCAACATCTCAAACTATGTCATCCAGCTTCACTTAACATTTCTAGCAGGTAGTTAGTCCTATCCAAATCAGGAATTGTCTTCTACCAGAGTGGGAGGGAAATAATAGTTAAACTTGGTCAAAAGCACGCTTTAGCTATTAGATTTACTTGATTTCCTTTATTATCCATGTTATTTCCAGATTCTTGGCCATTGGTTCTTTACCTTATTTTTTACTTCAGGTACTTGAGGGACCTCTCCACATAGACAGTTTTAAAAGTATCTTACTCATCTTTGCATCAGCCCTGGACTCACAGTTTTCTTTGACCTAGATATGCACATGTCCTTTGGCCTGCTAGGCACATAGACTTACTTCCTCAGTGCATTCTCTCCACAATCCCCCATCTCTTTCTCTTTCTCTTTCTCTGAATTTTATTTTGATCCCTAATTATCTTTAGAATCCCAGGCCATGGTGTAGCATTTCCTGTCTTGCACAATGTAATAGAATTGGAGAGTGAGTCTCTAGCAACATACATAAAAAATATAGATAGATACATTCATTGGTTTCAGAAAATATAACTTGATTATCTTAATTTGGATATACAGAAATACTTATTTGTAGGCTTTTGATTTTTCCAACTAAAAAAAATTTAGTGTTCACTATGAGAATAAAACCCACAGAATACATAAAATCCACAGAGTACAGAAGACAGCAAGTATGGAATGATTATTTAATAAGTTTTAATTAATGGGAATTTCTGCAACACAGACTGGGTTTGAATTTACTAATAAATATCCAAAATAGTTATTTTTGAATGTGTGTGTGTAAGTTCTGTTTTAATTTGGAAAGTCTTCTGCAATACAACATAGAGCGATCACATCATTCATTGTCCAAACAGAAACACTTCTGAGAATAGAGAGTGCAAGATGAATGATTCTTGCAGGACAACAGGTGTAAACTGAGACTCTTTTGATAACACTAGGATGTATGGTCACTCCCAAGGAAGTGATTGGAGCTCATTTTCACAAAACTGAGAGAAACCTACAGGGAAGCTGCATGGGAACCTTCACTTGAGAACCTCTGGTCGGCAGGTGCCCACATTTAGCCAGATGGTGAGTAATCATTCTGGAAGAAATTTGATTTTCAGTTTAGACTTCAGTAGTGTTTTGTGATTTGTTTCCTAAAGATCTGCCAAGTTCTGGGTTGAACACATGGACTCTCAGGAATTATTCATCTTGGGTGATTTGGTACAAAAATAGATTCCAGAAGTACCAGGGGAAACTACAGGGGAACTACAAGATTCCTATGAGACAGAAATGGAGAATAGAAGACATAAAACAGAAATGTTAGGGCAGGGACATCAAAAATATTGTGAAAGGGTGGTACCTAGGTGGCTCCATAGGTTAAGCATCCACTCGGGTCATGATCTCAGGGTCCTGAGATCGAGCCAAGCATCAAGTTCCCTGCTCAGTGGTAAGTCTGCTTTTCCCCTTTCTCTCCCTCTGTGATCTCTCTCACTCTTGCTCTCTCTCAAATAAATAAATAAAATCTTTTTAAAAATATTGGCAAAGGAAGCAAACATTATTAGAGGTCATTGATGGCTATATGTGTATATGTAGTGTATATGTGTAATGTAATTTACATGTATCATAAGTAAATGATGTGTTGATTATATTGGAGATTAAGTCCTAAAAGAAGTCTTCTGTTACTGTTTTGATATGTAAGTTTTTGATGATTTCCAAAATCAGTAGCTGAAGTGGGGTCTGATTTACCTTGGGGTCCTTAAAAGAATTCACCATCTGATGCACGTAAAATCCCCTAAGAACAGATCTTTTCCATGTGCCTCCCTGTTCTGGGTACAGACAGTTTCGTACTCTCATGGTATAAGGTACTGAGACAGGCAGAATTCTAAGATGGCCCTTTCCCTGGTCTACCTGACCTACGTAAACTCCTTCCCTGAGTATCGCTGGGACCTGTGAATATGATAGGATAGTCCCTCCCTTGATTGGGTAATGTTATATGACAAAGATAATGGGATAGTCAATCTCATGCTTATGTTACTGAAAAAGGTGATTTTTTAAAAAAATAAAACTTAGTATGAGGACCAAGTAGACTTGTTAAAACCTTCTGGATTGAATGAAACTTCTTAGGCACAGACAATGGCTAGAAAAGAAAACCATAGACTATGACACTATTGCAGTGGGGAGGAGCACAAAAGACACGTTCTCTGGACACAACAGGTCCCGTAACATCAAGGGACTTAACTGAGCGTGCTCAGAACTTCTTTCAAACTCACCAACCAAATAGCTCTCTCATTTTACCCCTCCTGATCTGCTGCCCCCCACCACCATGCGGGTGTGGGGCAAGAGGCAGAGAGGTAATTCTAAGGGAGCTGCCTCTATATGGTATTATGAAGGAAGAGGAAAATAAGATTTCCCTCAACAGAGAACAAGAATATATATAATCCATCACTTTCTGTTACTTTATCTTGAACCTAAATGGCTTCAATATGCCACTCCCCCATGAATCGAAAGAATGATGTGGTAATACATAAAGAACTCACTCAATTCAATAATAGGAAGGCAAACAACCTGATTTAAAAAGAAACAGAAGATTTTAACAGACACTTCATCGAAGGAGATATATAGCCAATAAGCCACTAAAATATGCTCATATCATTAGACAAGAGAAATAATTTCTTTAGGACTAACTAAGGCAATGAAAAATTAAAATAATGCAATATCCGTACACACCCACTAGAGTGGCTAAAATTAAAAAGTCTGATAATACAAAGCGTTGACAAAGATATAGAGCAAGTGGAACCCTCATATATTAGTAGTGGGAATGCAACATGGTACAGCCACTTTACAAAAAAGTTTGGCAGTGTCTCATAAAATTAAATCTATATTTAACTTACTCTTCAACAATTCCATTTCTAAATACTTACCTGAGAGGAATGAAAATACGTCCTGTTCAAAAAATTGTAGCACTTTCTTCATAACATCCAAAGGTTGAAAATGATCCAAATCGTTCTCAGCTGGTGAATACATAAACAAATTGTGGTGTTTCCATACAGTGCAGTACTTTTGCACATACAACAGACTACACATACAAGGAACAAGCTATACATACAAGCAACAATAGGTTTGACTCTCAAAAGTATACTGAGAAAAAAGCCACTCTAAAAGATCATATTTTTTTCACTTCTAGAAAATTCTCAAATAGATAAAAATAAGGGCAGATACCATTCTGTATGTGAACTGGTAGTTAAATTGCCTTCTAAACCTTTAGTTTGGAAATCTTGCCCAAAGAAGTATAAGAACGCTCAACTAAGTACAAGGTCTTGCCATATTTAGTAGAATAAAGACTAAATAAATACTAACACATGTAGTGGGCACATCGTGTTTGTCTACTTAACACCCTGTTATTTGGACACTATGCCTGCCCCATGCTATAATTATCCAGTGGACTCAAAATAAATTATATGAGGTTGATATTGCCTCTCTCCTACCCCAGGTCCCAAGGCTAGGCTCATAATACAGATCCAGAAAGAGGATTTCATCCCCCTAGCTACAGTATTTGATTCATGGAAGGTTACAGGACCCAAACAGGACATCAGGAGATACATTCCTCTGGATCATAAAGTAAAAAGACCATGCAAAACTAAAGCTCTTAGTGGCTTTCTTTGTACTTCATAGAAAGAGCCTGCCTGGGAATTCAGCCAAAAGCTAATTGCAAAACCGAGAGATGAAAACAAACAGAGCCCTGACAATACATTTTGGGCATTTGAGTCCCGCCATGCATGGACTTTTCGGGTACTAGAGCCAATAAATGTCTGTTGTGCTTAAGCTAGTCAGAGTTGAGTTTCTGTCACATGCAACCAAAAGAGTGCCAACTGTTACAAAACATAGAATACAGCAGAAATTGTATGACAGAACAAAGATTAAAATGTAGAAAAATTTACTCAAAAATATAGGCAGTTGATATATTGAGTATTGAATTACAGTCAAGACCTTCACCCTAAGTCTAAAATTTCCATGGACTTACGTTGTAACCCTGAATCAATATCCCAGACTTTCTAGAAGTTTTCTCATATCTAAAGTGAGAATGTTGAACTAATCCACAGTGAACTCTAAATGCTGCAGGGACTTCATGACTGGAAGAATTGGAGCCCTGAAGCTGTTGGTACAAACCACTCTCCACCAAGACTTTCCAGTGCTGTGTGTGCTATCAGCTAGATAAGCATGGAGACCTTAATTTGTAACTAGCTAAAGAAGGTCTGGGTCTGTGTGGGATGAAAAGTCACTGTGGTGGTAACAGTGAGACTCTCTGGGAGTTCACAGGTTTGTATGGGAGCTCTCTTCAGGGGACTCCCAGGAATCACTGAGGTATACTTGATCAGGAGGGGGAAAGGGAGATACCTGTAGCCATCAGACCAGTTAGTGGCTCAAATTTTTGCTATAAGTTCATTCAAAATAACTAAAATATGAAAATATGCCCAACTCTATTCATCATAAAAATGAGAGTGGAAATTATGCTGAGATAATATTTTAATGTATTAATTATTGCATTTAAAAATCACTCTCAAACTTAATGGCTTAAAATTACTGCCATTTATTACCTCTCGTGATACTCTGGGTTGACTAGGCTTGGTAGGGCAGTTTATCTGGAGGGTTGACTAGGCTGGAAACATCCAAGAAGGCTGACTGACTTGGCTGGTTCTGGATGCATGTTAGATCTTCTGGGGCTCTTGACCAGAGTACTTTGGTTCTCCTCCATATGGCCTGCACTCCTTATTGCCAAGGTTCCACACGAGTGAGCATTTCAAGCTTGAAAAAGCAAAAGCTGCAGATCTCTTAAACTCTGTCTCAGAAAGTACACAGTATTGCCTCCAAGGCAGGGAGTACTGACTCAACCTCTTGATGTGGAATTGACAGAGACTTTGAAGCCATCTCTAACCCACCATAATTGTATGGAAGATAGTTTGGTAGTATCTATAAGAATATAGATGCAGGGCGCCTGGGTGGCTCAGTGGGTTAAGCCTCTGCCTTCGGCTCAGGTCATGATCTCAGGGTCCTGGGATCGAGGCCCGCATCGGGCTCTCTGCTCAGCGGGGAGCCTGCTTTCTCCCCTCTCTCTATGCCTGCCTCTCTGCCTACTTGTGATCTCTCTCTCTCTCTGTTTCAAATAAATAAATAAAATCTTTAAAAAAAAAAAAAAAGAATATAGATGCATATGTACTTTGTCTCAGCACTTTATTCATTGTAGTATTTTTTTGTCAGCTAAATGACCATCAAATAAGGGGCTCATTAAACAAATTATGGTATATGCATACAATGAAGTAATATATATCTATTAAAAACACTGCGATGGGGCACCTGGGTGGCTTAGATGATTAAGCGTCTGCCTTCAGCTCAGATCATGATCCCAGAGTCCTGGGATCAAGCCCTGTGTCAGGCTCCCTGCTCAGTGGGAAGTCTGCTTCTCCCTCTGCTTCTACTACTCCCCCTGCTTGTGCTCTCTTGCTCTCTGTCAAATAACAAATAAATAAAATCTTTAAAAAAAACACTGAGAATGTTTTACAATGGTATATGAAAATATTCCTAAGATGAATTACATGTAAAATATACATATTATTTTGTGAAATATGAAAATATTTCTAAATATAGTGATAAACAACAGAGAGCATATTGTTAAATTTATTAAGATTTCTGGGATCAAAGGGGTCAAAGAATTAAAAAGAATAAATCCAGGTCTGTAATGTCTTATCTGCAATCCTTGAGGCCAGGTGGTTTTAGAATTCAGAATATTTTTGATTGAAAAAAATACATTATTGAGTTTATACCCCTTGTACAGCCTGAAGCAGCACCCCTTAATCAAATATATTGTTATATTGGTGGTAAAATATTTGAAAATTCATGTCAAGTCAGATAGCATATGACTGTAAACAGATTTTTCAGAGGGGCAGATAAGGAATTGTAGACCTGCCAACACAGCTACACACCCTTTTGCTTATGTAATATACACATAAGTATAAACACATTTATTTATTTATTTACTTGAATATGGGAAAAAGTATCTTTTGAAGGGCATACGAAAAAAATAGTAACACTTCCCGGGAGGGGACTATGTAACCAGAGGACAGGTTTAGGAAGGTAAATAGCCATATACAACTTCCGAATTTTATACAGTAAAATTGTATTCTTATTGAAAAAACAATTCAATAAAATTACGTTTTATCCAAGTCCAAGCACTATGACACAGCAAATCCACTTCTCCTTATCTACTCCCAGAGAAATATAAATCCATGTATACAAGGAGACATATATACAGGTGTTAGCACAGCACCATGGCAACGATGTAAAAGTGGAAGTCATCTAAATAAGTAGCCGATGGATTGGTTTAAAAAATCACAGTATAGCTCTATAACAGAATACTGTGCAAAACTGTAAACATTACGACGTCTATACACTGACATGGAAAGCTCTCCAATGGATATGGTTAAGGATTAAAAACCCAATGCTCTTAAAAAGAACTATGAATTCAGTACAAAAATATTGTTAAAAATACATAAATGCATACATATACCCTTATACATGCTCTAATTCAGCCCAGAAAAGGAGCTGGGAGGCCAGGGGAGATTCAGTCTCTGTGTGGTCACTTTTATACAAGGAAAATTTATTTTTTATTACCTGTAAAATTATATACTAAGGAACTGAAATGAAGTGAAAAGTAAATGTCGACTTTTGTCTCAAGGTGGTGGACTAGACACTTCCAAAGAGTGGCTCTGTGTATGCCTTCTCAGGGTCACTTGTATCTTCTTCTAAAGACCTCACCGCACTTGACTAAAACATAAGAGAGAGGCAAGAAGAGCTAAAGCAAACAGAGGTTTTAAGAAGAATGTAGTTTTAAGCAACAGGAAGGAAGATTCGAGAAGACGACTAGCAAAAACAGTAACACCATCCCTTGCACTACCAAGATGCTGGGTAATTTACTAAAATGTGCCATAAAATTAATTATTTTACAGAGTGCAGTGTATGTGATTCAAATCAGTGAAGCATGTCCTTCACATATTCTTGAAAAAAATTAAAGCCCATTTTCAAATAAAAATGAGATTAATAATGTGCTACAAACTTTCATATAGAATCCTTCCTGAGTTGAAACAGGTGTGGAAAAAAGAATGTACCCCATTCTACATTCCCAGGAGCAGTAGAGTGAAGGTTTCTTTTCTTCATTAAATCATTTGAAGACTGATCTTGAACCTTCCATGTGAGACACACAGGTCCTACAGACCCTGTTAGAAGAGACAGACATTCAAACAATTACAGCAAGCAAATGTCTAGGAATATGGCTGACTACTCATTTGGACTTGAGGGAGGCAGGGAAAGGTGGTTAAAAATTACTGCTAATAATATTTTAACACCTAATACTTCGAGTTCTTACCACTGCCAAGCACTGGTAGAAGCTTTGTAGATCCTATGTAGAAGTTTTATATATATTTACTCTAGTTTTTTCAACATCCTTGTGATGTAGATATCATGGTTATCCTATTTTTCCAGTAAGGATTCTGATAGTTAAGGCTTAAGTAATTCCTTCATGCTCATGCTGCCAATCCAGTGGAATCTGGATTCCAGCCCCAATCCTTCTAGCCCCCATGCCCTTACTTTTTTTTAGGAGCCACATAACATCACTGGCCTCATCAGGTAAGGCTTTAGCTTATTTTTGATGGATCAGGCTCACACTATGCAGTTGGGGTAGGCATGAAAAAAGGTAGTATTTTTGAAGACTGACAGGTGGTTTTAACTTGGCTGGAGCTCAGGGATCGTGAAGGAAAGTGTCAGAACATGAGGCTAGACACATAGCCATCGGAGGAACCATAAATGGGTTCTACACCAACAAAGGAATTTGCATTACTATATACACTATAGAAAGATACCAAAATGTGAGGACAAGTTAGGATCACAATTCTTACATGGAGGGCGAGGTATGCCAGAGGTAATCTGAAGTAAAGAGATGAGTTAGGAAGATGTTGAAGGCATCCATTCAAGACCTAAAAGTGGCCTGAACCAGTGACAGTGGAGAGAGAGGGTCAATGTGAGAACCGTTTGACCTCTCAAATTCATTTGTTGCCAACCTTCTGAGAGAAAAGTGCTCAAATCGTGCTAAAGAGAACTCACATGTCAGGCACCAAATGTAGTTTTGTTAACATTCACATTCCAACACTGGGGTTGTAGACGTATGTTACTCTTTCCTACCTGATTTTAATTCTTGGGCTGTTGACTCGGGTCCCTGAGCAACTCTTTTATTAACATAGCGCTGAGATAATGCTGATTTGGTTTGTTAGGATTTCATAGCTCAGAAGATTGAAAGATATAGCGCAGAGTTAACGAATTTGTCAGTGACTTACTAAATGCAGCGTATGGTCATCGCTAAAGAGTATCTTGTTTGTTAATATGCAATATCTTTGTGTTTCATATTTCCCAGTGGTCCAGGGTAGAATCCTCAACAGGTCTTGAAGTGGGAAAAAGATAAAACTCGAGCAGGCTAATTTTGCTACTTGATTGCAGCGTGGTGAAAGGGTTTGTACACGAAAAGATTAAAGATATTAGTTAGAGTGAGACTTGGAATTATTTATTTTTTCCAATTATCCAATCACTATGGAAAATCAAGAGCCAGTCGCATGGTCAAGAACACTCCTGTGAGTGGAACACATCTCATGTAAACGAGAGCTGTGGATTATTTGGGGCTCCGTTTTCATGTTGAAGCGTGTTGATACTTTAAATGTGTCCATTTTTAAATAGTATCATTGCTACTACTTGTCACTATTCAGGCAAATATGTAAGAACTTAAACAAATTTTAAATAGAAGGACGATTCTCTTCCCTAAGGAAAACGATCAGTTCTAAGTCTTTATGGTATCAGAGAAAATAATTTACATATTTTTAAAGTTCTGAATACTAATTGAAAAGATTTGCTTGAAGTCTCCCTGTCACAGAGGAAACAAGTCATGCAAGGAATGATGGTGTAGGACCAGGAGCCAGCGTACAGGCTTCCTCTTCTGTACCCACCATCATGGCGGCATATCACCCCATATCCCAGGGCTTCTCTGCCTCCAGTCGCCAAGCGGATGCACAAATGAGAAGACAAGTGAGAGGGAGGCCCATGCCAACCACTCAGTGAAGAGAGAAGACTTTAGGTAATGAAATGTTTTTTTTTGAGACCAGAGTCACAAAGAAAGTGTGTAATTGAATGTTTCCACTCAATTAACAGGCTTTGAGTTTCACAGAGTTGATGGAGTCAGCCAGCACACTGGTCCAGACTATCTTCTTTTCTTAGAGTGGCCCTCCATTCAGTTGAGCCCATGCCCCCTGCTGATCTTACCTTCCAAACATTCCTGGTAACTGCCCTCTCTTTCTAATCCCTACGCCAGTTCCTCGGTTTAGAAGACATAGGCTCTTTTAACAAATGGTGCAGTAGCTTCTGAATTGACCTCCCTGCCTCCAGGTTTGCCCTGTTTCGAGGTCTCCCCTAATGGTAGCTGGGATCATTTTTCTACACTTCAATTCCACCTGTCTGTGGCTCCCCATTTCCTTTGGGATAAAGTCCAGGTTTCTTAGTTCAGCTTGCAAGAATTTTCAGAAACAGGCTCTTCTTCTGTCTTTGATTTTTTTTCTCCTACTACCTACCTTGCATTTCATGCCCCAGTAAGAGCAAACCGTTTAGAGTTCCTGCATACGCCAAGCTATTTCTGAGACTCTAAGACTCTCCTCGGCATGGGACATCCTTCCCAACTGTCTTTACCCAGGTCACATTCTTTATTTTTAAAGATTTTATTTATTTATTTGACAGACAGAGATCACAAGTAGGCAGAGAGACAGGCAGAGAGAGAGGAGAAAATAGGCTCCCTGCTGAGCAGAGAGCCTGATGTGGGGCTCAATCCCAGGACCCTGGGATCATGACCTGAGCCTAAGGCAGAGGCTTTAACCCTCTGAGCCACCCAGGCGCCCCTCACTCCAGGTCACATTCTTAATTGCTTAAGGATTCACTAGTCATCATCTCCCCCTGAAATCCTTCCCTAAACATTTCATTTGAATGGAGACTCCACCCCTGTTTTCATAGCCCTCTGTGCTCTGTCATTACCAGTGAACTTCTTTCTATACTAACATGTCATTCTCCCACAAAACTACAAGTTCTTGAATAGCATGGACTGTATCTTGACCATCTGCGTCTCCAAAACCCAAGACAATGGGTGGTTCAAGGTCACCTTCAATAACGCCCCTTGCTCTGATTCTCCTTCCCTCTTCTATACTCATTGTTTTATTTCTTCTGTAGAAATTAAAGCTGGAATTAGAGAACATTTGGTCCTATTCTCTTCTGTCCCACCCTATTTACAGAAAGGAAAACTGTGATCAGAGTTACATGGCCAAGATCATACAACCAAACAGTGGCAGAGTCAGAAATAGAACCCAGTTCTCCAGAGAACAAAGGGTATACTAAATGAAATACAAGTTATGGTAAAGTTCTTGGCAGAATGCCTAGCACATAGTAGGCATCTTGTAAAGGATGGTCCACTTCTCTTCTTGGTCCAGTTGGGTTTCCATGATACTCAACTGTCTTTCTCTTGGAGAAACTCTTCCAATTTTCTTTTTATTCCTCAGTCTTTTGGGTAGATACAGCTACAAAGATCAGAGCTCTGAAAGTACTCGAGAGGAATGGTATTTTATAAATCTAACCTTGCCGACTGCTTAAGGTATGCCATTAAAAATGTTAACTCTACCAGGACTAGAAACACCTCAATAAGGGTGCAGAGTTTTCCTGTTACATTTAATTAAAAGATCATTTTTATGACAACATCATATTAGGGGTGATAAAAGGATCGTAAATTGCTTCATGAGGTCACCAAGAAAAGTTCCAATGCCCCATTAGTTTTCATTGTCCAGTCCCCAGATATCAACACTCACTTTTATCACAAAGTACATAAAACATATGACCTTTCTGGTTGCAGTACACAAATGTTCCCCAAAATCATATGGAGCCTCTTCCACATCTTAAACTTATTACTGCCAAGGGCAGATGGAAAACGTGGCGAGTATTTTACATGCTATAAAATGATGAAGTTCTGGAAAATTACAGGTGTATGTGATTCGATCTATGAAGCTTAACATGTTATTCTGTAAATACCCCGACTCTGATCTCATATTTCTGATTGTAGAATTACAACCCAAAACATAGAGTAGAAAACTGTAAATAAACAAAAATATTGAGAAATAGGGATGATAACTGTATAACCGAAGCATGTGAACTTGTTGTTTAGAATGGAAATCAGTTTAATTTTGTTATTTTATTCACTCTTTACTTATGGAAATACAGATGTTATTTTGCAAAGATGCATTTTAGCATGGCTATCAAGAGATGGTTTTTATACAGTGTCAAAAGCCAAGCCATTAACCATGATGTGGTGAAGAACCCATCCATTTCCACAGAAGTGACCGAACCTTCCGTGTCTTTGTCACTTTGGTTTGGACATGCCTGCTTAATATTAAAAAAACTGTAGTGCAAAGGAATTTCCGGAAGTCAGGTTCTCCGAAGTGGTTTTACAAAGGACTAATTTCTAAAGCTTTTATCAAATGATTTTATTAAGACCTTCACTGAAAACCTTGATTTCTTTTTTTTTTTATCACCTGGTTTGTTCCTCTTTCCAAAGGAAGTGACCAGCCAAAACTGTCTGTATGCAACAAAAAGATAAAAATTTCAATTAGGCTCAGTGCTGTCATAGGCAGACCACATGAGAAGGCTTGAGATAATCCACATTACATATTGATGTCTATCAGCGCCGAGACCACAGCCGTGTTTCATTCCAGGCCCCTTTTGTAGGTTTGGCAGCCACTGCACCCAATAAAGTCCTAATCATATTAATTTATGCCCCCATCAATTATACATTCAGATTCCCCAGATAGCTTGTCAGTTTTTATTCACTATTTTCCAAAAAAACGCACCTATCACAGTTACTGTGCAAATAGTCAGGACTGTCAGAAAGAGAGATTTAAAGAATATTACTTAAAAGAGGTGGGCTTCCTTAATTTATAAATGTCGTATTATATGTCATACATGTGCTAGTTTTAAAATCAGTTGCAGTGTGAAGATGGATGTCACATGAAGGACTTTCAGGGAAGGTTGGTGGGAGGGCTACCTTCTCAATCCCTTCGTTGTGTGTTAGTAGTTCTTTAAACCAAATAATCTTTGGTCTATCTCTGTAAATGATCCTGGATATTTTTATTTGAAGGAGTCATTTTTTTTGACCCTCAAACAAGAAGCATCAATTACATAAGACTCACATTTTCTTTCACTGTGTTGTCAAAGGTCTTATGAAGGTGGTTCTCAGAGCCTCTGGGCTGTGTCTTCGGAGATAGTATCTGAAGCCTATGACTGGGCAGGTATAGGGCACCTTAGCAAGAGATGAGAATCCTTCTTTAAGGGCAAGGGAAAAGGCAGAATCAGAATCCCAGGAAGAGGAACATGGGGGCAGAGGGTACAACTGTGCATTAAAGAACAATTCAAATCATAAAACTCTAGGAGTCAGGCAGTGAGTTAACCAGAAAAGGTGGGAGAAAGCAAATAAAATCTAGTTCTGTTATGCTATGCCTCTCTCTCTCTTTTTTTGTCTCCATCCCCTAAATCAGCTGTCCACTCATGTCCATGCTCAGAGGCTTTGCTAGTTGACAACTAGTTCTTGATGACATAATTCTGAGTGCGTGCAAAGCTGAGCCTTTCCAAGAAGAGGTGCAAAAAGGGATCTCTAGCTGGGTGACTGAGTGATTACCTAACCACTATCCAGAAGGATAGGGAGGCTGTATTTGTTTAGAACATGTTGGGCAGGGGGAAATCCTTCGTTCACTGAACACAAACATGTAGATGTCTACAAAAGAAATGCAGGCTGACTCATGGAGCTTAGATTCTACAGGGAGAGTGGTAAACCAACAAATAAAGACATATTGCAAATTGTGTTAAGTGCTATGAAGACAAATGTAGGATATCATGAGAAAACAAAATGAGGGATCTCATTTTGATGGGAAGATCCAGGAGGGCTTCTCTGAAGAAGGGACATTGAAGCTGAGCTTTGAGTAGGAGTCAGCAAAGGGAGGAAGAGCACTTTGAAAACTCCAATTATCTCTCCTTCCCTCCTAACTCCACAGAAATGACTATAAGAAATTTAAAACCATAAACCATAAGGACAAAAAGAATGGCAGAAGAAACCACAGCAGCCATATTTATAAGATATTAGAAGTTGGAAAGTCTAGTCTGACTTTGGGTTCCCCTGAAAACAGAGGATAAGAAAGACCTTCTATGAGAAGTGAACTGAGACAGCAGAAATGACGGGGTGGGGAATGTGAGGCCGGGAAGGGGACTCTTGAGCTAGTTACTATGTGCATAACTGGGGTCTCAGGCCCTTTGGGAGCTTGTTGGGGAACAATGTAGAATGGGCTCAGAGCAGTGAGAGCATTTATTCATGACTCTCTCCCCAGCCATGAAGGGCTGCCTCCAAGACTGTGAAAATGATACCATTTCTGGTCTGCTTCCAGACAAGGGGTTCATACAGCCCCCTGGGCAGTGGAGTCCAGAAAGGCTGAGGCCATGCTTCATATGGGACACAGAACATGTGCACGGGACTGTCCACTGTTGCCCTGAAATCATCTGGACGGAGGGTTTGTGGCCTACAGTAACCCCCAAAACATTACTAAAAGCAGAGAACAAACAGAGGAATCTGGACTCTCATGGCCTGCAGGAAAAACACTCACAAGAATGAAGCTGGCTCTCATCACAAACTCCATGACCCATGAAGCCTGGCGTGCGAGATGGGGTTGACAACAGAAGAATTACTTGAATGTCTGCATAAGGTCTGCTTAACCCTGTATGCCTTCCCCAGTCCCAGTGATCAAGCAGTTCCTCCACCCCACCACCACAAAACAGAGGCTGTTTCCTAGGGATGCCTATGTGGGCCAACACTAAAAACAACCGCCAATGGCCATAATTGCTCCCAAGCCCTGGTTATCTCCTATCTCCTTTTCTATCATTGCTCCCCCCCACCCCATTTTTCTGAGTAGCTGTAGTCTTTGTCTCTACTTCTTCCCCTCTTTCTTTATTTTGTTTCTGTGCTTCTGCTAGTTTTGTTTGTTTGCTTTTTTCCATTTATCAGTGTAAACTAACAACTGTTAATGATGAAGTTGGTTGGGTAAAATACAAGCCAAATACATCAAAATTAAATATGGACAGAATAATGTATAGGTCTAATAAATTAAAATTTTAAATCAAAACTATCTCAAAAAATGTTAATATTAAGTCTTGGTTTATAGTTTTTCCATCACAAGTTCCCCTCCTGTCACCACCAGCTGCCCCAAGCATAGGCAGGGCAGCCTAGCACATGGTCCTCTATGTTGTTGCATTTTTAAAATTTTTAATTTAAATTCAATTTAATTATGTGTTGCCTGTGCTCCTTTGAATCACTATGTTTATGTTCTTTGAATAAATACCTAGTAGTGCAATTGCTGGATCATAGGGTAGCTCTGTTTTTAATTTTTTGAGGAACCCCCCCATAGTGTTTTCCAGAGTGGCTGCACCGGTTTGCATTCCCACCAACAATGGAATCCATCAACATCCTAGAGGAGAACACAGGCAGTAACCTCTTTGACCAAGGCTGTAGCAACTTCTTGCTAGACATGTCTCCAAAGGCAAGAGAAACAAAAGTAAAAATGAACTTCTGGGACTTTAATCAAGATAAAAGTTTGCTCAGCAAAGGAAACAGTCAACAACACTGAAAGGCAGCATACAGAATGGGAGAAGATATTTGCAAACCTCTTACCAGATAAAGGGCTGGTATCCAAAATCTATAAAGAACTTATGAAACTCAACAACCAAAAAACAAAATATCTAGTCTTCTAGTTTTTAATAAGGATCCTACTCTGTGTGCTATGAATCCCAAAGGAACACCTGTGTGTATCCAGGAGATACTGAGAAATATGAATGTTTCCGAGGTTCTACTCTTAATTCTACTACTTTCCCAGGCAAAGGAAAGTCTGCTTCCTTGTTCTTCAGCCATACACCTATTTCCATGGCTTTCCTCATGATAGATAATCCTCAGAGGACACTGTGTCAAGCTTCTCCTCACCCTCCAGCATCAATCCCTCTCTGCCTGGCTCCAGGCCTGAAAGTGCTATGGCTTACTTCCACAAATATATCCTTGAACAGAGCTAACCATATGGACCCCTGGCCCACTGAGGTGCAAAGGAATCTGGGAAATGAAGTCTTCCTGTACCCAAAAGAAAAACAAAAATAACAAGTAAACATATTGCCTGTCTCTATGCAGTGACCCTGCTCAACGGCCAACTTCAGTACTCTAGAATCCCAGGGATATTATTCTCCTGCCCCTTTACTCCCAGCCTGTATGATCCATACTCATCTCTATCAGCACACTGACTTTTGGGGACCACATTTAACATTTCCAGTGCAGTACCTGGGATGTTCTCTACCTACTGCCGAGAGAATGGATTTTCCCTGGGGTATACAAAAGGATGTTGATGAATGCTGGTGTGGAACAGAGGAGTCAAGATGTGTTTCATTTAAGAAAAGTGAATGGCACAGGAGCAAACAAATGAATCTAATGTAAGAATGAATCACTGCAAATGTCCCTTGGAGAGCAGAGTCACTAAAACCAGTTGATCCAGAAAAGGTGGACTCAATGGCGAGAAAGAAATGGATAAAAAAGAGAAAGGAGATGTCTTAGTTAGCTTGGGCTGCTATAACAAGCACCATAGACTTGGTACTTAACAGAAATTTGTCATCTGTGTGTTACGATAATTCTTCCCATCTTCTTTGTTGCTTGTCCCTCTTTGCGGTGCACCACTGCAGTGGTCTCAGTAAAGAGGTGGAGGCTGTTTCTCTGTGTCTAGAATCACGGGTTGCCTTCGCCAATGGGACATTAAGAAACATGACATAAACATAGGCTAGAAAAGTGCCAGTACACTGAGGCTTGCTCCCTCCTGCTGCTCTTTGGAACTTGGAGTCCCCATGGGAAGAAGTCTGGGCTAGCCTGCTGGAGTAGGAGAGACCACATTTGAGAAGACAGGAGCCATCCCAGCTAAATCCTCTACTCCTAGACCAACCAGGCAACCACAACACCCATGAGTAAGACCTCTCCCTCAACCATTCAGCTCCACCCGAGCTCTTTAGACTAGAATAACCATTGGCCAAACGACAGAAGCAAGAATAAAAATAAGTTTGTGCTGCTTTAAACCACTAAATTTTGGGGTGGTTTGAGATACAATGAAAGCTAACTAATTCAGTGTGATAGGAGCCCTCTGCAGTGTAGAGGGTGGGCACAGGAAGAGGAGTTAGAAAGCTCACAAAGTCCAAGTGAGAAATGAAGGGGGCGTGGCAAGTCTGAAAATACTGGTGATAACAATTGCTGTGATCTCCTCTGGTTTTATGATTCTAGGTCGTTTATTTGCTGATGACTCTGAATGTACACGTGACCCTCATCCATGATTCTTGACTCGTACGTTCAAGTGGGCCTTCTGGATACCTATGTTCTGATGTCCACTTGGCACTCCAGTTGAACAGAATCCATGATTCCACAGATTCCACCTGCCAAAAAGATGTCAAACCTGCCCCACCCATAGCCTTCCTAGTCTCAATAATTGACCGGCCCAGACTTCTAGTTGCTCAGGAGAAACACCTCAGAGTTATCCTCAACACCTTTCTCTTCCATTCCGCATCCGGTACATTGACCTAATATACGCGTTGACCCAAGCCATTGTCTTCTCCCATGAGGATCACAGCTGCTTCCTCCTACCAGAGAGACTCCTACCAAGTCTCTCTGCTTTCTTCCCCCATTGCTGGCTGGATTCGTTCTCTATTCCTGCAGAACAAATTACTACCCAGTGACTAGCTGAAAACAATACCAATTTATTGTTTATGATATTTGTCTATTACTTATTATGAAAACAACAAATTATTTTCTCCTGGTCTGTGGGTCAGGAGTCCAGGCACAGGGTCTCCTGCTCAGGGTTTTATCAGGCTGAAATCAGGGTGCCAACAGTCCTTCTGGCTCACAGCTCATTGGCAGAATTTCATTCCATGTGGCTGCATCACTGAGGCCCTTGCTTCCTGTTCGCTGTTGGCCCAGGATCATGCGCAGCTCCTGGGTGCCGCTCTCCCTCCTTACCATGCGGCCCTTCTAGACCCTTCACAACAGGGCTCTTCATTTTCTTCTATGCCAGCAGGCTTTACTTGCTACTGCTTCTTTTCTTTTTAAGGGTCTACCTGATTCACTTACGCCTGAGCAGTATTATCTCCCTTGTGATCGGCTCAGAGGCAACTGATCAGTAGCAAAATCCCAGGAGGGACACCCCATCACAGTCACAGTTTCCACCCACACTCAACAAGTGGGAATTATACAGCGTATGTACCAAAGTGGGCAGGGTTCTCGGGGCCCATCTAGAATGTTGTCTACCACACCAACTTTAACTCTGGTCCCCAAGTACCCCATAGAAAAATCCTGCTTTGAAAAAAAAAAAAAGTCAAATGATGTCAGTCTTCTGCTGAAGGATCAATCTTCCTCTGGGTCTGCAAGGCCCTACATGGACTGGTTCTCCACTGCTTCTCTGACCTCTCCCCTCACTGCCCCCCCAAACCCCTCTCAAGTCATTCCCGATGTCTCAGTTCCTTGCTGGTCCTTAAACCCCCAAGCATGCTCCCATCTCAGGATATTTACACTTGCTCTCGCCTCTCCCTGGAACACATTCTCTCCAGATATTTGCACACCTTGTTTACTCATGAGTTAACAAATTCTACCTACCTGATTAAAAAGCTTTCAATAATTCTATGTGTTCTACGATGACTTGATGTATCTGAGTCACTTTCTCTCTCTCTGACCCTGTTTCGCCTTTCTTTTTCCCACTGAGTCAGTTTGCAGCCTCCAAGAAGCAGATGCCAACATGGATTTAGAGGAACAACAGCCTTCCCCAGGGGAAATCCTTAGAAAGAGTAAGTAACAGGGATGAGGGCTATACAGACCGGCAGGGCCTGTAGATTGCAGTGTGGGTGTGACACCACGAAAGGAGAGAGGAAAAGGGGGAGGGCTTGGTTAGGAAGAGCAGGGAGGGAGGGCCTCAGACTGCAATGCAGCCTTGAGAAAGTCTTGGCAGCCTGATGGGGAGCCCTCAGGTAAAGATGGCCTGTGAATTGAGTCCCGCGTTGAGCAGAATCCTGGTTCTGGGACCTCTGCCCAGTCAATGTTCAGGATCAGGCTGGGGTGCAAGGGGAGGTCTCGGCAGAACACAGCAGGTCATACAAAGGAATGACAAGTAGAGGTCACCAGCCACCTCTGCTCCTCATAGCACGTTCTCTTAAAGGAAGGGCAGTGACCCCCTTCTGTAGTAACCACAACTACTGTGCATATTTGCTCATTTCTATCACCACTTCCCAGACCCCATGAGAATGTCGGTTCCCTAAAGCCAGGATCTCTGCTCCGCTCTGTTCACTGTTATAGCCCAGAAACTGCAATAGTGCCCATCACATAACAGCCATTCTGTAGCACTTGTGAACACATGACTGACAGTCGCTAGTAGTTTCTAAGTGTTCACTGACTACCAGGATTGTTAAATGTGTGCATACTTTGGGCCACCTGCTGGCCCAGTTGGGAGAGCACGTGACTCTTGATCTCAGGGACATGAGTTCAAGCCCCATGTCCGGTATGGAGATTACTTCAACCCACCAACCAGCCAACCAACAAACTTAAAAAAGCGCTCATACTTTAATTTGATTAACCTCACAACAACTCCAAAGGTATGTGCCGTTTTGTCCCTATGTTACAGATGACAGAATGGGGGTTATAGAAACCCCTAAGCACTGAACTAAGTTCTCATATCCAGCAAGTAGCAGATGCAGGGTTTGGACCCAGACTAAAAACTCCTAATCTTTGTTCCACACTCTCTCTCAGAGAACGAAGATGCGTTCAAACTCAGGATATGGCTGTAGGTGAAATCAACAAAATTACAGACACATTTAATGAGAAAAGTAAGTGAAACAGAGAAATCAGAGAGCTCCTCAATATTTATTTGTCTTGAGCAATTTGGCAAATAGTGGGTGTCAATATGAAAAAGTTTGAAGTTTCTCAAATGCTCTGAGGCTTGGAGGGAATTGTTTTAAACAGATTAGTTTTGAAAAATGTATTAACCATCCGTGAAATCATACAGTAGATATCTGAATAGCTAAAACTGGATTTCTGAGGACGTGTAAATGTAGATTTGGAAATCCTCACTATAAAGTTGGTATTTAAAGCCTTGAGACTGGATGAAATCACCCAGAGAAGCTATGGAGGTTAAAATGGGAAGGAGACTCAGGGCAGAATCCTGGATGGATCTTAAGGGCATTATTATTGCGTGTGCGGGGAAAAAGGCCAATCCTGAAACATAACATACTGCATAATCCCATTTATGTCCTGCTCTCGAAATGACAAAATTATAGAGAACAGATCAAAAGTTGCCCAAAGTTAGTTTTGTTGCGGGGTGGTGGGGGATGGGATGGGAGGGATGAGACATGACTATAAAGTTATAGCAGGAGGAAGTTTCTTTGTGGTGATGGAACATTTCTGTGTTCCAATTGCAATGATGGCCACACAGAATTCTACATGAGATAACCTTCTTAGAGCTATTGACAAACAAGCAAACAAGTGCTTGTAAAAACTGGTGAGTCCCAAATAAGAGTATGTGTCATTACTGTGTCATTATAGTATTATTAGTATTATAGTAAAGTCAATTTCCAATTTTCAACAAATGCACTCTCTTATGTGAGATGTTATCAGTGGGGTAAAGGGCACACAGGAACTCCATGTTCCATTTTGGTAACTTGCTGTGAGTCTGAAACTCTTCCAAATTAAGAGCACGAAACAGTATAAAGAGACTCTTTCTGTAAAAGTGATATTTGTACATTTATTTAGATTTACTGAAATGTTTTTCAATAAATTTGATGATTACGTATGGCCCCTCCCCAAAAGGAATAGATTCTAACTAAATTCCTTTTGCTCCTGGCGAGAAATATTTCATTTTACTTCTTAAAATACTTTTTATTTATTTTGAGAGAGGGGGAGAGCATGAGCAGTAGGGAGGCAGAGGGAGAAGCAGACTCCCCCCTAAGGAGGAAGTCATATGCAGGGCTTGATCCCAGGACCCCAGGATCATGACCTGAACTGACAACAAGTCTTTTAACCAACTGAGCCACCCAGGTGCCCCTGGACAACAATATTTTGATGAAAGAAACAGACTGCATTGGAGAATAACTTATAATACTGGACACCTATTTAATTCATTCAGTTATTCAGTTAAACCTGAGGACCCATGACGTGCTGGACGATAAACTAGACAGAGGGAGAAGAACACGTCAATAAATGGCATCCAGTCCTGACCTCATGGAGATCTCATTCCAGCGTGGGACAAGCAACTCAACTCAGAGGTACAATGCAATATTTTACAGGGGATTTAAAGTGCTCATTGTGATTATCTTATTGTGGTAGATAGGGAGAGGAAAGCAAGTACCCTAAAAAAAAAATAGTTACTTTTTTTTTAAAGATTTTATTTATTTATTCGACAGATAGAGATCACAAGTAGGCACAGAGGAAGGCAGAGAGAGAGGAGGAAGCAGGCTGAGCAGAGAGCCCGATGCGGGGCCTGATCCCAGGACCTGGGATCATGACCCGAGCCGAAAGCAGAGGCTTAACCCACTGAGCCACCCAGGTGCCCCAAAAATAGTTATTTTTTTAAAAAAGGTGGAGACATTAACCTTGTATTAGTCTTCAAGGTCTAAGGACAAGATTATTTTGGTTTCCAATTTTACCAGACTTCAGCTCCTAATACTATTAAATCATTTCCTAAGCAAGAAAAATGACTTGGGTCAATAATAATTAGGCTGTGCTTCTACCGCTCAGACCTTAGAAGTAAATAAGCCCGCAGAAAGCCTGCCCAGTTTTGATGTACACTTAGTTAAGTCGCTATAGGCAGGAAGGGATCCCTGCTTCTGACGATAGGAGGAGATACAAGAAAGATAAAAGGACTGAGTCCTGATTCCATGAAGCTTCTGCTGGGGTTGGCTTGTTCTTTTTCTTGAGACTCAGATCAACCCCTTTGGTTTTCTCTTAATAGAAGACTTAGCAAGGGTCCAGGAGAGACAAGTTGAGATTCAAAAAGGAAAACCCTAGACAGCGGGAATGACTTGCCTTGGCACCAGGGGCAGGACATCAGGAGTGACTGAAGGTCAGTATCACTTCCTTTTTGTCCATTATACTCAGTGAATTATCCCCTTTTCCTTTAAAAAAAAAAAGGTTGTAATCTGACAAGGAACAAGTTATTTACATGGTCCCAAGGAATCTTCCCAAATTATTTATAAACCTAAAACACTATCTTTTAATAGAAACAACTGGCAGACATACCTGAGCCAATCATAAGAGTTAACATCACCAATATTAGGACAGCCTGACATCACTCAATGAGGCATTGAGAAGGACACAACATCACTTCTGTGAGTGTCCCTGCCAAAAATGACGAAGCTAAAGCTAATCATATGGAAATATCAGCTAGAGCCATATTGCAGGACATTCTACAAAATTAGTGTTCCATACTCACCAAAAATGTCAAGGTCAAGACACAGAAAGGCAAAAGAAGTGTTCAGATTAAAGTAGACTATAGATATATGACAACTAATTGTGATGCAAGATCCTCCATGGGATTCTGGACCAGGGAAGGGGAGAAAGCATAGCTGTTTACAACATTATTGACCCAACTGATAAAATTTGAGCATGGACTATGGACTAGATAATAGCATTATATCAATGTTAAATTTCCTGAGTCTGATTTTTGTATTTTAAGTATATAAGAGAATGTTCCTGTTTTTAGGAAATATACACTGAAGTATTTACAGGCAAAAGAAGGCAATCATTCCAAAATTCAAATAATAAAAGGAAAATTTACCTGTGTGTGTGTGTGTGTGTGTGTGTGTGTGTGTGTGTGTGTGTGTGTATGCATAGAGAGAGAGAAGAAGAAGAATGTAAATGGGACAAAAGGGTAATGGGTGAATCTGGGCCAAAGGGGAACATGGAAGTTCCTTTTATTACTCGGGCAACTTTTCTGTAAGCTGAAAATTAAATCACAATTTACAATTTGGGAAATATGTGCTTGTCACTTGGTGCTCACTTTCATCAGCTCCCTTGGGCACATTTAGTTGCATTAAGGTAGCAATTTTCCTTAGCTCCTAATGCCTCTGTGTCTCTTGGAGTCCATTCAACATCACAAAGGGGCAATCATAAAGATATGCACAGAGACTGAAAGTGCAGAGGAGAAGCTCCCAAATCCAGTGGTGGGTAACACATTGCTTCCCAGGACCTGTGATCCTTGAACTAAGTCTTAGAGGATGAGGAGGGGTTAGCCCATCAGTGGATGGTGTTGTGGGCAGCAGCAGTGTTCACAAAGGCGAGAAGATTTTGTATCTCTTCTTGACCCTAAGTTCCATTCTCTGTCCTCCCTTCTCTGTGTCTGGGAGGTTGATGTCTACAGACTGTATCACTTGGACTCCCTTGCTCTCTGTCTTCTGCTAGTTTGACTAATGGAAGACACTAGAAGGAGATTCCAGGGCAGGCGGGAAGGGAGGTTAGGGTATTAACATCATTAACACCATGTCGATTCAGTACTGTCTGTAGAGAGCTACTGCTCCAAATACCTGACCCCCTTCCTAGTTCTGGTATTCTCCAGGCTTTCCTATCTCCTCTCATTCCTCTTGCCTCTTCAGTCAGGCTATAGTAATGGCTTCCTGCTCTTGCCAGTTTCTGGGTGCCTCCCTGGCTTCATGAGTTCCCCTCATTGCCCACTTTTCTGAAAATAATTCCTCATTAAGATACTTCAAGGTCCAATCTCTTAACTGCACCATGTGTTTCCCGCTGGAACTGTACTTAAACCACAAGGTGCAGCTGAAGCAGAAGCATGTGAGGGAATGATGGACGAGGAGACTCACCCGGAGCAGGGGCCAGATCGGAAGAGGAGACTCACCCGGAGCAGGGGCCAGATCGGAAGAGGCCGGCTTTGGCTTCTATCCGGTTCCTCCAACAACGCAGGCATTACAGAAGAGATAGTGCCATGTGGTGGAGAGACCTCTGCAGTTACATAGACCTTGGCTGTGTGATCTTGATAAGTGACTTAATCTGCCCGAGTGTGTCCTCATCTACGAAAAGAGATTAACCTCCTAGGGTTAATGTGAGGAATGCATGGGGATAAGCCAGTTCACCAGAAAGCCCAATTCCGGGGCCATCGCCCTCAGGAGGCTTCTCTAACTGTATCATTCCCTAGTGACCTCTCCCTTCTCTGAATGTCATTGTGTGTACAGCCATAATGGATAGTTTGTAGCTCAACATTTGTAACGATGTCATGTTTCTATATGTATATTTGTTTGCTGTGATTCTCCAACTAGATTTTAAACTGTTTCAAGGAAGGTGTCCTATTTTATATGTCTCTGACTTTCCCTGTGTTGGGCACAGTGAAGTTAATATACCACTTGGCTGATGAGTGGAGAGAAATGATTTTGAGCGTCATAGTAGTTAAGGGCGCGTTCCTAATTCTCTTCCATTGTTCCTGACCTCTTTACCCTTTGTTTGAATATTATAAAAGTAAAACAAGCGAAAATTCTTTCCTTCCTTCCTTCTAGCATACTTTTTAACACCTACTATACGTAAATAGCTAGGGATATTTTGGATCTATTTCATTAACCATAATCACTGAGGAAAGGGGAAATTGGAATGGATATACATTTCCAAAATTAGGCTATATTCATGTTCCCAAAACAGCATGATGGAAATGATCAAGAGGTGGTATTCAGAAGGGTCCCCTCTGTAACTGTGTGAAACTGCTATTTCCTTTGCTAAAGTTGTTTTTGATAATTGTTTGTTTTTGTTTTATTTTTCTCCATCCTCTGTAGTACTAGTCTTTCCATTTAACAAATCTTTCCTTGAAGATAAATGAGAAGCCCAAAATAAGTAGAACTAGGACTAGCGTTACCATAGCTTTTATTTGATAATTTTCTCACATTGTCTCATTAACGCTCAGGGCACCCACGAGGTCACTAAATATGATGATTATCACTTTTGGCCAAAAAAAAGTACCAGAGAACAGAGAGGTTAACTGAGTTCCCCACTCCCTACCCACAAACTTATTGTCAAAGCTTGTCAAGGTGGCTCACTCTAAGATTCAGCCTGATTTTCGTGGCTTCTTCTCAGTGCTCCTCTAAATGCTTTCTCTGATAACAAGGAGAAATACGAAGAGATCCTAAACCAGAGAAAACTAGACTTGTTGTTTTTGTAGGTCTGGAGGATGTCCCGTGGGAATAAATACAGCAATGTCTTAAACGAAGCCAGAAATCTAGATTTATGTAGTAGGATTTACAAAATCATGTAAATTTTGTTAAAAATATTACACAAAGCAAAATTCCTTTAGGAACCAGCTGATGGCCCCTTTGATAAGCAGGGATGTTATCTGACTGATGCGCACGGTACTTGTCTTAGTTCGGGGCACCCCAAGCAGACCCCGAGACGAGGTCCCGGGCAAAGGCGGTTTATTTGGAAGGTGATCCCGGGAAACACGCGTGAGTGAGAGAAGGCAGACACGTCAAGAGAGGGTCAATTAAACGGCAAGTTGCCTCCGTGGACAACTGATGTTCAGACTCAGTGGGACCCACTGAGAAGCCTCGAGGCCCCACGTGAGCAGCAGGAGAGGGGATCGGTTGGGGTGTGTGCCCGTGGACTCCCCTCCCTCACTGGCTTAGAGTTGCCCCTGGGAGTGGCAAGGTCCCAGGGGGCCAGAGCAAGCCTTGAGCAGAGGAGAGAGATGCAGGTCAGGTGGGGAAACGGCTGCACACCGGGCTCGGTCTTACACCTGAGGGTAAACTCAGGTGGGACCAGGCTAGGTGGAGCCAGGCTTTGACTTTGTGGGCTGCACTTTCCTTATCAGAAAGATATGGGCCAAAGGGTAAACATCCAAGGGGGAAAACACTGGATAGCTGAATAACAGGACACCATTAGGACCGTTCCTTCTCTCTATGGGGTTCTGGCTAGGAGACAGAAGGAAGGTGGTATGACGGTTCTGGTGCCGGTTAGAACTGGGAAGAAGAATGCAGAAGGATAAGGAAAGAGGCTAAGAAAGCAGCATTTTCTTTACGTTTTTCAGACTCGTGATTCCTACAGTAATGGAGTTATAACAGGTGTGCTGGCCAGCCTGTTCTGAGAAGCTGGAAGTTGTGTTCTGGCGTGAGGGTGTCAGAGTGGAGAAAAAAGTTGACTGATTCTCAAAGATGATCAGTTTCAGAGATAGACGCAAAGGGACCCGAGAGGTCAGGAATTCAGTTCAGTGAGCATTTACCGAATGTAGTTCACTAAGCATTAAGCCACTTCCCTGTTTCCTGGTGTGGCAGAGGGAATGTCTGTTCACATTTTAAATAGTGCTTTTGAGCTTCCATGTGCATAATATTCAACTGGAGAGCTTGCTAAATGTGGGTTCATGGAACTTGAAATCTGCATTTTAACAAAAGTCTACAGGATCCTCTGTTTCCTGTTTCCTCTGGTTCCGGGGATGGGGCGCACTTGTCTTCTGTTGCTTTGCTGAATTTTGACTTTACTGAATTTTGACTTCCTCTGAGTCAAAAGGGTATTTGCATATGGGTTATAGTTGTGAAAATTTGCAAGTGTTTACTATGAAGGTCTCAAGATAAGGATGGCTGTTTAAATATCCGGGACTTTGAGAAGCAAACTCTGGAGGAGGCTGGATGTGGGTTTGTGTTCGCAGGTATGTGTGCAGTGATGAGACAGTAATTGGGGAACCAGTGATATTAGAATAGAAACTACTTTTATAGGAGACCAGCCTCAAATAAAATCAAGCATTTGCTTTTTGCAAATACTGACATAAAGGTGTCTGGGATTTTTTTTTTTTTCTTTAAAGGAAGGTTGCCATTACTATAAGGTCAAGTTTTGTTGGACTTTCCAGGGGTATTAACTTTTGTCTGTCCCATGGTTTATATGCAGTATTTATAGTGTTTATAGCTGCTAGTGTCTTGTAGCTGATTCCCCTTCCCCATCCTTACCTATATTCTGAAACTCTGCTCAATAAATTTAAGGGCACTCAGTTTTGTGATATGTCCATTCCACCAATAGGGTGCTAAAGTTGATTCTGTGCCCCAGATGTCCTTCACGACATACTAGTGAGACTATTGAAGGTTGGGACAAAAATAGTCAATGCCAAGAGAGGGCAGATTACATTCAATAATGTGGGGCCCAAGTAGCTTCACTTCACAGGATAGGCTCATGAGTGACATGTGACCAGAGGCTGCCCCGTCGTCATTAGCCAGCCAAGTCTTTGTCCAGGGAGATAAGGAATAGTGTTAGTCATGGATTGGAACAGGTCTGTTGGTTTTTGCTTCCACCTTGCATTTTAGAAGCAATTATATATCGAGGCTATCTATAGAATTACCCCAAACGTGTTGTATTTCCCTCAAAGAAACTTACCTGGAGAAAAGGCCATAGTATAGTTTATGTACGCACCCTAAGAAAAGTTCCATCTAGCTTGTAATGTCCTTTAGCTGAGTGCTCATGTTTAACTACTTTCTGTAGCAAAAGTACTGTTTCAAGAGCTCCAAAAAGATATGTTCTCCTTGACCCCTGAGGATGCTAAATGTCCCCATTGCTCAGATGGCCGCTTGGCTCTTACGGTGGCATTGCTAATGCCCACGGACAGTCTCTTCAGTGGAAAGCATTAAGGAAGCTCTGCTGCTCTTAGTGGAGACTTCAGTTACTAATCTTTCTGCCTCCTGTATTAAAAACTCCCAGGGGTTATCTGAGAGGGGTCAGATCCAATAGGGAGTGATATAGAAAGGGAGGGAAAAGGATAAGATAGTCATGGTTGTCATATTAGTCTGTTCAGGTTGCCACTGGGGAATACCATAAACTGAGTCGCTTCACAGAAATGTGTTTTTCCTACAGTTCTGGAGGCCAGAAGTTCAAGATGAGGGTATTTCCAGTGTTAGTGTCTGGTGAGACCTTGCTTCCTGGCATGTAGATGGCCACCTTCTCACCATTATGTCTTTACATGGCCTCATCTCTCTGTGCACATGGAGACAGAGACAGACAGACACACAGAGAGAGAGACAGACAGATGTGATGTCTCTTCCTCTTTTTGTAAGGGCACTAATCCTACAGAATTAGGACCCACCCTTATGACCTCATTTACCCTTGGTTACCTGCACAAATACATGTATGCAGTATAGCTTAATATATCCAGCTATAATGTGTGTATCTACCTATAGATAAATACAGCTATAGAGTATGTACTTATATCCTGAAACTTCAAGTTACCTCTCCTATCATCTACCAAATGAGATACAAAAGTGCCAATCCGTATTTGAAGGCTTCTCATCTTTGAATTACCCAACTATAGTCATTTTCTGGGATTTACTTGAGCCCAACTTCTGGTTTGTTATTTGCATTCATTTGTTTTCCATTTGGTAGGCTTTGTCCCTTTGTGAATGACTGAAACGTGCCTCCTTCCATCTTCCCATTAAGTCCTGTCCTCAATTTTTTTCCCTAAAGTCTAATTAAAAGGTACTTTTTGTGAGGGGAAGGAAATGGAAGGGAGATAAAAAGGGAGGTGGTGGCCTCCTTTCCCCAGAAATGTCTCCTACAATTCGGCATCTTGTGAGCACAGTTAATTTGCATTAGTCGGATTTGTCCTTTTGGGGTGTTCTTAAACATTCATTTGTACTTCCTCAAAGCACAGAGACTAAGGCTGAAGCTAGAAGACACAAAACAACCATTAATTGAGTAGGAACGAAGCTAGTTGAACCTTTTACTTAACTGTACCAACTGCTGACAGAATGACCTCTTACACCACTTCCTTTGGATCCGCCTACAACACAGAGAGTCACTACCATCTGTATTCATGAGGCACGCGCAAAGAATGTTGACACAGGCTGTGTCTGTGTCATAGAAGACTAACTGGTGGATGGGCACCTGGGTGGCTCAGTGGTTAAGCATCTGAATCTTGATTTCAGCTCAGGTCCTGATCTCAGGGTCATGAGATCAAGCCCTGCATTGGGCTTCATGCTCAGTGCAGAGTCTCTCTCCCCTCCCCCTGCCCTTCCCCCTGCTCACATACTCACTCTCTCTCTTTCTAAAAAAAACTTAAACAAAACAAAACAAAACAAAAAACTAGTGGGTTGAAAAGTAAAATTTTATTTTATTTAGATTTTTATTTATTTGACAGAGAAAGAGAGTGAGAGAGAAAGAGAGAACAAGCAAGAGCACAAGCAGAAGCAGCAGGCAGGAGAGGGAGAAGCAGGCTCCCCACAAAGCAAGGAAGCCAATGTGGGACTTGATCCCAGGACTCTGGGATCGTGACCTGAGCCAAAAGCAGATGTTTAAGGCTTGTGAGCACTGTTTGTATCTCATTTGGTAGATGATGGGAGAGGTAACTCGAATGTTCAGGCTGCCACCCAGGCACCCTGAAAAGTAAAATTTTAGATCTCTAAAATTACCTACAAAATGCCAAGCAACTGAATTTACTAAAACAAAAACAAAAACAAAAACAAACCTGAAACAAGTCATGTTTTGAATTTGCAGGCTTGGTTGAATTACTGATACAAAATGACCATTTTAACTGTTTTAACTATGGGGAGGAAGTAGAGAAAGAATTGTGGGGTTTTTTGCTTTGTTTTTTGTTTTTTTTTAATTTTTAAAATTTTTTATTAACATATAATCTATTATTAGCCCCAGGGGTACAGATCTGTGAAGAATTGTTTTTAATCTCAGAATATTTGCAATGTATAAGTATATATGTATATTTATTTCCACATGAATAAATATAGATATTCACAATTCACATTCATTCCATACATAGTGAGATTTTTATATTGGTCTGTGAAATAAAAGAATTTCTTCAGTATAGAATATAATCAGTGTATCTCAGATAAAATTATTACCAAGAGTTTACTCACACTGATATATACATACAGAGTAAAGCCTCTTACATGAACCCACTCACAATAAGCAAAAAACCCCCAGAACAACAACAAAAATAGTATAGTACACATTTTCAGGACTTATTCACAGCAAAACTTTATATTAGAACCTATTCCCATTGCAATTTCTTTTTTGCAATCAACCAAGGACTAGCTGGTCTTTTGAATCCCCAAAACTGTGTACCCTGATGGGTGTGTGGGTTGGGTCAGGGTGATTTACTATGCTCGGTAAAAGCAAGCCAAACAGAGCAGCAGATATACAAGCTCTTTTCACTGTGTGGAAAACAAAAGGGAACAAAGTCACATTCAGTGCCTCCTGCCACCAATTGCCTGGGGCCAGCTCCAAGAAGGAACAACTAGGTCTCCCTGCTTTAAGGATGTTTCTGTTGCAGCCATTCGAAACAAGGTTTTATTCGCTTGTGCTCTGGGAAATACTTGTCAAGCGAGTTGCTCCACAGAGAAAGATTGTATGGTCAAGCCACTTCGGGAAATACTGACTCCATGTCTCCTTCTAGGACATTCTTAAAGCACCTTAGCCTGTTACCGGCACTGCAAAGCCTCCAAGTAAAGCAACCTCTTGAACTTTGTTTAAAACAATATTTTCTCAACACGGGTAAGTATTACGATCTTTTCCCCACAACCTTCCTTTAGGAAGTGTTGGTTTACAAAATTTTAGTTTGGTCTTGAACTAAGCAAGTTGATCTAAGTGTTCCATGATAGAAAAATATCCAGGGGACTTTCCTTTTCGTGGTTAATTAATATAATGGAAGCCACAAAGCTGTTCAAAAATTCTAAGAGAAAGCAATTATGACAAAGAGCTCATCCGATTCCTCAAAAGAATAAAGGCAGTAAATGACACGGTAGCAGCTCTGGAGGCTGCTTTATTTCTCCCCACTGCTCTCAAGCTGGGTTTTCAGCTAATTCAAACCCTGTGCAGCCCCCGCTGACCCAGTGGGATCACCACAGACTATTTCATAAGAATTTACTAGAGTGAAGCAGTGGAGAGTCTCCACTGTATACATTTACACACCAAGAAGCTACACGGAAGGGCCATGCATGCTGTAGTATATCTAAGTAATGACCCTTTGGACACTCTTATTTTGTGTCTTTTGGGCTGTGCTTACTGCCAGTACATCTTAGAGATGATATTTTCCTGTGAAAATGTGTGTGCATGCGTGTGTGTGCGTCTCTGAGAGCGATGCCATTTGAGGAATGGTAGAAGAGCGAAGGCATCCCACCAGTGGTTTTTTCCAAACCCGTATTTTATCGGTGCTTTATGGTATCAAGAAGTGATGGGATGAGTAGGTATTTGTCCTGTCCTTTGCTTTCTTCTAAGTAGTACATTTTCTTGGCTTTACTGTCATCTTGAGTCTTATTTTGGAGGGCAGAAGAATGCTTAGGTCATGTTTAGTTTTTATAGTCTCATTTAGTGGAAATGGATCCTTGGGGCCCAGTCTACGCCCATTGCCTAAATTTAAAGTTCCTTTTCTTGCAGGTGGCTTAATTTATATTTGTTGATGGCACAATGAATGCAAATAACCACACAGGTGACCTTTAGGAGGCTTTAAGAGCCAAACCAGTGATGTGGGTGACTCGAATTCAGAAAGGGATTTTGATATATTTTTGGCTTTTCTATAAATACTTTTTTCTTGAGGAAGGAAAATGTTTAATCACCCAGTAGGTATTTTGGAAAAAGATACAGAGAACTAATCTATGGCTAGTGATCAGGTATTTTAATGCCCTGCCACTAGATGAGTGATGCATGGCACAAGGAGACCTGAGCAGAATTATGGAACCACTAGAATGGGTTATCTGTGCAGCCTTTGTTATTGCATTCCTGTATATCCTGGCAGGTCTACACCTCTGTGTAAAATGAGAACACAATTATGACTGCGTCATGACCCAATATGATGTGATAGAGAAAGGAAATGAATTGTTTTTTTCATGATCTGAAAGTTCTTCTGTCCAAGAATCTGTACAAAATGATGCTTTGGCTGCAGCTAATAATGGAATCAGGTAGATGAAATACCAGATCTTTTACCACAGATTGGCACTCTGTGTGTTTCCAAAATACCTACTGGGTGATTAAATTAAATAAACCTACTGGGTGATAAATTAAATTTTCTTTCTCAAGAAAGAAGATATTTGTAGAAATGCTAATAACGGAAGAAACCCCTTGTCTGGAAACAATGATGCAGAAGCTACTTAATCCTGAAGTTTTTGCTCCATTTGATGAGAGCTAGTTACATAAGTCTATGTGTTTGAAACTAATAAAACTTACCTCAAATATAAACTCATCCTATTTATTTATTTATATGAAAGATTTTTATTTATTTTATTTATTTATGAGAAAGAGAGAGAGAGTGCACCCACAGAGGGAGAGTGAGAGGGAGAGGCAGACTCCACACTGAGTGGAGAGCCCGATTCAGGAATTGATCCCAGGACCCCGAGATCATGACCTGAGCTGAAGGCAGACACCTAACAGACTGAGTCACCCAGGTGCTCCTAAACACCACCAATTTAAAAATTGATTTTGAAATAGAAAGAAAATGACTTCTCTGCCCAATCTGAGGAAAAAGCGAAGATGACTAAAACTTTTCTTTCGTGGTTTGTGGTGTCAAAATCTGTGAGACTCATAGCCTATCTGTGCCTCCTCTTTCCACGAGAGAGGCTGGTCCCCCAACTCACCACTAAGTCCTAATTCACTATTTGAGGATCCATTTTGACTTGGAAGCAAGAGCTTTGCCCAATACCTTGGAATCCAGTATTGTCACTGGAGTCACTCAATTCACTGGAGTTCTGAAGACTGATTATATTCCTGCTTATTTACTGCTCTAACCCATTATCTGTCTCAGTAAACCACCTTGACTTCAGTCACACAGAATGAGTGCTTTTGGCTTTTTGATAGTTTGGAGGTTAGCATCTAAGTCCATCCTAGTTGCCTAACTATGGGACTGGCTCATCAGCTTTTTCTGTACTCCCTAACATCAACCACCTTGGATGTTGGTCATCTCCTGATGGTGGTCTCCCCATAGTCTGCTTCCTTTGCAAGGTGACTCAGCTACTTTAACCTATCTCGCTGTATTCTGTGACCTAGCAGCTGTCTCATCTGTAGTGAAATTGAAATAAGAAATCTATATTATCTCAGTCTTCCTAGAGGATAAACTCTTTGTTAGAAAACTGCCCCCCAAAATGGGAATTTTAGAGCTTTTTGACTTGTCAGTATCATCTGTGTTTTTTGGAAAGTATTTTAGCATGGCTTCAATACTTATGGGAAGTAGGGGCATTTAAATTGTCCAAAGTTAATAAAGAATTTTGGAATTTTAACTAGTTTCCTCTGATGACTCACTGGTTGAAAAAAAAAAAAAAAGAAAACGTATTGAAGGAGAAAAAGTAAAATCTCATATGATGAAATCTGTAAGAAACAACTTCAAGACCTATGAGATCAGGAAGTATATGTTATGTTGGACAAAAAAATGAACATTCAAAATTGATTGGGTTATCTGTCCTTGTGGAATAAAGCAAAAAAAAAAAAGTGCACAAATTGCAAAGGAAGAAATATAACTATTTGCAGACAATATGATTGTCTATGCAAAAAAAAAAAAAAAACGCAAAATAATCTATAAAAAATCTAGAACCAATAACTGGACCAGTAAAGTCATATTTCTGTGTACAAACAATGAATAATTGGAAATTAAAACTGAAAATGATACCATTCAAAATAACTTAAAAAAAAAGAAATACTCAGGCATAAACCTAAAAACATAGAAAGGGTTGCTAAAATAAAAAGCACAAGAAGCTGGTAATAGAAATTAAAAAAAAACTAAATAAAGGAAAAGACATCTCATGTTCATGGGTTTGAAGACTCAACATAGGAAAAAAAATTAATTCCCCCCAAATTGATCTGTGGGTTTAATGTCATTCTTATCAAAATACCAGTAGGATTCTTTCTAAATAGGGACAACTTACTTCTAAAATTATATGGAAAGAAAGAATTATAAGAATGAAGACTAGCAAAAAGGATTCTGAAAAATAAGAATAAAGTTGGAAGAATCATACCTCCTGATGATTAGAATTACAATATAGCTACAGAAATCAAGCCAACTGGGGTATTAACAGAGTGATAGAGATTAATGGAAAAGATCAGGAACCCAGAAACAGACCCACACAAATAGGGCCCGTTGATTTGGACAAAGATGCAAAGCCACTGCAGTGGAGAAAACATACTCCTTTCAACACATGGCATTAGAACAACAGGACTTGCATTGAAAAACCAATGAGCCACAACTGAAACTTGGCAGTTTGTACAGAAACAAATTCAAAACACATTACAGATCTAACTACAAAATTATGAAACTTCTAGGACAAAATCTTGGTGCCCTGTGGTTGGGCAAAAGTTCTTATTCATGACACCTAAAGCACACACACAAATTGATAAATTGAGTTTTATCAACTTGTTCTGCTAAAGACACTATTAAGAGAATTTAAAGACAAGCTACAGACTTGAGGATAGAGTTGATTCCTACATTAAACCAAGGTAGGGGCATCTGGGTGGCCCAGTTGGTTAAACATCTGCCCTCAGCTCAGATCATGATTTTGGGGTCCTGGGATCAAGCCCACATTGGAGCTTGGCAGGAAGTCTGCTTCTCCCTCTTCCTCTGCACCTCCACTCCTTGCCCCCATCCTCTCTCTCTCAAATGAGTTAAAAAAAAAAACAACAAACTTACCTATACATTAAACCAAGGTAAAGGAGACTACCAGGGGAGAAGGGAAGAGAGTCAAAAAGTGTTACCAGAAAGAGGAAGCGCTTAGAGGAAGACTCCAGAGAGTTTCATACTTAGAAAGTCACAAAGGGACAGATAAAGGAAAAATGTTCATTAAGTAACATTCACAGCATGTGATTTTTTTTCAGGATATTGTTACTATGTAAAGTAATTATTTTTTCCCCAAGGGAAATAAACAACTTCTGTGGTTCTTGCTCTATAAGTAGATTAAAATGGGAAGTCCAGACTGGTTATTCTAATATATAGTGAAGTGCGTGCGTGTGTGTGTGTGTGTGTGTGTGTGTGTGTGTGTATATATATATATATAGTAATATAAGTATGTATAAGTATATATTATATATTCATATATATATCCTACTTCACCATATATATACATATGTATATATATGTGTATATATATATATGTGTATACACATATATATATATGGTCAGAGCATCTGACTAGGAATTGGAAAATACAGGTTCGAGTATCAGCTTCTCCTAAGAAAGTATGCTGATCGTCTTTAATCTGCAGTCATATTTATTTTATTTTATTTTTTTAAAGATTTTATTTATTTATTTGTCAGAGAGAGAGAGGGAGAGAGAGCAAGCACAGGCAGACAGAATGGCAGGCAGAGGCAGAGGGAGAAGCAGGCTCCCTGATGAGCAAGGAGCCCGACGCGGGACTCGATCCCAGGACGCTCATATTTAAATGGGAACAATAGTCACTCTTTGCCTGTGTCACAGAATTTTTTATGAAGACCAAAGAGATAAAAATGTGAATTTTGAGAAGTATAAATCACTGTATACATAAGGTATTATTATCATATTTAATGGATGCAAATGAAGAGCTCCAAAGGAGTATTAATTCTATTTGAATACATTTCACTGAGAAAAGACAGGACTTGACTTTATGTGAACATTCAAGGTATTTGTGCTTTTGATTATCTCCTTCCAGTTTAGCCCAAAGGTAATAATTTTCTGATTCTTTTGCTTAACGTCTGTTTGTCCTCCTGTCCCTCATACTCTACCATCCTGCCCCCAAATCTCCTCTCTGAAAGTAGTTAAAACTGCAAAATAGGAGATAACACCTATAATAAAAAAAGACAATCTCTCTCCCTGAAACCCCTCCCCATCAAAAATATAATTATGTGTTATAGGATTATGCCCAGAGACTACAGAAATATTTGTATTCACATGCAAATATGAGCTGTAGGTGAGATTGGCTTTTACCACATGTAGGTCTGATTTTTTTTTTAAATCTTTTTTATTTAGAAATAATTACAGGCTCATCTACAGCCATACCACCCTGAACATGACCGATCTCGTCTGATCTCAGAAGCTAAGCGGGGTTGGGCCTGGTTAGTACTTGGATGGGAGAAATAATTACAGGCTCAAAAGAAGTTGCAAAGCAGCACAGAGAGGTCCCACATACCAATCACTTCACTTCCTCCCAATGTAAACATCTTATATTACCTGAGCACATTATGGGAACCAAGAAAGAGCCATGGGCACAATCAACCAGACTTCAAAAGGAAAGGCGAAGATACAAGTTTCAGGGGTGGCGGGGAATTAAAGAGAATTTTTAGAAAAAGAAAGATCAAGTGGAAGGAGTGGGAATGTGATTAGAAGAGAGAAGACAAAGTTCACAGGCCACATGTGTCCAGGGTAGGTGGGTCAAGGTATTTGAGGAGGGGCCCAGGAATGTGTCTCCTTTAGTTTCTCAGTGGTTTAAGATGATAGAAGAACCATCGTGAAGTTCTCCCTCAAGGTTGTTTTTTTTTTTTTTTAAGATTTTATTTATTTATTCGACAAACAGAGATCACAAGTAGGCAAAGAGGGGAGCAGAAAAAGGGGGCGAGAAGCAGGCTCCCCGCTGAGCCAAGAGCCCAATGCGGGGCTCGATCCCAGGACTCTGGGATCATGACCTGAGCCAAAGGCAGAGGCTTTAACCCACTGAGCCACCCAGGCACCCCTACCCTTGAGGTTTTAATGAAAAGCGAAGAATAGAGAAGAATGTATAACATATATGCTGTATATGAGATTTCAGTTCAGACTGAACTGAATCATGTTGAGATTTTCTACCCGTAGTTTGTCTGAGTCTCCCAGTGTCTGTGCAGCCTGCACCGGGAGTGAACTCCGTAGATGGGAAGGATGGTATTACAGAGCCACAAGATGTCTGGGGAGAGGAAGAATCATCATATGAAGAGCTCAGCCTTGGAAGGAGAAGATCCTAATCCTTTTGGCAAGTGGTGAAGTAAACATTTTCTGCTTGCCAGGGGCCTTACTTCCTTCTAACTTCAGTGAGAATTCTTAAAGCAGCCCAGATCAAATTCTGCTGCGGCAAATCCATCTCACCCAGAATGTTTGAAAAGCAAAAACCCTTTCAGTATTCTCAGATGATAATGTGATTTGAGTTTCCCTTTTATTTGTATTTTTCTCTTTAGTCTGGACCAAATCATTTATTCAATTAATAAGTAATTTCAAAACTCCTCTACTCTCCTTAGAATCCTTCCACACGAGCATCACACAAAGAGTTAGAGAAAAGTCTAATTTTTATGTCTTTGAAGCACTTTACCTGATCTTTACGTTTTGACCTTGTTGGTGTTTTCAGAAGCCATGTGTAGAATGGTGGAGTTAGTCAATAATATAATCCAATCATCGATAAGATACAAACTTCTTGTTTATTAATACATGATTAAAAATGTATATGATAAAAAGATATTGACTATAGCCCCGTGTGTGGATGACAAGAACAATTATGGTTCAGACTCCTAATCACTGTGCGAGCCGTGCATCCCCGCAAAAGTCAATAGTCTGTTTAAAAGTCACAACACATCCTTTTCTCTTCTTCTTCTTCTTTTTTTTTTTTTAAGTCCAGCGGTGAGACCCGTGATTTCTTATATCTGCATTTACTCATATAACTTGAATTCACTGAAGAAACATTTACGGTCCCCCCACCCTGGATGTGACCCCACAATACGCACTGGTGTTACAGGAAAAAAAACCCTGGCTCTGAGCGGGGTGCTCAAATGGGTTTTATCTGAATCTCCAAACTTTGTTTCAGAAACTGAAACAAAGCATAGGACACCTTCTGTGACCAAGGAACCCAATGAGAAGGACTGATCATACCAGCCCCACAACTGCTTCTTTGGCCGAATTAACCTGCTGATCTGCCCAGACAACTAAAGTCTTAGAGGGAATACAATTATGCTCTTATAAATATAGAGAGACACACATGTGTATAATTTATATTCCATTAAATCTGAAATAGTTCAGCTTCCCGATGCTTGTAGCCTAACAGGATGATTACTGTTTATATCAGATAGAAGGAAAAATCTCTGTTTCCTCGAGATGAAAGGAGAGAGGAGAAGGTCTTTTTTTTTTTTTTTTTTAATCCCAATCTGGAAACTATTCTTCCCAGGAGATTATAAACTCTGCCTTCCCAATGTCCAGCCCCTGTCCCCACTCAGCAGAACACAGGTAGGAGAGACAGATGGCAGAATTACAATACTTTGCAGACCAAAGTCGCTTGCCGGTATGAATGCTGGTGGCAGTCACTTTGCAGGGCCACGGAAGGAAAGCCATCCTCTTAAATGCTGATTTTGAACAGGTCCTGGAAAGCAGCATAGTTGAGCAGCACAAGTGATAAAGGCCTTCCTTGAAGTGTGAACTTTGGAGAACTCGCACTAAAATTTGAGAGCCTGGGCATTCTTTGCAATTATTCCTAAAAGCCCTCGTGCAAGGAAATGATTTCAATCCATGATAGCTGCACCCACAAGAAAAAAAAGGACAAAGGAGGAAGAATACAAAGGCACTTCCTAAAACCAACCCTGGATAAGAGTTTCAGAGTCTGTTTAATAATTAGAAAACAAACATAGCAGTTAACATCCTCACTTTATGCCATTTGTAATTGCCTACAGTATCGTTTTGCTGATACTAGTTCACTCCCCATCCACTTGAATGTAAATTCAAGCATTCTCAA
Source organism: Enhydra lutris kenyoni (assembly GCF_002288905.1). Lineage (NCBI taxonomy): Eukaryota > Metazoa > Chordata > Mammalia > Carnivora > Mustelidae > Enhydra > Enhydra lutris. The sequence goes on along the minus strand of NW_019154109.1, from coordinate 19,232,112 downwards.
ATCATTCTTTTATAACCTTTACAATGTTCCTGCTTCAGTTTGAATGATGGCACACAGGAAGATAAAGGCATCCCTGGAAAAGGTCAACCAGTGGCCAGTCAAGAGATCTCTTGAGATAGTCATTATAGCTCATGGAGAACTCACGGAGTCCAGAATATGTTTCTTAGATTCAGAAACTTGATTTTGATGCTGTGTCAAAACTGTCCACTTCCAAGGGTTAGACTCACATCATTATAACTAATGAATGACTGACATATACAACAAGACGGTGCTTTGAAGTATGTGTTTAGAATGAAACAGGCTGGTGTTTGAATCCTGGCTCTGCCATATACTGTCTGACCTACACAAGTCTTCCCCCCCCCCCAGCAAGGTGGAAATAATAACTTGTTTTAAAGACTTCTTAAAAAAAGATTATTTGGGAAATGTATGTATAATTGCCTGACCTATAATAAGCGCTTAATAAATGGTGGGTATAGAAACATGAATTTACGGTGGATAATGATATAAGTGTTCTGGGATCCAAGTCTTGGTCATAGCTGTCCAATTTCTAGACATTCGTCCTCTCATACCTGATTTCCCCATTTTGTTCAGAAGGTGTATCTCCAGAAAATAAACCAAAAAAGAAAAAAAAAAAAGGTCAGACTTGTTCATACTAAATTAAAAATCACATTCCGTTCTTGTCTTTGAGGATATATTTGTGCCACCTCATTCGGAGTCTTGGGTGCTCCCTAACTTGTCATATTTATTTATTTATTTGTTTATTTTTTATTTTTAATTTTTTTTAACTTGGCATATTTCTAGGCAAGTCCTTGATAGGACTCCTAGGGCTGGATCACATTGTTAATATCATTCTGTCACTCACTAACCTTATATGCTTTATTTCTAAATTGTTTGAGAGAATTTCACTCCCACCTTCAAGCTGTCCTTGCCCACTGTCTAGCTAAACATTCTTGCTAGATATGCTTGCATATCTAGCAGGTGTCTGGGCGAGATGGTCCCCCTGGCAGTAAAACTTATATTTATCATAAACGGAGTGGACAGACCAGATAAACAGCTCAGATGGCTGCCTTATATAAAGGCTTTCCCTTACCTAGTGTGTTTCAGATACATTTTTAGAAAACAATAGATATTATTCTCCTGTGCACAGGCATACATAAGAATCTGTTTAAAAATGAAACTTAATTGAACCCAATAATTCCTAATGCAAGACTGGCAGGTGTCCAAGAGTAGAGCTCCTCTCAATATCTCATCAGTAAACCAGGGGTAATGGAGCCTACCTCGTAGAGTTGGGTGAGAATTAAATGGGAAAGTACATACAAAGTGCTAGCCCAGTGTCTGACAGAGCGAGCACTCAGTAAATGATGGAGCAGGTGGCTGCAGTAGGGACTGCGATGATGGGGAAAAATTAATGTTATCCTTTCTCCCAACTAAGATAATTCGTGTTTCCCAGTTGTATAGCATATTGTGTTCCACTTAATATAACGCTAAAGGTACTCCGATATATGTTTGTTGTTCGTTGTCTGTCTTGGAAACATTTCCTGCAGGTGATTTCTTGTACTAATTCAGGTTATTCTCAAGGCTAGTCCCTCCTTATTAGTGGATAGAAACAAAAATATTTATAGAAAGATTTTGCAAAACAGCAAGACTGAGAGTCTAAGAGTGAGGGTATACTAGTAACAACTTATTAAAATCATAACAGTTGATTGACTTTCTATTATTAATTACTAAATTTTATTTTATAGAGCATTTTTAGCTTCACAGCAACATTGAGCAGAAAGTATAGAGTTACCATACACCCCCTGCCCTCATACATGTGCAGGCTTCCCCACTATCAGATTGTGCCCCAGAGTGGTGCTTTTGATACAAATGACACATTGTTATCACCCAAAGCCTATAGTTTACATTAGGGTTCATCTTGGTGTTGAACGTTCTATAATTTTGACAAATGGATAATGACATATATCCTTGATTGTAGTATCATCCAGAATACTTTCCCTGTGCTAAAAATCCTCTGCTCTCCACCTATTCATCCCTCCCTCTCCCCTAACCTTTGGCAACCACTGACCTTTTTAGTGCCCCCACGGTTTTGTCTTTTCCAGAATGTCACATAGTTGGAATTATGCAATACATAGCCTTTTCAAAATGGCTTCTTTTACCTAGTAATATGCATTTACATTTCATCCATGCCTTTTCCTAATTTGATCATTTCTTTTTAACCTTGAATAATATTCCATTGTCTGAATGTACCTCAGTTTATTTCTCCATTAACTTACTGAATGACTTATTGGTTGATTCCAAATTTTAGAAATTAAGAATAAAGCTGTTATAAACATCTAAGTGCAAGGTATTACTGTGGACATAGTTTTCCATTCATAAATACCAAAGAATGCAACTGCTGATTGTAAGGTAAGAATATGTTTAGTTTTGTAAGAAATTGTCAGATTCTCTTCCAAAGTGGCTGTACCATTTTGCATTCCTACCAGCACTGAATGAGTGGTTTTTTTGTTCTACGTTCTCACCAATATTTGTTGTTGTCAGTGTTTGGATTTTGGTCATTCTAGTAATTGTGTAGTGTTATTTCATTATAGTTCTAATTTGCCATTCTCTGATGATATACGATATTAAACATCTTTTCATGAGTTTGCTTACCATCTGTATTTCTCCTTTGTGAATTGTCTGTTCACATCTTTTATCCATTTTTTAATTGCGTTGTTACTCTTACTATTACTGTGTTTCAAGTGTTCTTTGTATATTTTGGTAACAGTCCTTTGTAAAATCTGTGGTTTGTCTTCTCATTCTCTTGAGACTGTCTTTCACAGAGTAGATGTTTTAAAATTTTAATGAGGTCTGAACTTATCAATTGCTTCTTTCAAGCCTTTGGTGTTGTATGTAAAAAGTCAGCACCATACCCAAGATCATTTAGGTTTCTTCCTATATTAGCTAATGGGAGCTTTTAGTTTTGTGTTCTGTATTTAGGTCTTTGATACAATTTGAGTTAATTTTTGTTAACAGTGTAAAGTTTATGTTTAGATTCATTTTTGCATATGGATGTCTAGTTGTTTTAGCACCATTGGTTGGAAAGACTATCTTCTCCATTATATTGCTTTTATTCTTTTGTGAAAGATCAGTTAACTATACTTATATGTGTCTATTTCTGGGGTCTCTAATCTGTTCTATTGATCTAGTTGTCCATTTTTTCATCAATACCACAGTGTCTTGAATACCGTAACTTTAAAAGTAGGTCTTGAAATCAAGTAGTATCAATGTTCCAACATTGTTCTCCTTCAGTATTGCATTGGCTATTTTGAGTCTTGGCCACTTTCCTATAAACTTTAGAATCAGTTTGTTGATAACCTCAAAATAACTTACTCAGCTTTTGATTGGAATTGCCTTGAATCTATACATCAAGTTGGGAAGGACTACATCCTCACAATGTTGAGTCTTTCTAACCATGAACATGGAATATCTCTCCATTTATTTAATTTGTCTTTGATTTCTGTTTTCCCAGAGTTTTGTAGTTTTCTTCACATTGATGTTGCACATGTTATGTTAGATTTAAACTTAAGTATTTCTCTTTTTTTGGCACTAATGTAAGTGGTAGTGTATTTTTAATTCAAAATTCCTTTTGTTTATTGCTGGTATATAGAAAAGCAATTGACTTTTACATATTAACCTTGTAGACTGCAATTTGGCTACGATTGCTTATTAGTTCTAGGAGGATTTTTGTTGTTGATTTTCTTCCAGATTTTCTGCATATAAACAATCATGTCATCTATGAACAGACAGTTTTATTTCTTCTTCCCAAGCAGATGACTTTCATGACCTTTTGTTCTCTTATTCTATTAGCTAGGACTTCCAGTATGATGTTGAAAAGCAGCGGTGAGAAGGGACATTCTTGCCTTGTTCTTGATCTTAACAGGAAAGCCTTTAGTTTCTCACCACTAAGCATATTAGTTATAGGGGCTTTTTTGGTAGATATTCTTTATTAGGTTGGAGAAGTTCTCTACTATTCCTAGTATGCTGAGAATTTTTATCATAAACTGGTGTTAGATTTTGTCAAATATTTTTTTCTGCATCAATTGGTACATCATGAGACTTTCTTCTTTAGCCTGTTGATGTGATAAATTACATCAACTGTTTTTTCAAATGTTCAACCAGCATTGTATATCTGGAATAAATCCTCTTTGATTGTGGTATATAAATCTTTTTATACTTCGTTGGATTAGATGAAATGGAGAAATGAAATGGAAAATTTTTTTAAAGATATAATCTGTCAAAACTCACACAAGGAGAAATAACTTGAATTAGCTTATAGTTACTAAACAAATTTAATCACTAATTAGTAAACTTCCAAAGCAGAAAGCTACAGGCCCAGATGAATTCCCTGGTAAATTCCATCAATTGTTTCTGAGAGAAATTTTACCAATTATCTATAATCTCTTCCAAAAATAGAAGCAAAAGAAATACTTCCTAACTCATTCTCTGAGGTCAGCATCACCCTAATATCAAAATTCCTTTCATCTAATTGTCAACTTTGTGGCCAGAGAGTTGTTCATAATATTCCTTTATTATTCTTTTAGTATCCATGAGATATGTAGTTATGTTCTCTCTTTCATTTATCATATCAATAATTTCCCCTCTCTTTTTCCCATTAGCTTGGCTAAAGGCTTCTCATTTTATTGGTCTTCTCAAAGAAACAGCTTTCAATTTTGTCGATTTTTCTCCATTGATCTCCTGTTTTCAATTTTATTTATTTCTGCTCTAATTTCTATTATTTTTTTTCCTCTGCTTATTTTAGATTTATTTTGTTCTTTTCCCCCCTAGTTTCCTAAGGTGGAAGCTTGATTAATTTTAGATCTTTCTTCTTTTCTATTATATTCATTCAATGCTATAAATTTCCCTCTAAGTGATGCTCTTGCCAAATCTCACAAATTTTGATGAACTGTACTTTCATTTTTATTTAGCTCAAAATATCTTTTAATTTGTCTTGAGCTTTCTTCTTTGATTTATGAGTTATTGAGAAGAGTGTTTTTAATCTCTAAGTATTTTGGAATTTTCCAGCTATACTTTTGTTATTGATTTCTTGTTTAATCCTATTGTGATCTGAATAGACATACATAATTTCTATTCTTTTAAATTTGTCAGGTTGTGTTTTATGATGCAGAATGGGGCCTATCTTGGTGAATGTTCCATATGAATTTAAGAAGTTAATCTCTCTTTTAAATAAATAAATTTTTAAAAAAAGAATATTGTGCCCTTTATCATTATGTAATGTTGTTCTTTATCCCTGACAAGTTTCCTTGTTCTGCTTTATCTGAAATTAATATGGCTGCTCCCATTTTCTTTTAATTAGTGTTAGCATGGTATATTTTCTTCCATCCCTTTACTTTCAATTTATGTGTGACTTAATATTTAAAGTCGGTTACTTATAGATAACATACTTAAACCTTGTATTTTGATCTGACAACCTTTGTCTTTTATTTGGTATATTTAAAGCATGGGTGTTTAAAGTGATTATTGATATAGTTAAATTACTATCTACCATATATGTTACTGTTTTCTATTTGTTGCCCTTATTCTTTGTCCCTATTTTTGTCTTCTATAATTGTTTTTGTTATTTTAATTGAGCATTTTATGTTATTCCATTTCCTCTCATTTCATAGCACATCAATTATGCATATTGTTTTACTGTTTTATTTTTAAGTGGCTGCCTTAGAGTTTGGAATATATATTTTCAACTAATCCAAGTCCACTTTCAAATAACACTGTAGCATGGTTAGTGCAAGTACATTACAATAACAAAATAATCCTATTTCCTCCCTCCTGTTCTTTAGATCATTTTTTCATTCATTTTCATTTATATATAAACTATAATCATCAAATATATTACTGCTTTTATTATTTTGAATAAGTTGTTATCTCTTAGATCAATTAAGAACAATAAAAATAAATGTTTTTATTTTATACTCACTATTCCTCCTCTAAAGCTCTTCCTTTCTTTTTTTTTTTTTTATTTATTTGACAGATCACAAGTAGGCAGAGAGGCAGGCAGATAGAGACAGGAGGAGGAGGCAGGCTCCCTGCTGAGCAGAGAGCCTGATGTGGGACTCGATCCCAGGACCCTGAGATCATGACCTGAGCTGAAGGCAGAGGCTTTAACCACTGAGCCACCCAGGCACCCTAGCTCTTTCTTTCTTTATGTAGATCCAAGTTCCTGACTTACATCATTTTTCTTTTCTCTAAAGAACTTAACATTTCTTGCAAGTGTACTGGCAACAAATTCCTTCAGTTTTGTTTGTCTAAGAAAGTCTTTATTACACCCTCATTTTAGAAGAATAATTTCAAAGGGTACAGAATTCTAGGTTGGTAGTTTTTTCTCTCAATGCATTAAATATTTCACTATTTTGATTTTTCTAAAGTTTGAATATGATCTATCTAGTGTAGTCTCTTTTTGACGTTTATCCTACTTGGTGTTCCCTGAGCTTTCTAGATCTGTGGTTTGATGTCTGATATCAATCGTGAGAAATTCTCAGTCATTACTGTTTCAAATATTGCTTCTGTTACTTTCATTCTTTCCTCTTACGGTATTCCGATTGTAAATATTACAACTTGTAGTTGTCCCACAGTTCCTGGATGTTTTATTCTTTTTTTTTTTTTCTTTTTTCTCATGCTCTCAGTTTTCAAAGTTTTTTATTGTCACATTCTCAACTCAGATATTCTTTCCTCAGCTGTGTCCAGTTTCCTGGTGAGACCATCAAAGGCATTTTTCATTTCTCTTAGTCTTTTTCTAGTATTTCTTTTTGATTCTTTCTTAGAACTTCTATATCTCTGCTTACATTATCCCTTTGCTCTTGCATGCTATCTACTTTTACCATTAAAGCCCTTATCGTACTAATCATATATATTTTTTAAAATCCTGGTCTACTAATTCCAAAATTCCTGCCATATCTGACTGGTTCTAATGCTTGTTTAGTCTCTTTAAACTGTGTTTACTGCTTTTCAGTATGCCTTATAATTTTTGTTAGGAGAGGGACACGATATACTGGGCAAAGGAAACTGTAGTCAATAGGTCTTTAGTAATGTAATTTAGTAATGTGATGGTAAGGTGTCAGGGTGCTGGACACATTCTATAGTGTTATGATAGATCACAGTGTTTTAATATGTCTGTGCATTTCACTAGTGCATATCAGTGTCATCCCCTTAGGTGGGACATAATGGCTAGAGGGGGCTGGAGTTTGGTATTTCCCTTTCCTCAGGTAGGTTAGGCTCTGTTAAGCCCAAGTAGGTTAGGCTCTGGCAAAATAGTTTCTCCTGAGATCAGGCTTTGTGAAAAAACAAAAAACAAAAAAACAAAAAAACAAAAGACATATAAAGTTGTGTGTGTGTTTTTTTTTTAAGATTTTATTTATTTATTTGACGGAGAGAGATCACAAGTAGGCAGAGAGGCAGGCAGAGAGAGGAGGAAGCAGGTTCCCTGCTAAGCAGAGAGCCCGATGTGTTATGCTCTATCCCAGGACTCTGGGATCATCACCTGAGCTGAAGGCAGAGGCTTTAACCCACTGAGCCACCCAGGCGCCCCTGAAAGACATAGAAAAAGTAGTTTCTTTTCCCCTCCTCCTGCCAGAAGTCTGAGGAGTTTTACCTGATATTCACAGTGAGGTGTAGAGTTCCTCAAAATAAAAGTCACAGAAGGATGGGGTCCCATCTGTAATGTGCTCCTGTTGGAGTTCTGAGCTCTCAGATCTGTCCACACTGAGCCTCTGGCAATTTCTCAGTTGCAGTTGCTATTTTCCTACCCCAGGACTGGTTCCCAAGGAGGTTTTCACACTTGGGATTCTGTTGCCATAGGTTGTGATGGTTTGTTTTCATCTGTCTGTCTTTCCAATTTTGGGGGTAGAAATTTTGCCCTGTGACCTCACTTCTCTGGTGGATGTAGGAAGATTGTTCAGTTTTTCACTTGTTAGAGTGGCAACATCTGAGCTCCTTACATGCCAGACTACAATCATTGGCTTTTGAATATCCGTATTACCTAGTTCATACTTCTTGGAAATGAGTATGAATAAATGGCTGTAGAATTAAATACTGACTTAACAAGACTTCTCTCTGCTTTTTGATTTAGATCTGCTGAATCAAGGTGATCTGTTGTCATGGCCTCCCGTTTATCTTAGCCATCATGTTTCAAGGAGCCTATGATAGTGTGTCCTGTGACAAGGAAAGGCTCAGAGAAAGAAATAGAATGATTTTGAAAACATAACCAAGAGCTGAATGGATAGGCAAATAAGTAGTTCTTCAAGATCCCCCGTATCCCAAAGTCTATTGACACTATTAGTGCATCCAGAAATGTTTAATGTCAAAATACAATCTGAAAGCAAACAAATTCTTTCTTCATCTTAAAGCGAATATACACTGAAGCGGTAGCATCTGCTCTCTAAGAGTTTTAAATGATGCACCAATACCAGAGAGGTAGTGTTCTTCATCTTAGCAAAGCTCTCCTTGTAGCCTTTGCCAGGTCTTTTTGCTCCCTGCTCCTGTTCTCTAATAAATCTTGCCAGAGAGATATCATCAGATCGTAGACACGTGTCCCATAGCTTCTGTACTTAATGCTGTAAAGAAGATGTATACTTTAAAAAATAAATATTTTTCTCTGGTTCGGGCAAATGTATCTGCATTCTCATTTGTTCCTTTTGTCACCTCTGGGACATAACTGTCCAGGGCTGGTTAGAGTTGGGAGTATAACACGCAGCCCCTGATTATAGTTAGCCACAGAATTAATTCCGGCCCATGTTCTAAACAGCTAAACTCACCAGTTCTAATAATTGGTTGTTCTGGTTATCACTAAAATAATTAATTGAACAAAATAAAGCAGCTGGTTAATTTTCCATTATATAATACCAAGCAACTGTTGTTACTTTCATCCACATGATAGTAAATTACTGTTTTAAAGTTGAATAGTTAAAAAAAAAAAAAGCCCAACAACTTTTGTGCAATGGAAGGCAGAAGAAATTTGTTCTGTGATACTTATCTAGTATTCAATTGAATGGCAGAGATCTTAGCTACCATTTGGTTAGGTCAAGCCAATGCACTAGTGTTATTTGCAAACATCTGGAAACAAGACATAAAAATAGATTATTATTTAGGCTCATGCATATTTATTGTCATTGTGCATATCCACTCGTACAGTAGTGCATATTAGTTCCAAGTATTTTAGGAAAAAAAACATGTGACACCATTTTATTATTTATTGTCATTTCTTTTTTCCTCTAAATATCTTCTCTGATGACCAAAAAAGCTACAACAAAGGGAGTAAAAAACCACAATACCTCCAGTAGGGTATCTTTATTGGCCATACGAATTCCTAAGGATTATTATCTTTTACTTTGTGTGTGTGTGTGTGTGTGTGTGTGTGTGTGTGTGTAAGATTTTTTGTTTCACTTTGTAATATACCTGTAATACACTAATACTTTAAAAATTTGAGCATGGCTATTCTCAAACAATTCCACAGAATACTAAGTGTGAGCTGATATGAAGTGATTTTTAAAAATGTGCTTCGGTTAGTATCTTGGTTTGGGTCTATATGCTTCCTAGTCACCCTGACTCAACGACTACAATTTAAAGGTACAGTTTTCTTTTTTTACTAAGTCGGCTGTGCTACTGAACAGAAGCAGACCAAATACAGATTTCTGATTTCAGTTTGACATGGTGGTTCCTATTGTTTACAGATCACTGGAATTCAGAGAGAATCAGACATATGAAACAAAGTTCAGGTAGGATTAGATGCCGACCGTTGCTGCAGATATCATACAATGGCCTTTGTACAGCTCATACAGTGTCTGAAGGAGCACACATTTTTCTAGATCTGCTCTTGTGGTCTCTGACGCCATCAGTACATGGTAGTGTGGAAAGGTCTTAGCTATCCTGATATTCAAAAATATTACCTCTATCAAGTATCAAGACATGAAAACTAATGCATTTATGGCAAATGTACCTGATGAAAAGTTTCTCTGTTAAGTCACAAAGCAAATTAGCAGAGGAATGTTGATGACAACACCGTTTTTGTGAATACAGAGTTGAATGGCCAAGGCCCCTTTCTTTGGATAATTTTTATTATATTTCATACCCAGTTGATCCATCTTATAGGTTAAAAAATGTAACCAGGGAGCAAGTTACTTCAGATACTCCAAAGTCCTCAAAAGAAACAAGTTGCTGTAGGCCAATTAGGTGCTGAGGACCCGAAGGACTCCGGAAGACTCATATTATCTTTAAAGTCTATATGGTTCTCCTATAAGCCACTTACCAGCTTCCTTTGAGAAAGACAGAAGGGGAAAAGATAAATGCTCACAGGAACTGATGATATAACACCGTGCAGCTGCTAATGCATATGGATGTGTCATGCAAATGTCCCCAGCAGAAACACATTCTTTAGTTTAAACCTGCAACCATATTCAGCAATAAAAGAGTTTCCAAATCAAACTGCTGACTCCCTTTTTTTTTCCTCTTATCAAAACACACCAGCGTACATCTTACCAGGCAGAGTAAATCAAAAGAACCAGCTGGGGTATCCAACTCTTGTTTTTTCCCTGGATGTCAGGTGTGTACTGCAATTTTGCAGACCAATTTGTGAGCTGAAATAAGTAGCTGTGGTCCACTAAAACTCAAAGCCATTTGGGAAATGCTTGTGCTAACTTTTCAGAGGCCCTTTCTCTGCAAAGAGACATTGTAATTTACCAGTTGTAAATTACCAACTGATTATATATATATATATATATATATGTGTATATATATATATACACATATATATATGTATATATATATATATATATTATACCTTTAATCTTTATCTGAATATAAAGAGATCTGGAGGAACTCAGGAATTACTGAGTAACAGAACTTTGTTCTCCTGTCTTTATCTTCTCTATTTTGTCAGTTTTAAGTTTTTGCAGATTCCCTGATAAATTGATGGGCAAAGTAGATTCAAGGGAAGGACACAAAAAGGAGAATAAGAGGGGAAAAAAAGAAAAGTGGAAGGAATTTGGGGAGCAATCTCGTCACATTAAATTTTGCAAAGCATCGACATTGAGCATACAGCCGTGAATTTATTGCGACATATACTTCTGCTAGCGCTGGTACTACATATTTTTTGAAAAGTTCTGTATTGGGGAATGAAAAATGTCAAACAAGAAACTTCAGCTGTTACCTGGAGGGGACGTTAAATGGTAACTTGGGAGCGATTCGCTCCAACTTTTTTATGGCTGGGAGAAGGAATACCGCTTTGACATTTTTTTTTATAGGGATGTATGCTGCAGCTAAGCACTTGGAAGAGCGAGTCCGTGGAGATTAGATGCGGAAAGAGAAAATGAGTACGTATCTGGGGATTAACCCGCATTTGTTCTCTACGGGGAAGCCGGCGAGGCACTCACTTTGAAGGCACCACTCCAGTGAGACGCCATCCATTCTGAATGAAATTACTTAGGGTGAAATTACATGTATCTGCAGGTGGCATCGTCGGGGAGCGCTCCGGGTTTCCTCCTCCCTCCAGCCGGGATGTGACTGGCCTGGCTAGAAGATCACCCCGGAACACTCTAGACTCGGCCACTGGGCCTAGAGCCCTAACACTAGCCATCGATTCCCTTCTGCCTCCTGACTACAGTGCGCTCCAGGCAGGGGACCTGGGGACCCCTATTCCCGGTCCCCAGACACAGGCCTGCGAGAGTTTGCGGTTTTGCTTCCGGGAGCCCGTGGCGCAGGGGAGGAGGTTGGAATCAGGAAGGCCAGAACCACAAAAGGCAGCCGTTGGCCGGGTCTCTCCTGACACCAGGCTTCTTGGCCACCGCTTCTCTTCATTCACAGAGAACTCGGACCATTTAAAGAGCTCAGGCTCCATCTCAGCTCAGACCCAATAAGCCCAGGTTAGGCTGATTAGAAACGATTCTGGGGTCTTCCCTTCCATCCTCCTAAGTTCCCCGCCCAGGGTCAAGTCACATTAAAGGATATAAGAAGCCTGCTTCTGGAGCCGGTCACTCACTCCTTTTTCTTTGTTTTCCTACAGGGAAGGCGAGAAAATGTTCGCTGGAAGAGAGCGAGCGGTTGCAATTTGCACCCCCTCCCGCCCCTCGACGCAGGCAATTCCTCGCATGCACCTGGCGGCGCGGGCCGGGCGGCTTCCGCGCGGCTAATATACATATTTCGAGGGGGAGGCTGGGCGGCTGCTTCTTCGCCGGGTCAATGTGTTAATTAAAAGTTGGTCCGAGTTGGTCAGCACGCAGTCCCAGATGTGCTTAGCAGCATGCAATTAGCACGTAAGGCAAATCTTTTTGAAGATACCAGAATTGAAAACACCCCAAAGAAACCCCACCCCGCCCCCGCCCTTAACGTGAAATAGCAATGGCAAATAAGGGAAAAGTCATTAAAAGACGTAATTAAATGTGGGCCGCCGTTCTCGGAGGGGGTCGGGCTGGAAAAAAAAAATTCCCTAAATCTGTATTTTTTCAAAAATAAATAGCAAATTGATTTCTTTTTTCTTTTTCTTTCTTTTTTTTTTCTGCAGGACGTGCCGGCCCGAGATCCGTTTCCCTCCGTTCCCACCCCATGTATATTAAACAGCCGGCGAGCGGCGGCCGCGCGGCGCGGTGACCTAGCAGGCGCCCGGAGTCCCCGGCCTCTGCGCGGGTCCGCGCGCCGCCGCCGCCGCCGCCGCTGCCGCGGGCGACTGCAAAGGGGCCTCCCGCAGCCAGATTGGTTTCTACATCCAGGGATAATTACCGCAATCTCACTTGCCTAGCATCCTTAATATTTTCAAAAAGTGCAGGGGAAGAGCGTGTGTGTGTATGTGTGTGCGTGCGCGCGCGCGCGTGTGTGTGTTGTGATAGAGTCATTCTAATAGAATTTATGAAAAGTTAAAAGTATCGGTGGAGACAATATCATCATCGCCCCCAGCGGAGAAGCCGGTCGGATTCCCGTCGCCCAAGGCCGCTTCTGCCAGTTCACGCCTGCCCGCAGTTTTCTACCTTGTTTAGCCCATGCACAGAGTTCTCGGGCCTCCACGAGCCAGTTTGTTTCTATTTGTCTTTTAATTCCGGCTTACTCAGGCAAAATTTAAAAAAAAAATTTTTTTTTTTGCCACTTCTCAGAGGCAAACAAAGACCCCGATCGGTTACACCCCCCCATTCTCTCCACACACATTCACACGGGCACGCGCTTGCGCGCGCGCACACGCAGGGATATACACACACATACACACCACTTTGCAACTTCCTCGCGTCCCCCGTCTTGCGGAAGCCAGAAGAGGACTTGGTGCCCAATTGGGCACATGAGCGCCACACTGAGCCTTCGGCCAACTTCTTGGTTATTATGCTAGCCTTGTCACTTAGGACGGCTTGGTTTCAGGGATGGTATGTGATTCCATCACCAACACCCCCCTTAAGGATACCGGGGTAGCCATTCTAACCAAATAATCGTATGTGTCGTATCTGAAGGGCGTGCCTTATTGATGACACCTAATGAAGCAAATAATGGATTTGCAGTATCTTAGCTATTCATCTGGTCCCTCTAGAAACCTGGGTGTTAAGGAGAGATGGATAGTGATGGATGGAGAGAAAGAGAGAGCAAAAGAGGGGAGGGTAGAGGGGGAGAGAAGGGGTCGGCTACAGATCCTTGGAAACGGATCAGATTTGTTGAATGTCAGCTTGAAGAAGGCAGTCTGAACCATGATTTAAACACGGGCAGGATCATTGTTAACTAGTGTCCAACGACTGCCCCCCACCCCCACTCTGCCTTCCTGCCGCTCCCTTCTTTTCTCCCTTTTGTAGGATACAGAAGGTGAATAATGAAACCATTTTGCTAATAGTTTATGAGCCATGAGATTGGAAATGTATATGGATAGACCGGAGCACCAGACTAAAATCATTTGAAAGAAGCGTGAGGCTTGGCAGGGAAAGAAATCCGCGGTGTCCTCTCCCCCCAGACCGGAGCGGAATGGGACGGATGAAGTGGCCTCGTGCCTCTCCGCTCCATCCGAGAGCAGCGGCTTGGCCCGTCCTCCCGCCAGCCCCTTACTCTCCTCCTCTCCCCGAGGGGCTGGAGCGAGAGGGAGATGAATTGGGGCGATGGCAAGATAGCGCGAGCGGGAGATAATCGTTATCACCAGGATTTTTCTTCCAGTGATGGGCTCTAAAAAGATCTATCACACTGGGCAGCTTTCCCCGAGGCAGAAAACAATAGACGTGAACTTCGCGCTGAACACAGCCACGGGACTGCTGCTTGTGCGTCTGTCTTTTCTGTCTCCATAGGGCCTGTTCCTCTAGTACGAACCCTCAGAACCTTCGAGAAAAGCCGCTAGCACTCATTGACCTCCACACTCGGCCCGCAAGGAGGTTTCCTTGCGGAGTTAACCCGAAGGGTTGGGGGAGGTCTGGGTGGGGTGAAAGGTAAGGCGCTGGCCTGGACTCTGTCTTCCCAGCCCACAAAGGTGCCGCGAAATCTGGGCATATGCTCGAAGTCAGTTCGAAACAGTGGCCCAAGCCAATGGCCCGCGATCTCCCCATATCTGGCCCAGCGTCCCGGAGGGCTAGGGCGCGCGGATAGAGCGGGGCGGGCTCCGCTAGAGGCGGGGGCTCCAGGCCGGGCTCCCCAGCCCGGGCAGCAACTGGAGCGGGGAGGTTGGGACAGGTACGTAGCAAGGGGAGCGCAAGCCAGGCTGAAGTGCCTCGGGACACCCGGGCTCCGTCCAGCTCCGTCTGGGAGCACCTTCAAGTGCGCTTCAGGCCCGGCCCTGGGGGAAGCGCGCCTTCCGCCCGAGGGCCCGCCGCGCCGTCCTGGGGGCGGTGGGGGAGGGGGGCTGGCACTGTCTGGCGGGCCCGCTCGCGTGGAGTAGGAGGCGGTGAGCACACCCCGCCGGGTGAGTGGTTGGTGCAACCCCTTAGCGCCTCTGCTTTTCCCCTCTCCTTCCAAACCCGGCTGGTTTCCGGGAAAAACAAAATAACTTTTCCGTTTATGGGGCGGTAATAGGCGGGAAGTGGTGTTGGAAGAAGCGCGTATGGGGCAGCAACGCCCCCACACCAACTGCGTCGGAAACCCTCTCTGATTTTCTCCTAGGAGTGAGGGGTAGAGGTTAGGCATTTGACATTTCCGTTAACAGGGGGCGGGATGGTGGTGTGGGACTGCGGTAGGCAACGTAAAGAAAAAGCAGCACCGTTCGCCGGCTCCCTCCTCCCAGCTGGAGGCCGCTTTTAGGCCCAGTACGCGGGCTTGGCCCCCGCTCCACAGGCCTTGCGTGAACCGAGCCTCCGAAGGGGATCAGTGCAACCTCCTTTCACCTGCGGGGCCTCACCTGCAGCGCCCTCAATTTCTCCAACCCACATTCCCGCCCCAGTGGATACCCTACTGACTGTGGTTCGTGTGAAACATCCAGGAAAATTTTAGTGAGCAACCTCCCGAACTAGAGAGTTAGGAGTGGAGAGCCAGTGCCTGCCGTCCTCGGGGTTTTGTTTTCGAAGAAGCACCTGAAAGAAAATGAAAATCGAACTAACCCAATCACCATTGGCAATCCGGACTTGGCGCAAGGAAAGGGGGCGGGCGGACGGCTAGTGGTGCTCAAGACTCCGGGTGAAATAGATCTCTTCCGGTCGGCAGGTGTGAGCCGGCTGGGCGAAAAGGCGTCCGGCCCCGGGGAGCTAGCGAGCCAGACCCTGGGGCACCAGCCGGCAGGACACGCTGCTTCGAGAGCTTGCGGCCCCCAAGGCAAGCAGGGACTTAACTCCGGCGTACGCCTTCGCTCTCCCGGCCCCGTCAGGGCCGAGGGTTCAAGTAAAGTTGCTGAGAGGGGGTTTGCTAGCACTGGAGGTTTATTGTTACCCTGGGAAAGGAAATCTGCACTCTAGGAACTCCTTTGTGCCTTCTGTACTCACCCTTTCGCACTCCCCTCCCAAACTCGGGAGAACCTAAATTCCCGTCCGGGCATCAGAGGAAACCCCCAAATGCTGGCAGTTTTCCGCTTTCCTTCTGTCGCTGCAGTAATCCCCGGGGAACCCCGGCTCCGTGTTCCCCTCCCCCTCCCCGCTTCTACAGCCAAGCCCTAGCAGCTCCGCTTTCCTGGGCCTTTGCGCTTCCTAGCAGGGACCTTCAGTGCCCTGCCGGGGGTAGGGGGTTAAGAAGGGGTAAGGAGGGGACGAAGCTGCAAAGGTGGGCGGAAAGGGAGGTTCAAAGAGGCGGAGTGCCCCCTCTGCAAAAATATCAAAACTACTGCAGATTCTCATAAAATTAAATTCCACCTCCTTTCCGAATCTGTCCTCTCCCAAATCCTGCCTAGAGAGTGGCGGGAGGGGTGGTCGGGTCGTCCCCGGAAAGGGGGTCGTGCGCAAATTTACGCCCGCTACTCTCATTTGTTAGTAGATTCGGTCTAAAAGTTCGCTATTTATAGGCTACACGCGGCCGCAGCAATCCCCGCGTCCACTTTCCTGCGCTAAGTGCGAGAGGTCCCCGCGGCGCCGAACGGCAGGTCTCGATTGTGTCCCGTGATTTGTTTTGTTTTTGTTTCTGCCCTCAAACCGCAGGCAGCCAGGGAGAAGATCTCGGGGAGCCCAGAAACCACCCACTCGCAGTAGTTGAGAGCGGCTCTGCAATCCGACCATGTGAGTCCACGCTTGACCCCGCTGGGCGCGCGCGAGTGGCAGACGCGGGGGAGGCGCTGCGGCTCTGCCGCGGCGCCCGCGCCCCTGGGGCTGTCCTCCACGTCTGCCCCTGACCCTGCGACCTCCAGCTCCTCTCTGCGCCCTCTCCCCCTTTGATTTCTCCCTTCTTATTCTCTTTCCGCGCATCTCTGACTTTGCCCTGCTCTGAACTTCCAGCTGAGTTTGGATGTGGGCACAAAAAGAGACAGGGCTGGCCTTTACGTGGGAGGCGGGGTGGGCTGGGCGTGTGTGTTTCATAAGGAAGGAAATTGTGTGGAGCTCAGGGTGGGGGAGGGGCGCTATGGAGCGGGCCTGGAGTAGGGCCCGCGCGCTGGGGGAGGGGACTAAGAGCGTTTGGATCGCGACCTTTCCTTCCGCTGTGGCACCGATCGCGGGATGGGAACCAAGTGCTCTGGCAGCCTCGCCATTTGGGACCCTCCCTCTGCAATGCAGGGACAGATGTCTTAATTAAAATCTCGGAATCGCCCTGGTAAAAAGGAGGGAACGACGTGGGTACGGGATGAGGCTAGCCGGGAAATAGGGTCAGAGTCCGTTCCCTAAATTCCAGGTGGAACTGGGCTCCGCGATGCCTTTTTCCCCCCAGCGGCTGCGGACTGGACTCGCTTGCGCAGATAGCAAAGGCGCAAGGAGATCACGACGGTCTGTGGGCCTTTCCCTTGTCCTCTTTTTATTAATGCTAGAGCCTCGGACGATGCTCCGGTGTTTTAGAGCTGAGACGTCAAGAGGGCGGGGAGCGGGGCCGGCGGGAGCGTTCCCCGAGTCCCGGGCGGGAGGAGCGCTCGGCGCGCGTTTATGGCGCGGAGAAGGGCTGTGCGCGCAGAGCCGCGGCCAGGCGGGCTTTCTCGCAGGCGCGCGGCGGCAGGCGTGAAACTCGCGCACCGCAGGTCCGACTGCCCTTCCCCCTTGGAACCGAGACACGAGATGGGGGTGGGGTGGGGTGGAGGAGGTTGTGACTGAAAATAACCCGGGACTCGGATCCGCTTGGCCCAAGGACGGAGCCCCAGAACGGGGGTGGGGAGGAGTTGGAAACCAGCTAGGGGAGAACTGAGGCCTCGCCTTTCTTGCGCCCGCGCGCAGGGCCCTGTGCCCTCGCCGGCTTAACTTCTTACCCGCCTCCAATTTCTGCTCCCAGTGTATGTCACACTTGGAATCCCCCTATGGCCACATCTCCAAAGCGCCCGGTCTGCCGTGTGGATAGACTGGTGGGGACCGAAGAGCCAGGACTGGGCTGTGGCAGTGCCCTGGAGAGGGGGACCTCACGGTCCGGTGTGTGCGCACCCTGAGGTCCCCGTCACAGAGACGGAGGAGGGGTCTCCTCCCAGCCGGCGCGTCCCTGCCTCCCTCCCGCGCTGGCACTGCAGGGACAGTCTGGTTCAGACAGGATGGGGCCGCCCGTAGCTGGCTCAGAGCTGCCGGGATTCCCACCCCCGGGCCCGCCCAAAACAGCTTGCAGAAGCCTAAGGGCCAAGTCAGAAGCAGAAGCAGGTTTCTGCTACGGTCCCTGGGCCGCATTCACGGGTATGGGTAGATACCAAACTTAGTGCAACTTTGTCGCAGAAACTAGTGGCAGGCTCCTAGTTTGGGGTCAGGGGGAGTGGGGGAGGTGTGACGTGTTAGTGTATGCCCCCCCCCCCGCCCCATTCCCCCCATTCCCGGACTGTAAATGCCACTCAGCCCTCCTATCCTGCATTTGTCCGGGCCTCTACTTTCTTGCCTAAGTCCGAAGAGGAAGACGGGAGGAAGGAGAGAAGGACATCAAAGAAAGGTGGAAGTTAGGAGTAAATGAGAGAAGAGATGCGGTAAAGGGAAAGGTATGCCATAAAGAGTGACTCTAACTAGCTGTTTGTCCCCCTTGTCTCCTTTGAAAAGAACGGGGTGTTTCTACAGCGCTGGCGTTAGCCCAAGTCAATAAGCCCCCGCCCAGACTCTCTGGCAGTGGCCCCTGGTCTCCCCGTGACTGACTTGAGCTTCTCAGCCTCCCCAGCGCTTGGTCCTCAGACACATTCTAAGCCCCTGTCCCCAGTGTTCTAGGACGCGCCTCACTCAGAAGCTGAGTCAAGATGGAAAAGGCCAAGATTGCTCTGTCCCACCCAGGCCTTTCTTCTTGGGCATAGAATCAGAGGCCTGAAGGTGGACGGGGCGTGCCAGGCTCCCGGACTGCGCAGCGAGAAGAGTGCTCGCCTAGAGCCTTTTGCGGTTAGGAATTGTGGGAACCCGGAGGGCTTTTTTGGGTCTCTGATGGGATCTTAGAACTTGGCAGCTTCTTGGGCTTAGGGAAGTCAAATAAACTTGTCCCAAGCTCTGGGTTAGCTCTTTCCTCCTGCTGCTGTGCGGCAGGATCCTAGTTCTCTCCTGGCTTCTGGTTCTTTTCTGGCCCAGCTCTTCTGTGCTCTGCCTCTGTGGCCTCCAGGCCCCCTGGGGCTTTTACCCCTGGCTGGGACCCTGGATAAGAAGGACCCCAAATCCTCTACCAGAGTGTGAGTAAAGATGACAGTCCACCATCCGGACAAAACTAGAGAGTAAACTGTGTATGAAAGGAGGTAAAGGCAGAGAAGGAGGAGGCATGCCTGTTTCCAAAGGTACTAGTGAAGAGAAGAAATACCATTCCTTCCAAATAGCTTATTTTTCAAGGAACTCTGGAAAGTGGCAGGATGAGGAACTGACCTCTTTAAATTCTTTGGGTCTATGACCTATAAGCCTTGAGAAAAGGCCATAAGAAGGAAACAATACACTAGGGTTTGGCAGAGGTGACCACCTATGCCCCACCCCCCAGCTGACAGTCCCTAAATCATGTTTTCCTAGTGCCATGAGTGGCTCTGTCCCAAGGGTGAGACGCTCAACCTGAACCCCTCTCAGACCAAGAGAGTGTTCTAAGCCCTAAAACTTTGAGCTGCACTTGTGCCAATCCCTGTCTCCTTCAGCCTCACCCTTAATCCCTTGGCTACCATCCCGTTCTCTCTACAGTGAAGCTGGGTCATCTGGGGACTCCAGTGGTGTAGTTGTCCCTCTCCCTTTCCCTAGCCAGAGCTTTGACTCGAAACAAAATTTACTGTGCTGGGTGTATGTGGTTGGATGAAGGCAGTGGTGCCTTTTCCTAAAAGCTGGAGCAACCCCTTTCCCTGTCATCCTGAACAATCTTTCTTGGGTCCGAGGCCCCGGGACTCCAGCTATGGGGGTAATTCCTAGCCTATCTGTTCTCCCTTATAGAGACTTCTTTTCCTAAAGAGTGAGAGTTTAGAGGAGCTGAGTACTGTCTCCTTCAGGATTCCATTTGATCATTAAATTTACACAAATCTGGGGAAAGGCCTGAGAGAAAAATGGAGGAGGGGAATTCTGGAGAGCGGAAAGAAGACCTGAATGACTCTTTCTGACAAGGAATTTCCATTAACTCAGCGCTTTCCTTTTCTGTCTCACCTGTTTAACTTCATTCCTCCCCCTTAAGTGAAGAAATAGAACTCTTAGCTTAGGTGACTTTTGGCTAAATGTTCAGATGTATGCTGTGGCTGAGTGTTTTTAAAATTTGATCGCTGAATACCTAATGCCACCTGCAAAGTATTCTGTGCACTCTTCTGTCTCACTTAATTTTGATCTAAAATATAAGCATTTCTTTTCATCGCGTTCTTGTTCACCTTCAACAGGTTGGTTTTAGTTTCTATATTTCTCAAATTTCCTTGCAATAACATTACATGAACCAGATTTGTTCAGCTTCTGTGAGACAGGATTATTCTCACCACAATTCTCTAGGTAGTTCTGGTTAAAACTGCCTTTGCTTTTCACCTCAGTGAGACACATACTTGAGGTGAAAGTGATTTTCTTTGTTTTAACTTGAATTATTCAACTGCTTGCTCTGTTTTCCCCTTCTGCCTATTTGGAACAAACCTGGCCATATTAACATTTAAATAGTTCTGTCATAAAAGGTAAACATGAGGGGCACCTGGGTGGCTCAGTGGGTTAAAGCCTCTGCCTTCGGCTCAGGTCATGATCCCAGGGTGCTGGGATCGAGCCCTGCATCAGACTCTGCTCGGCGGGGAGACTGCTTCCTCCTCTCTCTCTGCCTGCCTCTCTGCCTACTTCTGATTTCTGTCTGTCAAATAAATAAAAAAAAAATTTAAAAAAAAAGGTAAACATGACTTTTTGATATAGAAATTTTCTTTGATATTTTAAAAAATAATTTAAATAAAAATTATTTAACATAATTTCAGGAAATTGTATCTTTGAAATTCATTGACAACTAGATTGCTTTTCAGAACTTTCTGTGTAACTTTGTCATGATTCTTTAGTTATAACCTCTGATCTAACTGAATCTCCTTTCAACTGCTTAACAAGTATATATTCAAATGAGATTTTTTTTCCCAGCTTAAAGTTTTTTCCAACATTTTCCATTGTATAACCTAGATGACAGGAAAATTTTCAGGACAGAAAAATCAAGTTTGGAGCACATAATCTATCCTTCTGACCCATTTATATAATCTCTGTTTTATTGTTAACATTTAATAGTAAAAAAAGACATTTCTTTTTGGGAGAAAATGTATGTCTTCTTTTGGGGGGCGGCTTACTGGATACTTAGTGTTTTCTTAATGTTCTTTGTGTTTTCTATTAGACATATTAATGTTTCTTATTAGTCTCTTGTAAATTAATGAAAGATACAAATTACTGACTTACGATAAATCATATCCCTCCCTTTGCCAGACTCATCAATGTTCTATTATTTCAAATTAAACATTTTAATATAACTTAAAAGGGAGAAGTTTCTCACATCTATTCATTAATCTGTGATGGTCAGATTGGCTAAACTATTGAACTTTTGGACATGGAGATGTAACATCAGAAAAGAAATTTCTGTGGGCAAACTGACAAACCGGAAATGCCATTCAAGAGCAAAAGGCTAATGATAAATGGCCCAGGGAAATAAAGGGAATAGGACAACTTGTCAGCCACAGATCTGAAATTCAGCATTTCACTCATCAGATATCATTTGGGTGATACACTACACACAGCCACACTCAGGCCTGTAGTCAGGTGAGGTATTTGTAAAGTCCCAGCAGAAGGATCTTGGAGTCAGAGAAAAGAGAAACCAAAATAGTGCAGTGCAATTTAAAAGCAAAAATTAATAAAAGGGAGAAATACAGACAGATGTTATTAAATATAAAGGATTTGCTTATTCTCTCAAATTGAGAAAAACTGAGGGTTTTTTCTTTAATGAGGTAAAAGTTCAGATATCATAGATTTAAACATTTAAGCCATTTTAAAGCATATAATGTAGCTATATTTTACTGGATTCACAATGATGTGCAGCTGACACACCACTATTTAGGTCCATCTTCAACCCCTGTACCCAGGAAGCAGTCCCCTGTTCCTCTCTCCTCTCAATCCCTGTCAACCACTCATCCACATTCTGTTTCTATGAATTTGCCTCTTCTGGACATTCTAGAATTGAGACCACTTAACACGGGGCCTGATGGGTCCCCACTTCTTTCACTTAGAGTCATGCTTCAGGGTTCATCAATGTTGTAGCTCGTGTCAGTGCTTCATTCCTCTTTATGGCTGAATAATATTGGATTTTGTGGATAGACCACATTTTGTCTATATATAGTTGATAGACATTTGTGTTGTTGCACTTTTTGGCTGTTATGAATAATCCTGCAATGAATATCCATTGCAAGGTTTTGCTTGAATGTATGCTTTCAGATCCGTTGGGTGTAGTCGAATTCCTGAGTCCTACCTTAATTCCATTTTGAACTTTTTGAGGAATCCCCATACTGCTTTCCACAGTGGCTACAAAATTGTACGGTCCTGCCAAAAACAATGGAGAGTTCTAGTTTCTCTACATTTTCCCCAACATTTATTTCATTTTTATTAAAAAAATTATACTAGTGGGTGTAAGTGGTATCTCACTGTGGGTGGTTTTTTTTTTTTTTTTTTTTTTTTGACAGACAGAGATCACAAGTAGGCAGAGAGGCAGGCAGAGAGAGAGGGGGGGAAGCAGGCTCCCTGCTGAGCAGAGAGCCCCATGTGGGGCTTAGTCCCAGGAACCTGAGATCATGACCTGAGCTGAAGGCAGAGACTTTAACCCACTGAGCCATCCAGGAGCCCCTCACTGTGGTTTTAATTTGAGTATTCATAATGACTAAGGATGCGAGCATCTTTTCATGTTCTTATTTAGCCATTTGAATATCATCTTTGGAGAAATGCTTACTCACTGTCGTTCCTTATTTTTTAATTGGGTTGCTTGTCTTTTTGCTGTTGAATTGTAAGAGTTCTTTATCTATTCTGAGTATTGGATACTTAGCAGGTATATAACTTGCAAGTATTTATATTTTTAACCATTCTCTGGATTTTTCACTGTTTTTAAAAAGATTTATTTATTTATTTTAGGGAGAGAGTGAGCATGAGAAGGGGAGGGGGAGAGGGAAAAAAATGTTCAAGCAGATTCCCTCTAAGCATGGAGCCGGACGTGGGGCTTCATCTCCGGAGCCTTGAGATCAGGATCTGAGCCAAAACCAAAAGCCAGACATGTAACACACTGAGCTACCCAGGTGTGCCCAGGTTTTTCACTTTCTTGTTATTGCCCCACAATTCATAAGTTTTAAATTTGTATAAAGTCCAATTTAATAGTAATTATTTTTTAACAGTAAGTGCTTTTTTTTTTTTTTTTTTGATTTTTTATTTATTTATTTGACAGAAATCAGAAGTAGGCAGAGAGGCAGGCAGAGAGAGAGGAGGAAGCAGTCTCCCCGCTGAGCAGAGAGTCCGATGCGGGGCTCAATCCCAGGACCCTGGGATCATGACCTGAGCCGAAGGCAGAGGCCCTAACCCACTGAGCCACCCAGGTGCCCCAGTAAGTGCTTTTCTTACACATGAGAAGACTTAGATTTAAAAACAACACAAAACAAATATTTAAAACTCTAAACCCTAAAAAAGAGAAGGCTCTTCTATCATACCCAGACAGTGACTTCATGTAGTGCGGGTTATCAAGCACTAAATAAAGTTACTGCTGTTGTTTAAGACAAGGAAACAGCTATGGCTACATTGACCTTTTTGTTCGAAGAAGTCCTGAGTTATTAAGATAAGGTGTCTACCCTGCTGAATGAGATCTTTTATCCCAAGAAGACAGTTGTTGTTTTTAAAAAAAATTATCATTATCAAATTCATCTACCAAGAAATTTTAAATAGTCTCTTCTGTTTCAATGACATTAAGGATCTGCCTTAAACCAACAACAACCAGGAAAATCAAAGAAAAGATTGACAGGGTGTTCCTAACTTAGCAGTTTCAATGCACAGCCACACACAGGCCTGTAGTCAGGTGATGTGTTTGTAAAGTCCCAGCAGAAAGATCTTGGAGTCAGAGAAAAGAGAAACTAAAGTATTGCAGTGCAATTTAAAAGCAAAAATTAGTAAAAAGGAGGAATATAGACAGATGTTACTGAATGTAAAGGATTTGCATATTCTCTCAAATTGGCTGCTTTTGAATAACTAAAGTATGAGTTAAAAATAACCAGACAGGGCACCTGGGTGGCTCAGTTGGTTAAGTGACTGCCTTCAGCTCAGGTCATGATCCTGGAGTCTGGGGGATCAAGTCCCACATTGGGCTCCCAGCTCCATGGGGAGTCTGCTTCTCCCTCTGACCTTCTCCCCTTTCATGCTCTCTCTCATTCTCTCTCTCAAATAAATAAAGAAAATCTTAAAAAAAAAAATAACCAAACAGTGGTTTGAATCAGATCTTCATTTTATTTCATAATTTAGTTATTGAGTAAGAAAGGTTATGGGGAACGCTAATTGAGACATCTCTGATTCTGTCCATTAGAAATCTTGGACCCGATTTCTGCATCTGTTATTTTATGGAATACACGATCAGGTAATTCACTAGACGCTTTCTAAGTGTGCAGCCCAGAGTTCCTGCACGAGTCATATGCATAGCTGTTGCCTTGAACAGCCCTGAAGGATCCTGAGGGGAACTCCATTTCCTTGTCAGCAGAGCAAGACGTTCACCCACCAGTTATGGTGGTGAAAAAATGGGATAATACATGTGAAAATTATAAGGCGTTTTGAAGTTTAAGTGTGAGCTTCACTACTTACGTGGCAGTTGCAATGTACCAGGTATTATCCTGAGATTTAATAAGTACTGAAAAATTAAGTTCTCAAACAACCCTATGAGGTCAATACCATTCTTTTCTCCCCCTTTCACAGATGAGAACACTAAGGGCGGAGTTTTTTATATAACTTTCTCTAGGTCATGTAGCTGAGAAGTGCCAGAGTTAAATTTTGAACCTAGGCGGTCTGGCTTGAGAATCTGCGTTCTTACTATGACTTTATGCTGCTTACATCTAAAATCTAGATGTTTCTGATGAAGATTTGAGTCTTTGAGTTAATTGTACAGTAAATATTTATTGGGTACCTATTATGTGCCCAACATCTCTGGAAACATTGGAAGATCTAGCAATGCTGGGGCTGGATTATTGTCTTCTCTTCATGGCGATTGTTAGCTGGAATCCAGCTGTCACTGCTATCTTCTCATGGGATCACCCAGTGTGGCTTGATTCATTTACTTGTTTACCTTCATGAGTCCTGTAATCAATCACATTTGTTACTTGCTAACATGGGACACAGGTAAGGAAAGTAGATCACAACCAGAACATTAAGCACAAAGGCAATGATAAACATCATGGCATGAATTCAGTTTTCCAAGTTCTCTTGCTGCTATCATTCGCCACAGGTCAATGAGCCAACGAAATTTGTTGGGTATCCACTGAATACCTTGAATGGTGGGATAAACACTTAAAATTTAAAAGTTTAAAATCAGAAGGGCAAGAAAAGCCAACACCAAAAGATGACAAGTTAATATATAGGAAGTACAGTAATACTTTCACTAGTTGTAAAATTTTAATAATTTGTCTTTTAGGCAGAGATTTTTTTCAGTCGTAGAGTTTGTTTTCTTATAAAGAAAACATAAATAAGCAATATTGGACCCACGCCAGAAGGCAGACTTCAGAGAATACTGCAAAGTTGGGAGACAATCGACAGTGTCTCTAGTGTTTTCAAAGGGTTCTTTTAGGATGATTGAGCGGTTTTCACAGCAATTACCCTGAGTGCGACAGGATCCAGAAGAGTCTTCAAAATGGAGAGAGAATTAAATATGCTGAGTACTGTGTTATCGTTAATGTATTCCACTGCGTTCTACTTTTTGAACAATGATTAATTATTATTAATGAAAGTACTTGATAAGCACGAACCACCTGTGTAAATCCATAGGCCACTTAAGAATGGAGAGTCCACTTTTTGAAGGCCTGGTGCCAGGCAGAGGAAATAGTTTAACATTCTGTATGAGGTGGCCAGTGTCGCATAGTTTGGTTCTCGCCATGCTTTGGCTAATTACTGTGTCCACGTCCACAAACATGGGTCAAGTGTTCTGAGGGACAGTTTGCCGAGTGGACTGGTACGGATGCATGTGCCGTTGGTCTGGCTCTGTGTTGTCTGTCTTCAAAGAATCAGCAGAAAATCTTTCTGTGTTGAACGCTTGCTGTGATAGAGCTTGTTTAATACCGTAGAACGTTAAAATAACTGTGAACTTACTGATTTGTGAAACAGTGTGTGTGAGTACCTGCTAGGTTTCAGGGCAGAGTTTCATAAAAGCTCTCCCCTTATCCAGTGCTATGAGGTGGGTGCGTAGTGGCTTGGTATCTAGGTTAGGAAATGGATCATGAGTCCTGCAAAGAGAAAGTGAAGCTGGGAGGTCACTGCCATGGCCGCGTGAGTGGTGGGGATGCCGAGCTGGGCCTCAAACCAGGCTTCTGATACCAAATTAGGGACCCCCCTTTCCACGGGGGCTCTTGTTCAGCATTTCTGAGAGAGGATTCTACCTGAATACCTGTGTCAGGATGACCTCGGATATTTGTGGAAAATGTGGAGACCTGGGCTCTCTCTAGAAGTACTCTGAAAATGCTGGATCCCCAGGATGTTGTATTTTTAACAGTCCCCTCAGTAGATTTAAAAAAAAAAGATTTTATATATTTATTTGCCAGAGAGAGAGACCACAAGCAGGGGGAGCAGCAGGCGGAATGAGAAGCAGGTGTCCCCCTGAGTACAGAATTTGATCCCAGGACCCAGGGATCATGACCTGAGCTGAAAGCAGCCATTTAACCGGCTGAGCCACCCCAGGCGCCCCTCAGTAGATTTTTTAATACACAATAAGTTTTAAGCATCGCTGGTCTAGATACTAATAATTTTGATATATATGGTCAGGTTAATTTGATGCTAACAGAAGATAGTTTGAGAACAAAGGAGAAATTTTCTGACCACAAATGGTAAATGCTCGTGTACTCTGAACAATAACCTCACAAACTGGGATTTGAACGTGATCTTCAAAGTGATCTTCCTCTTTGGGGAGGTTGTCTTTATTTAGACTATTCCATAGAGATGGAAATAGTCTTATAAACCATGTTTTGTGGGCCCCTACTGCTCCAGGATATTCATTAATTCACCAAACACTTATTTAAGCATCCAGTACTGTGTTAAACAGTTGAGGAACGGCAGTCGAAGAAAGCAGCGTGGACTCTGGTGTCCTGGGAGCATAGTCTGTTGAGGAAAGATGTTAGGAAGTGTTTGGCCCCAGGGCCCCTGGGTGGCTCAGTTGGTTGAGCCTCTGCCTTGGGCTCAGGTCATGATCCCTCGTGGTCCTGGGATGGTGGGTTTCCTGCTCAGTGGGGAAGCCTGCTTCTCCTTTCGCCTCTGCCCCTCCCCCTGCTTGTAATTCCTCTCTTTATCTCTCCCAGATAAACAAACAAACAAATAAAATCTTGAAAGAAAAAGAATAAGTAACTGTTTT
This sequence comes from Enhydra lutris kenyoni, assembly GCF_002288905.1. Classification (NCBI taxonomy): domain Eukaryota; kingdom Metazoa; phylum Chordata; class Mammalia; order Carnivora; family Mustelidae; genus Enhydra; species Enhydra lutris. The sequence goes on along the minus strand of NW_019154109.1, from coordinate 19,204,605 downwards.
GCTCCAGAAGCTTTCAGGGAGACAAATAAATTGGGGTTCTATAGGTTTCTTCACAGCAGGACATGTCAGTGCCTTCGGTGTACTAATATGTGATATGGGTATCTGAGAGAGGACTGTTGTTTGTGATGTTTTCCAGACTTATCATAGGATCCTTCACATACAGAACAGCTCCTGGTCTCGTATTCTACAGAACCCCTTTTGGATCTCATTTGCTTACACATTTCAGTAAGATCCTGTCCCCCCCCAAACTTTCCCATCAGAAAGCCCAAATCTGTGGCACTGGAATAGATTTGGAGTGTATCTTAACAATGGAATCTCACTGCACCTTCGCTGCCATGCCCCCCTCCCCCTGGGGTACTTTTGTTCTAATATCCTAATGAGCACTGGGATAACCGATGGGGATGGGTAGACTTTCGTCCAAGAACTAGTGTCCAAGAGTTTCATGAGCCTTAGGCTGTCTTTGGAGTTGGACTGGGTAATGAATTTGAACATGGAGTGGATCCCTGGATATGTCTCTGTTCTCTCCAGCTGGTGAGTAAAGTCAGAAGGTTTGTTTCTGGTTTCTCCAGGGATTCCGAGACCATCTGGGAGCATCTGGTGTGGGAAAAGTAGTGTTTATGGGGTTCACGTGCCAGTCCCCCCACTTGGAAAACTGCGTGCTGTTTGAGGAACACCCAGCCTTTGGTTAGGTGTGTATGATCAGATTTTTTGCTGAGAAAGACCTCCTGCCTGCCAGTGCAATGTTTGCTTTTACCAGGATATTTGTCAGGAGGAGAACACAGGCATTTTCAGTGGACCGCCTACTGTCCAACAACTTCCCATTTTTTCCTTTTTTCTTCTTCTTTTTCTGAGGCAGCAGCTCTGTCTAAACAGGACCCAGTGACTTAGCAGCCGCTCGGGTAACTAGGAGAGGTGTGCTCTCCTGATGGATGGTTTTCCCTAGTCGGGTCCTTGCTGCCACATCATCACCCTGACTCATGCACCTGGAGAGCTCTTAAAGAGGCCTCTTCAGCTTTGTTTGTTTTTCTTCATTATGATAATATTGAAAGACATGTTGCTTTATTGTTCATGAAGTAGGTGCTCTGTTCATGAACAGGTTACCACACGGGCTTCCTGGCGGAAATACAAAGTAAAGTAAAGAAACACGGCAGTATCCCGGGAATTCATACAGTCATTGCCAGAGTGTGTAGATAGTGGAAACAAAGTGGGGTTTTCCCCCTTTCCCGAGTGGCCCGAGTAAGTGTTCAGCTTTCCATTCTTTGAGGTGACCGCGGATCATTAAGTGTTGGTCTCTTAAAGTCAAAGTCTAGGTTCGGTTTCCTTTTTCGATCGCTGTGAACAAGAGGAGTTAAATGCAATTGTTTTCTGCAGGGCGCCTGCATCCTAGGCGTGGAGGTAGTCAGGAGGGTAAGTACCTATATTGTGATAATACCGGACAGATACCTGATCAATGCTAAATGAAAGGTTCGTAAGTGTGGTTCGAAGGAGTTTAACGGCCACGAAGAATTACAAAAGGAGCTTCCCAGAGAGTGCTTTGAGATTAGTCTTTAAAAATGGGCAGAAGTGAAATTGTAGCAGAAAAGGAAAAAAACATGCTTAGGGTTTTGTTTATAAAGACAAGAATGTGAATAAAGGCATGAAAATGGGAAAATATAAGGCCCATTTGGAATGCAGAGGTGTGTTGAGGATGGAGGGAGGGGGGAAGTAATGGGGAAGAAGGTAAGATCTAACGTTACTGAGGGGCTCCTGGACAGGATACATCGTTGGGTGTGTTATCCATTCATTTTTGCTTTTCATCTTCAAGACAGCAGGGAAGGTTACTTTTGAGGCCATTGTTCATCAAAATTTGCATACCATTTCCGTTGTTCAGGTTTCTGTGGGGAAGTGGTTAGGTTTTTGTGGGGTACATTTCCACGTCCCTTTGCATCTGGTTGGGGCCATATGACTGTTTTCAACAGTGAAGTACGTAGCTTTCAGGCTAACGTGGTTTAGAAGCATGTGTGCCCTTTTCTACCATGGACTGTTGAAGGGAAAAGCCTATATACCAAGGATTTCAAGATCTTAGGGGAGACGGAGTTACTGGATGGAGGTGCCTGGGTCCTGTTCAGTCTGCAATTGGACTTCACGTAAATGAGAAAGAAAGTTCCTGGTGTTAAACTACTGAGATGTAGAGATTTACCTTTACAGCAGCTCGTTACCTTGATTAATAGAGGTATTATTACAGGTGCATGTAATATAGGCTCATAGATGTAACTTACTCAAAATCACATACATAGTATGAAGTGAGGCCGGGATACAAATGCCGCTCTCTTCAGAGTGCTTCTCTCTTTACTGTATTCCCACAGTTTTAACATAGTGTCTGTATGCTAGTAGGGATCGGTTCTGCACTGCTGGTCCAGACTTCTTTTTTGGGGGTCCAGACTAGTATAGGCAGTTGCCTTCTAGATTTCTCTACTTGAAAGTGTGTATTATTTAGGGCATAAAATAAATTATTTTCAATTAGATTCCACAGTGCCTGGGTGCTTCAGTTGGTTAAGTGTCTGCCTTTGGCTCAGGTCATGATCCTGGGGTCCTAGGATTGAACCCCTCATCCCATCGGGCTCCCCTCTCAGTGGGGCATCTGTTTTTGCCTCTGTGCCTACCCCCCCCGTGTGTGTGCACATGCTCTCCCTCTTGCAAAAATAAATAAAATCTTTAAAAATAAATTAGACTCTAATCTACAATGGATTAACTAAGTAAAAAAGAATAATCCCCCCAGAATAAGTGTTTTTTTTTTTATTTTAAAGATTTTATTTTATTTATTTATTTGACAGACAGAGATCACAGGTAGGTGGCGGGGGGGTGGTGGTGGGGAGGGCTTAGGGGGAAGCAGGCTCCCGCTGAGCAGAGAGCCCGATGTGGGGCATGATCCCCGGACCCTGAGATCATGACCTGAGCCGAAGGCAGAGGCCCAACCCACTGAGCCACTCAGGCGCCCCGACCCATTGGTTCTTTCCATAATGCTTTCCTGCTAGCCCAACTCCTGGTTACCCGAGAAGAAATCCAGGATAAGCAGTTTCCTTTTAAGCAAATGACACAGAGGTTGCATACTTTGGCTCATATTCCCTTGTCAAAAGCTTTAGTCACGTGGACATAGGGAGGCTAAACAGTGTGGTCACTAGTCGGTGGTTCTGTGCCGGCTGAAACAGCATTAGATAAAAGAGGAGAAGGATGTTGGAGGACAACCGTCATTCTGGCATGAAGGCCTCAGATATTAAGCCTCAGTGGGTTCAGAAACACACTCCCCTGTCTACCCAAATTGAGTTCTCATCTTGTATTCCCTAACTTGGTTCGCGGTCACCCCACCCTCCTGGAGGCCCAGAGACCATGGTGGTGGTGTACTTTGACTTTTTCTTTTACCTTATTCCCCTTCATCAGTCGTCTTCATCTCCTCTGTATCTTTCGAAGCTGCCTGCTCCGCTTAATCCCCTAGTACTGTCTTGGTCTGTGGCTTTCTTGTCCCTCACGTAGACTTGTAGGATGGCCTCCTAACTGGTCACCCCGTCTTCAGTATCAACCTATCAAGGACATCCTTCACACTGCCATGAGAGTGATTTTTCTAAAATGCAAATCTGATGATCATTTTACTCCCTTTTTACAACCCTTCAGTGATTTCCCATGGCAAAAGTCCAAATTGCTTTGCAGAGCACAAAAGGCCCTCTGTGGTTTAGTCCCCGAGTCTCTGCAGCCTCATTTCTGACACTTTACTGCTCCCCTCCTCCAAACAGATCACACCCCCAGCTTCGGTTATACTGAACTATGTCAGACTGTTTCATTTCTTTGTGTCTCTGCTCATGTGTTCCTTCTGCTTAATGAATCATTATATACTTTCTAACACCCGCCACGGCTGACACCTCATCTGTGGCGTATCCCAACTTTCTCTAGGCAGAGTTCGTCACTGTTTCTTTGTTGTTTCCTGTATTCCATGGATTTTATTGACTATCTGTCCCTTTTAGGCATTGTGCTGCGCATTGGCTGTGATGGGGAGAAAGAGAGATTGTCCCTGCCCTTGAGGGGTTTATAGTCTAATGGTAGAGTTGGACGTTGGTTAGATATTCCCACAAACAAACATAAAATTCAACTGTGATAAATAACTATGAAAAACAAAAAAAGGGCACAAGGGTTGGCCCATAGTAGGAGAACTTGACTTGGTAAGGGAGTACAGGGGAGACTTTCACCAAGGAAGTGTGCTTAAGCGGAAATGGAATGATGAATTCACCAGGTGAGAGAAATGACTTGTAGCTATAGGTAAGTGTGTACAAAACCTTTATGTTAGGAGGGAATTGGGATTCTAGGAGAGGAAAAATTTTCCTCTGATACTGTCCTCTGAATGAGCCTGAAAATTAAACTGACAAATACAGATGAACAGGAGGAAATTCCACACATTTATTTAATGTAAATATGGGAATGAGGGAACCTTCATGAGGAAATGAAGACCTAAAGAAGTGGTTAAACCTCAATGTTTTTGTGCTAAGTTTGAGTGGAAAGCTATGGAAAAATATGATAAGGCTGTAAAAGATGTGATACAAGCTAAGGGTAGTAAACGGGGGGAAAAAAACAAGGCCCATTCGTTTGGATTCTTCCTGATGTCCGTCCATCTCGGAGACAAGAATGTTCCTTTCTCATGGGTACAGAGAGGGTACGTCTCACATGAGGGGCTTATTATCTGCTTCAGGAGAGAAGCATGGGGGAAAATCAGACCTTCTTGCTTCTGCTGTTTGCTCAGACTCCTTCCACTTAAAATATTCAGTACGTCAAGATACCATTTTTGGCGTAACATGTCCTGAACCCCATTAGAATATATGAATAAGGACCAGGTTCAGTGGGGACATGGGTCGGGGAATGAGGTGTAGGATGAGACCAAAATAACTAGGGGGGGCTAGACACTGAAGAACCCCATAAGCCAAATAAGTTAAAGAGGATTCTCTTTATTCTAAGAGGAATGGAGACCCATTAAAATGAGATAGAGAAGGTCATGATCACGGCTGTTGTTTGTTTGTTTGTTTAAAGAATTCATCCTGGCTACTGTGTGGAGAATGAGTTTGAGAGTGAGCTAAGTGGAGAATGCTAGACTTGTTAGTTCAAGTAAGAGACACAGGTATATTGAGTTAGGGTTATGATAATGGAGATGAAATAATTCATATTTAGGATTAGGTGTGGTCGATGAGGGAAAAGTGGTATGAAGGCTGGGCCCTGTGTTCCAGATGGATGACAAAGCCAGTCATGGAGATTAGGAACGCTAGAAGAAAACTGGTTTGGACAGAGTTTGAACGTGAGGTGCCTTGGGGATATCCGGGAGGAGTCATTTCACTGTATTTTAGGTGTATTTCCGGTGCTTCATATATACTGTATTATAATTACTTCTGTGTGTGTTTCTTTTTATCAAACCGAACTTTCAAAGGAATGGAGTGGCATTTACATTACTATTAATAATACTCAGTTTTGGGTCTCCAGTACCTATTACTATAATTTATACATAATACTTTCCCAGTAAATGTTGGTGAATAAATGCTCTCAGCAGTTTCTCCCCCTTCACTAATAAGGGCAAGAAAACACTGGAAAGGCAAGCTGGCACTCAATTATAGAGTGTTTTCAATCCCTGGCTAAGAAGTTACATTATGACACAACATGTAATTAAACTTTAAGTTTACATTTACTCTCCAATTCAACCTTTGTTTCAAGTAATGCTTCTGTTATTTTTAAAACCATATAATGTTTACTCAAGGGACATTCTCTCCTAAGTAAATCAAAGCCAGCCAAGCTACAAGAAAAGCACAGAGATCCTAACTTGGAAAATGAACTATGCCTTTATGTTGCAGGACTAAACAACATTAAAAGGAATCTACTGGAAGAGGGTTGGCAGATACAAAGGAAATGGAACCAGGCCTATGTGTTTTTTCACGCTTTTTCTTCTTCATTTTATGTTGGAGGTTGGCATTCAGTCATTAAGGCCGATCTGGAGAGGGACTCAGACATTTACATGGTCCGTTGCTGGGTTATTTTCACAGCAGGGATCTGAGGGGATTCACGAGGCAGGGATAGCACCGTTTCTTGGAGTCAGAGCGATAAAACTGTATTTTGAATCTGTCGAATTTAGTAGCAGTCATACAAACAGCCTCTATGTAGAGTGAAACCAAGCTAAGTGTATATAAATACCCTTTATCATGTTTGGGGTGGGGACCCCCTAAAACTGGCTTGTGCGAGGCCTTGTTTGGACTGTCTGTGCACAGTGGTGTGGTTTCTGTTTCATTAACCCAGGCTAGAATGAGAATTTTCTGTACTCTAATCCCGAAATAGGATAAATCATCCCTTATCGTTTTATTAGGAATCTATACAGCTGACCTTTAAACAAAATAGGTTTGAACTGTGTAGGTCCATTTTTTAAAAGTAAATCTGATACAGTACTGTCATTGTGTTTTCTCTTATGATTTTCTCAATAATGTTTTCTTTTCTCTAGCTTCCTGTTGTAGGCATACAGTATAGAATACATATTGCAGACATATGTGTTAACTGACTGTGTTATCAGTAAGACTTCTGGTCAGTAGTAGCTGATGAGTAGTTAAGTTTATGGGGAGTCAAAAGTTACATGTGGAGGGGCCCCTGGGTGGCTCAGTGGGTTGAGCCTCTGCCTTTGGCTCAGGTCATGATCTCAGGATCCTGGGATCGAGCCCCGTGTCGGGCTCTCCGCTTGGTGGGGAGCCTGCTTCCCCTCCCCCACCTCTCTGCCTGCTGCTCTGCCTACTTGTGATCTGTCTCTGTCAAATAAATACATAAAAATCTTTAAAAAAAAAGTTACATGTGGATTTCTTACATTGGAGGGGTTGGCACCCCTAACCCCAGTGTTGTTCAAGGGTCGACTGTATTTCTTAAGGCTCTATACCTGTCTTACCCCCACATGAAACAGGCGAATAACTGAGACCAAAGTGTGTATTTTCCCCCTTTCTATGCATTTTTGTGTGACTCATTTTCTTTCTTTGTAAGACTATATAAGCCTTATCTAATGTGAGCAGAGGGGTGGTGGTTGGCTTGAATGATTCCAGAGTTTCTTCCTGTAGATGTCAATGATGAGAATCAGAATAGAGTATCATGTGACCAATGACTCAATCCTATCGATTTTAATGACTGGCTGTGGCAAGCATGACTAAATATAGGTACAGACCAGAGGAAAGTGGAAAGGGGAGGATCTGGCAAGCTCTCCAGTAATTTCAGGCCACAAAGTTGGCCAAGCTGAATAAGGTCTTAGAACTGTTGGCGTTCACGTTAAGTTCAGTAGAGTGGTGAAGAGCCCAGAATCCAGAATCAGACTTCCTGGGTTCAGTCTTCACTTAGCTAAGCCCTAGTGGTATACCCTTGGTCCTCCAGCTGTACGTAACTCTCTGCTTCTCGGTTTTCCCACATGAAGATGAGGTTAGTAATATGGTTACTGCACAGGGCTATTAGAAGAATTAAAGGCATTAATATCAGTAACGTGCTTTGAACAGGGTCTGGCACGTGTTAAGTATTAAGTAATTTCTAGCTGCTGTTATTATATTAGCAAGATGCTTAAGATGTGGGCTTTGTAGAGACAAAGATTTGTGAAAGCAAGGTCCGTGCAACTCTTGGTGAAATGTAAAGAATTTTGAACTTTTTGGTGAAGTATTAACTATACATCCTCTACTTGACCTTTGAAACTGAATTATTTTAGAGACTGCTTTCTGTAAATGCTTTCTGAAAGTATTGCAAGTATCAAAAAATATCCCAGAGACATTGAAGATATAGGTGTCATTTAGTGAAGGGTAAGGACCTCAGGGCAATTTAGTTTGGTGAAGAGAAAGCCAAAGGAAGTTTACCTGGGTGGAATTGGAAATGGGTTTATTAACCATTATAGTGATATCAACCATTTATTGAGTGTTTACTATACCGCAAAAACTTTAATTTCACTTAATTCTTTAATTTTGCTTAACTTTAAAAAAAGATTTTATTTATTTATTTAAGAGAGAGATAGAGCATGAGTTGGGGAGGGGAGAGGGAGAGAAGCAGACTCCCCGCTGAGCAGGGAGCCCACCTTGGGACTTGATTCCAGGACTCTGAGATCATGACCCTAGCTGAAGCCAGATGCTTAACTGATGGAGCCATCCAGGCACCCTTAACTTTGCTTAATTTTAAAAAACTAGTCAACCTCATTTAATTCTCACAAAATTTTGCAAAGTATTATCTCCATTTTATATATAGCTAAATTGAGGCCAAGAGAGGTAATGTAGCTTTCTAAAGTTCCAAAGCTATTCAATACCAGAATCTGGATTTGAACTGAGTTATGATAAACTGCAAAGCCAGTATTTTTAAATACTATGATTTCTTTCTCTCTCTATGCTGTTAAATATATTAGTAGGGATCATCAATCAGTATGTCACTTAAAGCACTTTAAAATCCCTATGAGTGGAGAACCTGGGTGACTCCATTGGTTAAGCGACTGACTCTTGATTTCAGCTCAGTCTTGATCTTAGGGTTGTGAGATGGAGCCCCACGTCAGGCTCTGTGTCAGGTCCCACATCAGGCATGGAGCCTACTTGGGATTCTTTCTCCTCCACCTCTCCCTGCACTCCCTTTCCAAAAAAAGAAAAAAAAAAAAGTTAGAAGCTCTATGAGGTAAGCATTCTTTAAGTCCTAGTTTTACAGATAGGAAAATGGAGGCTTAATGGAGTTGATTGACTTTGCCAGGATGATTCGGTTACCACATACCCCATTTGGAAGCCTCCAAATTTTCTGATTTATCCACAACCATCTATAGCACTAGACATGCATGCCAATTCCATATTTGCCACCGACCCGGGGGCTGATGTAGGGAGAAAGAGACTCAGCAGAAACACCAGTAAAAAAGTAATTCAAGGAGGAGGGCAGGCAGCAAGTATATGGAGAGAGACACAGAGTCACGGTGACTCTCCTGCCTTGTCTCTGCAAGGTAGAAAGTATCTAACTTGGTTTTCACATTCTCCATGACATGATGATGGACTCCTTTTATTTTCTGATTTTCATTAATGATGTCAAAATCATAACAGAAAATATTTAAGTTTAGACTTTGGTAAAAATATTCTGAGTACACATGTGGGTGTTAAAATTCTAAGGGGTTGTAAAGAACTGATTTCCCCATGAGGTTGTAAAACGTGATAATCATCCTATGTAATAGCATGCCATATTTCATTCAAGTAAGCATCATTAGGGTCAGAACATTTAGCCTTTTTTTTTTTTTTTTTTTTTAGGATTCTATTTATTTGTTAAATAGAAAGAGAGTGCCTAAGTAGGGGAAGCAGCAGAGGGAGAAGGAAAAACAGGCTCTCCCCTGAGCAGGAGCCCAATGCGGGGCTTGAGCCCAGGATCTAGGGATCATGACCTGAGCCAGAGGCAGATTTTTAAACCCACTGAGCCACCCAGGTGCCCCAATATTCAGCTTTTTGATAAATACTGTCAGTAAGTTCAATAGATAATGCATGAGCCGGCTCAATTCTTTAAACACAACAAGCAAATCATGGGTTGTTTTTAGTCTGGTATGAATTAGTGGCATATCATTATACTCTAATTGGGGACTTGCCAGTGAAGTGACAACCAGAGTTAGGACCTGCCAGTGATCACTGTTATCTGTGCTGATGGCTTTATATGTACATTCCTCTCAAGAGAATTAAGATATTCGTATCCAGAAATGGAAATGTGCCTATCTTAATGTATTTTATCTATACTATCTACATAGAATGCAGACTTTTTTTTGAGAGATAAGAGAGTGTGTGTGCATGATCAGTGGGGTGCAGAGGGAGAGAGAGAGAATCTTAAGCAGGGTCCACGCTCAGTGGACAGGCTCGATCTTAGGACCCTGAGATCATGATCTGAGCCAGAGTCAAGTTGGATGCTCAACCGACTGAGCCATCCAGGTGGCCCGAGAATGCAGACATTTTAACAGGCTGAGTGTGGGATCAGGATTGTGGGAAAACACCACATATTAATAAATCTTTTGTTCAGTCTTTCTCCCTCTCTGTATCCACTTGTACCAAAAAGTACCATTGAGAAATAGCCCATGGATTGGAAATTAGCCTGCTGTAAATTCATTAATTCATTCACTTTTTCATTAAATTTATATCAAATAGCTATCAAATACTAGATACCATTCCAGGTGCTGGGGAGTGAATGAAACAGACAAAAGTTTGTGAGTTCATGGAGCTTATATTCTAGTATAGAGATAGTTGGTAAACAATACAAGTAGGTAAATATGTGGGATATAAGATCATTGTAAGCGCTAAGAAGAAAAAGGAAGGGAAGGAGATAGGAAATATTTGGGAGGGTGAAGTTTAGAGTGCAGAAAGTGAGAAAGTGAGTTTTGAGTGCAGACATGAAGGAAATGAGGGAACCGGCCTCACAGATATCTGGGGGAAGAGCATTTTAGGCAGAGGGAACAGCAACTACAGAGGTGCTGTGGTAGGGGCAGGCCTGGCAGGTTTGAGCAGGGAGGACGGTGACACTGGAACACAGGGAACAAGAGATGCATCGGAGAGGATATGGGGGGGGGGGTTGCAGGTTCTGGGGGCCCTATGGGTCAGAGTTTGTAGACTTTGACTCCAAATCATGCCAAAAGCAGGTGAGTGTGGGCAGATAGGCGCTGTTTTGGAACATGTGTGAATGAGGTTCTTTTCACATCAACTGACCTTTACTGAATACCAGCCACATAGCATGCACCGTGCTATACTCTGGAGGCCCAAAGAAGAACGATAAATATATTTCCCTCAAGAGTTTTGCATAGGTTTGGCCCAGCCATATTTTTCTTAGAAGCTGAGGGAAGGCTCATGGTAGATCACGAGACCACTGTCTCTCAGCAGCATGGAGCGACTGCCCATTTCCTCACTTCCTTATCTGCAGCACATCTCTCTGGGGAAGAGAAGACGCAGTTAGCTATCTGACATTTTTGATTGCCATGCACGAGGGACAGTGTATCCCATTGCCGTGAAAAGATTCTTGAATGTTCTTGAGAAGTTGTAGATAAATTGAAATCAGGTCCAAGTGAGCTATATTCAGGGTGAATTCCAAGTCATCAGTAATGCCAATAAATCCATGACTTATCATCTTGTGAAATGAAAAATCACCTCACATTGTTTCAGTAAGGCTAAACTTTCTCACTCTGCTAAGTAAGAGATAGCTGTAATTAGACACCTCGGTCTGGGAGGACTAATTGCCATGTAGCAAGAGTATGAGATCTTTCTGGCTGACAGGCTAGTGCTGCCCTCTGTATCCGGGTCAGGGGCATATTGATTCTTTCCTTCTTGGTTATTCCTGCTTGTTTTCTTCTACCTAGCACTTCTTTACAGTTTCATACATCAAACTGGTAGGAAGCTTCAAATTTTAACAATTTTGTCTTTTTGTGGTACCGTGTGAAGCAAGATCTCTGATCTCTGTGGTGAGACTTACCTTTAAATACTGTTAGAGGTGCCACTGTCTTCATCCAGATTCTTTTTTTTTTTTTTTTTTTAAAGATTTTATTTATTTATTTGACAGAGAGATCACAAGCAGGCAGAGAGGCAGGCAGAGAGAGAGGAGGAAGCAGGCTCCCCTAGAGAGCAGAGAGCCCGATGCGGGGCTCGATCCCAGGACTCTGAGATCATGACCTGAGCCGAAGGCAGCGGCTTAACCCACTGAGCCACCCAGGCGCCCCTTCATCCAGATTCTTAAAGGGAGGACTAACAAAGGAATTTCAGACATCTTTAATCAACCATGGGTTGCCCTCTAGTAACAAAGTAATTATATTCTTCCCAAATGAAAAACACTTCCATTCCCTCCCAAGGCCCCCAAAGACTTCTCCCATTGAAGCATCGGTGTCAAGGTCAGAATTTTGTCATCGAAATCAGAAATCAATTCGCACATGGATGGGGCTCCCCAGAGGGCAGTTCCTTGAAAATGGTTTCTCTTCGTCGGAAGGCCTATAAACTAAAGAGATAAAGTTACTGCCCCACCCACATTCCCCATTCAGTAGATAGCAGTGTGCACGGATAACATAACTGTGGTACACACTTGTATTCAAAATGGCGGAGGAGGACTAGGATGCCCATGGTAGTTACGGATCCATAGCAATTCTGAAATTGGGCAGGTCACATGCTGCCAGTTCCTTAATTACATTCCCGGCCTGCTGCCCGGGAAGGATTCTTTGAGGTTCTGGTCTCTACCCTTTGATATCTTTGTTCCACCTTTGAATCAGCCTTCATGGAAAAGAGAAAGATAACTCCCGTGTTTGCAACTGAATAGCTTTGTCAGCCTCTTTTTTGCTGGTAGAGGGTTGGGAGTCCCTCTTTTCATGAAAAGACTGCATTTCATTTTGTATTGTCCGTCTTAGCCCTTCAACTGATATAATTCTCTTAAAAACACATGGGTTTCCCATGACTTATGGACACTTACTCCTTTAGTCAAAAGTCTCCCCTACATTTCTCTCCAAGACACATGCCTCCCGGTCTTAAGTCATGTGTGAGGCTAGTATAGAATAACACCCAAGATGTGTAGAAGTTTTGTTATTTACTGGAGGAGGTTTATAAAACTTGCTTTTAGAACCTTAAAAAGCCCTTTCTAGAGCTGAACATTTCTGTGGGACTCCAGCTCACATCATTCTGAGGTCTTAACACAGACTCTAGGTTTGATCTTTATCTTGACACAATTAAACATTTCTTGCTTGGAAGATCCTTTTTTGAGAGAGGCTACAAATGAGAAACCATTTCTTTTGAAACCCAGCAAATCCTGAATCTAAACTCCACTAAAAAAAAAAATTGAACAGTATTTTCTTTAATCCATTTCTGTCTTCTTGAATTTTATTTGAGGTGGCTAGAAGAAGCCAGCTAGCACTTTCAACAATCTGCCTAGAAATCTTAGTCATATCCTCAAGATCGTTGGGTACTGTTTTTTTTTTTTTTTCCTGTTTTCCACATCATTATAGACAAGACTTTGATAACTGTCCCGCCCATATTTAATTCAGGTGCCCTTTTCTGCAGCCTCCCACACATTCTCCTTTGTCCTAGTTCCCATCTTCACGAGGTCCTTCTAGCTCTCACTACCCATCTCCTTGAGGCCCTAATGACCGGTGTTTGCCGTTTGGACCCAAAGCCAATGCAACACATCTTAGATTTTTTTTAGATAGAATCCCTCTTCTGGAAACAAATTTTACTTCAGTTACATATAGATATATATGTGTGTGTGTGTGTGTGTGTGTGTGTGTGTGTGTATGTATGTATATGGGAAAACTCACCCCAGAACTGAGTGGCTTAAAACCATCACTTTCTTTTGCTTGTATTTTGTTGATGTGGAATTTGGAAGGAGCTTGGCTGGATAGTAGGTGCTTGGGGTCTCTTCCAGAGTTGCAGTCAGGTGTTGGTCAGGGCTGTGGTTACCTGACATAGCTGACCTCCAGGTGGGTCACTCACAAGGCTGACAGTTGATGCTGGCTATTGTCTGGGAATTAGGTGGGGCTGCCAACCTGAGACTCCATATATGGCTTTCCCTTATGTCATGGCTTCTCACTGCATAGTGGCTTGTGTCTAAGAGGGAATGTCTTGAGAGAGGATGTTCCACGAGATCCAGAGAGTGGCTGCAACATGTCTTGGGACTCAGCTTTGGAAGTCTCAGAGTGTCATTTTGGGTAAATTCTAACAGCTCAAGTTCAGTGGGTGGAACTATTATCCTTTCAGTGAGAGAAAGAACAAATCATTTGTGGTGCTCTTTAATTTCTCACATTGATTCCCAGGGTCCGTTTTTGGGGAGATATTGGTGACTTGCGTGCTTTCTGAGAGCCAGTATCTGAAAATCTGGGAGCTGGTTCAGGGGACTCTGTGATCTAGGAGAAGTGGATAAAGAATCCCAATCCAGAGAAGTCTTCTTGTTAGAAGCTTTTTGTCCTGAAAAAGTATGTTTATGAAATCTTGCAAACCTTGACAAGTTGCGGTCTTTCTTCTGTGGCTCATTCATACTTCCCGTATTTCGGGCGCCATGGACTCATCTGCACATAAATGTTGAAGTTGTGTGAGTCCTGTCAGAATGGTCCATTTGTTTGCTTCGGCTGGATAGTGCCTCCTATTTTATAGTCTTCACCAGGATTCAGTGACCTTTTAACAGTAGAGTATCAAAGTCTTGACCTTTTGTTTTGGAGAGCTGGGTGCTAAGGAGGCTGGAGTGGTGAAACACTGTGGTTATATCCCAAGTGTGAAGGGGGTGTGGCAGGCTCCCGAGCTCCCAGGAGCCTGGAGGCTTAATGACTCTCAAGGTCCCTGTTGGAGGGGGTGGAAGTGGGCAGCACAGGGCACTTTCAGTAAACCCTTGTCTTTGCCAGACTTTGTGCCCTCTTGGGCTCCTGGACCCCAGTGATTGAGTTCTATTCTACTTCTTAAAAGAGGACCCAGTCCTCGATTTTTTTTTTTTTTTTTTTTGGGGGGGGGGGTATGGCTGCACACTTGGAGCAAGCAATAAAAAGAATTCAGAACTCTTCGGAAGCAGGGTGGACATTTGACCTCTAACCCTGAGTGACATTAAAGAAAAGACTGGAGTGGAAGCAGGGTGAACGCTAACAAGGGTGAAGCGAAAGCCGGAGTCCCCTGGCAAAATTCAAGCTCAGCTTCATGCAGCTGCTTGGTGAGGAATCACAGCAAAAATCAAAGTCCGTGATTCCCTGTGGTCAGCAGTAAGCTAGGTTTGGAGGATGAGGTGAAGAAAGAGGCGAGCAGGCAGGTATTTGTTATGGTTGGAGCAAGCGGAAGTTCTGAGTCGGGAGGATAACGTGGTGAAAAGCGATCACATTTTGGAAGGCCAAATGGACAAGTGTAGGTGATTTGAAGGGATTTCCTTGCCACGGTGTGGTGTAGTGGTCTCAGCTCACTCGGATCAGCTGATAATTGCTTTTCAGATAATTGCTATGTTGAGAACAAGACAGGCCATGTTTGGTGTGTTCAGGAAAGGGTGCCATGATTGATGGCCAATGTCTGCCATGGTACCGAGGCCGGGTGGTGTCAGCAGCCTACGTGCCGTGTGGTTGTCTCGTCTGTGGCCATGAAGAGGAGGCTGGCACATGAGCTTCAGAATGCGATCTTGGAAAGCTCTCTAGTGAGCAACAAAGTAGGCTAGGTGAAGTGGCTTGGAATTAGAAACTAACTGAACAGGAATGATTTACCTCTTAACAAGGTCACAGTTCAAGTATCTCAACTTAAAGACCCTTTATAATGAGCTCTGGAAGCCAGAAATGAGAACATCTCAGAGTTTACTAATGCCAGAGCTATTCATGAACTGTGGCCTTTTAACCACTGGCCTTTGGGAATTTTTTGGCCTTTTCTTCCACTGATGTTTTTAACTTTGCTAACCTCACCTGTCTCTATCCCCCAGTTTTTTCCTTGATCATTGGATGACTTGGGACTTCTTCATTTACAGGACTTGGTTCCCTCGGTTATGAGGGCAGGTGGATGGAAGTGACCTCCTGTAACAACCCGCAGGGCAGGGGTGTGTCTGGTGATATGGGGAAATGCGTAGTTTCAGAAACTACATCCAAGAGGTTTTGATACGGCACCTGGTGAAACTATCCCCTTCCACCACTGTTAAAAATTGAGGATGTTTGCTATTCCCAGGCTCCTTTGATGATATATCTGGAACTACTAGGTGTTTCAGCTAGTTCAGTCTGGAACATAAGCAGGCAAATCTATCTGAATGTATTTGACCCTGAGGAAAAGAAAAAGGACCTTGGCCTTGTACATCATGCCTTACGGTGGTCTCTGGATATGGACCTGTAGGTGTTGAAAAGGAGTATATGGAACAGAGGGTGAGTTTGTAGCCTATTTCCTTTGTGTTTTTGCTCAGTAGCCATTTAAAATAGCCTTGCATGGCATCCAAATGAAAGGAAATTCCCACTCCATGCCGTGAAGTTCTCTCGGAATATTTTCTTCACTAGTTTATACACATTCATTCTTGAACACCGGGGTGGGAGAATCAAGCTGAAGCTGGGCTCTTGTATATTTACTCTTATCCCAAATCTATCTGCTGGATAAAGTCCTTGTCTTTTAGACTACCACATTGCATTTTGGGGTATGGGCTAAAGGATATCCTATGCCCATGTAATCTGTTCTAAATAAATTATTGTAAAGATTTTTTGAAAAAAGACCCATTTGATTTGATTAAACAGAGTTTGGCAAATACCATCATAGAGCTATAACGAACTACGGAAGTCTATGTGGTAGACAATCTCTTTGTAGGAGGAGATGGGGAATGACACAAGGAGGTGGTATTTAGGAAGGGATTTTTAAGGATGAGTGGGATTTTGACAAAGAGAAATGTTGGTGGAGTTTGAAAGAGAATGAAAGATAGGGACATGGTGGCCATTCTGTCTGGTTTTGTTTGAATGGGTTAAGAGTCTGTGTGGTAACGAATTAGGAGAAAAGCCAGGAAAGATTTTTTAAAATTGTGGAGAGATTTGAATGTCAGTTTGGGCATTTGTTTTTAATTTGGTAAGTTATGAGGAGGTACTGAATTTTTTAAAGCATAGCTCTAATATTATCAGAGTCGGGAACGACATGCTTTAAGTAGAGTTCATCTGAAATGGGCCACTCTGTTTATGAAGATTTTTATCTATATAAGCACATAAATATGTACATATAAATTTCCACAGCCAAAGGAAAAGGCTGTATTTTATGGTGTAAAATTATATTTTTTGGCTCTGACTCAGCAGTCATAAAATATAACTATTTCCAAGCACAAGAAAGATGGAAAACACTCTTTATAACATCTTAAATAATTGTATGGAAGCCAATCCCATGGCCCTTGTGCATAAGTAGCTCACACTGAATTTTAGGGGAGTTTTTAAAATACATTGCAGCTTTATGTTTGGGCCTAGAAACAGACCATATATCATCTAACAGGTAACTTCTCTGTGAACTTCCAGCCCTACTACTTACAATGAAATGTTCGTATATGCATTTAAATGCAACTATTAAGAAGAACTTGAACGTTTTCCTGTGTCTGTTGACAAATAAAATGAACTTTCCAAACTAAGCCTGAAGGGGAAAAAGCACAATATCTATGTATGACTTTCAGCTTCCGGGTTAAAGGAGAAGACTAGAAGTCAGGCAGGACACTCTGTTAAGGAAGCATTGGTATTTGATCCTGTCATGCAAAAGTTACGGTTGTGCTTTGAACACTGGGTAATGCCATCACTAATAAAAATTAGTGTGACCTAAGTTAATCCAAGGCAGAAGAGTTGGAGTCACGCGGAACCTGGTGAACATTAGCGAGGGTTATCTTGCCAAGGGTTCTTAGGAAGACAAGACTTGAAGTACAATAGTGGCCCCTTGTCTGTGGGATTCACTTTCTGTGGCTTCAGTTACCTGTGGTCGACTGCGATGTGGAAGCAGATGGTCTTTTTTTTCTGAGGAATCATTAGAAAGTCAGTAATAACCTCACACTGTGTCCCGGTGCCTGTGTCATTCATCTCACTCACTTCTTCACATGGGCATTTTATCATCTCACATCGCTGCGAGGAGAAGGGTGAGTACGGTAGAGAAAGATACTTGGTGTGAGAGCTAGGCCACATTGACATAACCTTTTTGACGGTATTATGTGATAATTGTTCTATTTTATCATTATTGTTGTTAATGTCTTACTGTGCCTGGTTTATAAATCGGTCTTTATCACAGATATGTATGGACAGGAAAAAAAAAGACATTATATATGTAGGGTTTCGTACTATCTGTGGTTTTAGGCATCCACTGGGGGTCTTGAGACATACCCCCGCAGATAACGGGAGACTGCCATCCTTTTATTGACTTAACATTAATTTTTCTTGATGTAACATAACACAGAGGCAAGGTTTTCTTGCTTTTTTCTTCTACGTTCCAAGATTAAGCCAGACTATTAACATCAGCCAGATAATATTGAGATTAGTCAACATTGTAGTTCTGCTGCAGTGTTTTGCCTAGTTTGTAGAACAGATGAATATATGGAAAACGATCCATCTAATAAATACATCCAGATCTTTTAAGACTGGCTTAACTGTTCTAGTTTTAATAAATTTCTCAGTTCCAGATAGGTGGTAAACTGGAGGCCAGGGAGGGGAGACCATTTTCTAAATCCCGATAGGCATAAAGAACATGGTAAAAGCATAAAATTGGGCAAAATCTGTTGTTTGCCAAGAAGGAGTTTTACAATATTGTCTCCTTCAGAGTAATGGGAGGAAGTTTGGCAGGCTTCAAAGTCAGGCAAAGGAGAGTGTCAAAGTTAAGGCGGGAAGGCTGGAGGGTAGGTCATGGTCATAGGGGAAGGTGGCAGAATTCAAGGCCAAGTGTCCCATGTCAGCAAAACCTGAAGCTGGCCAAGCAGCTTGTAATAGGATAGTTGATGTTACCAGGGGGATTGTGGAGGGAATCTTTGTTTCCAAAAACCCCTTCTGAAAAGTGAGCCTCTTTATCCTACACAACTGAGAGTTTTTCTTCTTCGGTTATATCCTGTGCCTAAAGTAAAAACATCAGTGTCTTTTGCAACCCTGTCCTCTCAATTCATGCTTAACTAAATACTTTCAGAAACTAGTCATAGAATCACTTCAAAATGACCAAAAACCCACCGACACCAGGTGTTGTGTGTGTGTGTTAGCTAGGGTTGAGGGTGGGGTGTGCTGAAGGAGAGAGGGACAGCCTAGACCCGTTTTCATATTGCTGTTAACTCAAGATACCCCTCTTTGATCTCATGTATCCAGATTCCAAGTACCATCACTTTCGGTGATGGGTCCTGTGCTTGAAAACTGAGATCTGTTGCTCACAGGCTATTGCATTTGAAGACTTAACTAATCTCAGGTTTTTGTTTGTTTGTTTGTTTTCCTGTAGTTGTTGAAAGAAAACATATATATATTTTTTTAACTCTTTAGCAATTAAGTCTACCATTAACGTATCTAAATGTATCTAAACGTAAGGGGTGTTGCATTGATGCTTAGTTTTTACACAGCAGATGAATTTACTAGTCTGGTTCAGTCACTGATTTAGTTCTTAAAGTGATAATTATATGGTATCAAGGTTTATTTTATTTATCTAGAAAATGAAATAAGGTGAACATGAGCATTTTTATTCATTTCTACTTCATGAAAACCTCTCCTCTTTCCCCTTAGGAGAGTCCAAGCTCACATGGCCTAATAGCTTCACATGCTTGGAAATCACCAGCCAGAAGAATTGAGATTTGGGACTAGGGGTGGCTACTAGGGTGGGGCGGGTGCTGGGCTGCTCGTCCACCTGTGGGTTGGGGAGGATGTCTAAGCAGGAGGCTCCGTTACCATGGAGACAGGCTGGTGCTCCCGTGGGAGTCAGCATCAGGGGAGTCCAGCGAGTGGTAGGGGGTGGCTGTTTAGCCAGCCAGGTTGTTCAAGGGAAAGCAGTCAGCATCGATCCAGGCCGACTCCAGGCTTTAGAGAGGACCCATGCATGTGGCCAGCATTCAGAGGCCCAGGCAGAGTACCTAGACTGCTCTGATTAAGGCTTGGGAGGGGAACAGCTCAACCTAATTCCTGGCCCCACCACTTACTCACAGCCCTGACCAAGCTATTTAGTCTCTCTTTACTTTCTGTAAAGCCAATAAAAATGAGATAGTGCCTGCCTTATAGGGTTATTGTGATGATAAAAATAGTAATGCACTTAGCACATGCCTGAACCACACTAAGAATGCAACATATGATAGCTTTTGTACAAAATTGGTTATTAGGGTTAGCCTAGAGCAATGTGGGGTTTTGATTATAGGAACCAAGAATTCAGTTCCTGGAGTCAGCCTACCCCGTTAGCAAGAGACAAGAAGAATGATGGCTATGACAGGACATCTGGCCTTGTTGGATTGCCCCTGACTAGGGGTCAGGATGGATATCATGCTTCGGATGAAACTGATTTGCTGGGGGGGTCTGATGGGGTATCTTTGGGAATGAGAGTATCACAGGGACAAGGAGCTAGACAGGAGAGTGCACTTACTTTAATTGTCCAGCTGAATTCACACGGAACCCATAATCCTTTGCAAACTCTCTGCCAGAGAGTAGCCTGTTATGTGAACTTTCCCTAAGATTTCTTTCTCACCACAGAAGCGTCATCCGTGAGGAAGAGTTTTATGATGACACTCAAACCATGGAGTTTATATAACTTTTTTATTGCAAAATTTGAAATGATTAGATACAAAACATGTCGTGAATAGGAAGAATGCTCCAGTGATGTCACTGTTTTCTTCCCCTTCTCCTTCCCCTGAAGCCCAGTGCTACCCAACACCCACTGCTCCAGTCTCTCTCATCTCCGTTTCCACTTCAAGCCATTCCAGTTCTCTGACTTCAAGACCTTGCTTGGGGACCAGGCAGCTGATAAGATAGTGATGTCTCACTCTCACAGAGCCCATTTTCTCATTTCCAAAGCGCGTTGCCCCTTAGGTCTCACGTTTCTCTCCCTCCTCGACACGGGGAGGCAGGAATCATCTCCACAGAGTGGATGAGGTCATGAGGCTCAGTTAGTTCAACTGCTCAAGGCCAGTCAGCTGGTAAATGGTAGACCCAAGTCTAGAAGCCGGGTTTTTGGAATGCAAGCTCTGTGACTGTTTCCACCCTACTGTGTTGACAGCAGGCTAATGGTGGCCATTCTTTGCTCCCCTCCCATTTCATTCGTGTATTAAAACAGTGGCTTCCAGAGCTTTCACCAGATGAGTAGGCACTTACTAGGTAACCAGCCCCACTAACTAGGTAAACAGCCCCAGTACCTGGCTCTCCAGATGCCCTACACCAGAACTGTTCATGGCGTTGGGGGGTAGTGGTTGGGGGACAAAAAAACAGTTTGTCTTTGACTTTGTTTTCCTTTTGACTCAGCTATAAAGCACGTGATGTAGGCATGTGCGGAGCTTTATTAAAAAGGCGTGAGCGCTGAGGGCAGAGCAGTGTCTGGGAATGTTTTGGGTACAGAACCCTGTTCCAGGAACAGTGGTCGTATGTTACCATTGACGACATTCACGATCAGAGCAAATAGTGATTTCTTTTGCAAAACAAGTCAGACCGGGTTGCTTCTCTGCTCAGGACCCACCAGAGAACCCCCCCCATCTCTGTGCTGACATTCCCTCTCATTTTCCTGTGCTCTGACCTGTTCTCCCCTCGGCTTCTGCTTCAGCCACTTGGGTCTGCTTGCTGTTTCTTGAACACAGCAAATATGTGGGCACCTCAAACCTTTGACACTTGATGTCTCTTCCGGGAATGCTGAAAAGACCCCAATTCCTTCTTTGGGACGAGGACAGACCCCTTTAGGACTGTGAGTCCAGGAGTGGCATCAGTCACCTGCGTAGTCCGTTCTTTGACATCAGTACCATCATGTCATTCCCCTTTCAGAAGCCTGTCACTGCTTCCCATCACAGCATGACATCCAGACCCCAGGAACTGGCTGAAGAGCTCTCCATCTCCTCTTGGTTTCATGTTCTAGCCATGCCCGTGGAGGGAGGGTGTCTGAGGGAGGGTGCTTTAGCTCTGTACCCTCCATCAGCTCCCCACTTCCTCCAAGCAAGCCCAAATACATGTAAAATAAACTTACAAAAACTGTATGCTTCTGTGCAAACCAGACTTTGAGCTGGATCTCCAATCCACGCCTTCCAGACTGAGCCCTTCAACCCATTCAACATAGGATGGTTGGAGCCATGCTGAACAGCATTATTTGGAATCCCACTCACAGCAGATTTTCTACTCTGTTGAGAGAAGCCTTTCTTCTTTTCTATTTTATTTGATGTTTCCCAGTTTTATTGACATAAAATTAGCATACAGCATTGTATAAGTTTAAGGTGTACACAACATGATTTGATGTGTGTATATATTAGGGAATTGTTATCACCATAATTTTAGTTAATACATATGTCACCTCATATAGTTACCGTTTTGTTTTGGTGCTGAGAACTTTTAAGGTCTACTTTCTTAGTCACTTTAAAATATACGATACTATATTGTTAATTATAGCCACCATGCCTTACGCTACATTCTCGCTACTTAATTCATCTTACAACAAGTTTGTACCCTTTGACCATCTTCACCCATTTCTTCAGTCCTGGCAACTGCCATTCTTGTCTCTATTTCATGAATTTAATATTTTTATATTCCCCACATATAAATGAGATCATACAGTATTTGTCTTTCTCTGTATTTCACTTAACATAGTGCCTTTAGGGCTCATCCATGTTGCTGCAAAAGGTAGGATTTCCTTCTTTTTTTTTATGGCTGAAAAAAATATATATATATGTATGTATATATGTGTGTGTATATATAATCAATCATATTTTCTTTATTCATTCATGCACTGATGGACATGTAGGTTGTTTCCATGTCTTGGTTATTGTAAATAAAGATACAGTGAACATGGGGGCACAGAGATCTCTTCAAGATGGTGGTTTCATTTTCTTCAGATATAAATATGTACCCAAAGGTGTTTTCCATACTGGCTATCCCACTTGACATTCCCACCAACAGTGTACAAGGATTCCTTTTCCTCTACTTCCTTGCCAGCACTTGTTATCTCTTGTCTTTTTTTTTTTTTTTAAAGATTTTATTTATTTATTGGACACAGAGAGAGATCACAAGTAGGCAGAGCAGCAGGCAGAGAGAGAGGGGGAAGCAGGCTCCCCACTGAGCAGAGAGCCTGATTTGGGGCTCGATCCCAGGATCTTGAGATCAAAACCTGAGCCGAAGGCAGAGGCTTTAACCCACTGAGCCACCAAGGCACCCCTATCTCTTGTCTTTTTGATGATAGCCATTCTAGCAAGTGTGTGGTGATATCTCACAGTGGTTTGGTTTGCATTTTTGTGATGATTAGTTATTTAGAGCATCTTCTCCTGTATCTGTTGGTCATTTGACTATCTCCTTGGCAAAAATGTCTGCCAAGATCCTTTGCCCATTTTTAAATTGGATGATTTGTTTTTTCCTATTGACATGTATGAGTTTCTCATATATTTTGCATATAAACCCCTTATCAGATATGTGTTTTGTAAATGTTTTCTCCCATTTCATAGGTTGCCTTCTCATTTTGTTGACTCCTCTGCTTTGCAGATGGTTTTTACTCTGCTATAGTTCAGGTCTTACTTTTAAGTCTTTAATTCAGTTTGTGTTAATTTCAGTGCACGATGTAAGACAGGGGTCTAGTTTTATTCTTTTACATGTAAATATCCAATTTTCCCAGCACCATTTCAACTGGGAGGTGCAGAGAAGAGACAAGAGGTCATTTCATTAGCCCAGGCAACACATAATGGAAACCTGAGCTAGGGAAGTGGCAGGTCATATCTATGGGCCCCTGTTTCCGCATCTACAGAAGAGGAATTTTAATCCTATCTATGCATAAGATTGTTGTGAGGGTATATTGTGCGGAGAACTCAACACATATTTTTATTTTAAATATTCTAGCAGCATGCTGGTTAGTGGTAAAAAGCACAGCTCTGTACTGTGCTGCCAACATTGACTTCCCATTCTCAGAACTGGTTGAATCTCAGCAAGTTTCCCAACCTCTTTGTGCCTTGGTTTTTACATCTTCAAAATGGGAATAATAATAGCACTGAATTCATGAGGCTGTTGTAAAACTTATATGACTTAATGTTTGTACAGTGTTTAGACCTGGTATGTAGTAATGTCTAAATAAACATTGGTTTAAAATACACACGCATAAATACACACACACATGCACATGAGGTCCCTGGGTGGCTCAGTCAGTTGAGCCACTGAATCTTGATTTTGGCTCAGATCATGATCTCAGGGTTGGGAGATCAAGTCCCACCTGGGGCTCCATGCTCAGCATGGAGTCTGCTTGTCCCTCTCCTTCTGCTGCTCTCCTTGCTCATGTGTGCTCTCTCTCTCGAGTAAATAAATAAATAAAATCTTTAAAAAACCACATACCCACAAGTGGAAAGAAAAATTATTGAGGTAAAATCAACATGATTTTAAGTGAACATGGATGTATGTGTATTTGTTGGCATGGGAGGTAGAATAAGGTAGGAGACAAAAATCTGAGATAAATTGGTTTGGAGACCTTATGAGTCTGCAGATAATGATAAGTTGACTCAAGATTGGAGCAAATAAGCTGGAATACATTTGAAAAGTTGGACCAATATTTAATTCAAGTTTTTATGTGGTAAGTTTGAAATGGTGGTGGGTATCTCTATATTCAGGGTAAATAAGGAGGTTGGGAGATGGGATCTAGAATTTATAATTTAAAAATTATTAGCATCTAAGTACTAAAAATAATAATAGTTGATTTTTTTGAAAACTAAAAGCACTGTGCTAAATGTTGAAAATGTGTTCTCTCACTTAATCCTCTCAGCATCCCTAGGACATAGTACTATGATTAGCTACACCTCAGATGAGGAACGCTGAGGCACAGAGCAGATAAGTAACTTGTCCTGTGATTAGTGGTCAGGCACGAGTTTGACTCCAGGCAGTTTGAGTCTGTTGCCTACACTCCTTATTCTTTTTGGACTGTCTCCACAGCAAAGGCTGAGGCCATGAGGTTGGTCAAAAAAAAAAAAAAAGCATGGTGAGAAAGAGAATGTGTCCAATAGCGATGTTTTCCACGTAACCATCCGTACTTTTTCACTTGAGGCTTTCTCATTTTCCAACAGGTTCCACTGTGCAAAATAAGTAGTAAGGGCTCAACAGTTGTTGGGTGAGAGAATGTGTAATCGGATGTTAGAGGTTCTGGCTTTGTGGCCATAAAGTAAAGGAAGGTCAATTGGCTCAGGCCAGGGTTCAGCTGCCAGACCTTGTTCTAGCATCGAGGCGCTCACTCCCCCACTTTGCAAGGGAAACTGGATGCCTCAAAATCTCCTGGGATGGTTACTTGTAAACACAGTCCCTGCCGTGCAGCAAATCAGGCAGAGCCTTGGCACGTTGTGTCTTTAATACATGCCTGGGAGATGGTGAGAGGCAGCCAGTCGGCTCCTTACTACTCTGACCCCCAAGATTACGGGGATTTTTGTTACATGAAAAGCAGCCATAAAAGAATGATACTGGTTTTCCTGTGAGTTTTAAACCAGCTATGAAGGTGATTTTAAAAGAGGAATTCCAGGGGCACCTGGGTGGCTCAGTGGGTTAAAGCCTCTGCCTTCGGCTCAGGTTATGGTCTCAGGGTCCTGGGATTGAGTCCCGCATCAGGCTCTATGCTCAGTGGGGAGCCTGCTTCCTCCTCTCTCTCTCTCTGCCTGCCTCTCTGACTACTTGTAATCTCTATCAAATAAATAAATAAAATCTTAAAATAAAAATAAAAGAGGAATTCCCACAATGTTTGGAGCTACCACAGGATCACGGAGGTAATTACATAGCCTCCCCAAGTGACTATTTCGGAGGGAAATGCTCATTTGGATTTGTAGTGTCTGATGTATTTAATAAATACCACTTTCATTACTAAAAGAGCCCCACTTCATAAATGCGGTTTTTCTGGATAAAAAGGAAAACAGGAGAGGAGCAGAGCATTCCTCGGGCATATACGACCGTGTATCCCCCACTTCATTGTTACTCTGGTGTTTGGAGAGGATTCGGTCAGTTGGGTCATTTTCTGAGCTCTGCGGACCGTCATCATCCCTGCTTATATCTGAATTATTCACAGCACTTTGACCTTTACAGAGGACAACTCTATGCTGATACCAAGTGCTGTTATTATATCGTGGAGCCCTTGTGAACTGGTGGGGGAGGACCCAACTAACACCGGAGCTACAGGCTGGTTTCCATCAGAATTCTATAGAAGCTTCCTCAGAAGATGATTTGACCTATGGAGAATCTGAATTCAGGCAATGATTAACATTGTTATATCTGGGGCTTGCTGAATTTTTCTATCTCAGCTTGGTCAGTTTGGGTAGATGGAAAATAGCTTCCTGGCCTGGTGCATTAGGGCTGGGTGCAATGAATTCAAGGATGTCCACGTTTTTATTAGGTTTCTCAGATACCGTTGGAAACATCTACCATGTCTACTTTATCTCACAATAATTACATAGAAAATTAAAAAGAATCAATTCCAGTTTAACAACCTTTTTGCTTAACCAATTTTTTGCTCTGCTTATAGGTCTAATTGCTTTAATTCTAATTTTATTTTCCTATAAGGTAGGGATCACAGCCACTTCATTAGGTTGTATTCTAGGGATAGCTACAATTAGAAAAGATATCCTTAAAGGGACCATAACTTCGGAGGAGTTACCTTCCTTTGAATTTTTTCCATGGACCATTTCTCTTTGGCCCTTTGGTACTCTTCTAGCTGCTGGAGATATCACGTGGGGAAAAACATCGCCAGGAAAAGCCCTGCCCTCATAGAGCACACAGGCAGAGAGAGGAGGCAGATAGCAGACAAAATAAATAAGGAAACTGTGTACTATATTAGAAGGTGTTAGGGATTATGGAGAAACAAAGTGGGAAAGCAGGTTGGGAGGACTGGCCTGGGGAGAAAGTGGTGTTCCTGTTTTATATACTGATTTTTAAAGATTTTATTTATTTGAGAGAGAGAGAGAGAGAGAGAGAGAGAGCACACGCTGGGGAGGACCAGAGGCAGAGGGAAAAGCAGACTGTTCGTTGAGAACAGAGCCCAACACGGGGCTTGATCCCAGGACCCTGGGATCATGACCTGAGCCAAAATCAAGAGTCTGATGCTCAACCCACTGAGCCACGCAGGCGACCCTTCTGTTTTAAATAAGGTGCTTGGGGTGGGGGTGGGGGTTCCTCTCTACAAGGGTGACCCTTACATAAATATTGGGGGTGAGCAAGGAAAGCAGCTGTTACTTAATGGCACTCGAAGGGACATTAGTCCTGAGAAATGCTGAGTTTAAAAAGGGTTTCACTGTTCAATCAGTTGGGAAATAATAATGTCTAGATACTGTTAGCATATTAAAGAATTTGGAAAGCCTACTGGAAAGGAACCTATTTAATTCAAATGTATTTAAAATATTTTCCTTCCTCCCTCCCTCTCTCCCGCCCTCCCTTCCGCCCTCCTTTTCCAACATGGCAGAGCAGCTAGGCCGTAGCTCTGGGCCATCCTTCACAGGTGGCAGTGACCCCGCCGACAGATGAACAGTAAGGCTTCTAAAGGCGCACGGTCCAGGAAAACTGCATCCATTCTGGAACCCTGGACGCAAGCATGAGATGTGAATCTGCCGCTTTGTCCTTGAGACTTGAACTTTTCTTGTGTTTGATTTTACTCTCTGTAAATTGGGCCTCATAATAATACCCACCTTGCAAGGTTGTAGTGAGGAGTAAATACAATGAGGGGTTCAAGCACTTTTTAAATGGTAAAGTACTACAAATACAGTTGCCTTACGTGCTTTTCTGTTTGCTGTTTTGGTACTTGGGATGAGTCGCTCTACCGTTACTACCTTGTCTAGTGTTCATTTGTAAAGAACTTGCCAAAGGAAGGTGGAAGGGGGAGGACTAAGTGCTCTGGGTCTGAAAAAGAGTGAAGAACTGCTTCTGGGCTGTAATTAGACTAATTCACTGGCCAAAGGCCCATTTCTCTACCTTAGCCAATGGCCCTCAAACTCTGGGGCACCCTGAAATCCCTTGGAGTTTCCAAAAAAATAAAATACCGTTGCCTGGTTCCAACCCTCAGACATTCTGATTTCATTGCTGTGGGGCACATGTTGCAGATCAAGATCGTTTAGAGCTTCTGAGGGATTCCAGCATGCTGCAAAGTTTGGAGAACACTGGTCTCAGCTAATCTCTGTGGTCCTCTTTTTTAGGAGCCTGGTCAGGAGTAAAGCATACAAGTTGATCATGGTTGTAAATCTGTGAATTGGATTCCTTTTTCTTCTGGGAAGATAAACAGACAAGAAGGAAGAAAGGGAGGAGAATTTGCTTTTATGAGGCACCTGTTTTGACAGGGCATTTGGCTCTTTTATACATTATCTCAGTAACTTTGCTGCTTAAACACTATGATTCCATTCTAAGGATGCCATATCTGATCACATAAAGCTGAAGGTCATTCCCTGGGAATTTGACACAGGATCTTCGGTTTTGTGGTCTAGGTTCTTTCCACCACTCTGTGAAACCATTCAGCCTTCCTCCATGTTCCCGGGGCTGTCTCTCACCCTCTTCATCTTCCCTTCCTTAGCTTTCTGGCAAAACCTGGTATGCGGCATTTATGTATCAGGGCCAAACAAAGCCAGTGCTAATATTTTTTTTTTTTGGAGGGAGGAGCAGTTTTGCATTTTACATTTAAATATGACCAGGAAATGACCTGCTTCCTTCCTGTATAATAACTGTATACATAAGGTAGCATAATCAGTGCATGTAATGCAGCGAGGGGCCCCTTGGGAGCAAAGCACTGATACAGGAGAGCTTATGGCTGTGGATCCATCCGTAAGGCTGGCCCTGCTTTTCCACCTCCCAGATTATCTAAAGAATTTTCATGGAGTAGGAACCGATATAGGCAAATGGTCTCCCCGGATAATAGTTTATTCATTTAATATTCATCGGGCACCTACTGCGTGCTAGGGACTAGAAGTGAAAAGATAACTAAAACATTTATGACACAGAAGGCATTTACCACTGAGTAGCAGAGGCAGACATATGAACAATATTACAATAAAATATGGTGACTGCTAAAAATGTGTTGATGTAGGCACAGAGGAGGGGTGGTGGGTCACCCTGGGCCATGACAGGGGACGAGAGTGGGAGATGGCATCCTGGAGTAGTTCATCAAGGAGGGGACTTTGGAAGCATGTGGTTAGTTTCCCTCGTTCCACCCCTGTGGTGATCATGGCAACACCAGGGCTGGAGGAATCATCCCCCGAGGGGCACCGGGCAGTTGTCCAAGAGGAAATGCAGGGTAGAAGCAGTTGAATGACTTTCCCAGGGTCGCAAAAAACAGTCAGAGGGAGAAATTGGACTCCCGTTTAAGTGTTCTGACTCCGAGCTCAGTGTTCTTTCCATGACACGGAGTTTCCTCTGCTGGTTCAGCAACTGGCAGGGCCACATGCTGAGAATGTCATCGGTAACATGTGGCATCAGGTGACATCTTGATGACTTTTTCCAGTTGAACTTGGTTGCCAAAGAAAAGCCTTTCTCCCTTCTGAACCCAGGCCCTGAATGCACTCTATCAAATGGAAAAGCACCTTGAAATGAAGAGCTCCAGAAAGTCCTATGTATAAAGTAAAGTCTGAGATGTATAGTTCTATTCAGAAATTTATGGTCTAAATACAGGTGTCTCTAAATATTTAAAATAACCAACACTGTTTTGCCTTAGGTATTATGTAGTTTCGTATTTTACAAATTAGACGTTATTCAAATAAATGCAGTTTTTAATTCAGATGCTCCTAAATCGTTTGCATTCGTCCTCCCCCCCCATCTTTATTACCACTGACACCACTGCGATTCACTGATAATTCCCAAATACATTTCTCCAGCGACGTATTTCTTCTAAGTCTTTCCTGAGGCCAGTGGAATCTGGCTATTTGATAGGCCTTTAAACCTAGTATATCCCAAGCCGAATTCACTGTTTTCTGAGTGTAGGCCTAATTTGTACCTCTTTAACATGCATTCATTAATTTAGTTGTCCAAGCCCGGTACTTCGGTCTGTTGCTCCCAGGTTCCTGCCAGATACCTCTCCAGTCCCTTCTCCCCATCTCATTGCTACACTTCTGGTCCAGGCCTTCGTTCTCTGCCTCCTCACAGTTGAGCAGACCTTAACTGTGTTCCCAGAAACAATGAGTATTTTCCTACATGCAATTCATCTTTCTTAGCACACAGAGAATTGTCCAGCCAGCTTAAACAAAACCAGAAACCTCTTCTTATTTTATTTCAATATTCAGATCTTTCTGAAAGACTGGTACATTGTCCCGTGTCAGGTAAGCAAAATACCTTGACAATAAATTTCTTTGATGACTGAAGCTTTTATTGTGTCTCAAGGCCATCATTCTGAACACTAGTGATTATTACACACTGTCCGTGTGGCAGTCAGCATGGCATTCGGCTTAAAGGAATGTATTATTCTCTTTAAGTTCAGTTTTAAAAGAAACTATTCTTACATCAGTGGTTCTTAGCCTTTCTGGAGTCATGAACCCTTCTGCGAATGTGATGAACATTATGGGGCTTCTCTTGAGAACAATGTGGGCGCGTGCGCACACACACACACACACACACACACACACACACATTTTGACAACTTTCAGACTCTTAATCTATCCGTGGGTCCTTAGAGCTATCACGCAATCTGGCCTGAGGACCTTTGTCCCATATGAAATTGTTTTCATTTTTTGGATGTCAGAGGCATGGTATAAATTTCTGTTGTAGTATTTATTTATTTATTTATTTTAGATTCATTTTATTTGAGAGAGAGAGAGCATGACCAGGGGGAGGGAAAGAATTTCAAGCCGACTCCACACGAGCACGGAGCCTGATGTGGGGCTCTGTCTCATGACCTTGAGATCATGACCTGAGCCGAAACCAAGAGTCAGATGCTTAATGGCTGAACCAGCCAGGCACTCCTGAAATTCTGTTTGAAATAGGTTTTCTAACTGCCCCGGTCCCAGTTGATGTGATGATCTGTAATATTTGCCCGTGGTTTCTACCAGGTTTTGAGTTTGGACTGGAACAAAGTGATTTCTGCACAATCATCCTGATTCTGCCCTCAGCTAGCTGTAGGACTTTGTGGTCCTATAACTAGCAAGTAGAAATCAACTTAGATTTGCAGCCAGGGGACCTTATGTTCTGTTAACGTTGTACCATATTTTGGAATATCAACTCTGGTGTAAAGTGCAGTCTGCCTGCCATGATAATACTTCGTTGTGTGGGAAGAGTGCTTTTGCTTCTGCTGTTTCATGTATCCTAACCAAAGCCGGTGAGAAGGTCAGTGAGTTGTAAGTCTCTGGTAAGGATAAATATGGAAAGGAACACTGAGGGAGGCTTTCTCAGAGTTAGTTGCAAAGAGGAAGTATGTAGGAGACCCTTGTCTGGTTCTAGCTCCCCAAGTCTCTTCACCATAAACCCATAGCTTTTCGACTAGCTTCACAATTTAATTCAAGCTGATTGGAGTCTAAGGCATCCAGGCAAAAATGGTTGGATCCGTTCCTGTCAAGTGAGGTCTGTAACAATCTGGTTGTGTTGGAAAGAAAGTAAGTTATAGGTAAGCGTGAATGACAGCCAATAATATTGTAGCTGATACCGTGGGCTGTTGGTACACTCAGTTCATTTTTTTATCCTATATAAATGAGACCATCTTAGAAAATGCAAGTTTGAAAATATTTTCATATATGGATTTTGTGTTTTGAGCTACCCTTAAGTATACTCAGAAATTAGACTTAAGGACTTTGTTAGCTTTACCTGAGTTCCTTAGCATACTTTTTGTATCCACCCCCCAACAAAAAAAAACCCAGCCTTCCTAGGCTGAGCCCTCTTTTTTTTTTTCTCTCCCACATCCTGTTTCAGACTTGTAGAAGGTTAGAGTTGGACAGACCTTGGAGACTAGCTAAATCTCTTCTTGTGCAAGAGGGAAACTGCAGCTCAGAGCTATTAAATAATTTGCCAGAGGTTACACAGAATTGGTCAGTAGCAGATGCATGATGGCGTCACCGGTCTCACAGTTACGAGTCTTCACTTATTTTCCTAATTCTAAACAGAAATATTAACGTGACACTCAGAAAATTCAAAATATGGCAGAAGGAGGATCATAACAGCTAAAAAGCCACAGTGATTGAGTTTTGTCCATCACTCCCCACATTCATGACCGTTACCTCATCGTCATAGGCTTCTCCAATTAAATAATTCCGCCTCTGATCTTAATTGGTTGTTTTCTATGGACTATCTGAAATATGGAGAAGCCAGCTTGCAATTTTTTCAGTTAAAAGGATAAAACTTTTGCTACATCAAACTTGCAATTTCTGTCAGATTGAAAAGTGGCGTCCTAGCTTTCCAAAGGGCAGTTTTGTGTCCATCAGTACATCGGAAGCGAGTTAAGGATAGCTGGGGTCGTACTTAGGCAAACCGGAAGAGGCAGGGGAAAAAAAAAAGCATAACGCTGTCAGAAAGGAATTGAGAGAGGAAGAAGAGATGAAAAATAAACCTCAGAAACAGAACAGTGATGTCACACGTAAAAGTGAACAGTGTGGAACAAAGAGAGAGAATGATCAATACACCCAATAATAGTAAATAATGGCTTTGTGGGCAAAGTCGGTCTTGAACTTGGCCAACAGAGAGAATTTGAAGACCAAAGAGGCAGAAGGGGCGTGGAATGCTCAGGCAGTGACCTTGGGTTTAACAAAGGGTGTGGGCAGTGGGTGAGTGGCTGGACTGCAGGATGTGAGGGGGTAGACATGAAGTTGAGTCCATAGGTAGGTAAGCAGAGAACTTGATGGTGAGGGCTCAACGCACTTGAATTTGAACCCCAGCTGGGTAACTCTGGGCAAATGACTTAACTTCTTGGTGCTTCAGTTTCCTTGGGTAGAATGGGAATACCAATAATCCTTCTCTCCTGTTCTTGTGGAGGATTTACAAGTTCTAAACATGAGCACATTTTATTTTTATTTTTATTTTATTTTTTTTTAAAGGTTTTATCTATTTATTAGTCAGAGAGAGAGAGGGAGAGAGAGCACAGGCAGACAGAGTGGCAGGCAGAGGCAGAGAGACAAGCAGGCTCCCTGCTGAGCAAGGAGCCCCATGCGGGACTCGATCCCAGGACGCTGGGATCATGACCTCAGGCGAAGGCAGCCGCTTAACCAACTGAGCCACCCAGGCGTCCCTTTATTTTTATTTTTAAAGATTTTGTTTATTTGTTTGACAGAGAGACAGTGAGAGAGGGAACACAAGCAAGGGGAGTGGGAGAGGGAGAAGCAGGCTTCCCGCTGAGCAGGGAGCCTGATGCGGGGCTCTATCCTAGGACCCTCGGATCATGACCGGAGCAGAAGGTAGTGGCCTAAGGGATGAGCCACCCAGGTGTGCCCCACAAGCAAATTTTAAGACAGCACCTTCCATGCATTCCATCCATCTTAGTAAGCATTTTTTTTTGGGGGGGGGGGGGCTTTGATTTGGTTGGAAAGTTAAACCAAACAAGCTACAGCAATATTAACTATTATATTTAGGGTGAAGCCACAAAATAAAGACTTGAATGTCATCTTGAGGAGTTTGGACTCGAATAAACAACAGAGAGCAGCTCTTAGCCAGAGGTGGATTCAGAGAATCCGGGTTTAGGAAGGATCTGTTCAAACCCGGAGAACGGGAGTTACTCTGCCTCTACCCCTTGCTGGGTGCTCAGACATCTACCCTGTGGCTGCCTGCAGTGCCATGTGGGTTGGTGGTAAATGGCACAGAAGGCATTTGTCTGGAAAGAAAAATGGGTTTCAAGGAATTAAAGTGAGTCAAATTTTTATGGATCTTTTTTTTTTTTTTTTTTTCCTTTTTGCAGTGACTCTTTAAAGGTCCGGTTCTAAGGCTAATAAGTAATAAAGCTAGAGAAGCAGGTTGAGAGATTGAATATTAATAAGCCTCTCTTGGACTCTTGGATAGTCACTAAAATGTTAGCAGTAACATCAGTAGACGGTACCCACTCGAGTTCTGAATAGGCCCTTCGTGGCCTTTTTTAGAATCATCTTTGACACCGATGACCTCTAAGCACTGGACAAGACCGTACCAGTTCCATCTTTCTGGTGTTCTAAGGAGCCTGATCGCAGGGCCAGAGAGCTGTGTCTGGTTGTTAAGGGTGAGGAGGCACTGTTCTAGTTTGGGGATCTATTAGTCAATGGCCCTTACTCACTTAGGGCTACTTTACGGAGGCGCTCTTCCAATTCTGATCATCTGGTCTTTGCATAATTACAGTAGTCTCCCTATGGAATTTGCCAGTGATCCTTGGGGTATGACTCTAAAGAGAAAAGTTACTTGCAATTTTCATTCCATTTAGGCAACCTCTCAAGTAAGTAAACTAGTCTTAAACCTACAGCAGCTGCAGATGATCTTGGGTGAGACAGAAAGTTTTTCCTCCCAGTCAGCTTTGCTTTTCTGATGGGACACTCTCCTCCACACTTTATTTTTTGCAGCCCTGGCTCATGCTGTCATCTTTTAGGGGCTTTTTGGGATCTGTGGGAATAGTGACTTTACCAGTCCACCATGGTGACCAAGGTCAACAACAACAACAAGAAAGCATGTGGAATAAAATTCCTAAGCCCATTCTTCTGCTCCACATGGGGAATCCGCGATAAAGGAGGCCGAAATATTTGCCAGACCTGGCACTAGATATTTATTTTTCAGTAATGCGCATATGGTGATTAATGTGCACAGTGTTATGATTAATAGAAACTACAGAAAACACACCAATGTACAAATAACAGAAACTAAGTGTCCTAAAGGGGACACGATCTCTGCTTTACCTGTCATGTGGCCACACCGTGTCAAATACATTCTCATGTTTTGCAAAAATAAATATCAGGAGTTATGGTTGAGACCTTTCATGCTGATGTGAGAGAACATAATTATAAAAATGACAAATGCAGGGACTAGCCAGCAATACTAGCTTTGTACGAAGGAAAAGTTTTCCTGCTGTTGTAGAGGAATTCAGATAAAGAGCTAGTTCTCCCTTCTGCCCTTGCAAACTCCCCTGGTGGGCCGGGCGCCAGGAGCCCCCCAAATTTCCTGATGTGTCTGGAGAGCCCTTCACATAGGGGGCTCGGGCTTTTATTTCTCTCCCTCCTCTCCCCCCTTTCGGTTTTCTTCCCTGCCCCCTTCCCATTTTTAAAAGGCTTTAAAGAACATCTCTGGGAGACAAAAATAGCTCCAGTTGTGAGAGGCCTACACACGGAGAAGGCATCCGAGATGCAAGTCAGCAAGTAGGAGCCGCGAACATGAGTGTCTGGCCCGGGGTGGATGCTCCTCGCTGTCTTGGTGCCGCTTCTCTGCCTGGGCCCGGTGGGTAGAAGGGAAAAGGGTTTTTCAGGGGCGGGAGGTGGGTCGGGGTAGGTCTGGGGTCCGCTAACGAAGGGAGTCGCCACCCCAGCGCTGGGGCTGCGGGGCCGGTCCCTCCCCTCCCCCCACGTTTTTAAAATTTATTTTGCCCAGGCGGGGATTGGCGACGGTCAAAAGGGAGCAGTTGGCACTGAATGTCACCCTGAAGGTAAAATGAAAGACAAAAGATGAACGCATGCTTGCTTCCCCTTTGCAGCGGCTGCTGCGGCGGCGGGAGCGGCAGGATTTAAAGGGGAAAAAAAACCCCACACGCACATCCACACACATATACACACCCAGAGGCGTCAATTATGCAAACGCAATAATGCAATCAAATCCTGACAGTGCCGGGAATTTTTTTTTTTCAAACACAGATATTTATTTTTAAAAAAGGGAGCGAGAGAAACGCATGCAAACAGAAACGTGCACATACCACGTAACCACCCGAGGAGAACCTGGCAGCCTCTCTCTTCTTCTGCCAAGTTATCATTGAGAAAACAGACAGGCATCATGACGTCCTGGGTCACAGGGAGTGCGGACCGACGCTACCAAGAGAAAAGGGAGGCGCCTCGGCGCTCCGGCTAGCCGCGGGCGCCCCTCTGCCCCTCGCAGCCCGGCTCGGTGAGTGCACAGCCGCTCGGGACGCGGACCCCGGGGGCCAGGCCGGCCCCGCGCCCGCGGGGGCAGAGCCGGTGGCCGTGCCCTTGCCACCGGCGGGCCGGCCAGCACCCCCTCGCCTGCCGAGGTCGCGGGAGCCCAGTTAAAGGAGGCGTGTGTAAGATGTGCAATGTTCCTGCATGGGGGTTTTGTAGACTTTCATAGCCAAAGAAACCGGCTTCGGCTTCTTTAAAATCCCCGACGACTCACCTGATTAACCTGCTGCAGTTTTGACCCTGCCAAGGTAACTGGTCCAAATCCTTATCATCAACATCTGGAGACAGACATTTGCATCTGGGGCGTTCTTGATTTGCAGTCCTGGTTGAAATCTCTACCGCTACCCCCTTCCCCCCTTCACTTGTTTAGAGTCTCTTGGAAAAAAAAAAAGAAAAAGAAAAAAGAAAAGCAACCCCTCCCTCAATAACACAACCATAAGTACCCTCCACCTCTTGTCGACTTGCCTTACCATGACTGCAAAACTGTCGGCGTGTGTGCTGGAGACACGGATAAATTCTGATTGCAATGAGATTCGTTCTTTTAAACACCTCTCCCATCCCCCTCCCTGGATAGACTTCAGGGCTTGGTAAAGTGGCAAAGAGTGAGGGCAGAGTTAGGGCACTGGACTGGGAGGGGTCGGGGTGAGTCCTCCGGGGTCTTCTGGGGCGAGGGGCTCTGGGGAAGGGGTCGTTGGGGGAGAGGGCGGTGTCAGGAGTTGGAGACTGCTGTCGTGGGCTGGAAAATCCTTCTGGTGATTGCTGCTGCCGTAGTCCTAGGTGTCTCCTCCTGTCCTCTACGCCTCATTCCCTCCCGGCTCCCCAACCCGTTCACCTTCCAGAGGGAGGGAGTCTCTGAAGTTGCACGGAGGTCACCCGACCGTCATTTAAGTATTTCAAACCACCCACCCCCTCCTTCCCCTCAAGTATGTCAGAAAAGGCTGCAGGATAGAACCCCCCCCCTCTCCATGTTGGGTGAGGGGAGATTCTCAGAGAGAGAAAGACACTGAGGGCAAATCCCCACTCCTCCCCTTCTCTTCCCTTCTGGCAACCTTTTCCTAGCTGCAGCCCCTCCCCCTTTCAGAATCTTAATGAGCAATTCTGGAAGAGTCCGGAAGGGCCTGGAGAAACCCCCCTCTTGCCTCAGTGCTGTGCAGTGATTATGTATGTGTTTATTTATTGTGCTTGCTTCGGTCATGTTGTGAATTGCCACATGGGTCTGCTGGAGCTGAGGAGGCACGTTTGCTGTGTTTGTGTTGTAGTACCAGACCCACTGGCCCTGGGATGGGGCACAGACACACACGGAAAGCAAATGATTTTGCTAACGTAAACCAGAGGGAAGGTTGAAAATAGCACCTTCTCTTTCTCTCTCTCTCTCTCTTAAAAAAAAAAGAAGAAGAAGAAGAAAAAAGAAAAATGCCCAGCATGTGAGTTAAGAGAAGCTGTTAGGTGCACATATGACCTCCTACTACTTTCAAAACACTCCTGCTTAATACTTTAAGGCAGGATCAAGAGAACTGCGGATGTTTTGAAGTGTTTCAGAGCAGCTGAATGACTTGGTCTGGTTTTGAAGAGAAACTCTCCTTTGTTTCTCACGCTGCCCAAAGACCAAATAGGGGAGTGTGTTTGGAAAATGCCCAAATTCAGAAGCAGCAGGCAAGAGAAAAGAAGAAGAAACGTCCTCAAGGGGAAGGCAGGGAGTGGGATTGGGGGAGAGTGTCAGGATGCTTTTTGTGTTGTTGGTTTTTTTTTTCCCCCCTGTCCAGTGGATTCGATGTTATCAGAATGAGGTAGCCAACCTAAGAGACAGTCCTATCATTGTGGGAAAGAGAGGGAAATTTAAACAGTTCTCCAGTCTGAGCTGAGGAAGAGCCAAAGGAGATGAGGTGCCTGAAAACGTGGACGGAGATCAAGTGACACTGATGGCGCTTTTTTCCCCTTCGAATACGAAAAGGTTCGAGTATATCGTGACACGGGCCCAGATGACCCAGTGTCCTTGCGTGTTATGCATGACTGTTGTTTTTACTAAAACAATTCTTGTAACTCTGTAAACTCACGTGACAGAGAGGTGTGTGTATTGAGAATGGTGTCAGGTGGCACGTAGGACTGTCTGTTGACTGGGGCGGTGAACGCGGAGGAAAGATGATTTATTTTCTTCAGTAAATCAAAATGGCATTTAAATCTTTGTGCATGGTGTGGCTGAGATCCGCTGGTCTTCTTGAACAGGGATTGCGACAGGGAGCAAAGACACTTTCTGATAGGTGGTGCTTTAACAAAATAGAGCAGATCAATCGATTAGGTTTCCATGTGTGTGCCACTCAATTTATTCTGTACAATTTTTCCAGAAATTAAAAGGTTACCAGGAGAGTACCATGCTCCCATCTCCAACTGAGCACCGCTTATTACTGTAACGGTATTTCAATATTAAGTGATCTTCAAGATATTTCATCTTTCATTTTGAGTTCTGAACTTGAATCAGCATGAGAATGGCAGGGCAGCAAGACAAGGTATGACTAGCTAGGCAGACAGCGGAAGGATGGGGAAAGTGTCGCAGAGAATTTCTGGGGCTGTTCTCAGTCACCTCGGTTGGTTAGAGACAAGTTTCTGGGGCTGTTCTCAGTCACCTTGTTTGGTTAGAGACAAACCCAACTAGAGACATTTGGGATGCAGCTAGCATTTTAGCAAGAGCCTGCCAGTGTTAATGGGCTTACTTTTTTTTTTTTTTAAGATTTTATTTATTTATTGGGCAGACAGAGATCACAAGTAGGCAGAGAGGCCGGCAGAGAGAGAGAGGAGGAAGCAGATTCCCCGCTGAGCAGAGAGCCCGATGTGGGGCTCCATCCCAGGACCCTGGGATCATGACCCGAGCCAAAGGCAGAGGCTTTAACCCACTGAGCCATCCAGGTGCCCCAAAGGGCTTATGTTTGACATGGATCCCAAGTATCTCTTTTTTCTCCTTCACAGACATGCTATGCACACCTCAGTCAAACCCTCCAGGCAAAACTTTCCTGATGCCCCGTGACATTGTCTAATATAGACAAACCCTGCATTAGTGTGTTGCAGGAAAGGGGTTATTTATGAGGTTCTCCTTTTGTTTACAGATGTGTCGATACAAGTAGCTGTAGTCTTGTTTCTTTCTTGAAATGTCTTGCGGGCTTGACCGCCTTAAATGCAAAACAAATCATCTTCAAGGAAGTTAGAGAATGCCTTACGGATTGACCTATAAAATTAATTTCAATTAGATATGGAAGAGCTCGTGATCCTGGTGAGGTGACTTTATGCAGGAATTTTGTGTTTGTTTCAAAATTGTTGGAAAACTGCGGGACCAAAAAGATTTTGAGGGAAATGCCAAAAGCCACATTAATGAAGAAAAACAGTGTTGAGATACTTTTGAATAATAGATAGGATATGTAATGGTCAACCACAAGATAAAATTTTTACACACTATTTTTATGGCTTTAAATTGGCTGCATTGTAAACTAAGCTTACTACTCTATTAAGTCATTATACTTTTCAATTATTTAACATTTCTGGCCAACCTATCTTCTGTGGTCTTTTTTCTGTACACATCAGAAATGATATGTACAGTAGTAATCGCTGGTTGTTTGTGTGAGGGGTTTGCAGTGGAACAAGGTTTAATTTTAACTCCTTGGGACAAATGTTATGAAGAATGCACCGAGGAGAAAGAATGGGATGGAAACAGAGCCCTATGAGAATGGAGATGACTACAGCATCGAGATGTACCTAATACAATTTGAGTTATTCTCACTAAGAAACCTTGACAGTATCTGCCTTCTAGGTACTGTGCATTTGGAAATACTATATCTCCATTTAAATGCAGATCTGCTGTTTTCTCCAGGGAGCAGTTGGTAAATCTTTCAATTGAACCACTGGTATGAGAAAACCAACTGAAAATTTCTCCATGAACAATAGCTTCTGTCATTTTGAAGTAATAATTACTAGGTCTTAGATTAGCATGTTTTTTTTTTAAAAGTCCTTTAAAATATCAAAATCATTTATAAAGTAAAAAAAAAAAATCATGTCCTCAGCCTTGGTGCAAACAAAGACATTTTGTCTTGTCTCTTTGTGGTTGGTCTTCTAAAACTGTGAGATAATTCAGGTTTGCAATTCGGTTTTTAGGTTAACATGGCCATCCCGGTTGAGTAAGTTGGGCCTTTAGAACCCACGCGGGGAATTATGATTAAGTTCTATGTGCTTGTCACGCCGTCATGCTGGCAGGTGGGGGTGAGGTGCTCTAGGAGAGCTTAAGGACCTTTCTCGGGGGATGATCTTCTTTTGACTATTTTGAGCCTCATTTCTAATAGTAACTGGTGTTGGAATCATTGGTGGTGGCCCGGGCCTGTGGGGCCTTCTTTTAAGAGATGATTGCAGAGATGATTGCAGAATATACAGGCCTTTGATGTAGAACGTAGACACATAATCTGATGGTCTTGGATGTTCAGATTCAAGTAGCTGGAGAAATCTTTGCACATCTGGAAATACATTCCTGAAGTACACAGTGTGATAATGTTAAGTCTCTGTGTGTCTTCAGCACCATAGCTAGGGCAGGTTTCTTTTTTTTTGAAGAGTAGGTACCATTCATTTCCTTAACCCTGATGATTTCTAGTGGTGAAGGGCCCCCACCTCCTTAGCCTACCCCCTCCTTTGCATTGGTTATAAAGCCCACCTCCCCTATTCTCACCGAGGGGTACCCCCCATTTTATAGTGCATTTATACCATTATGCACGATATATTACCTGTAGTTGTGAAGAAGAATCATCCATAGTTTTAAAATCAGGCCTTTGTTTATATTTCTTTTATGATGGATACTTCATTCATTAAACAGGGGAAGGATCATAGTTACCATAAAAGAAAGTTGAATGTCTTTGGAATCTCTGTCATAAAATGCAAAACACTGGAGATTCGAAGGTATTTTATTGACTTAGGGACCTGATGGCTGTTTCCGATGGCCCACCTGCTAAAATAAATAACCCGGCTGGGACTCTAGGAAAGGTGCTAATTAATGAATGTGCTTATTTTACTTCCCTTATACAAACACATTATTTGAACTTGGCAAATATGCATGCCTCACATTGTCGTTTTTTACTGTTTTGAAGATTCAAATTCAAGATGTTAACGTTATGTGAAGCATAGAGAAACTTTTATGTTATTCTGATAGATACTTCT
The DNA here is from genome assembly GCF_002288905.1 of Enhydra lutris kenyoni. Classification (NCBI taxonomy): domain Eukaryota; kingdom Metazoa; phylum Chordata; class Mammalia; order Carnivora; family Mustelidae; genus Enhydra; species Enhydra lutris. The sequence continues at coordinate 19,163,844 of NW_019154109.1, read as the reverse complement.
ACAGTAGAATAAACAGTGTTTTCGGATATCTGTGTTACCAGAGTGGCCCATTTAAGTTCAATCTTGCTCTAAGATATATTAGGTTAATAAGGCTGATTTTATGACCAATATAATTTATATTCACAAATACCTGTTTTTATTAGCACAATTATAGATTGTGAAGCAGATTTCCATATATGTTAAATACTAAGAACAAGAATAACTAACATTTGTGTACCGAGTTACAGTATATAACCATACATTATCCACAAGCTACTCCTTGGAAGAATATTTATGGCACTTTCTTACTCAAGAAGGCAATCAGTTTTTATAATATATAAACATTATAAGAAAATTGATTCTTTTATCAGAATTTCTTCCCTGCTTCCATCTTTCCCTTCATCTTTTCCTCCTTCTCTTCCTTCCTTTTCTCTTCTTTCTTCTCTTAATGGGGGGGGGGGGAAATTTAATGACTTTTTTTTTTTTTTTGGTGGGACATGCATAATTACTTATCACACATTTCTATTAAAAAAGGAGCTTTAACAAGCAACCCAACATGATTTTTGGAATATATCTTCTGTCTACCAGTGTTCTTGAGGAAAATGTAAGGTTGCAGAAGTCATTTCATGCCCTGTATGTTTTCAAACATAAATCAGGAAAATTGTTAGCGAGTTATAGCTCTTCTTAGAGACTATGGCTATCGTGCTATAGTAAACACAGGCTATATATTTTTCCAAGTTATTATGTGTGGAGAGAAATCCAAAGTTGGCTATTTATTTATTTATTTATTTATTTATTTTTTTTTTTTTAAAGATTTTATTTATTTATTTGACAGAGAGAGATCACAAGTAGACAGAGAGGCAGGCAGAGAGAGAGAGAGTGAGGGAAGCAGGCTCCCTGCCGAGCAGAGAGCCCGATGCGGGACTCGATCCCAGGACCCTGAGATCATGACCTGAGCTGAAGGCAGCGGCTTAACCCACTGAGCCACCCAGGCGCCCCCAAAGTTGGCTATTTAGATGAACAGTTTAATTCAGTTATTAGAAATTCATTTTCTATTTAGTAGGAACATTTATTTTCCAAAGGTTGCAGAAATGGGACATAATACCTGATGATCCTTTGGCTCAATCACCTTCAGAGCTAGAAATTTGCTCTTTTTGGCTAATGTGTCTATGGCTGAACATCGATCTTTAGCTAAGGATGAGTTGAAATGGTCGTAAGCATAGTTTATAGTATGATCGGGTTGTCTTCTGTATCTGAGAACAGGGAACCTTTGTTTCTTCATTTATAAATGAGGGCGTTTGACTTGACGGTCTCCAACTTACTTCAGCTCTGTGACTCTGCATTAAATGATTGATTAGTAATGAATCGACCAATTAATTATACTCCTGTTTATTTCCATTCTATCAACTAATTATTTACTGAAGTGTGGCCTTTGGCCATGACCAGAAATATTAGGAGGTAGAGTAAGAAATGAGCTCAGGTTTAGTGGTTTGAAATGAAAGCCTCATGAAATTTAGACAGTTAGATTTACATAAAAACTTTTCATTTGTAGATCAATTATTAGCTATTCAAAACACACTTTTTCCCCCTACATAAAACAATCTTAAATACTGACTCCTTTCACTAGGATAGACTGTAAAAGCCTATGTTAACTTATTGGAGTGAAATATTGTATATCAGTGATGAAAAAATATGAAAAAGAGTTCTATTATGATACAAGTGATAAACATAACATAAAGGCAATAAAACTGAATGATAGTTTATCACTTATCTAGACTCTGGAGGGTTGATGTTTAAGAGAAATGCACATATAACTGGGAGTTAAAAAGATAGATGGAAACTATTGTAGAGTGTGTGAAAGGGATTTTTTAGAAACTTTCAGGATTTTTAGAGGCTGGTTGCAAAGTATATGGCTTTCCTTTCCCTTGGAATAGTGTAACATTAGCACTACTTCCAAGTTTATCACCTGTGATAAGATTTGTTTTTTGACACCCAAATGCACTGAAAAGCAGGAGAGTGAATAAAAATGGAGAGAAAAATTATTCTCTGAAGTAATTGCCCCAGACGTGAGAGACACAAAGATGGAAGGCATGTGAAGGTAGAGGAGAGAGGTGGTACGTGTGTGTGTGTGTGTGTGTGTGTGTGTGTGTGTGTGTCTAAGACAGCCTGGTCTGCAGTTAATTGATGGGTAGATGAGAAATCAAAAGGAAAAAGGTGGAAACTAAGGTGTGCACATCCTTCCTCAAGGGAAAGTATGTTACAGTGTGTTATGTGGAAAAGCTTATAAATCAGAGTGAGGGGATCCATTTTAACATTTTGCTGGGTCACTTATGGCCTGTATGATCTTGTGACATTATTAAATTCTCTGAATTTGTCTTATCTGTAAAAATGTAAATAATAGAAGCATCTACTTCCAAGTTGGCTATGAGACTCATGGGTATAAAGCCCTTGAGAACTATATTTATGTGGTGAGAAAAAGTCATTGGGTCAACCCAGGTTTGACAGAGTCCCAGGCCAATTTGTTTGGCTCCAGAGTGGTCTTTCATAGGCATATTTTTTATTCTGTTGTCCAAGAACTGTGGTAGGTATTTTACATATTACTTTATTTAGGGAAGAAGCAGGAAGTAGTATGCCATTGGCCAGTTGACTGTAGCAAGCGTGATAATCTTAACTTACACAATGTCAGTACCTAAGGAGAGTATTTACATTCCCTTGCAAATGGCCGCAGCTTGTGTAAAAAAAATTGAATGACTTTAAAAATATAGATAAAAATTTTTAAAAAAGTGAATGATTTTGGAAATCAAAAACAGTGTATTCAGAAATGCTTTTCCTTGTCTCAAACACTGCCTGTGATTTGTACTTTTGCCATGACATTGATATTAATCTAAATTTCCTGGATTTTTGTTAAGGCTGAAGCAATCATTGTTTGGCAGTACGTGCTTAAAAATAATGATACAAATTCCAGTTAAAAAGAAAAAAGATTTCCAGGATGCAACAGAACTAATTAATGTAATACATGAGTTGAACTCCAAGCTCTAGACACTCTACAGATCTCTTTCAAGAATTTTTTTTTAATTTTTTATTAACATATAATATATTATTAGTCCCAGGGGTACAGGTCTGTGAATCACCAGGTTTACACACTTCACAGCACTCAGCATAGCACATACCTTTCCCAATGTCCATAACCCAACCACCCTCTCCCTAACACTCCCCCATCCCCTGGCAACCCTCAGTTTGTTTTGTGAGGTTAAGAGTCTCTTATGGTTTGTCTCCCTCCCAATCCCATTTTTTTTTTTTTAAGATTTATTTATTTATTTATTTGACAGAGAGATAGATCACAAGTAGGCAGAGAGGCAGGCGGGGCGGGGGGGAAGCAGGCTCCCCGCCAAGGAGAGAGCCCCATGCAGGGCTCAGTCCCAGGACCCTGAGATCATGACCTGAACCCAAGGCAGAGGCTTAACCCACTGAACCACCCAGGCCCCCCCCACCGATCCCATCTTGAAGAATATTTTTATTTTTATGTATGATTCAGTGATAAATTTTGAGCCAGTTCCTCCATCAGGAGTGGTCTGCATCTTCAAGAAAAAAATGAAGCAGTAGATCAATAAATTTGGGCTGTTTTATAGATACTATACTTTAAAAAAAAAAAAAAAAGCAGATCCAAAAATGTGCTGAGATTCTACCTGAGCCTGGCCCGGTGCTCTGCTCTGATTCACAAGGTAATGGTCAATGCAATTCTACAGTTTGTGATCTGTTAACCTAGAAACTGAAGTGAACCTAGAAATCAGGATGTCATAGGATCAAGTTTGAATTTAAAAGTAAATATTTAATTGCTCTTATCAACGTTCATTAGGCCCTCAAAGTAGAGAATATATGCTGAAGAGGAAATAAAGAAAACAATCTTTGGGAGGTTTAATCATGTGTCATTAAAAACTTTGACAGGTATATAATTATTTGGAAATAATTGAAGACACAGATAGCATGAGTACCAAAAGGCCACAGATTGCCTCCAAATCTTTATTTGATGGGGAGTTCTATTTTTCTGTGACATTGACAGTAGATTGTAAAATGGACTCAGCTTGAGTTTCTTTTAAATATAGGAAGAATTTAAATGCAGAGTATGCTCACGTATCACGCTAGATCTGTCAGAGAATACAAAGTAATTTTAAGATACAGTCACTCTACTCTAAGTCGATCTTTAGGGAAGTACAGTATATATATATATACATGGAATAGTACAATAAGGATGACAGTCTAATGCAGAATTATGCAAAAAATGAATTATTTTTGGCAAATTCATATCTATACACTGTGAAACGTATAAAACGGAGTCAGAGCTTGGGTTGGCGTTCAGTGTGTCATTTACTAGGCGTGTAGCCCTTGCTGCTTTAAGCTTTGGTTTTGCCATTTGCAAACTAGGTACAGTTTTATCTGTCTCACAAGACTCTTAGGAGGCTCAAATGAGAAGAGTATTTGAAAGTGTGTTTATGCTTTATGATAGAGATGACACAAACTACAGGAAGGATGGGAGAAAGAGAGCGCCAACCGCACTCGAGCATGGGGGCCGTGTCTCAGTTGACTTTGTACCCCCCACCCCCCTGCCCGCCATGTCTGGCACTGTGCCTGTCTCCCAGAGGAGGCTCGGGAAATGTGTGTGTGTGCTTGCATGCCACGTACTGTGGCAAGCCCTTGACATATGTTATCTTTTCCATCCTCACAGTCATCTTGTGCTGTAGATACGTTGTCACCGTTTCCTAGATGAGGAAACAGACATTCAGAGATTTCAAGCAGCTCCCACCCTCCTGCAAGTAGGAAGTACCAGGGTCAGGATGAGAAGCTAAATCTACTTGGTACCAGGGCCCAGATTCTTCTCATTACATCACGTGTAAGGGAATTAGGATTTTTGGACAACAGCGTGGCCAAAATGAAAAGCCAAGGCCTTGGATAATACTGTACCCGTTGCACAGGCAGCTCCTCGACTGGCTTTCAGATAAGTAGGAGAACACTTCTCTGTGCTGTCTGACACAGTGAACATGGCCTTCTGTTAAACTGTCGGGTCTGATTTCTACCCTTGGAAGTAAAATGCACAACAGTGAAAAAATAGTATATAGTATCCCATAACCTAGACTTGTCATGGGGACAGAAGGGAGAAGAAGGGCAGCGAGGAACACAGACAAAGTGGTTCACAACGTCTTGGATTAAGTTGGTTACACTGACCAGTCTCCCTCTCTCACTCTCTTGTTCTCATGCTTTCCGTCTCTTACACTCTCTCACTGCCCCTCTCGGAGTTAGCGAAGGCTAGCATTTCCATTCTTTTCCATCTTTGGGGGGGGTGAGGAAGGTAACTCCACGACCAAGAGGCGTACCCCGAGTTCTTCACTGCTAGCTTCCTGTCCGTGTCCTCACGGCCTCTCCATGCCGGCGGCTTCTCCTAAGTGAAGTTTTGCAGTCATGCCCGGTTTGTAACGAACAGTAATAAAATGGCCTCCAACGAAACAGTGACTTTAAAGCTCCAGACTCTGGGCTGGGAAACAGGACACAGCGTGAGTTACCACACCACGCTCTCCTCTATTTTTGCCCCCCCTCTGTTTATTTGGAAGGAACATCAGGAGAGTGTTAACTTCTCAAGAGGAGGAACACACTGTGGCTTTGCAGGTTTACATAAGACACAGATGGAAAAAAAAAAATTTAAACTTGGGATGCATTAAAAAAAAAAATTCTGTGGCAACACAGTGCGTGGTAGGTGGAGAGAGCAGAGACAGGAGACCGTATTTAAGATAAGTGCAGACGATACCTTGCACGGTTGCCGGAGACCAGTTGGTAACAGTGTTTGGTTTCCCGGGAACTGCGCTAACATGCCCAAGATGAACCCCAGTGGGGGGACACGTTCCACGGCCGTCCCCGACCTGTGGTAAGTCGGCTGGGTTGAATTGTGTGAAGTTGTCAAAGGTTGCTCTGCTCTCCAGCCCTTGGCACCAGCTCCGCTGAAATGTGATGCCATTGGTTTTCAGTAAAGGTTCCTTTCTGCAGGGCTGCAAACACAGATCAGCTGCTACTGTGTATACACAACCGGGGAGCAGATCAACCCGCACAGTTAAAAGCAGCCTTTTTAACCCTGAGACTTTCCAAGATCTCTTCTTCACGCAGGAAGTTTCCTTCTCTGTTGTCAGATTTAGCACCGTGCTCTTGTCATCAGATCCGAGCTAGGCTCCCTGCCGCACAGTAGAGAGGCTTCCTTAAGACATTTGTCCTTGAAACTGCACCAAACTCTTGGAAGAACCCAGAACGTGTAAGTATGTATGATTTAGGCAGCAATAGCACGGGGCAAAGCTGCAATCAACCATTATACAATATCCGAGTAGCAGTGCAGGAGGGATTTTTCCGACGTTCTGTTACATTCATTTTCAATTCGTTCTGAGGAAACAAATCAATTCTAGCTTCTGATACAGTGACTTTGCAGTAGATGGGGTTGTAATATGTTAGCTTTAACTATTTGCTCTTCTCATTTAGCATTTAGATGTGACTTGTGGGACAATTATTGCGGGCATTAAACTATAAAACTTTTAAATTTTTATCAGCAGTTATAATTGTTGGTCGTGTCCATCTTGAGAAACAAGTTTGCTTTGGGGACTGTTTTTAAAGAATTAACCACATCAATTCACAGACAATAGAATGAATTTGTACTGTTCTTGCTCTCAATAAAACATATTAGTTTGCAGTTTTAATTTACTCGTAAAGAGCATTCCACTGAGGTTTTGCCTTAATTGAATCCTACCCAGGGCTGTCTGTTTGGTGTTTTACTGTCTTGTATGTATGTGTTTAAGTTACTTTGCTGGGATTGCAGTCTGGTGAAATCTGTGTTTAGGCACTTTGTAGATCCTGAGAACATTCGCAGAAGATAAAGTCTCATGGAATTTTGAGGGGTGCTGGGTTTGTTTTAAAGGGTGGTCGTATTACCCTTGAAAGATTTTTCGATGCCCCACACGAATGGCTGTTGGATGTAGACCACAGACCAAACGCTCTCAGAGTCGAAGTCAGGTCTCAGCTTGTCCACTTTCCTAACTCCAACCAGTAAAAGCCCATGCCCCCTTCCTATCAATTTTTAATATGCGCCAATACTTATGTTTATAAGATTAATTTCTCTCAGATTAGTCTGATGGATAGCTGGATTGTGGTTTCTTAAGAGCTTGCTCCCTGAAACCCACAGCAGAGCTGCGTGCCATTTAACTAGTGAATGTAAAAACGGGTAACCATGGATTCAGCCACCACTCGCTGCTAGTGCAATGACTTGTTGTAAACAATACAAATGAGCCAGGAGAGCAGAGGCAACCAGACATGAAATGATTTTAATAGAAATTACGGTAAAAGGTCATGTGATGTGGTATCTGCTTCTGTTCAGTTTTAAAGGGAAAGTCTGTCTTTTCTCCCCACCGCCCCCCACCCCCGCACACCTCTTTCCAGTCAACCCAAGTAGATGTCTTCCCAAACTTGGCAGGTCCCACTCTCTGCTTCCATGGAGAAGGGCGGCCAGTGTCATCCTGTGTACAGTGTGGTGACTTATGGATTTTCACCGGTAAGTACCTTTATTCTAGAAACGAAAAGGAAATCTGTATTTCAGGGCTTCCTTCATGGAAGGTCATGCTAATCGTGGGCTAGAAGTCCTCAAGCTTTGACCGAAGAGGAATAGGTCATTTTGTTCCTTAGCTTTTCTGGAATACAGTTATCTTTTCTCTCCTTTCCCACGTCTCTGGATTATTTTGGAACCTCGATCTCGCTGAAAACTGTTATTTGCTCTAGAAGCAACTTCTGCAGTATGGTAATGAGCACACGCAGATACCGGGAGCGGTGCTGGCTCTTAACGTCAGGGTTCTCACCCAGGCATACCTTGGCTGAGTTCTCCAAGGACTAAGTTTTACAGTTCCCTTTGCCTTTCTCTGGTAGAGATGGTTTCTGTATGTAAAAATTGTTGTATTCATAAATTTGCCTCTGACCAAGAAATTGTAACAACTTGTACCTGTGTGAAGTATTAACCTCAGGCTTTGTTTGGTGTACCGATACCAGCTATGCTTATTTAAAAGGAAATGAAAGAAAAAAAAACTCTAGCCATAAAAGTTGGGGGGAGAAAGGGGACCCTTAGAAGCCAGATCCGGTGGGTGGACCTAGTGGGTGCCTGGTGCACAGGAATGAAAGGGCTCAGTCTCTGTGCCGGAGACCCGCGGGTACCCATGGGCACTTGAAGCCAAGGACTGTCTCTAGGTGTGCTGTGTCTCAAGGTGACACAGACCTGAGCTGGTCTCATGAGCCACACCTCTGGCCACCTGCAGATGGTATAAATAATCGCATCATCGCGGAACAGAAGAGAATGCCGTGTTTATATTTTACCTCCTTTTAACATTCAGATGCTTCTGCATAGATGTGTAACTGTACATGTGTAGATGCATGCAGAGTAATGGAGTTTCAGGTGTTGATTTTTCTGTTACTGCCTCGCCTTCTGCAGACCCAATCAGCACGTGAAAAATATTGGCTTGTAATTTATAATCTCAGTAGGATGTAAGAGCATCAGCCCCTCTGTATACCCCAAAGAGTTTTATCTGTTGAACCAGGGTTTTTTTTTTAATCTGTAAGTGTTAACATAGTGTTTCTATTTAAGCTTTTTCAAAAATCAAGCTTTTTAAGGTGTTGGAGTGCCGCACTGCATGCTTGGACTGAAACATTCTTCAGAAGGTCATGGTTAGCTGTGACCCCACAGTTTACTGTTCTGATACTAGCTTTGCTTATCAAAAATAAGTGAAAGAAAAGACTCTAGTAATTCATGTTGAGGGAAAGGGGAGCAATTTCAAAGCAGATGTGGAAATTCCAAGTAGGGTTTTGGGTAAATTATAATTAAGACTTTGTTTTCACTTTTCCTGGCCTTGATTCTCCAAGTTGAAGGGTAGGAATAAAGTGTTGGCTACAGGGTAGTAAGGAGCAAAATCCTGGAGTCAGAGGTGGGTTGTAGTCTTTGCTCTGGACCCCACGATGCTTAGGATTTGGGGCAAAGTTTCTTCATGTCTTTGAGCTGCCCCATCCTCATCTCTAGATTGAAGACAATAATGCACACCCGTGCATGAAGGAAAGGGTTAAAGGAGAAAATGCATAGAAAGTATTTCATACCATGTCTGGCACATAGCAAGTGTCCAATAAACTCTTGCCAGTTTCCTTATTTTTGTTCATTGAGGAACCTTGTGCTTAAGTAGAATCCTGCTACTTAACCAGGGTTAAGTATCCTGCTGCCAACCAGTGTTGAAGCAGAGAGAGACAGTATTCAGATCCTAAGTTGGTCTTTTTCGACAACTGTCTGCGGCAGTAACTTGTCATCACGTAGGACATGGTGATTCAGTTTGTAGCATAGTGTAGTGTTTTATAGAATCCTTACTAAAAGCCAGAAGTAGCTCCTTATTACTGTATTTTTTTTTCATTTATTTCCAAATTATTTAGGAAAATTATTGTTTTTTATTTTAGGATTTCTGATGCTTTGGGTATTAAGGCGACATGTACATTTTGTCTGTGATCCTGTTGACAGAGTTGAGAGCAGAAGGACACTTGAAGGTATAAGAGACTGATAATTACATCAATCCTAAAAGCTTAAAAGTAGTGGTAGATAATGATACGTACTAAAGAGCAGTAATAATGAACAGGCTAGTAAACATGGAGGTTATAAACTACTAAAGAGACATTTCTTGGGAGCATTGTAGACATGGTCACTGTCCTTTCACCTTCCTGAAACCTAAGAGCCTGCTTCTCTCTTTCCTCCTTCTGTCCTTTCCCTTTTCCTCCTCCTCTACACCTTCCTTTCTTCCTTCCTTCCTTCCTTCCCTTTAGCTCTTACATATTATCTCAGCTATATACCTTCTCTTTTTTTCTGTGAGCCATAAAGGTTCAAGGAAGAGAAAAAAGAGGAACAGGAGACCCATGGTCCTTTCATGCTAGCTCTGATTTTATAAATGGAAAGTTTAAGAGGAGTCAGAAAAATCTGTTTTCTTTCTCTTGCTATTGAATTGGAGAGGCACATCTGAGGTGACCTGCAGACCCCAGGGAAGCCTTGCTCAGTAACTATTTGTTGATTCATTGATTAAACGGCATGGAGAGAAGGGACATCAAGCACGGAGATTCCCTCAGTACTGAACGCTTTGAAACCCCAAGCCGCCATGTGCAGTAGGATGGCTTCTCTGTGACCTTCCAACAACTAATCTCCTTTAAGAACTGAATCAAAGCGGGGAAGGGATTTTGTCAGATGGATTTTTGCCTACAGTTGGGTTTTTGGCAGTTGCGTGTAGAACGTAATACATTCCTCACAAGGATATGAAATTTTTTTTTTCTGAAAGGAATGAAGACAAGGTGCCAACAGAGATCTCTAGAGAGGGACTCTTGTTTACCCACGGTACTGTTCAGGCAGGGACAGCTGCAAGGTGGATGACTTTCTCACACTTCCCGCCAACCTTCTCCTTCACCACCCGTGTCTGATGGTCTAGTCAACAAGCTCACTCATGCAGTGGGCTCCTCTCCATAATCTTCTCTTCCAAGGGCAGAGAAAAAGCCTGTGATCAGAATTGATATCATATGAGTCGCAAAAGGCATCCACTGTCTACTTCTAGGGACATCATAGAGTATAGAAGTTATTTTAGTGGGCAAACAACTTACTCGAAGTCACACAACCTAGGAGTTGTGAAAACAGGAGTAGGACTTGGGATTTCTGATTCCCAAACTAGTGCTTTTCGGAGGGCTCTTGCCTTCTGGTGTACAGACTACAAAAAAGAAAGCTTATATTATAGTGGAAAAAAATAATCTAGATTAGGAAATGGCGAATCTGTCCTAAAGGAGTGGCTCAGATGAGTACTGTAGGTCTGGTTCTAATCCTTCAGTGATAATTTAGAAACCCTGTGATCTTCGGGAAAGACACTTAACCATTCTGAGCTATGGTTTCTTTCATTGTAAAACTGATATTAAAATAACTGTCACGCGTGTGTTTTAGGTTGCGTTGAGGATTCAGTATGATTACATGTGGATATTAGCTTGTCCAATGCTTGACAGGAGACAGGTAGCAGTAAGCATTATTGACATTCCTCTTCCCTTTCCAAGGTCAGTGGTGGAGTCATGGATGGTAGAATTATGGGAAAGGGCTTTTCCGGATGCATCCGGAATGGTGTAGCTCGGTGGTGTTCAACATTTTCTTCTGCTACAACACATATAGGAAATGAATTGAAGTGTTACCACATGCCTGGCCCAGAGGGATCCGTTAGTCATGATATGATGGTGGTGACCATGGTGGTGATGGAGGTGGTGACAAAGATGCTGGTGTTGGTGGGGGAGGTGCGCATATTACGGGTGAGCCTGGGGTAGGAGCAGTTCCCAAGGCTTTGGCTTGGACTGTGCTGCTGTCTTTCCTACATTAGAGAGGTAATCAGAACGGTGGTGGACAAGAGCCAGGTCATTTTAAGTGCAACTACACTCATTTCAGTTAAAAAAATAATAATAATAACCAGCAGCCTTCAGTGCTTTATTCTGGTAACAATATCCAGGTTGTCTAGAAGATGCCATCCTTCCTGGAAGAATGTGATTTTGAAAGATGGTTTCCATCACAGCTCTGGAATTAGACTCCATGGGTTTGAATCTTGGATCAACCACTCACTAGCGGTGATGATCTAAGGAAATGTGTGAGCCACTTTTATAAGTCTCTATCCCCTCACCTTGAATTGGAACAATAATGGTAAACACTTGATGGGATTGTTAGGAGGATTACATGGGTTCACACATATAAAGTACTAGGAAAAATGTCTGGTACATAGTACATGCTCAGTGTAATTTTTAGAGGTTTCTCTCTCCAAGCTATTTCACGGAGAGTATCCTATCTTAAGATTCTCTCCCAAAATTGCCATTATTAATGGTATCCTTGTAGTCATTAGTGTATAAAACTGCTATTTTTAGTTTTAACAAAATAAAAGCTGCTTTTTATTGTGCACTCACCACTTACCCTGGCATTATGTCATGTGTGTTCTACGGCATCTTAATTGATCTAATTCCCCCATTACTCTTATGTGATAGTGTTACCCCCATCATACAGATGAGAAAATTGAACCTCCAAGAGGGGACAGAACTTACCCAGCTCATGAGTGACAGAGCCAAGCCTCAAATGTGTAATCTTCCCTACATGTCTTCCCCACACAACCTTATTAAGTTGGAGACAATTTGCAGAGGTGGTGGGAAAGGTGTATTTTCTGGAATGAAAGAGAAATGAGGAAATGGGTTTACAGTAGCACATTCAAAAGATTCAGACCAGAAACAGAGAAGATGATCATTGTAAAAAGCAACTTAATTTCATTACTCAATAATCAGAAAATCTAGAAATATAACTTAATTCTATCTTATGGACAGGAAAAGGTGAGAGACCGAGGTGGGGAAGGATCATGGATAATGAGGAGGAGGAAAATGAGTCAGAGACAGAGACAGAGAGACAGAGACTGAAAGAATGAGGCAGAGGTATATATTAGATGCCTTTCATTTAACACTCAGGCAGGCCCGGAGGTAGATAGTCTAGGACCATCAACCCGATTCTAGACATTATTTTTTCCAAGACAACAAAACTGAAAATAATGGTTTTGGCATTTGCCTTATGATATTTTACCTTTAAACCCAGTACACTCTTTTACTTCATCATTCTACCTTTGGAGACACAGAGATTGATACAAAGCTATGGATAGATACGTGGAAAGAAAGACTGATGGGTTCATTGACACAAGGACAAATTATGTTAGCGCCCCCTTTTTTCATCTTCAGATAGTAACACTGAAGATTTTCTAAAGTCACGTTGTGCTTTTGCAACTATAAGCATAAGTTAGATTAAGCTACATACAGGAGATCAGGTGTTTAGTGATATTTAATGGTTTTTATTTAAAAGTAAATTTACTTCTGTTATTGAATTGCTTTTCAAAAAGAAAATCTTTTGAGTTAAATAAATCACATTTCTTCCCAATTTTACAGATGAAGAAATTGTGTTATGCAGAAATTCAATGATCTCCATAAAATCATAGCAACTTCTAGCAGATGTGAAAGCCATTCTCTGGTTTTGAGCCTCCAGGAAAAGATTTCTCTCTTTCCTGTGATGATCTCTTCTAATTGGTATGGTTATCACATCACCAACTTCTAAAAACTTGGGGACACATGATAGAGGAGGGTCACACTGGTGTACATAATGAGGGCCTGTCTGGGAAGTAGACTCAGAGGATGACCCTTTGGTGAAGGTTTTGCTATGGCTTTCCAGTCTGGAATACCATCATCTGATCTTTGAAGAATGGTGTAAGTGTTATGCTTTACAACATTTCTGCCCCCTAAGTTCCAGGCTGTGCACTGGAGAGAATCCTGTGCCTTCTTGTGCTTTAGCCGCCTGGGGTCCATCAGACGCTCCAGTGTCTTCCCCAGACAGTAGCCTGCTGCTCCCACATTATGTCCGACTGGCACTCTGTTTGTAGAGCAGATGGAGTTTTCTTCCAAGAGGAGCTTCCCACTCTGCATGTTTGTTTTGAGGATGTGGGTTGGGGTAAGTACAGGGGACCAGGAAAAGAGGGGAGATACCAAATGGCTGTGTGAGCAATGAGATGCAGTCCAGTGAAAAAGGAGAGAGGGGGGCGCCTGGGTGGCTCAGTGGGTTAAGCCGCTGCCTTCGGCTCGGGTCATGATCTCAGGGTCCTGGGATCGAGTCCCACATCGGGCTCTCTGCTCGGCAGGGAGCCTGCTTCCCTCTCTCTCTCTCTCTGCCTGCCTCTCTGTCTACTTGTGATCTCTCTGTCAAATAAATAAATAAAATCTTTAAAAAAAAAAAAAAAGAAAAAGGAGAGAGGGAAATCCTTGTAATTTCCAAGGTTGATGCCAAGCTAGACCACCTTCTTAAATCAGTTTAAGCAAAATCTCTGAGGTTAGGCCATGAGATGACGACCCCAGGGTCCTTCTTGGGGCAAAACAAACAAACAAACAAACAAACCTGCCCAATGATCCTTTTTTAGGATGATGGAAGTGGAGAGGAGGGATTAAAAGGAGAAAAGGTGTTGGTTTTTCATCTTTGCCTTTAGAAGGTCATGGAACCATATGACCAGTTTCGAGGGAAAACTCCTGAGAATAATTGTGCTTGTGGATGAATAATTTTTTTCTTACCGTGCTCACTGAAATCATGCGCAAAATGACTCCCTTCCACTCTTTTTCTAAATTAAAGTACTTCTAATAATACATGATACTTGTGTAGTGAAAGTTCATGAAGTTACAAATGATCATCTCCCCCCCCCTTTTTTTTTTACAGCTGAGTTAACTTAGCAAGAATAAGTGGCTTGTTCAGAGTAACAGTTTGCTAGAAAGGGAGCTGAAGACAAGAAATTGGGCCTTCTCTCACCTCCAGATATGGACTGATTCTACCTCTTAGAGATTCCAGTCTTGTTAGAGGGCCAGCTCAGGGTAGGACTAAAGATGAGTGTGAGTAAAGTTACAGAGGGGGAAAACCTCCTGAGAATGTTAGAAGTACTTGCAATGTCTTGTTTTATGTTGAGGGTGGTATCTATGGCTAACGCTGGTGCAAAGATTCTGATATTGTCGTCCACTGAAAAGTGAGGGCAAGGGGAAGTACCCTTTGGAGGCTCATACAGGATGCAGAATATCTCTCTCTACCCAGTCCTCAGGCTTTCCTCTCTTTCCTACGTCAGGTAAGAGAGGGGAAACATACTCTGGGCCTTTCAGAAGAATGGAGTTGCAGCGCTAATTAAGAAAGAAACGACCTTGTCCATGCAAGCTTTATTCTCGTGTTTACCTTCACACCCACTTTACTGTGTCGTAGAAGAGTCATTCTTGTCTGTAACATCATCTCAAAAGTGAAGGGACAGCTAAATGATTATGAGGGTAGATGGTGCAACATTCTTTCCTCAAAGCAATGAATACCCTTAGGATAAAATCATATTGGTCTGATACTTAATTAAAATATGAGTGTCATTTTTTCCCCTTTGGAATGAAACCTTGTAAGTCACGTGGGTATTAGAAGGTGAAGTTGATGTGTGCTCTTTCTCACATGAGCTCTATTTTATTAACATCAGTTAAATAAGATCCTAATACAGCTCTGAATAGTAAGGTGAATTTCTTGGCTTGGCTTAATTCTAAGATGATGACAGAGAAGTTATGTATTTGATAATGGCTCCGAAATCTTCAAGTTGATCTGGCATTAGTCAGCATTTGACCATAGATTCCCGGTAGGAAGTCCGTTCAAGCTATTGCTAATGCTTCAAAAGTACTCTGTGTGACTGGCACAGTGAACAGACTGCTGTCATATAGATGTCAGCTTTTTGCCCTCAAACCATCATTAACCAGAAGCAGCTACCAGCTAATATTTCAACATTACTTTCAGAATGTCAAACTATTAGTCATCATACAGACAACAAATATGTTCACTTAAAAGATGCCTGCTTAAGGGGCGCCTGGGTGGCTCAGTTGGTTAAGCGACTGCCTTCAGCTCAGGTCATGATCCTGGAGTCCCGGGGTCGAGTCCCGCATCGGGCTCCCGGCTCCACGGGGAGTCTGCTTCTCCCTCTGACCTTCTCCTCGCTCATGCTCTCTCTCACTGTCTCTCTCTCTCTCAAATAAATAAATAAAATGTTTAAAAAAAAAAAAAAGATGCCTGCTTAAAAGCAAAATGAGTCTTGGTCGGCCTCAATGCTGTTTGTATGCTAGAGGTTTACTCTGAATTTCTCTCCTTTGGATTATTTAATAACCATTTTAATTTGAGTAAAGTTTCACTTTAATACTCCTAGAAATTAGAGGAAAATATCGCCCACGTTCATTTGCTATGTTACGCAGAGACAGTACCCAGCAAAGGTAAAAGATAAAAGATCAATTCTTATGGATCTCATAGTTCCAAGCTTTTGAGGCTGTATGTTAGAAACTTTGTAATTATTGTGGGTAATCTTGCAGAAAATTAAATGTGGGGTTTGCGTATGTGAAGAAGTTTGGACTCTTCTGCTCGCCATAGCTCGTTAGTGCTTTAGCATCTCACTGTCCCTGTCAGGCTTCGGGTTGCCCTCCACTGCCAGTCAAATGCTCTTTGTGGCATAAGTGAAATCTTCGGTGGGGGGCACACCATCGTACATTCGAGGCATATTTTAGAGGCCAGTGGTTCTCCGCCAAGGACAGTTCAGCGCCCCTCCCCCAGGGACATTTGGCAATGTTTGAGGTCATTTTGATTATTACAACTGGGAGAAGAGGTGCCCTTGGCATCTACGGCGTAAAGAACCATTCTTTGTTCTCTGATGAACATAGCATGCATGGGGCAGCTCCCCACACCACAAAGAATTGTCCAACCTCAAAAGTCAGCAGTGTTGAGAACCCTTGTTCTAGATTCTTCCAGGGATGCCTGGGTGGCTCAGTTGGTTAAGCTGCTGCCTTCAGCTCAGGTCATGATCCCAGGGTCCTGGGATCGAGTCCCACATCGGGCTCCTTGCTCGGCAGGGAGCCTGCTTCTCTCTCCACCTCTGCCTGCTTGTGTTCTCTCTCTCTCTCTCTGACAGATAAATAAATACAATCTAGATTCTTCCAAATTTTAAAGGGTAAAGGAGAGGGAGGTAGCTTAACTATTTTCAGATTTTTTAAATGGTTGATTTTTTAAAGTAAGTTCCCCTCATGGCGTATAGACTCAAGGTGGCAAATGCAAACACGTCACATATTTGCTTTAAAAAAATATTCGGAGTGTAAGATCTGTGCTGTGGCCGATTGTGCTACATATAACAATCACAGTTCCGACAGTATTGATAGCTGCCACTCCTACAGCACTTGCTCTGTGCCCCACGCCGTCCGGAGCGTCTGTCCAGGTGGTGACTCAGTTACTCCTTGAAGAAACTCCGTTGAAGAGGTACCCTGCCTGGGCCCTTCAGTACTCAGACACTTTAATACTTGGGTGTGTAGGAATAAGGTGAGCTCCTGGCGGGAAGCGTAAGGAACAGAGTATTGGCAGAGTATCTGGAAAGAGGAAGGCTTTACTTCTCTGAATGCCCCTGGTTGCTCAAGCTTTTATTCTACGGTGCTATTATTGCAAAAGTGCTTCTTTGGAAACTAGGATTGCCATCATAAAGCAGGTTTATATTTGCTTCTAGAGGATGAAAAAGAAAAAAAAAAAAAGGTTTTATAACTCTCTGCTTGCCGGTTTTGCACCGGGTCCCATGCTTGTCTATGTTTCCCTGTCTACTAGCTCTTCTTGACAGAATGGGTCTTGAGGTGACATGTAAATGACAAAAGGTGAGTATCTGGTGCAACTCAGCCTTGGAAATACACCTGCTGCCCTGACTTTCTAAGTTGCCTGTCCTCTGAGTCTCTTTCCTAGAGTTTTCCAGGGATAGGAGGCTCTCCCTTTAAAATTTTACCATCGAGGGGCACCTGGGTGGCGCAGTTGGTTGTGTCCAACTCCCGATTTCGTCTCAGGTCATGATCTCAGGGTCCTGGGATTGAGTCCCATGTTGGGCTCTGCACCCAGCGTGGTATTGGCTTGAGATTCCTTCTCCCTCTTCCCCTCCCACTCATGCTGTCTCGCTCGCTCTCTCCCTCCCTCTCTCTCAAATAAATAAATAAGTCTTCAAAAAAAATTTTATTTTACCCTAAAACCTCTGTTTGAAAGAAAAATAGGTAAAATCTCTCTAAGCAAGCCTCATGGGAGATTCTCCAAGAACACATTGAACAATGGAATTTTCCCTGGAAATGCCACAGTGAAGGTCATATTCCCAGAGGGGTTTCTTGTGGGAATTGGGAAGTGAGCTAGGTTTGCTGCTTTCATACCTACTGAGGTGTTTCGAGTCCGGAGAGTTAAGTGTGTCAAAGCTGACACATCTTAACTTTGCCAAACTGGTCTGTTGTATGAAACCTCAGTTGCCATCAAAACCCGGAAAGGAAAACATCACAAATCACTAGAAATATATCAGCATTCTGAGCTGTAGGATTTATGGGGCACTAATGGATATCCTAGGCTGTTTATCTTCCTATAGCCATTGAAACACATCTGCCTTTTTCTTACTGTAAAAGGCCTTTCTGTCAAGGAGTTGTGGGATCCCTAAGCCTAGTAGTAGTGGCGTTGAGGAAGAACGGCACTCGGGTCCTTCTTTTCTTTCTTGTCTTGTCGTCTTCCCCTTTTTGCCTGTTTCTCTTCTTGATTGAAAACCCAGAATAAACACAGTAAGGATATACTCAAGTTTGGCAGTAGGGGTCTGTACAGAGACTGGCACAGATGGGGTACAGAATATTCTAGAATGAGGCCCAATTCACATATTCTTTACCTTCTGTTTCAAAGGATAGTCCTCATTCATTTTTTTCATAGCGGGCTTCTCTGTGTCTAAAGGCTGATTCCCACATGCAGTCCATATAGGTTATTTTGTTCATCAGCTTCCAGGGAAACGCTCCAAAAGAATGCTCCTCCTTTGGGGGACTTCTGATATTTCGCACCGGTTAGCTTTAGCCCTTTTTGGAGCTCCTGGTCCTGCTCACTCTTGTCTTCTGTGGAGGAAAAATGCAAATGAATTCCAACCACATCAGGAGGGGTTGTAGCTCCTTTGAGACTTTCCCTCACACGTGCTGCCCTTACCCTCTAAGTTGGTTGTCCTCTGAGTCTCTTTCCTAGAGTTCTCAAGGGATAGGAGGCTCTTCCTTTAAAATTTGGTTCCATTTGGTAGCTGCAGAGTTGGGTTCTGGGCCTGGCTTTGCCACTTATTAAATTGTGACCTTGGATCCAATTACTTAACATTGCTCAGTTTCCATGACTGTAAAATGAAGCAAATCTTAAATATATAGACACACAAGATTAAATGATGTAAAATATGCAAAGCCCAAAATTGAATGGGTAAAAGGTTTGCTGGTTACTGGGGTAATATGATGGATATACTCCTGGAGTCTTAGGCGAATTGACTCTGTACTTAGCTTAGTACAAAATGTAGCCCAGGGACTACAAACTCAGAGTCACCCCTGTACTCATTAAAATGCAGAGTCCATGCCTTCTGCCCAGTGGTCTGAATAGGAATCTCTAGAAAATAGGATCCAGTACCTCGTATTTTTCAAAACACCTCATGTGACTCCCATACACTCCGGAATCGGAGGAGCACCGGGTTGGCCAACAACCTTTCCCATTCTGGGATGCTCTGTCCCTCCTGCAGCAACAATGCTACTTCTAGAGAATTCTAGGCTCTCTAGTTGCAGGTTCTTCTCATCCTGGCGGAGTCTGCCTTTGAGCCCGTGAACTCACTCTCCCGGTTCATAAGCAGTCCTTTTGATGGTAGGCCCCACGTGGTTGGGTAACCTAAATAATGTGATAATGAGGAAGGACCAAAGGTCACGAGATTGTTAACATGTGTGAGGAGATTGTAGGCTTAGCCTCTCAGGTGAGGGAAAGGTTAGCGCACCAACTGTATCCACACTTCAAAGCATGCGGATGGTTTGCTGCACTAACTTAATTATCTGTGCTATTGATATCTTTGACGAACATATCTATACCCCGGATCCAGTTACTTCACAGTGGGAGAGAGCGGGACGCGGCTTGTTGAGTTGCCAACTTCCTAAAATGCTTTTTAGAGTCAGCTGGGTTGCTTAGGCCTCTCTTGCTCTTGGATTAAATATAAAAATAACTATGTAAAGCGTATCAACCCTCTTTTCCCTGTTTGCTGAAACAGCAATCTCCTGTGCTTTTTCTAGAACCCATTAAAGAAGGAGGAGGAGAGGAGGGGCAACAATATGTAAAACCCCAAAGCCCACATCAGAGATTCTCCCAGAACGGATCCTGCTGTTGGATCTCAGCTGAGGGAGAAAAGAGCTGGTCACGTCAGTACCTACTAGTTCCTTGTTGACTGGCTAAGGCCTGATGTACGTGAGCCTTGTCCTCGCGGTTGTCCCTCATCTCTGCAACCGTGTTAGCCTGGTTGACATCTCCCCCAGAAGCTTGGAGGGGAAGGAAATACAACCCAGCTCAGGTGATGTTTTCATTTCTGAGCCATCAAAGTGCTGGACGTTAGCAAACATTTGAAACTAGAGACCGAAAAGAGGGATTTGTCTCTACCCTGTTCTTGCCGATCCAGACTGGCTTTGCTGTTTGTCCCCGTCACCACAAAAACAGCAGCCCCGGGTTTGCAGGTGTCCGGAGAGAAGCACTTCCATCTCTGCCGCTCCCCTTTGCCTGTAGCTCTTGTGGATGGATGTCCTCTGCCAGGTGTCGCTTTCATTTTTTTTTACCGACTCCCAAGGGGTGTTTTTGTGTTCCCGGACCTGAGTGGTGGGCATGATTTTTGGAGCAGTCGATCTGCTGACTTTTCTGCAAGTGGTGTGATATGAAATGTGGGGAGACAGGATTGACCCAAACCCCTCCCTGCCCCGAAATGGAATACAGTGCCCGCTGGTGAGAAGCACCGATGTTTCTTAGGCAGAGACCAGGGTAGAAATTTTCAGCTCTTCATCCTTTTTAGGCTTGTAAAGTCTCTCACACAGTACGCCACAGCTTTTGAAAACCTGGTCATTTTAATGATAAAAACGCTGTGGAGAGAGTGCCGGAGCGTCACGCAAAACCAGCTGCGGCATCCTGCGTGACATTCCAGATATTAATACAAATAGAATTAATTCACACGCCAGGGGTGTCTCGGGAATCCATTTTAAGTTGGCACTTAACTTGGACTTGAGATTTCCCCGTGACTGCCCATGTTGAAAAATGTTTGCTAAACAAGGCAGGGCTGGGCTGCCCCCGATCTATAAATTCGCTCCAACTCATTCATTAACAACACTCGATCGTAACTAGAAGCAAAGGTCGGTTAAAAAGGAGATGGCTGTTCCCTGTCTTCGGTGAGCGGTGAGGTTGTTGCAAATGTTATACTGGCCTATCACTTCCAAGTTACTGGCGAGGGAGCAAGGATTATTTAATGACATCATTTCTTAGTTCATTAAAGACTTGCTCTAGGCTTTAAAAATATCTCTGGCGTGTAGATTCGGTAAAGAGGATGCTGATTCCTTGTATCTTGCATTACATTGAGTTTGTGGCTAGACTAAAGTAAGACTTCCTGTGTCTTTCTGGTTCTCCCCGGCCTTGTCTTTCTATTTCTGCACAGTGAATTTAATAAAGAAACTATCTTGGAGTAATAATTCTGACAAGCCCTGGACATTCCTTTGGGGGAAGGAGGACTGACCTTTTCCTGTTTTTAATAAAACCTCTGTGAATTTGGGCTTGCCTCTTCTGCAGTCCAGCGCAACTGTCTTTTTATTCCATATTTAAGGGTGGGATGAGCCCATTTATTTCCTCTGAATTAGAAGCAGGAAAGCAGTCCCGGGAAAGATGGCTGTTGTGAGGTTTGTTTTACTCATGTCTGTTAAATTTGGTACTTATTTACATGTGTCTAGCTACTTGGTTTTATGTTTTCTCTTTCTTGTTGTTAGATTTTGTTCTTTATTTATGATTTATTGTTTTCACCTATTTCTGAAAGAACTGAGAAGTGGTGCTTTTATGATATGGGGCTTAAGTCTGCTCTGGTGATTGGCAGGCTGTTTTATCCTAACTGTGACACTGGTGATTTTAAAAGCTTCATTTTTGTCTTAGTCTTGAACGAGGAGGATTTTACACATTATTACCTCCTGAAAATCCCACTGGATGGATAATTTGGAGTCAAAGAATTCAAGAGCTTTTGGGGGAAGAAAGAACCAATCCACAGAATCTCTATGATTATTCTTTATGGTCACTAAAAATATTTAGCATACTAAATATGATAGCCTCTCTGTGAAAGTTTGGTATATTTTAAAATAGAATAATGGGTATAAAAGAATCATTTCTAAGGAATATCTTCTCTACAGTCTCAGGAAGATACCTGTAAATCTGTTTTGATTGTTCAGGCAAACTCGGAGACATTTATTCCCTGGTGTCTGTCTGTCTGTCTCTCTCTGGTGTTCAATCTCGTTTTGATTTTGTAACTCAAAGTTAACTCTTTTCTCATGAGTCCTGGCATATTCCCTGAGAAAGAGAGTAATTTAGATGCTTGGAAAAGCAAATGCTCTGGAGAAGCTTAATTTAATATATGGAACACAATGAGCAGGTCTGTATTAAATCCCCGTAAAATGGGCTGAGGGTACCTCTACCATGATCAGGGCGCTGGGCCATCCCCCTTCACCCAGTGAAGACCACAGTGTTAGTGTCACGGTTTATCTTGCGTTGTTTTCCTTCAGCATCCTCAGCTTGATTACACAAGTATGAAAATCAAGTAAATGATGGAGACATTAAGAAGTTCAGAGGAGGGCGCCTGGGTGGCTCAGTGGGTTAAAGCCTCTGCCTTTGGCTCAGGTCATGATCTCAGGGTCCTGGGATCAAGTCCTGCATCGGGCTCTCTGCTCAGTGGGGAGCCTGCTTCTCCCTCTCTCTCTCTGCCTGCCTCTCTGTCTACTTGTGATCTCTCTGTCAAATAAATAAATAAAATCTTAAAAAAAAAAAGAAGAAGAAAACGAAGTTCAGAGGAAAGGGGAAGCCACTGGACTCATAAAAACCTTGAAGTGGATCTACATTATCTTCCTAATGAAATATAACTCTGCAAAGACTTTTGTTGACCTTCACAGTATGACCTCAGTCATCATTTCCTAGCATTGTTTTCTACTTCAACCATGTGTTTTGTGATGCCTTCTCAGCAGGAGACTGGATGGCAGTGAGAAACAGTTTTTTTTTTTAAATATTTTTATTGTAAATAAAACACAAAAAGAAAAACTATATGAATCAAATGAAGGTCCTGATTAAGTATTGCAAATTTGCATATTGCATATATATTGTATAAAATCTTACGTGTGTGTGTGTGTGTGTGTGTGTGTGTGTGTGTGTGTGTGTATAGGAAGATTTTGTATGTATTGTATGCTAGCCTGGACAAAAACTAGACTTTTGTCACTCATAAGCCTCTCCCAATCACACCTTTTTTACTCCCCATAAGTAATCGTCATCCTATTATAATAATCATTTCATTATATTGTTAGAAATATGCCCATCACCCAGTGTGCCTCCCAGATGCTATAGTTTAGTCTTGCCCATTAAAAAAAAAATGGATATGCCTTGTAAATCTCTTTCACTTTGTAAGTTCCTCCTCAAGCCCTTTTATCTCTTTACAGTTTATTGAGGAACCTGGGCCATTTGGCCTGTAGACTTTCCCTGAGCCTGAGTTTTCCTGACTACCTACTCATAGTGAGCTGTAACCCATTTCCCTGCCCCTGCATTTTCTGCAGATGGGCGGCTGGATCCAGAGACTGGATCACACTCAGGTTTGATTCCTTAGGCAAGACTGTACGTGGTGCTGACAAGGTAGTTCTTTTTTTTTTTTTTCTTTTTTTTTAAGATTTTATTTATTTCACAGACAGAGATCATAAGTAGGCAGAGAGGCAGGCAGAGAGAGAGGAGGAAGCAGGCTCCCTGTTGAGCAGAGAGCCCGATGCAGGGCTCTATCCCAGGACTCTGGGATCATGATCCTAGCCGAAGGCAGAGGCTTTAACCCACTGAGCTACCCAGGCGCCCCCTGGCAAGGTAGTTCTTACTGAAGCTCATATTGTCCCGCTCTAGCTTGGGAGGACCTCTTCAAGTTGGATCTCAAGTCTTTTTGTCATTGCCTTAAAAGCCTTTGATAACTTCCCTGCTGTCTGATAATACAGGAAGTTCCAGGTTCCTCTTGTACATTTCCTGTCCCAGAAGTGGAATTGGCCATTTTTCCAAGAACCCTTATTTCTTTAGGTAAGAAATGTTTTTCCAAGTCTACAGTTTGGGTGCTAGGGGCGCTCATTACTGCTGGGATGTTCATTGTTTCTTAACCCTTTGTGGAGGACAGAATTGGGGTTTGATCAATCGATCGATCGATCTACCTATCCATCTACCTACCTATTATTAAATATAGGTACCTATATTTTATGAGTATATCTATATTTTATTAAATATTTTATGAATTTATGCATTCATATTGATATTCCAATTCAGATTTGGGATTACAGACTTTTATATAACCTCTTCTTCATTACACTAATATGTCTTCCCTTTTTCAAGAGTCTTGATTGACACGGATAGAGGGGATAATGGAATTAGAACAGCCCATAGTTACCCCCTTGTTTTAAACCATGTTAGCCACATACTTGTCTCAGGAGAGCAGTACTAATACTAGTAGCAATGCAGTTATTGAAAACATTAAAAACTTTTTTTTCCATATAGTCCCACCCCAGTCCTTCCCTCATTTTAAAATAGTTGTGAATAGTCGTGCT
Organism: Enhydra lutris kenyoni; assembly: GCF_002288905.1. Classification (NCBI taxonomy): domain Eukaryota; kingdom Metazoa; phylum Chordata; class Mammalia; order Carnivora; family Mustelidae; genus Enhydra; species Enhydra lutris. Next base: position 19,139,580 of record NW_019154109.1, on the reverse strand, counting down.
GTATGTAACTTGTCAGAACATACAGCCATTAGGTACTCTGCTTCTCTGTCTCTTAGCATACTTTTAATCTTCATTTCACAGGCAACTATACATCTATACATTTTAATATTCACCAACAGTCTTTATGTTGATGGTCTCTCTAATTGTTTTGATTGCCTGAAGCTCATTTGCTAGTATGTTCTTCAGAAAAGACTCTTGGGAACAATACTCCTTCAGTTCTGGCCTATATCCCTAACAGTTTGTTTGAATCCTTTATACTTGCAAGTCAGTTTTGCTGGATATAAAATTATTTTCTTTCCTCTGGGATATCAAATAGGCAACTTAATTTTATTCCTTTTAAAGCTTTGCTTTAGAAGAATCTGATGATAATTTAATTTTCTTTACACTGTAAGTCATGTACTCAAAGAGTTTTATTAGAACATGTGTCAGTATTGGTTTTGGGGGGATTAGTATTGTCAGGTACACGGTATAATTATTCAGGGTCATTTCAAGCTTTTTTTAAAATTTTAGGAAATTTTCTTGAATTATAGTCATTAGTATTCATTATATTCACTTACTTTGATTCCTTCTTCAGAATCTCTTTAATCCATATGCTCAATTTCTTTGCTTATCTTTACTATTTGTTTTTCAAACCTTTTTATCTCTTTCATTTCTTTTTTATTTTTTACCTTCCCTCCTTTTTACCTTTTATATTTGTTAAGGAATTATCTGTTGTGTTTATTTGTTCCTAGTTTAGTTGGCATTTATAAAGTTACTTTTTTTTCTTTTATTTCTAATTCTTTCCTGAGTCCTGTCACCATACTCATAAATTCTTCTAATCTGACCGTGGTGTTCTTTTATATTTTATATCATTTCTTAATATCTTTAAGCTTCTTTTGAAATGACAGGTTATAGTTTTGATCTGTTTTATGAGAATGTCTTTCCAGCATGCTTTTTTTGTCTCTAGGGATGTTTTTCTGTTCCCTATTCTTTTTTTTTTTTTTGTAATTATGATAACTTTGTATGAGATTTGACCTTGATACTTTTCCATTGTTCATTTTTATGTGAAATTAATTTTCCTGACCTTTTAGAATGAGATATAGGTTCAGGAAACAGAGCTTTTCCTGTATATATGTGTGTGTGTGTGTGTGTGTGTGTGTGTGTGCTTATGTAATGCAGTATACAAAAAATATGGTAGATTCTTTCTGGCTGCTTTCCTCATTGCCACTTTGATCTTCTCTTTCTTTCAGATCTTTTATTCCGTACAGCACAACGTTGATGGCACTTTCTCATTAGTGGGAGCTACTCTGGAAGGGAACCCTGGTGGCTTGACAGGGTTGTGGCAATTAAACTGCTCTATTTCTTTCAGTCCTACTTAGCGTGGATGGGCCCCTTGCACCAAGGTGTTAAAAAGGACAAAACCCCTCCCAGTTACAGTTATTGTTTCAAATGGGCCCACTGAACTTTCCAGTGAGTATTGTTGGCTGTTTTAAGGTTCCCCTGTTCTTAGGTCCATGAGATGCTACTCCATTATTTCCTCCTTCCTCCCATGCTGATTCTATGTAGGACTTGTGACTCTCGGTGGTTTGCCCAATCAACTGGTTTCGGATTCATGAGGAAATTTTGTCTCCTGTTTTGTTTTAAAAGTTGTCCCTGAGTTTTGGGTTTTGTAGTCTAGTCGTTCTATTTTTATCTTGTTCAAAGGATTGAAAAACTGGGCCACCAGTGCTGCCAACGTGCTCTGTCATTGTCTCCCTTCATGGTCCTTTAAGCAGTGCCCTATCTGATGAGTGGCATGCATTGAAGAAGCAGCAGCCCAGCAAAGAGAAACATCCTGGCTCTCCATAAAGGCCTTCTTCTGTATAAGATGACTACCTCCAGTAGGGTGTAACCCATGAACACAATTTCAGAGGCACCATGTTCTAGCCAACTTAGCTAGTCAGCTCAGAAATGGTAAAAAAGTTTTGCAATATTTTGTTTTTTGTTTAGGTCTAAGTTCAGCTTTTCTTCCCTTCAATAAACATGAGTTTCTATTTATATCTAGACTTCTATTATATTTATGGTGACCCATAAAAATAACCACAATAATGAGATAAAATATAATTAATAATAGAGGGCATGAATCAAAGTAGACTATCTGCTGAAACGAACATCCTAAACATCTTGGTGTCTTAAATTATTTCTCATTTATGCTACACCTGACGTGGATTGGAGGGTGGGGTGAGTGGGGTACTCTGCCCTACACTGTTATTCAGGGACTCAGGGCCATCCCCAAGGGCCTCAGAGTCTGGCTCATTGGAAGGGAGTGGTCAGAGAATACCCCAGGGGAGGATTTTAGGGACCGGTGTCGTCATACATACATCATTTCTACCCACGTACCAGTGGCCAGAGTTCAGGCGTGTAAAACTATTTGAGCAAGGGAATATAAAAAAAGGTAGCATAATTGTGTACCCAGAGGAAAGGAAATGCGGTCCAGGAAAGTCCATGATCTGCAATGGTGAAGAAATGGGAAAAGAGAATCAGAATCATTTACCAGGTTAGAGAGGGCATTTCAGCCAGAAAACAAAAGTATGAAGACTTGGATATAGGGAAGCGTATGTTGGCTTTGGAAAACCAAGAAAATGTTGGTATGGTTGGTGTACCAGATGAAGTCAGAAAAGGAGGCCATGGTCTCATTAGAGTGGGCTTGCATATTAGCTAAGGATTCTATCCCTTATCGTGCATGAAGAAAAGGGCTGTCTGTGGTTTGTAAGCAGGGGAGTGCCATAATCCGGTGTGTGTTCTAGAAAGATCATTCTGGCCTCCAGCTATTACCAGCAGTGTCTCTGAAATTACAGAAGAAACCTCTTTCAAACCTTTCTTGATCATGCACCTAGTTCTACAAACCGAGGAAAACCAAATTCACCTCTGCCTGTGCCCATCTAAATCATGCTCACTTGGTAGGCTTCCATTAATCGGCTACAATCACAACCAGAGTCTGCAGTGAGTTCTATAAATTCAGACTGGAAATGTAATTTCAAATCTCATAGGGCCTGTGTTGTTTCAGTGATATTATAATCAATGACTGGTGCTCCCTTTGAAGCTCATAAAGTGACCTCTTTTGACATTGATTTCTCATCTGTTTTTTTCTCTGACCTTTTTTCACCTCCTATGTCTCTTTATTTGCTAAGGCATAGTATTTTATTGCCAGGCACCCTTATAATAACCACAGTAGCCATACATTTAGCTTTGTTCGGGTCATTACTACCTAAATCGACACTGTTCTGGCAAGATCTAGTCCTAGGAACCGGTGTTGCAACACTCTCGGAGGGAGACTGTTTTTCTTCCATTAGAAGATACCAAAACTTGCTGTCGAGTTGTCTTCTATGCTTCGACTGGAGTCTAGGCAGGTGGCCACGTGCCTTTTGTCCTTTCATTTGAGCTCCAGACTGAAAACACCTCAGAAAATGATCCCAAGTGTGGGATCGAACCTAACATGGTCATTTCCAGGATAATTTGCGTGTCTTGCTGAAAGCCCATAGGAGATTAAATAGGAAAGCAAATGAAATGTGCATCTTTCTTAGAGAAGTGTGCGGTTTGTCTGGCATTTATGCTTCTCCCAGTGTGACCTTTAGAAGAGAATATGATCGATAGCCTATTGGATCATCTCGAGTCTGGCTGTCAAGGTTCAGGAGGGGGAAGTTGAGGGATTTGGATGAAAAGCACCTGAAATGGCTAAGTGCAACCTTAGTAGAAAAAGACTCATGTTTTTTCAATAGTTTCCAGAAGGTTCCTAAGCACCTGATGTATGATGGGCTTTTTCATTTTGGGCATCTGCTATCTTTGCCTAGCTCAACATTCCAGTGAGGGTTTTTCTTTTTTTTCAGCGCTCAAAATTGAACATGTCAGCAGTGAGCAGCCACCCAGCTTTGTAAAGAATGCCACGGCTGACAACTTCACAGCTGCTGAGGAATCGGCTGAGCCTTTCTTGTAAAGCACTACCGTACACAAGAACCTTTGTGCCATGGGGACCCACCATGGAGTTTCCAAATGCCCTTACTCCTGGAAAAATGTGCCAACCCCTCCTTACCATGTTGCCCCAATCTCTGGTGATAATACCCATGACTGTAGCCAGCCCTTTGGTAGCTCCAGAAAGAACACAAGAAGACTCTAATATATTGTCAGAGTGAAAAACAAAACAAAATAGAGCAAAAACAACCACCATATTTTAGACACAAGACCCTTAGTTTTCTTTCTTTATCACATCACTCAAATCGTTTGGAACCAAAGAAATAAGCTCAGGAACACATAGAAAAGTTCTGTTTTAATATTCTTGAATAATTCTGTAAAGGTTTAATGACTACAGCAAGAAACACACAATTTTTCTACAGCATTTTAAGGGTTTTTTTTGGGGGGGGGCACTGCTTTTAGACATGTAACTTTGTTCTGATTGAGGAAGAATGAGTGAAGGAAGATGAAAGAAAAGGATCTCTTGTTCTCCATGTTCGTCTCCAGGTGGCTTATCTATTTTCATCAAAAGTCCCGTAGTATGCAAGAGCCATCTTAGTGCTTAAGGGTGATTAGTCCGTGGATTCTGGCTGGAAGACATGGGATTCCTGAACCAACTGCCCCAAAGGGTCTCTGAGAAACCATTTAAGGAATGCCCTGCTGTAGTTAACTCTCACGGTCAACCAGATTATGGTCCTCATTTTGCCCCACGCCCGTAACCAACTGTCCTTTTCTCCAAGAGCTTATTTCGTCATTGACTGCCAGTTACCCCTTAGGGACTTACTGGAAACGTTCCATCAAGTCAAGGGGAGTTTATGGTTTGTTTGAAGGACTCTTGGATATTTTGTCAGAGATGTTCTTGAGAACCTGGTTCTGAACGCACAGATCTCTCTTAGGTCGTTTTAGAAAAGTGGGGGTGAGACGGTGACATTGTGCCATGTATGTGATAGGTGGTTGGTAGTCCTCTTGTAACAAGGAATTCATTTGGAATAATTTACAGGTGGAGGGTCCCTTGATGTTGATGCATTCAGTCACTATGAAACTTGTCCCAGTGTCTGTTTCATGGTTGCCCCATGAAATTCGGTCTGTTCTGAATCACCCCAGTGCATCCTGTGACACTTCTTCAAATGCTGCATAAACGCTTGCTCTATAGTTTTTAAAATTCAATCTCAGAATCCAAAGTATATTTCCATTTTACTTTCTTATGTATTCTTAGGAGTCCAGGAAGCAGGCCTTCCTGTGCCCATTGAAATGATTCTAACAGGGGACTTTCTTCCAAATGCTTTGCATACTTTTCAGTATTTTGTAGATGGGAAACAGGACTCCTGATGGGTTAAGTTGCTTTTGCAGGATGCCACTTAGCTGTTTAAAAGCACAGTCTGTACATGACCCAGCTGTTTTGTCTCTTAGGTCAAGTCCTAGCCCATGTAGCCGAGCTTTCTCTGTCACCTCAATCCTGAAAATGGCACAGTGACTGTCTCAGAAACCTAAGTAAATGATGGCCCATGCTGGTGGGCTTGCGCTCACTCCTAATCACTGCCCTTTTAATTTGAGGCTCTAGCAGATGGAAAATGATTTGGATGTTGCCGTAACAGCAAAAATAACGTTGGCTTCCTCTCGGCTTTTGCCTGGAGAAGCCCAAGAAGCCTGTTCTTTATAATTAGAAGGTTCATGTTAACCTCAACAGTAGCACAGAGCCAGCCATCATAAGCATGAACAGATTCACCTTTGAGAAGTGACAAGGAAAGAATCAGCCTGAGGTTGCCTGGAGCTTTCTTCAGGATAAGACCCGAAGGGGAAACCCTCATTGGTTCAGGCCAAGAATGATCAAATGACCCAGTCTTACCTACTCCCCCGCTCCCCCCGCCCCCCTTATCCATGCCTTTCTCCAGTCTCAGAACCACCTGAGGACTTAGAACTGTTGACTTCAGCTCATTGGCCAGTGCGTCGGGGCTTAGATCCTGGATGTGAAATAAGGAGGAAAAAAGTCTTTTACAAAACCTTCCTTCCATCATCCCATTCTTTCCTCTTTGTCAGCCTGTATGCGCACCTTAAAAAAAATGTCTCTTTCTACCTTGGAGTCTCTTCTGGTCACGATTCTTCTCCACACCTGGCTACTTACCATCTGACGGCCAAAGCAGTACCCTTGACCAGAGCAGTCATTTTAAACGGCACTATTTTTATCATGTGGAGCCCTAGAAAGGTCTTTTAATAGTGTATGCAGGCCCTCAGCACCTAGTGACATAGTGAGTTAGGCCATGAATACCCCCAGATTTCCAGATTATTCGCTTAGTGACTGATTCACTTTTGTGAGGGTCCCATTTGCTGTGACTATTTATAAACAAGCATGTTGAGGAAAAGACAGATGATAACCGAGCAGGGGAGATGTGGCTACTGGATCTACACCTCTGCTTGAGCAGTGCTTGGCCTCGATCTTCTCCTGCTTCCCTTAACGATCCTGCTCTTCTGAGAGTGTTGGGTTTTGGAGGTTGCCATTCCTTCCACTGATCCACAATCATCAGCTTTTCTGTGAGTTTATTTCAAGCAGGAGCAGATTCTTGGCCTTCCTGGCAGCCATCTCCAGATGAGGAATCATTCACATGCAGAATGTCTGACCCCCATCTGTTACTCCAACTTGAGTTGTCCCCTCATGACCTATGACCTTAGATGATAAAGTTGCACAGGTTATCTGGCCTGTCCTGTCTAATAGACAATAATGTAGCTCTACTGGGGAAGGACTATATTTTATCAAGATCTTTCTCATGTGTAACCTAATTTTTGTTGGACCATGTTTAGTTTTACTACATCAGCAACTTCCCTGGGCCAAAAACTCCATTTATTAAGATGTGTTGCCAAAAGTTCTTTTCCACCACCCTAGCTCACATATCTTGGCATGTCACTCTAGATGATCCTTTGGGTCCAGGTCAGAGGATCACATAGGTAAGATTGCCTTCTAATAAGGTTCTTTGACATCTTGGTTATTAAATTCCCTTGAACGGGGTTCAAGCGCATCTAACTTACAGTGAGGTTTGTGCCATGTGGAAAATGCCATAAATCTTCTGATGGCAAGTTTTCTCATATTTCTGCTATTTGTAGATTTATTTACTCTGCTTATCCAGAATGATGCCACCTCTTTCCTGGAGCATATGGTCTTCACAGGTGGGAGCAGAGAAGACCAGCTTCTACTTCCCTTTCTGCCTCATTCTGCCTTCCTTTCTTTTCTTGTGACCTCTGTCTTCTGGTTGTCAGAATGGCTGCTGTTGACTTCTCATGAGTGTCACTGGCTGATCTCCCTGGATTGGAACCTACTCTAGTGCAGCCTGTGGCTTGAGGAGAAGGTGCTTGGAGCTCAGGCTGCAGCCAGGGGCCATGGAATTGGGGACAGGGCAGTGGACAGCGGGGAGATTGTGAATGCCCTACCTGGGCACCTCTAGAACTTGTTGATGGGGCCATTGGCACACCAGTTATATTCTTTCCTTTTTCCTCCCATGCTCTATTACTGTGTTTACCACCTCCTCAAGAGAGATTCCACATGGGAATTTTCCCACTATGGGAAAAGTATTTCTTCTCTTCTCTAAGAAGCCTTCTCAACTTTAGTTATTCTCTGTTCTTTGAAGAGACCCGAGTCTTGGTTCTGTGAATCTCATGAGTCAGTATTTACCTAGTGCTTTCTTGAAGGTACTGATTCTTGGAGACAGATACAAGTGTTCCAGGTAGAAAGGTTTAGGAAATGGTGCACGTTCCTTCTTGCTTCTTTGAGATTCACAATGGGATCATAAAGGCTCTGGGAATTCCTGAAGTCATGAAATTAGTTTTTTTTTAAATGTAATTTAGAATTTTCCAGGGATAAAAATTGTAGTCAGAGGAAGCTTGCCTGAGAAAAATATAAATTCTGACTTAAAGGATGAGTGGAATTTGGAGTGGGGGAGGTTGGTAATAATATAGGCTGAGAGTATGCAAGTTCAGGAAATTCTGAAGACCATTATTATGATTGGGGAATAGTGCGCTGAAGTGAGAGGGGAGCTGGATGAAGCAGGAGGTGGTGGTGGAGAGCATAGGAGGGCCTGATAGGAAGGGCTTATTGGCCATATTAAGGATTTTGATCTCTATCCAATGGGCAGAAGAAAACCTTGGAAGCGTTTTCATAATCCACATGGCTTAATTAGATACCCATTGTCAAAACACCATTTTGGCTACAACTTGATAGCAGATAGCAGGAGGGACAGTGTGTGTTGCAGGCGGAAAATTTACTTACACTGGATGCTTCTATTTTTAGTGAATAGCAGGGGAAATACTTCATACCCTAATCTCTTCCAGTTTTAAATCATTTTCTTTCATTAAAAATGGTCCCTTCCAGGTAAGCACCCAGTCAGAGTTATCCACCATGTCTCCTTCTCCCCAAGATGGCCTGGTGGAATGGGAAAGCTTCCAGTGCCTGGTATTTGCGTATGGGTCTCGATCAAGGTAACTTTCTGGGTTCTTAACTGCTGTCCTCTGTGGGAGTCATAGCTCATTGTATGCCTGGTCGCCACTGACTCCCTGCCAGTTGAACTCACTGTCTGTTGTATTTTAGCTTGGTTAGGGCCTGGGTCCTCTTCACTGCCTCATTTGCCCCCTGAGCTCTCTCTGGCATTGTGGCATCATGACTAAAGTCTGGCTCTGTGTTCCATCTAGACTCCAGTATGGTACCCACCACCCCCCAGCCCTGGATCCTGGTAGGCTCCCTAGCCAGCACCATCTGTGACTGCCCGTGTCCCTCCCCAGAATTCACAAGACCTTTTGTACTTCCATATTACACTAAAGCCAAAGGACCTAGGTCACTAGACTCAGTCTTCCTCTGCACTTACCCTTGTTTCCCTCAACTTACACTCTGCTGGTTTGCTCCAGTTTGGGAGTTGGGGAGCACCTGGCAAGATGGTCCTAAACAGGAAGCGGAGAACAACTCTTTAAATACCTACCTGTTCCAGGTCTTCACTCCAGAGCAGTGAGTCAAGACACATATTTTATGGTCTCTGCTACTGCTGTCTCTACCTCTGGTCTTCCTCCCCAATACTCAGGGCTGGAAAGGTCAGCTAGATTTTTTCTCCTGAGTTGCATTTGCACTCTCTTTCTTGGCCTGTAGTCAAACACAAAAATCTAGTATACAAGCCAAAGATCTTGAATTGAGAATTCCCTTTCTTACACTCTTCAAGGCTTAACTTTTGAGTCTTTTCTCTACAGAGGTCATGTAAATCAGCTTTGAGACTCAAAGCTAAGAGGTGTGCTCTTTCTACCTGGTCATGTCCAAGTCCTTCTCCCACTAGAACAGTTATCCTCATGCTCATCTGTGGAAGTAGATAGGTGCAAAGGATTATGATTTATTATTTTCAAAATACTCTCCCTGTTGAAAGTAGGAACAAGGTTTCCTAAGAGATATTTATAACTTGGACTTGGGTGATGACAGTAAAGATGGAGAGAAATAAATGAATTAGAAAAATATCTAGATGTTAGGATTGATAGTACTTGGTGCTTGGAATAAGGTGAATTGATCAAATCTGAGAATCTCAAGGTTTCTGGTTTGTGTGGATGGATGGCAATGCCACTTGCTAAGTCACAGAACATTGGAAAAAGAATTGGTTGGGGGTACTAGACCACTTTTGGATGTGCTGAATTTAAAGTTTTTGTGAGACATCCAAGTAGAGAGTAGTCAGTAGAATGTATACATGTATAGCTTAAATATGAGTATTTCTAAAGAAATCACATCATAATTGTAAGATTGGTGGGTAAGTAGGAAATTAGAGGAGTGATAACTAGATTGACCAAATGGCAGATAGTGTGATGCAACCATCACACTGTAGGCAGAGGCTTACCAATGAAACCAGATGATGAATAAGTGTATTGATTAATACTCTTTCTCCATGCCACATCCCATGGTTCACCACTCTACCTTCTCTTTGAAGGACACAGCCTCCATTTACATAAATTAATATATTCAGTCAGTTTACAGCAAATCTTATCAACTAGGGATTAATTTTGTCTCTTTCCAATGATGTTGCATATCTCTCTGTTCTGATCCCATTTTGTGTTGCTTTTAAGATTTTACTCACAAAATTCTATTTTACTTCTGTTGTTACTGTATTCCCCCAATACTTGCAAAAATGTTGCTGAGTGATGAGGCTAGAAATGTAGGTAGGAGCTAAATAAGCAGAAGATGTTTGGACTTTATTAAAGGAGAATAATGGAGAGTCATTGAAGGGTTTAACCTGAGGAGTTAGTAACATATTGTGTGTGTGCTTGTCTAGCATGACTTCCTTGATCTAGTGCCAGCAAGTTGATTCATGCAGTTGATTCAAAACCTGTGTATTGATCATCCCTTTTGTATTAGCTACTGTGCTGGATGCTATGTGGATATAAAATTAAAAGGTTAAAAAAAACCCTCCAATAATTATGCTAATATCCATTTGGGATATAAGTAGAAGAAGTTAGCACTAATTTTAGATTTGATTTGAAAAGGAATGCACAGCACAGGATGTCAGTGGCTCCTGACATAACTCCTTCTAGTGAAGACATGCCTTAACTCTTTCAGATCACGACAAGCTCCATAAACATTATTGTTTCCAGCACTGGAAATGCCAGTCTTGTGTGTTTAGCTTGCCATTTAGCAGACTTATTTTATTTTTCTTTAAGTCACTAATGGAAAAGCATCTCAATATATACCAACTATATATTTTTAATTTTATTTTTAAATACAGAAAAGTGAAAAGTCAGACAGACCCAAGACATCTGGGTGAAAATTCTATATTTCAAAAGAATCAAGGCAGGATAGGAGAGTGTACCTCTGAGGGAGAGTAGCAAAGGGATTCTTTCAGGATTGGGTTTTAACATCTCTGGCCAGTTGGGTGAAAATTGTTTTGAAGATGTATTACATTCCCTGATCAAATGGAAAAAAAAAATGACACCTGCCATCGTATCTAGGAGACACCCAACTAACATGGCCAAGAGCCATACTCTCCTTCCCACATGGCCTTGTTGTGAAAGCCTTCCAATATCCCCTCCTTGGCAACTGGGGCAACCTCGTGCCTCCTCATGGAGACCGGCCATATTGGAAGACTAGGGAAAGCTCTAGACTTGCCATTACTTTCCTTTGGAAGTTCCCAAGTGTGGTTAATGGTTGAACTTTTCTTTCTAATATTTAACCTAGCACTTCTCCCTTTTCTGCCAGTTTTAAGACCTGAGTCAACTTTGTAGAAACTTGCACTCTAAATATATTAGTCAGGAGGTTTTGCTGGAACAGTGTTATGTTAAAAATGCCTACCAGAGGCCCTTCAGGGTTGTGTCAATAATTTCCTGGGTTTTGAATGTCCTCTAACCTGGTATTACGTTGTTGTTGGGTTGTGTTTTATTTTTTTTTCTCCAGTCCTGCAGGGGTTAATTTTCTTTGTTGCTGTTAGTGTTTGATGTGAATCCTCCTATATTAATGTGGTTTTTGAAATGAAAAATCCCTACATGCACAAAGAGTGCCTTGGATAGTTTTGCATTTGCAAATAAAGCCCTAACAAATGCTCATTTAAAAAATATATTTTCCCAGCTGAGCACATTAAGGCTATATGCTGCATCTTTGTATTCACTTCAATAAACCAGGTGTGCTTTTGGAGATTAGCTATTTTTTATAAAGAATGATTTTGAAATAAATGACAATGGGCTCATTTCTCTTTATGCTGAGGATAACATTAAAGGAAAACTGCCGTGATTAGTTTTAATATCTCAGATAGCTTAATGAGTACTTACTAAAAATGTGTGTGAGTGTGTGTGTGTGTGTGTGTGTGAGCACACAAACACAGAAGGTAGATATATGTGTACACATGTTGCCTGAATAATTTTCCAACATGTTAGGTAATACCTGTCAGGGATTTTAATAACCCAGTGCCAGTGAATTATTCTGGTGGCTGTTTTGCTGCGGCTTTCAGCAGGAAGTCCATTTTCCCATGGAGCTGGGGTTCTTTTTTGTTTTTTTAAAAGTGCCAGTCAGAAAATATGGAAAATGGCCTGGGATTTTATGTGTCAATTATAGTCAATGATTGTATGCCTCTTTATAAGTGACCTGGAGTTCTTTTGCACCTTATGTCTGGTCTGTAACATGAGCTGGAGGTCAGATGAGGGATATGGGATGTATGGGTTAGGTTTGGAATAGTGAGTGTGTGGATTATATTAGGAACGAATTAAGAGGTGGATTAAAGATATCCAGGAAGGGGCCACATGATTTTGTATAGAATGAGGTAGGAGTGGGATGAGACGGAGTCATTTCACAGATCTTTCTGGGGTAGTTCTATAGTTAATGAATAGAATCAGGTGCATGCCGACAGTGGGAGGAGCCCCATGGTTGAGAAAGTTAGGTAAACCAGAGAGCCTCAGGTATCCATAGAGCTAGTGTTCAAGAGGCTAATCACAAGGGCCAGTCTGGGTAGGGATTCCCATGCAGCCAAAGGAGAAGGTGGTTAACAGACGGATGATTTCAGAAGGATCTATTGGTCATCCTGTGGAGAGGGAGAAAATGTCTCGAGTGTCTGCATTTCAAGGTCTGCTACTCAGTTCTGCTGAGAGGTAATGATCGCTTTATTCAGAGAATTGACTAAGTCTTGTCTGAAAGATTATCTAGGGTGTAATAGTCAAAGGGTCTGTAGTTGGTTTCTTCCCCTTTTTTCTTGCCTTTGGCTGTGCGAATGTTACTGGTATCCTTTCTAGAAATTGAAGAGAAAAAGTTAAAGTTTAAATCTGGCAGCTGTTTTTGGTCGTGGTGGTGGTGGTAGTTCAGAACTCTGGGTGATGGTGTGAGTGAAGGGATGAGATTGCAGCTGGTGCTGATATGCATGTGGGGAATATCCAGGAGAGGTTATTATCCCTATTTTCTGCAACCCTCTACAATCGATCTCTAGCTCTCCACATTGAGTTCTTAGTTTTTGTCTTGTTCCCATATGGGCACAGTCTATAGAAAGAACATTAGCACTTTGTCTCTAGAAATATGACTTAAACTACCATCTATATGTGTTTTTAAGAGCCAGGATGTGGGTGCAAATAAACCTAATTCTTCTGCCTTTTATCCTGAGAAGGTGGCTCGAGATGAGAGTGATGAAAATAAAGACAAAAATAGCTAAATTTAAAACTCTGGTTTAAGATAATGGCTCTTCAATAAAAGTGTGGAGGAATACCATTGTCACGAGATTCTTTATTGGCTCTCGTAAGACTGGAAAGGGTCAACAGTGATGTATTTTACTTCAGGAAGTATGGCTGAGAATTTTGGCTAACTAGAGATAAGTTATGTAATATTCATTTATTATGGATAGGTTTTGAAAATGACAGACTTTTCAGGTGGAGTCAGGTGATTTTATATTGTTTGTGTAAATGGAAGAGAGAGAGCCTTCCTCTCTCTGCAATGGAACCCAGCTTCCTTCTTTCCATTTATGGAAAGTGTTTGAGGCCCATGTTAGCTGGGACCAGTGAGGGTGTCCACTTTGCTGTGTCCAGGAGTGGAAAGTACAGTGATTGCCCTGGAGACGCATGAGGTGTCTTCTTTGCTGAGTTTTCTAATGAATGTTGGGGCTTGAGCATCCATACATAGATTATTATGGAGTGTTCGTTTATGCTTGTATGCTTGTGAATGCTGAGAAATCCTTAATGTTTGGCATTGCCTTTGAACTGGAGCTGGGAGCAAAAGGAGAAATAGCAATTTATGAGATGATATTTTTGAGGATGCAGGGGGAGAGATCAGGAAACTGAGTCTAGAGAAGGTGGGGGCATACCATGACAATGGATGGAAGTCGTGGCTTTCTTCGTTAGGAACTTAGGAAGCATACCTCACAGTCCAGGGGGTGAGTTGATAAACAGCAGTTACTTGGCTGTGTCACCAGAGCTCATCAGTCCTTGCCAACCAGAGCTTCCTGCTTCCTGGCTGCTCTCATTTAAATAAACCCTTTTGGAGAGGTTTTTTGTTTGTTTGTTTGTTTGCTGTTTTTTGTTGTTGTTGTTGTTGTTTTTGGTGAACGGACCAGGTTTCTAATTTTAGCTGTGACAGCTTATAATTAGAAACCTCTCCAAACTTACTTGTTTACAAACACCTGCATCAATAGTTCATGTTTACCATTTTGGAATGGGCTGTGCTGGCACAGAAAATGGGGGTGAAGGAGGTGCCAGTCCCTCCATTGGTACGTTCTCTTATTCCTCCTGGATGCCACAGGGTAGGCTGTGTGCCTTTGTGCATGTATGTGTTTGATCAGGGGTGTGCGTGTGTGTGTGTGTGTGTGTGTGTGTGTGTGTGTGTGTGTGAATGTTTTCTTTACTTCTCCCCCAGGTGGATGCCTCCAGCCCATCCAGCAAATGCTCTGGCCTGCGTCGCACTGCAGGGCTCTCTCCTTCTTGGGAATCAAAGAAATTGGTGGTCAGTTATTTGGGACAAGGTTAGATTTTAAATGACACCCTAGAGAGAAATTTTAGCAACTAATTTTAGCAACTCAGGATCTGCATTGGATAAAAGGCTTTCTCTATTTCCATAATTTCTATATTTATATGTCATTCAGCATACTGTATAGCTGAGTGATTCAAGAAAAACAAATAGGGAGAGCTATCCATAATATAAATAATTCTACATTTTATCAAAGCAGAAATACATATCTGTGGTTAGAATGAGCCCACCTAGTGAAGTGATGGCTTCTTGCCGACCGAAATGGAATGCTATCAGGGATCATCAAAAAGATGACAGCCGCGTGGTCGAATGATAGAACACTGCCCTGTTCTCACTGATTCCAGATCATAGAATGTCAGTGGAGAACCCACTGGGTGCACTGCTTTGAATAGAATCTTGATGATTTCTTGGGACAAGCATAGTTATTCCCTTCAAAGAATGTAAAAAAGATATTGCATGCCAAAGCAAGATTTAAAATAAGAAGTAAAATTAGAACACAGACTCACAGACCAATATCTAATTCTAATTGAAGTGGAGATTCTGTAGGAAACCAAGCAGGTGTGGGCCTGAGCTGTGACACTTGAGTCCGCCAGCTGGGAGGGTGACTGTCAGATGCCTGTTTACTCTCCACTATCCGAGACCACTTAATGTTCCTGGGAGGAAACAAAGTCGAAACAATAAATAAATGCTCTCAGTGCTGGGCTTGTCGTGGAGACTGATCTTTCCCAGAGATGTGGAAGATGGAAAAATCTGCTTCTCAGATCTAATCTGGACATAGCTAGCTTCTTTGCTATTACGCCCGAGATCAATTAGATTAAATGACTATTTTAAGTCTCTACCGAGCCTCATCTTTTCGAGCCGTGAACCATGTTCTATACCGATGGGTGTATGTGTATGCGTGTGATTTCGTATGTAGACATTCTTTCAGTTCTTAAAAATGTACTACCTTTATGTACAAACTTGTAATGGATGTTTAAAGGATTTAATGCATTTGCTGCCTTGTATCAGAAAAATGATGGAGGGATTCAGTGAGGGAAAAGGGCTGTTGGCACAGCCTGTAGGCTGTTACTTTCACCAACTGTGGTGTCAGCTATGATCTTTTCAGTATTTCTGACTGTGGGGCCTCTTAGCTAGAGATCCCTGGGTCTTTGGGATTTCATTTTTTTATTTAAAAATGAGAAAATTTTCCTGCTTTTACTGAGCATCTACTCTCTGCAGAGTTTTTAAAGTCAGGATGGAAGGGGAGGGCATGAACAAATATGGGAGATTATCCTAGCTGTGGAGGATGCCCAGTGTAGAACAGAGGATCTGAATATACTCTAGGGCAGTGGGATGTATTGCCAGAAGCTACAAATAGAGCTTAGTATTGAAGTATTTGATCTGGTATGTCTTTCCTTTAAGCCTAGCAAGTTTCTGAGCCTTTCTTTGGGTTGAGTGGAATATGGGCAACAGCATCTATTGGGCACCACTGTGTACCTCACACAGATATAGGGAGTAGATTCTAGAGTCAAATAGGTTGGTTTGAATCCCAAGCCAAACACATGCTCATAGTGTGTTCCCTTGGACAAATACCTTGAGCTCCCTAATTAACAGTTTTCTCATCATCAAAACAAACCATCTCTGGACTTTTTAAAAAGATTTTATTTATTTATTTGATAGAGAGAGAGAGTGAGAGAGGGAGTTGGGGAGGCAGAGCCTGATTCAGGGCTTGATCCCAGGACCCTGGGATCATGACCTGAGCTGCAGGCAGACACCCAATGACTGAGCCACCCAGATGCCCCATCGCAGGGATTTTTTTTGTTTTTTTTTTAGGTAAGAGGTTTACTATTCTTGTGAACATATTTCATAGGAGAGGAAAAAACTTAATTGTTGATGGAAAAATCAAAAAATATAAAAAAAAAAATTTTCCCAAGTTAACCCAAAAAAAAAAAAAAAAAAAAGTTTTTGATTGCTAACTCATCGCCATAAAAGTTTAACTAAAGCAACAGCTCCACTTATTAAATCCCACAGTAGTAAGATGAATAATTTGAAAAGAATGAGAAAATTCCAGTTGGAAGGCAGGTGAATGTGGAAAGGAAGAAAAAGGGAGTGTCGAGATAACACAGTGTCCTCTCAGTTTTCTTCTTCATCAGACCGTAGACAATAGACAAGGTGGTGATTTCAGAACTTTCTCAGACAAGCTGCTGAAGAGACAGAATTTGAAGCCACCAGTTCAGGGACTTTCTTCTTCAATGACCAGTCCAATTCAGTTGCTACTTATATAACTCACTTTGAGAGCACTAGTCTGAAATTTTAAAGGAAAATTGTGTCATAGTTCTTATGAAATAGAGGCCAAGAATGGGAAGCCAAATATATGTGTTGTGGGAGATGTCCCTACATATTAAAATTAAACTAGTAGCTCTTGTCATCCTCTCTCTCTCTCTCTCTCTCTTCCCTCCTCTTCTGTAAGTGTTGTGTTTTCTGAGTGTGTGTGTGTGGTGTGTGTGTGTGTGGTTTATCTGTAGTTTATCTAAGTTCCCATTGAGCCCAGGCTACAGAGATTCAGAGAGAGTTGGTACAGTCATGTTGATCACTGGTTAGAGAATATTCCTATTCGGGAGGCACCGAGACAGGGCTAAAAAGTAAAAAGAAAAATAGATAGTCTTCAGATTGTGGGAGCTTATGCTCATGGTGCAGGAACGGAACATACCAAGTTGCCGTGTGAGAACATATTAAAAGTTTGTGAAATTAATAGGGTAAAGCTCGCGTGTGTAAAGGCTTTGAAAGAGAACTCATACTAGATTTAGTAAACAAAACAAAATGTGTGGAGTCCTGAAAACACTCTTAAAAAAGGTGAAGGGGGCCTGTTAAATATCTCCCCCATCTGGGTGTTCGCGATGACTCTCAGGAGACCAGATGTAAAAGGGAGAGGGAACTCTTTGTCACTGGGAGGCAGAGTCAGGGGCTTGGAGGTGTTTGTCAATGCCTTGCCCGGTTCTACCCAACATGCTGAGCTTGTGGCCCGGAGGCAGGCAGCCTGGGAGTGATTTCTTTGACTTTGGAGGAGGAGTCTTCTCTAGTGGTCTGTGTTTTCCAGCTGGGATTCAACTTAGCTCACAGATCTAGCATCCCTTGTAGAGAGCTGACAAAGATCAGGGTGGCCTTGGAAGAGGAAATCCCGTGATGCTGACTGGTTGACTTCCTGTCAGATATTGTTAATCATGGGGTGTGGCCCTTTGGGCAGAGGCTCCAGTGTGACGGAGCCTTCTAGGGAGACTTTCTGGTCTCCTTTAAATTCTGAGAAGTACTTTAGTCTTTCTTAGGAATAGCTCTGCCTCTAGCTCCCACTTTTTTCACACAGTCACCTGAGTTTTAACTTCAGTCAAGTTTTTAACTTGTGTTAACCTGAACATCCTGTTAAATATGGCAGACCCTAGCGAGTGTTCTTCTCTGTATATCTCGGTTCTGTGACCAGAGATCATCAAAGGGTCTGGCCTTGTGGAGAAAACTATCTGAAGACCATTGGCAGGCCTGCTTCTGGATGGGCACTGAGTAAGCCTGGCCCCATTCCTCAGCTACCCTTATCCACCTGCCCAGACCAGTAGTAACAACAGTAGCCATTCGTTATTTTAGAAGTACATTAGTATATTGCTAAATACCATTTTAAAAACTGAGATATAATTGACATACAGCATCGTCTTTGTTTCAGGTGCATGAAACGCTTTTTATATATCACCCATTTAATTGTCCAGGCAATCCTAATGAAGTAGATATGACTAGTCCCACTTGATGAGGGGTGAGTTTGAGACCCAGGCACGGTCAGTGAGCTGGCCAAAGTCGCACCCCGGGGGTTTGAACTCAGGATTAACCTGCTCTGTATGGTCCTCCCTTTGACGAGGAGACTCTGGCGTTGAATTAGAAAACCTTCTCAGATACTTTCCATGTGTTTAAAAAACAAAGTAACTTAACACAGGAGAAGGGAAGGGAAAATAAACTCAGATGAAAATAGAGAGGGAGGCAAACCGTAAGAGATGCTTAAGTCTAGAAAACAAGCAGGGGTGCTGGAGGGGAGGCAGGTGGGGGGATGGGGTAACGGGGTGATGGGCATTAAGAAGGGCACGTGATGTTATGAACATCGCATGCCTTGGCAACTGATGAATCACTGAATTCTACCCCTGAAACTAATAATACAGTATATGTTAACTGAATTTAAATAAAAGAATTTTTAAAAAACCAAAGTAATGTGTAGATAGAAGACATTACTTCCCATTTTTTCCATACAGCGCAGGGAATCCTCGTTCTTCACGCTCTTGTCTACGGTGGGCTGCTCATTCTGGATTGCTGGCCAACAGCTCCCCCCTGTTGTTGAGTCCCAGGAAGCACGCGGTGAGCCCGCTGTTCTGCATAGAGCCCCAAAAGCCGCCTGAGACGAGGAAAGGGCTGACTCCCCTTGCTCCCGTGCCTTGGGCTGCCTCCCACCCTTGTCCACCTGCGTTAGAAGGTTTTGTGGGAGCAAGTTGGCTTTTTTCTCAGGGGAAGCCGCGATTGTCCCACCGGTTCAGATGTCAGCACCTGGTCGGTGAGACAATGCGTTTAATTGCTCTGCGGCCGGCATGATGCTTCCTGCATGTACCGGGCCCCCCAGTGGTTCACAGGACTAAGCCGAATTGCGGAGAAAAGTTCCCTTGGGCTGATCAGGACTTCAGAGTTAGGAGTGGCACGGTTTGAGACAGACCAAGGGGAACAAAGACATTTCAAAAAGATATGTATGGAAACAATAAAAAAAAAAAAATTCAAAGTTGGACTTTGACATAAAAGGATTTCAGAGTTGAAAAGGGAGGATTTCAGTAATATGGGAGAAATGGGAGTGTACTCAATATTCAGAGACTGTCTGGGCTCGAAGGGCTGGGAGGACACCCGTAGCTCTGTGGGGGAACGGCCCTGGGATCGTGGGTTTGGAAAGGGGCTGGATGGAGCACGGGTGTCACATGGGGCATGGTGGGAGGCGCTGCAGAGAGAAGGACAGGTGCTCCTGTGAGGGGAACGGCTAGGATACGGCAGGAACACTTCTCTTGCCCCATCCTCCTCCCGTCCTGGGCGCGTGGGCTGCTCCCTGCACCTCCCCTACCAGGCTGCACTCTGGGCAGAAGGTCCTCACTGGGGACCAGACGCAGCACTCAGTATTGCTAATGAGGTTTCAGGGGGTGCTTTTTCTAATATAAATCAAAGATTACAGGTGTACCCCCTTTTCATCCACCCCTCCCTGCCGTAAGCCTTACTCATGGGTTGCTGCGGGCTCCTGGCCACGGGGGACTGTCTGTGCCTAAGGCTATCAGTGAAGATAGCTATTTAAGAGGTTTTACTTTTATATCTGAACAGCCAAATTGTGCATGTAACAATGGGGACCAATTATTGCGCAATAGAGCATCCCCAATGAAACAGAGAGAGTGTATGTTTAATATGCAATGAATGACACCATCTTCTCCTAAACAATGAGAGCATTTCCAGGCCATTGGGGGGAATGGGATTCCATTCTGAAGTTTCATTTGTTTGTGAAAGTGATATGTACTACCCTTTCATCCATGATTGTGAAAACAATCACCCCCAAATAGTGAAATAAGTAATAATAGAATATCACCATTTGTGGTCACGTATATGGGAAAGAGAACTTTTCTGGGTTTGAAGTATCATTTCTATACCCTTTTCTTTGGAATCGAACCTTGTTGGGTTCTAATTTATCTCCAGCTCAAGCGATTGTAGTGTTAAATAGTTTAAAATACTTAAAAAATTCCATCCTGTTGACAGTGGTTGTCCAGTGGTCCTGAATTGAACAGGAATCCTGAATTGGGAATCCTCATTTCCCTCAAGGTTCTCGAAGTCTGCTGTTTTATCCTCCAGCAGAGGTCATTGGGAAAAAATTCACCATCCGCTCAAGATATTTTATAGAGGAAAACGTGGTCTGGCGAGGATAAGAGATTTAATACAAGATCATAAAATGAAAGAACTGAATGGTTAATGGAGGGCTTACTGAAAATTTAATTTTCTGTAATTAAAAGACAATGAAAGTAGCAGAGACAAAAATCGAGGGTGCAGCTTTGTTGAAGAAGGTATGTCTCTAGAAAAACATGGGGTAGGCATTACATTTTTTTTAAATGTAACGTGATAGCATAGTTTTCATTGGTAAAATTTAAAGTGACTGACTTTTCCTGGTTTGCCCAGGATGGTCCTGATTTTTTGCACATTAGCATGGGGGAATGCTTCGAACTCCAGGACACCTCTTAGTCCTGGGCAAACGGGTGCTTGGTCACACCGAATTTGACCAAAAAAAAAGCTACATTATTAGGTTAAAGTTGTCACATTTTTCCTTGGAAGCTAAGTTTCTTCATGCTCAGCTATCTTAAGAGGGAAACTGGCAAGTCTGGACCATCCTTTCCAACTTCTAGAGTTTTCCTCATAGTTTCTCCACCACATTTAGGACATGGTGGAAATACGGAGATTGGTGGGGGAATTCTGTCCAAGCATAATTTTTCTGGCACCGCATCCAAGACCAGAGTATTGCAAGGACAACAGTGAGAGAAGGTCGGCAGACTTTCTCTATAAAGGGCAAGTTAGTAAATATTTTAGCCTTTTCTGGCCACACATAGTCTCTATTACATGGTCTCTCTCTTTTTTAAAAAACAACTCTTTGAAAATGAAAAACTCTTTTTAGCTTTCAGGGTATATAAAAATAGGCTGTGGGCCAGATTTGGCCTCTAAGCCAAACTCCCCCGTAGAGCATTGCTGTCCAGCAGAAATATAATGCAAGTGATTTTTTTTTTTATTTTAAATTTTCTAGTAGCAACGTTCAAAAAATAAAGAGTTAAGGTAAATTGAGGTTTAATAATGCATTTGATTTTACCCAGTATGTCTTAAATATTACTTATACATGTAACTGATATAAAAATTATTAGTGAGATAGTTTGCGTTTTTGGATCCTAAATCCTAGAAATCCAGACTAGCCACATTTCTAGTATGTAATGGCTGCATATACATGGCCGGTGACCACCATATTGTATGGCACAACACTGGGGCATCTTTATAACGTATAATGTGACAAATCTGCAGCCCTTCTCCTTTAGTCCTTTACCACTTCAATGAACACAGAGACAAAACAAAACAAAACAAAACAAAACAAAAGAACAAACAAAACAAAAAAAGATCTTAGAACCAGAAGATGGCTTAGAGATCATCTAGTTTCACACTTAATTTTGTAAATGAGGGAACCGAGGCTCAGAAAGGCTACGTAGTTGGCCCAAGATCACACAGCTAGTTTAGCAGCAGATCTGATACCAGGACTCGGGTTTCTGGACCTGCCAGGGGCCTCCCCACCCCCACCCCCCACTGCAAGGTCTCTCAGTTCTCTAAAGTTGCCATTAGTGACCCTGTGCCTGGGAGTCATCAGGAAAATGGTTGATATTCCGGTCACGGTGATGTGTTTACCTATGCAGAGCCCAGTGTTAGGTGCCATTTATGATCTGTGGCAAACATGTGAGAGGTCTGGCTGGGAAAAAGGGTGGTGTCTATAGCCATAGAGGAAGGGAAGGGAAGGGAAGATCTGTGTTTTGATCTCCTGAATGGACAGGAAAGATAAGAATACATGGGTGCATGCTTGCATGTGTTTGTATCTTCATGGGGTCCTGCCTCTGGACCATCTGATTGCCTCTTGAACCCAGGCAGCCTCCTAGATAAAGGCTGGGATCTGGGGGCTGGCGTCTGCTGTGATGGAAAGGATACTGAGTACTGGTGGTTCTCTTTTCTTTGCCTGACAAATGCTTGCCCCTTGTGCTAAAGGAAGGAGTAAGCTGAGTAAATATTGGTTGTGTAATCAGAGTAAATGGAAGAGAAGTTTCGTTGCTTTATAAGTAGCCCAAACCCCTGCCTTTCTTCGGGCATTTTCTTTCTTTTTGGTCAGTGTGCATTTTTCTTTTTTGGACCTGACTCCTTTTCTCTCCACTTAAGGGAATTACAGACCAGCTAAAGAATTTTATGAATAGGAAAACCCTGTAGTGCATTTAGCTTGGGGAAATGTCCCTTAGAATAGATTGTTTCTGAGTCAAGTGTATAAATATTCTGGCTCAAGACTATACCCTTTTTTCTTAATGAATTGGTCTGGCGGTAGTTAAAGCCAAGTGTGGTCTAGCAGAGTGCTCCAGAGCGAAAATTGAATGGACAGAAAGCCCAGTCATAGTTTTCAACTTTAGGTAACGTGTTTCGCAATATATTAGAAAATTAACTTAATGACAAGTGGCAGGACCTGTTGTGTAAGCTGGTCGGTTTGGAAGCAGGTTGATGTCTTTTCTTCTCTTCCCTGACCCTCCCCTTCACCCGTGGGGTGAATTTTGAAGACACAAACAGCTACCATGGGACCTGCTCAGTTTCCTGGTGACTCATTCAAGTTTATCATCCCTTACAGTCAGTTTCTGAGCGGTTTCAGGCTAAAAAAGGGAATTTTTCATGGACTACTTTAAAAGAGGGCTGCTAATCCATTTTTCTTCTTATTTTATGCCCTCTGCTTTTTACACTACCCCCACCAGCTGGTTAGTCATGCAAAAGCTGAACACTTCATTAGGTAGTACACGGTCGCCCATGGGCATTTCTGTTGTAAATTAGTTCTTTCTATTTATACAGGTAAGTCATGGCCAAAAGTCTTATAAGGTGCCAAAGGTAAGGGTTAGAATTAATTTCTTCTTCTTCTTCTTCTTTTTTTTTTTTTTTTTGAGTTTTTCAGAGAACTCGTTTTAAACTCTTGAGTTCTAGTGATGGGCAATTACTTTTGAATTAAAGAAATAGAAGGCAAATCTTTTTCTGAAGGTCCCACTGTTGTAGTATAGGTACGGTTAAAGTGGCTTTTGGTGAAGCCCTTGCCTTTCAGAAAGTGGGGGCAGAGGGTGCCAACACTTCATATGTATACATATTTTTTTTAAGGCAAGGCCTAGAAAAATATTTGAAGAGGCTCTTGCAATTTAAGCAGAAGGCAGAAGAGAGGCTTATCAGAGTCTTTGACAAATTCTGCTCAAGAACTGGTGCCCATAGATACATGTAATTAGGTATACGGCCTGTACAAAAACCCAGTAACTACATGTGGGTTTCTTTCTTATATTTTATTATTATTATTATTATTATTATTTTGCTATTTTGTGCTTATTTCCAGAAATTGAAAAATATTCTTTCCTACTTTTATATTGCCAGGAAAAACTGCTTGTGTATTTGGAGGGAAATACTGGGAGCTGATTCCTAAATTTGTAGTTCTAACAACACAAAATTAAACTCAGAAGTCTCTCTCCCCCTTCTCCTGGGAGGATTTATTTTCATGAGGGGCTCTACAGTTTTACGAATTCTGCTAAACAGGCAAAGCACAGGCCTCTTCTGAACTTGACATCAAATCTTGAGAAGTCTGTCCTCGAAAGGAGTGTTGGGCTGTGTCTACCAGCCACGGTTTTCTGCAAGTGTGAGTAAAATTTCTATCTCCAATGTGGGTTCTCTTAGACTGTTTTCTGCATAGCTTCCTAGCAGAAGGGTCTTTTGGCAATATCTCTTCTGGTTGTTTCCTTCATGGATGTTTCCAGTCTTTCCAGATCTTTTCCTGGAGCGGTTATGGCGATAGAGACTGGGTTATTTTTCCTTCCATAAAGCTGAAATAAGACACTCTTCTGTAACGTCTGATTCCCTGTAGAGATTATACTAAGTAAAGGTAGATGTCTGATGGAGGGGATGGGTGAAGGGGGTTGTATTGAAATTCCAGGAATGGAATTCAGAGAGAAATGCAAAACCAAATCTGCTTATCACTTGGATTTTTGTGACTCTTATTAAAATTTCTAGAAAACAGGGAGAAATATCAGTTGATTGTTGTTATTCTTTTTTTAAAAGATTTTATTTTATTTTTAAATCATCTCTATATCCTGGGGTTTGAACTCACAGCGTCAAGATCCAGAATCACAAGCTCCACGGATAGGGCCAGCCAGGCATCCCTGATGGTTGTGATTCCTTTTCCCCAATTCTAATAATAAGGCATTGGTCTAGGAAGCCCTGATGGGCATGAAGATTAGAGAAAGCCTAAATTGACACAATAATTATGCACATGACCCTCCTGACGGAGGAGGCATCTTTCATGTTTTTAACCCTTAAAAGGGCAAGTGTTGTACTGTATTGTTACTCGTCTGCTTTATTCTGTCATATTTTTGTTGCAGGGGTTTTCACATAATCCCATCCTGCATTAGGAGCCTGGGATTTGACTCGCGTGTTCTGACCCTCTTCCGATCTGTGGGTAGCTGTTTTTCGCCTGGTGGGCCAGGAGTGAACCTTTTTTCTTTTCACACGCTACTTTAATTCCAGTTTAATGGTGTGGTTTGTGGCTCTTTGCTTGCAGTTTCAGTTCCTGTTTAAATACTAAAATCTATTGTGTGTCTCCCTTTCTAGACAACATAATTGCATTGCTAACTGGCAGGGGCAATTAAGTGTACAGTATTATGAAAAAATAAAGGTCCCAGGCCCTAAGATGTAACTTGATTTCTAATTGCACCAAATCCCTTCTGCAAGAGTGGCACGTCAGGTTGAAGAAGGCCTAAAACAGAGAATTAGGGTGTAAGGAGAGAGGGGTATAATTCAGCCAATCTTCTCGGCACTGGTGCCTGTCAACGGGGGAGAAGATTGGTGACCGTTTCTTCTTTTTATCATAGGCGTTCAAGCTTTATTCATTCTTTTTTTGGGTGCTGGAGACAGTAACAAGATTGTTGTCTGTGATTTTTTTTCCAGAATCAGTAGAGTTGGTAGGAAGTCGTTCCTGGGGACAGTACGTTTTGAGAAGGGGATGGATGGCATGGCCTTTGGAGTGGGACATATAGGTATATATATTTAAAATTTCCAGATAGCATTTCAACGTCTTGCCTTGTGAGATACATTTTTTCAAACAATCTTGGGGGAGATGGTCTGCACTAATGCCTAGCAAAGAAAGGGGTCAGCCGGGTCAGAGAAATTCTGGCAGTTGAGCGAAACCACGATTACCCTAGGTTGGGCCCTTTCTTCTGGGCCTCTGCCAGGGCTGGCAGGGAGGGCATCCCCTTTGATGGAATGCAAATTCCCAGCCATGGGGCTCTGCTTGGAATGTTTTTGGTTAAGCAAGTAATCCATAAGGCACCCTAGGCTGTCTGTGTGTAGCTGTACTTTGCAGGCAAAGTTAATGTGGTTAATATTCAACTGAACTTTTGGGGGGGTTACTAATCCCTGAGGCAGATTTGCTAGAAAAGGCTACATATTAATAGCCCTCCGAGTCGGACACCCCCAAGTGGAGAGCAACAAGTGTGATCCCACATAAAACATTACAAAAGTTAGCCAAACTCAGGGTAGAGGTTCTGTTGAATCATCCTTTCGCTGGAGCCCTGGCCTTCTCTGAATCCATAACTCTTCGTCAAGGAGGGCATGGTCTTGAGCGAGTGTACCTTTGCAAAACTCTTTAATTAAGGCAGGAATGTCTTTAAAACTCTAGCCATTTGCAGGGTCTTCCAATAAGTGGGACCAACTTGGTTCTGATTTTCTGCTGCCTTTAATTGAAATAGAGCTTTTCTTCTCTTTCTTTGCCTGAAAGGGAAGGATGTTCTGTGGCTCCGTTGGGCTGATGGGCTGGACCCAGGAGGGGATCTGGTCAGCAGGTACAGTGATGGCGGTCTCACAGGCCACAGGTCAGACAGAGCTCTGTTCATGCCTCCAATTCAGGTAGGAATTAATCACGAGTTGCCCAAAGTTCTGTGGGGCTCAGCAGGCTAGATGAGAGGTTGGGAAACGAGAGGCAAGGTGTTGAGTCACCAAGCATGGCTGACCTCAGTGGGGAATAGTGGGGCAAAGGTTGTTATCTGCTGGGGGTCTTGGGCTTAGCTTTTTATCATTTTACAAGGATTTTCCTTTTTTGGCTCTCTCTTCTCTCTTTTTTGGCTCTCTCTCCTTTCTTTTTCAGCCACATGTTATTCTTGATAGGAATAATATGTAAAAGGGAGAATAGAAAATCAGAGGGAAAGTAACCTACTGTGACTGTCGTAGCCACGTAACCTTATACTAGCTGTTTTCCAGAATCAAAGATAAAAATAATAAAATAAAAAATAATAAAATAATTTATTATATAATTAGCATTCATCCAATATTTTTCAGTTCACTTCAGTTCTATTTTTCTATTACCATCAAATGTCCTGATCCTTGGTTTCTATGTAATGTAAATATGAACCGATTTGGGTCCTTCTGCGTAGACCATGGGCAAGGAGAAGAGGTCAGGCTTATAGATCTCACTCTTTTACTGATGAACAACAGCCTTACTGGGTAGTGGAAAAACATTAACGTTTGAAAATGATTAAAATGGAGTTTTCAATTATCTGTGGACATTTTTGTCTTTCTCCACTGTCCTTGACTACAAATAGGTGAGTTAATTTTCTTGTGCATATACTTTTTCCACAGTACATACTGATTTACCCCAGAAGTTAGAACCAAAAGGCCTAGACTGATGTTACTTAGGATTTTTAAAAAGAGATTTATTTTTGGCCACAGTGATGTGATATGGACGTCACCCTACTGAGCTTTTATTTTTAATGACCAAAATTCCCAAAAATCACCTTACAGAGACACATACTAAATAATTCTTGCCCTGTTTCCACAAAACAAAAGCAGCCTGTGGATGCTTTTCCCCTATTGCCTAATTTTCCAAAGACTTTTTTTGAGCCAGATGACACTGTAGACTTCAAGACCAGCCAGGTAGGACTCTTTGCCTTCTCAGTTATCCCGGTCACCCAGACCTTCTAACCTAAGGGTCCTTGGCGGAGTGTTGAGGGAAGTGGGGAGGTATTTAAAAGCTCAGAGTCAGCTTTGCGCAGTGGCAGTATCGTAGCCAATGAGGTTTATCCGAGGCGCGATTATTGCTAATTAAAAGCTCAGAGTTCACAGTCAGGTGACCTAGTTTAAAACCAGGTGCTGTTCTTGCTAGAGGTATGACCTTGGGTGTGTTGCTGAAACCCTTTGGGCCTCAGTTTCCACCTATGTAAAATGGGAAGGATGTTGCTTAATACCTCCATAGCAGTTGTGGGGAGTAACGGAGAGAGAGTCCATAAAGTACTGAGCACAGTGGCCGGTCCATGGTAATGCACAGTAACATTTAGTAGTTGAGGCACTGTGTATAATGGTTAAAAGCCAGCTGCTTGGACACCGCCTGCCTGCTTTATAATAGGTCTCTTGCTGGGACACTTGGGTGGCGTAGTTGGTTAAGCGTCCGGCTCTTGATCTCAGGGTCATGCAGTTAAGCCCTGCGTCAGGTTCTATGCTCAGCGCAGAGTCTGCTTGGGACTCACTCTCCCCCTCTCTTCCTCTGTCCCTCTGCCCGCGCTCACTCTCTGTCACTGAAATAAATAAATAAAATATTTGAAAAATAATAAAAATTAGTTCTCTTGCTGATGAGTTGAGTAGTCCTGAGCCAAGTGACCTGCCTCAGTTTGCTCCTCTATAGTAAAATGGGATAGTAACAGTGCCTACCCCTCTAGGGTAGGTGGTAGATAGATGAGATGGTGAATAATAAAACATTCAGAAAAGTTCTTAGCTTCATAAGTGCTGCATAAATCTTGGTGTTATTGTTATTATTCTTAGAGCTGCTGGGAAGGAAGACCTAAGGCGCACAGTCAGTGAAAAGATAAAGATTGAAGCGGACGCGTAGAAACAGAAAATAAGGAAAAATGGGGCAGAGAAAGATAAAGATTAAAAATCAAGAAAAAAATTGCGTTTGATGGGGAACGATTGAATGCTGCCCGTACACCCAGACCTCAGTGTCTTCATCCCTTGTTTGTGGAAATTGGAGTGGGTGCTGTGGGTGGGGGGTGGAGGGAGTGCTCCCCCTGGGCTCTAAGCTCTGTGATGTCATCGGAAGCAGTGATGACAAAGACAACTCACCTATTTTAGCCTGAAGTACAGACAGCTCTAAACTTGCCTTGGAAACCATATACCGTTATGTCTCCACCATTCATTGCAAAACCATTTTGTTTTCCAAATACAACTTCGAGGTTTATGATATCTCTTGGATTTCTTGCCATGTCACAACTCTATCTTCTAGTTGCCATCTTATTTAAAAGCTGGTCTCTCCACTCATCCCTCACCCCACGTGGTGACTTTGCACAGACTAATCTGAAACCACCCGTTAGCCCTGATGGGCAGTCCGGGAGAGCTGATGTGTGGCACAGATTGTCTTTACCAGTTACAGGTTCTCAGTTGTCCGGGGGCTGAGGCTTGCCCTTGCCCACCCACAGCTTTTAGTCCAGGGCCTGCGGAGAGGGAAGGGGAGTGGATCCTATCACAACAGAAGCATGTCAAGGAAGTCCCCAATCCTGTAGCGGTTCCAGGAAAGTGTCTCCAAGAAGGGGATTTCCAGAGTCATTTGAATATGGGTGGAAGATCACTTTGGAAATTTTAATTGGTATTACATAGATTTAGCTCTTAAAGATTTTGCCTTCTTTCCAAGTAGTTCCAAGAAACAGTAAAAACTCACCCTCCCTCTGACTGATGATTTCAGTTTCTCCAGGCTGAGGACAGTGGAACTTGTCGTACCCAGAGGAGGAGTAAGTGGGGGCCCTAGGATGCCCCTTGGACACCCTGGGGATCCAGAGCTCTGCTGTATACCTTCCTTCCTATACCCTCCACAGTGGCTTTATTGCTCGACGGCGAACTGGTACACAAATCCAGCTGAGTTTATTTCTTAACATATACCGAGACATAAAATGCAGGACAACTTGAGATCTTTTAGAGGCGCACTGGGTTTTGTTCAAGCCTAGCATCCATTTTGATAGAACAATGCCTCGGAGTAGAGCACCATTGACCCTCGAACAACATGGGTTCAAATGGTGTGCGTCCACTTCCCATGTGGATTTCTTGCAATAAACACGTAAAGTCCTTATAAATATAGTCTTTCTTCCTCATCATTTTCTTACTAACATTTTCTTTTTGCTTACTTTATTAAGAACACAGCACATAATGTAACACGCAAACTACACGTTAGTCCACCGCGTTGTCCGTAAGGCTTCTGGGCAGCAGTAGGCTGTTCGTAAAGTTCTGGGTGAGTTAAAAGTTAATGCATGGGTCTCTGGCTGTGTGAGGTTGGGCGGGGAGGTCAGTGCCTCTGACCCCCACCTTGATCAAGGGCCAACTATATTGCTTTGCTGCTTTGCTCCATGGTGAAGGGATCTTGTCCTAAGTAGAAGGATGTAACTGTGAGCTAAAAGATAGCCGATTTGGCGATTTTCTGCACCTCCACTCTGGGTTGGAGTGCAACCCACAGAAGAAACCTTTATAGAGAAGGTGTGACGAATGCCTCAGTCCCACTGGGCTGTCAGGCGGCCTGCCTCCTCTCCTTCCATGTCTGTGTGGAGCGCCTGAGGTGGGTGAGTACCGCTCCAGATGCTGGGGGTGCCACGCTGAGCGCACACAGCTTGCATAGCTTCCTGTAGCCCTGAAAGGGCCATTTGACTCGGTTGTGAAATCCTACGGTCACTAGACATACCTGTCAAGATGCCAGGCGAGCATGGGGTCGATGCCCCCATTAAGCCGGCCCCGTAATGCTGTCACTGCAGCCTCCCGGCTGTGAGGACCGTTGGGAAGAACTCATTTGCTATAAAGTACAATGAGCATTAAAAGAAATGACCATCAGTAAATTTGGGACGTCTTAGTTTTAATTTCCCCGCCTCGCTGTGTGCATATGAGCGGTCTGCCATTTGCATATGGGGACCCTGTCATAACAGTTTCAGGAAGTGATTTGTTAATAATCAAGTTCTCTGAATGGCCCTAAATCTGTAATTGATGTGGGTCTGGATAAAGCAACCCTTCCACCCGCCTATTTTGGGGACCATTTTTTTTGGCAGAGACTGAGCCAGAATGAAAACTAGCCATCAGAACAAAATTTAGGACAGCTGGGATGCTTTGCAGCAAAGACTTTTTGGCTCCACAGTTCAAATAATCACAATAGCAGCTCAATTTAGCCTTTGGCTGAATGGCTTTGGCAGGGCACAATGAAAAATAATTATTTCATGGCCTGCTTATTTTTCCCTTAACCAATAAACTCTCAGACCTCTTCAGGCTTATGTAAATATTCTGCTGTGGCCGAAGCCGAGCACACCATAATATCCCTATTTAGGAAATGGTTGTATTTCACCCTTGTGGGGTGGAAAGCAAAACTCAACAACTTTTGAGATATCTGTTTACAATGGGGGAGAGGAAAACAATGGGAAGAAATTTCATGGCTGGAAAGTATGTCCACAGTCACAACTGCAGGGTGAAACAGGTGGAATTTAGGGCCCGCACTTAGAAGGCGTTAGGACGTGTTTCCGCATCTGATGGGGAAGGAAGAACATTGTGCAGAGTGCGCCCGACTGTGCTAAGCGTAGTAGGGTAACAACGAGGAACAACAGTCTCATCTTTTGTAGCTGCAGCTTTCTCGGCTGTATGTAACAGTTCTCAAACTTTTTGTTGAGTGCTTGCCCAGTTTGCTCTCGTTACATCCGATGTGCTGTAACTCTGTCCCTGTTTCGTAAGACCTTGTGTTTGCCCTGGGTTATTTGAATGGAGTCATGGAGAGGTGGATGGGATAAATTAAGTATGGCAGCAAGCCTAACAGCCACCCTAGACCTGAAGCCCTTCAAGGTTTTTGCTCAAATCCCATCAATCTCCTGTATTTTATATCTGCCTTTTCAGGTCAGCCGCATCCTAGTGCAGGGCGTCTGTGCCCCTTGATGACCAATTCCTATTCGACAAGTCCACGGCTTTGCAGCTCAGTTGGTCAAGGCAGAGTGTTAATGAGATCGGTCATGGGTTTGACCCCTGCAGGAGCCAGTTAACTCCATTCTGTCCGATTAACCCCTGCCAGCTGCCTTAGGTCATGGGCAGAATGGGGTGAGAGAGTATGAGTGGCTCACTGAAAACCATCCCCGTTCCTGGGCAGCTGACTAGTCCCACTGACAGTGGGTCAAGAGTGTTCTCTCTGAGTGGCAGCAGATGGGGCATTAGAAGCAGTGGAAGACCATAAGCTTAATGCTGCTTGTCCTCCCCTGTGTGTGTGTGTGTGTGTGTGTGTGTGTGTGTAGGAGGGGGAAGGGGGGCGACAGGCTGTGGTACAGGGTTTGGGGAGGGTGTCGGGGTTCCTACTGTTACAGAAAGGCGGTTTTTCCTCGCTTTGAAAAGCTTGCACCAAATAAAACTCATACTACGATCCTCATGATGTGGGTTTCATGAGTGGCATTTCTTCTCAAAGTATCTTTAAAAAAAATCAGTAGTCATGTCATGCATCAGGATGAATTTCTAAATGTAAATGAGATTCTCCCAGTAATTTATTTACATTTGTTTTCAGCACAACAAATGAGACATCACGTAGCTTCATAATTTTCCATGACCGAGTCACCAGCATGCAGTGTGTAATTTACCATGATTTAAGATGCTTATCTGTAGATTTTTCAACAGTACCTTATAAGGCTTCAGCAAGAGCAAGAGATCCTCTGTACCGTTTCACTTCTTGCTCTCCCTGACATTGCCACCCCAAGCAAGTGTACCAGGGCCCACTAAAATGTTTATTCTTGCTTCCATCTTTGAAGGATTGTACATGGAAGGTGGAAAGTATTCTTTTCCCATTCCAAGCAGAGGTCTCATCACTGACAAAGCTCTGGTGGGAAGAAGAGGAAGACAGTATTTCCCTTTGGATATTAGAATGTGTGAACTCGCAGAAGTTACTGCTCGAGGCTGGGTTTCCTCGTTGTAAAATGTTACAGTAGATAATGTTGAGGGTTTAGCAGTAACATTCCAAGTAAGGTGGATGATTAGACTGAGTTTGATGTGTGAATGAATACTTTACGCCTTCTTTTCAGAAATTTTGAAAACACGTTCCATTTTCCTGCATTTTCACATTTTTCTGTTTAAAATGTGGCACAATGCTACCAGTCTTCCTTAATGGTTAACACCCAGGTCCAAAATAAAGAGGAAAAGATCTCCTAAAATTCACTATGAGACACTTAAATGCTGTTTACCGCAGTGATTTTTTTTTTCTTTTTTATGCTTGTTTGCTGAATTGAGCAAAACATTAGTGAGGCTGTACCTGGACCTTTGAGATTTAGGGCAGAGCAGGAAAGGGAGATGCCATGTAGTTCTTCGGTGGCTTTGAATGAGCCTGTGGCTGAAGGTCCGTGGAGAGAGTGGTGTTAAGGGTACCAGGGTTCTGGTATTTTATCTAGGTATCTTATCATGAATAAGTCACAGGATGGCCTTGGCCTTTGCCATGCAACCACTGAAATAGGTAAATTCAAAATACTTATTACAGCTAAGTTGCAGAAAGAGTTGTCCTTTAAGTATGTTCTCTAAGTCAAAGTTTCTGGTTTTGTTCCATAAACAAAATTAGAACTTCCCATGAAACAACCCCTGTACCAGGCATAGACGATGAATAAGGCATAGGGACTCCCACCAGTGCTTGCTAGGTCCTCTTACTGTGAAAGAAAAACACCTCATTTCTAGAAAAAAAGAAAAATAAAGTGGAAGAAAAGAGAAGGACAAAAGTGGCAGGTTCCATGTTTCTTAATACATAAAGCATCTTCTTTAATGGTTTGTCCCAGATTCCCTTGGAATGTACTAGTTAGTAGTTTCACTGCATAGTATTTGAATACCTGAGACAGATTGTTTTCGTCTGGTCAGGCTAACCTTTCAATGGTATCCTTGTATACACTAAACGCTGTTCTGCTTGGAACATTGTTCTCCTTACCACAGAGATACTTGCAAGATATCTGTCAGGATTTTTCAGGCATTAACATGTAAACAAATGTTATCAAAATAAAACATCTCTTTTGGAGGTGGTGAGAAAGTCATGCATTTGTGGAAAATTCTATGGGTCTAAGTCCCACTTCCGTGTCTTCATCTGCTGGAAACTTTAAAGCAACTATAAAGCAAGATCTCATTGGCCAAATTCTAATTTTTGTCTACTGCTGTTGATACCTCTTTAAATGCTCTGTGTTTCTAGTTTGGTTAATGAAGCAAGGTCAAAAGCAGAAAATTTCCTTCAGCCTGAGTACCAAATTATTGAGAGTTCTTTCACGAGAACCACCAATAGAGAACAAACCCCAAATTTGTCTTATGAATAACTATCATCTGAACTTTTCTCCAACTTGTGTTTTAGTAGCTGGTGGCTTTTCAGATACATTTAACACCTCTAGTTTTGGTGAAGAGTTTTATGAAGCACTTTTATTCATGAAGCAGATATTTACTAAGCATGTGCTCTGTCGAGTGTCTGTGCTAGTTGCTGTACTGAGGATTCCTGAAGAGTCAGGGAAGGTGGGCAGATATCCTTGTGCCATAATGTGGTCCATGTGGCGATGTGGCAAGGGCATGACAGCAAAAGGCCCAAGTTGCAGTGGGAACTCCGAGGAAGTGTGAAGAGGTCAGGGCAGACTTCGCGGATGAAATTTTGTTTGGGAGAATACAAAAAGTAATATTAATAGTCTCCTACCAGGACCTAACTTAGGGAGATAATAGTCACCGTGCAAGGCACAGTGTGGCCAAAAGAGCAGAGGTAAGAAATCATTTTCAAAGAATTGCGAATTGTTTGGCTAGACTGGACTGTGGGGTCTGTGGAATGGGAACAAGGCCGGTGAGCAGGAAGTTGAAGCTGGAAAGAGAGGCGGGAATCAGGTCACAAAGTCTTTGTGCACTATATTAAAAAGTTTGATTTTTATTGATTGGTCTTATGGAAGGGTATTGAAAGATTTTAGCAGGAGGGTGACAAATCTCAATTTTCATTTCAAAAAGATCCCTCACTACTAGGTAGAGGTTGGATCGCATGGCAGCTGGAAGACCTTTCAGAAGAGGATCCTCCTTTACTTCGTATTTTTGAGTGTTTGTCTCCCCATCATGCTGGAGCACATGGCCCAGCCATGCAGACATTGTAGAGAATTGTGAGAAGAGCGATGGTCTGATGGAAGAGCTGGTGATCTGATCAGCGGCGAACGTGAGATGCTTAAACCATTGCGTCAAGATGCAGAAAGGCTAGGGGAAAATTTAATAATCCTATTTCCATGTAAAGTTTCATTCAGATATGTCAGTGGATTTGTTCAAATCCAGAATCTATTATTCACAAATCTGAAATCCAAAAGATGCTGTTGTTGGTTTTTATTTTGTATTTTTTTTTTTAATTTATAAATTTGGCCACAAAACTTATTTGGCAGCAAAATCTGACCTGATTGGACAGCAGGCTAATTATGGTCTTTTGTTTATTCTACTAAGTGTGATTATTTCCGTCTCTATTAAGGGTTATGTGATCAATGGTATAGCCTTTTGTTATTATTACCATTGCCGCTATGCTGCCACCAATAACTATCACTTTCAACTAACGTTTCTATAGTATAGTAGAGTTTTCAGGACATTTTAATATTTTTAACTGACTTTTTCTAAAACCTCATGGGGTAGATTTTATAATTATTACCTCCATCTAAATACATGAAAAAAAAAAAAACAAAACCTAGGTGACTTGCCAAAAATAACAAATTTAGGAAGGGGTCAACCTAGGAATTAACTCTGATTTTTCCTTAGGTAACTTTAAATAAAATCAGTACAAATGCTCCAACCGTCAACACTGCAAATAGGAGAGTAAGTTCCCACCCACACCCCACTTTTTTTTTTTTTTTTTTTTTTGCTAGTTCTATAGACTTCTTCCGGGATCTTACAGGTAAAAAATCAAGATAGATTCCGTCGTGTCTGATGTGACTCAGACGTGATCCTGTCTGACAGCAGCATGAATAACAACACTTTTATTTATCCTCAACATGAACGAGGCTGAGAAGAGTTGTTTTTATTATATTCCACTCTTCTCCATTCATGTGTTGGTGATTTCCACTGTGATGTGTTGCATTTCCCCCTCCCTGGCCAGCAACGGGTTTTCAGTGGCCAGATATGACACACTCCTCCACGACAGAGTACAGCTGCTGTGCTGGTCATTGGATAAGATAACCGATGTCTATGGTTCTAAAATAAGAAGCTTTTTAGTTGTTTGTCATTGCAGAGTCTTCTGTCCCAACTTCTGATCTATACCGTGCTTACTGCTGAAGTCAACATCCTAATGTTACCAAGGAGTAAAACCCTACCTCACTTATTGATTTGCAGTCTGTTAAAAAGTGACAACAGGCTTTTTTTGGGTTATGTTTCTCAGTAAAAGCGTTCGCTTATTGGATTTTCACTTTTCCTATATTGTATGAGGAGAAACTGCATAGACCTATGCCTGGATATGTAGAGATCGGATAGCTGAGTTGGTAATTGTACTTTACAAATGAATTCTGTAAATACCCATATTGTACTCAGATGGTGAAATTCTTAATGCCATTGGCCAAAGTTGATCCACTTAGAATACAATTTAACCACTAGCTGTGGAGATGTGATCAGTAGAGTCAGAGTGAGGGGACATAAGGGAAACATCTTTTTTTTAAATTTTTTTAAAGGTTTTATTTATTTATTTGACAGAGGGAGAGAGAGATCACAAGTAGGCAGAGAGAGAGGAGGAAGCAGGCTCCCTGCTGAGCAGAGAGCCCGATGTGGGACTCGATCCCAGGACCCTGAGATCACGACCTGAGCCAAAGGCAGAGGCTTAACCCACTGAGCCACCCAGGTGCCCCAGGGAAACATCTTTTGATGGTTCTCCTGCTGTAGGAACCAGGTGCTGAAATGTGATTTCCAGCCTATACACTGACTCCAACAAATGATGAAGAAGAATGATAGTGGGGAGTCAGAGTTGGAGGAAGAAGAAGATAGGGAAGAAGGAGGGGCACCCGGGGGGCTCAGTCTATTAAGCGTCTTCCTTTGACTCAGGTCATGGACTCAGGGTCCTGGGATCGAGCCCCATTTTGAGCTCCCTGTTCAGCGGAGAGTCTGCTTCTCCCTCTGCCCCCTTCCCCCACTCATTTTCTCTCTCTCTTTCTCAAATAAATAAATAAATAAAATCTTTAAAAAATATATA
Source organism: Enhydra lutris kenyoni (assembly GCF_002288905.1). Classification (NCBI taxonomy): domain Eukaryota; kingdom Metazoa; phylum Chordata; class Mammalia; order Carnivora; family Mustelidae; genus Enhydra; species Enhydra lutris. The sequence continues at coordinate 19,103,176 of NW_019154109.1, read as the reverse complement.
TAAAAGAAGAAGATAGGGAAGAAGGAGGAAAATATCTGTAACAACTTAATTTGGAGAACAGCTTACTGTTTCACCTGCTCTCAGAAGTTATAAGGTAGGCAAGGCATCATTTTAAACATGAGACTTAGTCTCCACTAAACTGTTACCTTCCATAAGGTCATTTATTTAATGACTCGAGAAGCCAAATTCCAGCTCACCGACTCAAAGTTCAGTAATTGTCCCGTTACATGATCTTAAAAAGAAAAAAAAAAAAAAAAAGAAACGGTACCTATTTCATAAGATGTATGCATAATGCTGGTCGAACGGTGTGGAAGTTACTGATATCTCAGTCTACATTATGATAATACATACCTCACTCCTTCACTTTCCTGACCTCTTTCATTTTCCTACCCTCTTTATCTAAGATTTGTTCTTCATTGGATTCGCTGGAATTTCTGCATTAAGATTCAAGAACTAGGTGTCTCTTCCAGTGTATTCCCCATATCAGCATTTTCAGCTGATATGGGGAATAGGAATGAGGAAGTAAGACCGACCCAAGGCTCCTTCTGAGCACTTCTCTCCTGTTCTCACTCTGGATTTCGCCAAAACCATCTCTGGTCCCTGAAATGTCAAACCATGCTCTGTCATGCATATTTAAGATCCCCACTTATATCTTCCTGGGTTTATATATATTTTCAATTAGTTAAAAAAGTATGATAGAGTATACTGTTTTAGTTTATTATCAACATGTCATATGTCAAAATGGCATACACAGATACTCCGTGTAAAGAGAAATGAAATCCTTCTTTAAACTCCCACAATGGAAGGATTAAAGAAATTGTGTGAGTTTGAGCCAGGTTTCAAAGCAGGGGTCTGGGTGATGGTCCTTAAAGGCAACGTTTGACATTCGTATAAAAGGGAGCTAGAGAAGACCAATGAAGAGATGGTAGAAATTGGCCGCAGCCAGAAAAATACAAAGTAAAGCAAACACTCGGCCCCGGCACTATTTTCAGAAACCCAGATGCTGACCTATTTGGGGTCCTGGGCTGTGTTGTTCTGTGGAGTCCTATAGAGAGGTGCTTGTCATACAGAAAATAGATGATGGGATTCAGGTTTCTAAGAAGCTGACTTGAGAGCAGGGTTACTCTTCATTTTTTGCAGTGCTTATTATTCCGTGGATTTTCTGCTTTTTCTTTTACTTAATGGTGTTTGGAAAGTATTCAGAATTCAGTTGATTTTGGGCTATAATGAATGTCTGGGGAGTTGGGGTCATGGGCAATAGGAGATTTGAGTCTGATTAGTATTGGGTGTGAAAGTTCTACATTTTATTTAATCATATGCCCAACTGTCCAAAAAGCTAGAAAAAGTGGAGGATAAATAAACAAATAGAAATAAGATAATTGAACCCATTTTAAACCTACAGGAACCAATATGCCTTTTAATGTCATATGTGCATTTTCTTATCTCTGGAATTTCTTCCTTAAAAGCCTCGGATGAAAACCTTGCCCAGTAAATATAGCTCTGGCATGGAGCTCCGTAATTATACTAGTTGGAAATTTCTTGGGGGAAACTTTTCAGAGCCTTTTATTACTTCTGTTTCCTTACCTGTACAATTTCATAGGGGGCCAGTATCATAGGGAAAATGTGAGGAACAAGTAACCAATGAGAGAAAGCAATATTGGAAGGCACTCATTTTAAAGCAAACAGTTATGAATACATATGCAGAACAGAACAGTAGAGAATGAAAACAACTGCAGGTTTTGATAGGTATGTTAGAAAAAAGTCAGCGAATGATTTCTTATTAATTCTAGAGCACTTACACTATTTTTAAAATATCCCACAAACCTTTGCCTGACAAAGGAAGAGTACGAAATAAAGCCTTAGTCTCTGCAGTGACAGCTATCTCCATAGCAACGTGCCTGTCAATCAACACCCACTTCATCGAGCTTCAGAAAACACCCCCAGAAATAAATGTCAAAAGTCTTATGCGGGTTCCAAATTTAAATCAAAATTTAAAATAAATTAAAATAAGAACCCAAACACCCACAGCAGTCACAAAAGTAAATTTTGTTTTGGAAGGAAGAGAAAAGGGAGGTAAAAAGGGACAAGGGCCAAAGGAATTCTCCAAACGCAGGTCCAAGAAGGAAAAGAAGGGAGGATAGGCACCCCTCGGCCCTCTCCTAGTGTTACCCGACGAGGCATTGTTCACCCAGAGGAACGCCAACTGTAATCCATCTGTATCTTTTTCCTCTTGCTTTGATGCTTGGCTTTTATTTTCGTGATCACATCGTATTCACCTTTTCCATCCGCTGTGGTGTGCTAATGGTCCAGCCCCTCATTTTGATGGCATGGGTGAGACAGGCTGCTTAGAGCCAGTTGGGTGGAGAAACGTGCTTTTTGATTCTTTCACGGGGATGGCATTAAACAAACACTTATGGCCCTCTTGGCAATCAGCGTGATCTCACACGCCATTTTAGGTCCTTACATTGCTGTAGTATGCTCCGAGAATAGAGCACTAGGCATTCCTCCCTCTTGTATCCAGAGATAAGATATATTGAAAGTCCAACACCATACTTCAGGGGTAAGTCTATTGACTTTGTGTCCCTCTTCCATGAGTCTGAAGTTTCTTAGCAGAAGGACCTTTTCAGGAACTACAGTTTGACAGAGACTATAGAATCCTCATCCTTCTCAAAGTTGGGACATGCTGAGTTAACTTGTTAAGATGTCTGTGAACATGGAAGCAAATTGACAAGGGTTACACAATTTCACATTATTTGCCAAATTTGGTATAATTGTCATTCAACATCCTATCAGTTCCTAAGCCTCTGTTCTTTGCTATTAATGAAGTGCATTCTTCAAATACTTCTTTGGCATTCTAAGGTTACGTGTGCTCAGAAAACTCCCTTGTATAGGGTCACCTTAGCTGCACATGTGTTTTTTCTCAGTGTGTAGTAAAGAGAGCATGTGATGGGCCTGTTGTGGGTTGAAGTATGTCCCCCCTGCACCTGGGAATGTGACCCTTTTTGGAAATAGGGTCTTTACAAAGGTAACCAGGTAAAAAGGAGGTCACTAGGGTGAGTCCTAAACCAGTTGGACTCATGTCCTTGTAAAAAAGGGGAAATCCGGAGGCAGAGACAGAGCTGCATGAAGAGACTTAAGGAGACCTCCATCTTCGAGCCAAGGGGCGCGTCCGGAAACAGATCTACCCCCACAGCCCTGGGAAGGAACCAAACCCACTGACACCTTGGTTTTGGGATTCTCGCCTCTGGCACTGCAGCAGTGGACTTCTGTGGTGTGAGCTGCCCGGGTAGTAGTAGTTTCTGTGGCAACCCTAGCAAAGGAGTCTGAAGGGTCTGGTTTTGGTGGTGTTGAGAGAACTCAAGGATGAGAGGGCAGCGGGCCTTGCTCACTGCTCAGTGTGTGGAAGAGGCTGCAGAGCTTAGTTCCTGAGGGTAGATGTGGGGGGCCGGGGAGGGGAGGTGGGCTGAGAAAACTGTGGAAGGAGGATGGGGAGCAATGCTCCTGCACGCTCCCGTTGCTTTAGCCTAAACTCAGCTTCTGAATTTGCCTTTTCTACATTGCCAGTCTTCAGGTCAGTTTCTTGGCTTCAGTAACGCAAAACTCGAAACCAGGGTTTTTCTAAGTCTGTCAGGGGGGAGTTGCATTAGATTTTTCCAGGTTGGGAGTGTGCATCGGTAACTGTTTCCAGGATAGGAAGCTGGGTCTAGGGAACTCTTTTTGCTTAATTTTATGCTTTGGTGGTTTGGGACCTCTATGGTTCCCTCTTACCAACACTTTTATTATTTACATCAGTAGACATTGATTGTGTACCTCTTGTGGGCATAATTGCACATTTTCTTAAATTCTGAAGTTCTAAAGTAAAACAAAGTCTTAAGTATTATGGAAATAGGTGGGCTTCTCAGAAGAGCACCCCCCCAAAAAAAGAAATCAGCGGTAATCTACTAGAATTATGACTTCTAGTCAGGGCCAGGTTTACTGAGAAGCTGATGAAATTTAGGTACTAGAGCATCTCCCTTGCCTGGGTTCCTTCCAAAGCTTTGTTTGTTATTTTATGTGTATATTTTTGTGTTGTTTTAATTAAAGAGAGCCCCTCTCTGGTGGGTATATTTCAGGCACCTCAAAACCTGGATGTGTGCTTGGTTCCCGTGATGGTGGGTCTTCTAGTAATCAGCCAATCCTGAGAAAGGGGGCAGGAAACCAGAACAAGGGGAAGTTAGAACGAGGCTGAATGCAAAAGTCAGGACCAAACATATGATTAGTCCAAATGAATAGAGGCTCAAGGACCAGTGTTCAAATTGGGACGAGAGGAGGAAGACAATTACGGTTTGAGGGTGGGCAGTCAGGGACCATGGAGGTGTTCCCTGGGGAGTTTAAATATGAAGTACCTGCAAGTGAGGGACTTTCTGTGGGGCATGGAGGGTGGTGTGTGTGTGTGTGTGTGTGTGTGTGTGTGTGTGTGTGTCTTCGTCTGTATCTGTGTGTCTGTGTGTGTGTGTGTGTGCACCGGAAATCTCTTATGTCCTTCCCAGGGCTGTGGGAAGCAGGAGAGAGGAGGGAGTAAGCTCTCAATGAACTAAAATGAGGGGTCCCGATTTTTTAGACCCGTTTGGGAGATTATCTTGCGAGGTGCTTTGCAGGTAGGCACTCGACCAGTTAGCTAGTGTAGAGACGAAGCCGGGGGTGAGGGGGGTACACAAGAGTTTGCCCTCACAGCCTCCGTTCCCTCCAGAGCCTGTGAACAGTCTCAACTCATGTCACAGTCTTCTAAGTCAGCACTCACATGGGCTCTGAGAAGGCCAGCCTGGCTTCCTGGCGTTGTAGCATGTACCTCCAAACCTGTTTACTGAACGCCGGAGAACCCTTATTTCAGTTGGGACTTCCTTTTATGTTCCAAATAAAACCTAAGAGCAGGAGAAACAGGTTTGGAGGCCAGCATTTTACATCACTTTCACTTGGTTTCTTCTAGTGATAGTCAGGCAATGTGTCATTTTCTCTGTAGAGTACGTATGCAGCTGGGAAATGAGTTATTTATAATAATAAGACTTTGCACGTATGTGGATATTTGCATAGTAAGCAGATCATATGGAGTTGGTGGCATCTGGTGGGTAACCTTGGAATCATGAGTGTTTCTAATTATTTAATGTGGCTTGTTGGAATTTGCAGGCTGTTGCCTATGAATATTTTAGCCTATTGGTGCTGAAACCTGTCCACCAGAGATCACAGGCATTTTCAGAACTGTCTCAAGGGATGGGTAAGGAGTAAGGGGCTGACATCATAGAGAAGAGAATGGAATTTTCTTGTCTTCCCTTTTTCTGCCTCAGCCTCCCCTGACTCTATGACACCCCTGGTTTATTTCCTGTCATATTCCAATCAAGGTCATTGTTTCTCTGGTCCTCGCCTATTTTACTCAAACTCCCTTTGCCTCTTCAGACAGTCATCAAGGACTGCTGTACCCAGGGCAAAATGGGGTGGGAAGTTACATCTCCCCCTTTCATCTTGTACCTTTGAATGACAAGATAACCTTTCATGAGGGTCCGTTCGGTATGTAGATCCGCGTTAGCACGTTGCCTGATGGGCGGCATGTATGTGGGAGAATTCATCTGAACAGATTTTCTATCGAAGGATAAATACACCCCCAAATCACAATGGTAATCAGAGCCAGCCGCCTCGTTTCTGATGATTTTACAAATCAGTTGGGCTTCGGAGATGCGCCAACATGACACCGTTCCCACACTGAGTTGTTTTGGCTGTAGGGGTGGCTGCTTTTCTCTCTCTCTCTTTGCGTTCCAGCGGCATTCGTGAGTGTTTTCATCCTTTGCTAAAATATGTTTCTCAAAAATGTGATTAACAGTCATTTTCAGATACAGATATTGGCTCTCCTTCGCCAAAGAGACACAGCATGCGAGAACAGGCAAACGTCAAAATAATACAAAAGGGTATGTTTATTCATCGGAAACTGTGTTAATGACTACATCTGCCCCTCTCATTTTGGGCTGGCTGGGATCGTCTCTGCTCGTCTGATTTGCTGGTGTTTCCCCCTGCAGTGAGATCTCTTCATTTTGTACCCCATAAATAAAAAATCCCCATGGTTGGTCTGATGTTTATGCTCTGAGTGTAAGTTAGAGCAATTTAAAATTGGAAAGCCATACTCGATGGGATATGCTCATGAGATACATGGATGTGGAGGTCTGCTACTCTGAGCATTCCTTAAACAACTTTCAGATCACAAGCATTCATGCCAAACACCATCGACAGTAGACAATGAGCCGCTGTACTCGCGGAGCATTGTAAAGCAATGGGAAGTTTACATTTGCTTTACAGCCTGCCCTTTTTATTTGTTGATTTTTCAAGTCAAATAAAATAATGAGCTTGAGTTGCTTATGGGGCTTGGCTTTGGATGTTTGGGATTTGAGAGTTTTAAAAGCCTTAAAGCCAATGACTTCATCACCAAAGGAGTTGCATCTCCTCTAGGCCAGTTTCAGCAAAAGTGTTCATTATCTGTCATCCTACGGAAGGAATTTTAAAGAGCGGTCTTTGAGTTCATACCTTAAAGGAATAAGTCAGCCAACACAGAGCATGCCCCTGCGAGCCCTGCATTATGCTAGGTGCTCTGAGAGTAGTAGGAAGAGTTAATGTCCAGTCTTAAAAATGTAGAATTTATATCAGATTGACTGGAGCAGGAAGTATTTTAGTGACAAGGAAGCGGACTGAAATCACAGATCTGGAAATGCACATAACACACTGAGACATAAAATATTTTTCTTACCCTAAAGAATGAGGATGTTTTAACTGCTTTCAAATAAAAGTTTGGACGTCTGCAAGGTAATCCTCCCAAATGTGTTTGCATCAGGTGACATGGTGACATGGAAACGGGACCACTAAAGTCTTTGGTCAAAATTTTAGAAATTTGTTTCTCGAGTTTCTAAATCCTGTATAGAATTCCTGGTGACTGGTGGCAGGACGCGTCAGTTAGTTGGCCGACCCTGGTCTGTTTCAATAAGTTTCTTGACCTCAGAAGAAGTGGGATTTGTTTCAACTCAGTCACAGTGCAGAACCTTGAAAGTGTGGACTTAGGTAGACATCAAGGGTCATTGTGTCTCTTTTTTTTTTTTTTAAGATTTTATTTTAAAGGATACTCTACACCCAGTGTGGGGCTCAAACTCAAAACCCCAAAATTGAGAGTACCATGGCATGCGTACAGACTGAGCCTGCCAGGCATCCCTGTCCCTGATTAATAAAATAAGACTCGTATAATTTTTGGAGGTGGCAGTTGGGATGGTATTTGACTCAGCAGCTTGTCATAGACACCTGTGTTGTCCTAGGGGGTTCATTGATTATCTGTATTGGTCTTCCCTACCCTCCTACTCTCCTTCCAAGGGTTCTGACAGACACTGGCCACACCAGCCAGAGAGTACAGATAATCTCAGGAAATTCTGTGTGTTTCCCACGCCACTTCAGGGACATCTTCCTTCCCTACTGATTACTCCACTGTGTGGAGATTTGGAGCATCACTGGAGGGAAGAGTTTGGATTCAGCTGCTCTCCTTACACTGAGGATATATTCTGACTGGGGAGACATAATTCAGTGTATGGCAAGAGCTCTGCCTTTGGAATCGGAAGTCGGTATTTAAGACAACTTTGCTCTTTAGCCTGGTGACCTTGAACAACCCCTTTGGAACTTCCTGAGTGTCAAGGTGTTCATCTGTAAAATGGAGATAGTAAGACTTAGCTTGCCCATATCACATGCCAGCTGTCAGGCTCAAAGGACTAGAAGAGTGTGAATGGTTTGTAGCAGCGAAGATTTTGATGTCTTCTGCCCTGCATTTGTGGTGTTGGTGTTTTAGCTGTTTTGTCTAAGTGCGGTGTTCCTTTAGGACCTCTTTGAGCACCACGGGTTAAAGGTGACAGCGCGATGTGGGACTGGATGCACAGGACAGAGGAGCAGAGGTTTCTGATTCCCCTTAGTATTTGGTTCTTTTGGCTTGTGTCATGGCTCCTGTCTTGGACACGCTGTGAATCACTTACCATCCTTCTCCTACAATTCATTCTCCCGGACCTGGATCCCATGATTGGGCGGGGAATGTTTTTCCTGATTGCCCCTGGCTCTTCCTCCGCACCTGGAACAGGGTTTGGCACACAGTAAAGGCTCAGTACTTATACATTGAATGAACATCTGAGGGAGGAAAAAAGGGAAGGAAGAGAGGTAGAAAGGAAGGAAAGAAGGAGAAAAGAAAGGAAGGAAAGAAAGATGTCCATCTCTTTGATAGGTTTAGAAAGTTCGGGTTTTATCAAAGAAAATCCACCTAACAATGAAACAGGAAGGGGACAAGTTTAATGGAGACTGCCTTGATAAAGATATTTACAAAACTGAAGGTTTTCACTCCTTAATCCTTTAAAAGGAAGTCACAAATTTCTTTTTACAATAATCCTCACAAGTGCTGATATTTTCAGGCACTGAGCTGAAGATAAGGATAATATCCTTGAATTATTCAATAGCGCAATAACAACCTTCGGAAGTTTGCTATGAAAATGCCATTGACTTAGTGTTTCTTTCCTGTCCCCTCTTCTCCCTTTAGAAAGAGAAACTAAAGTTACTGAATTAGTAATTATGTGGCAGTGTGAAAAAAATGTCTTAAGAATTTTAGATTGAAACTATATGGTAATAGTTTCTCTGTCAATTCTTTCTCTCTCTCTCTCTCTTTCAACTCCCCCACCCCCATAATTTTCAGAGGAATTGAGAAGTCAATATTCAACAGGTCTTAACATGCTGGGATGGTGGGACATTCTACTACATTAGAATACTGTCTGCATATGTATCAGAGATGATGAAATCTTCCCTTTTGCTCTTTTTGTGAATGTCCATTATTTAATCTCTACTCATCTCAACTCATTTCACTCCTCTTATTATTATTTTTTTAATTTTAATTTTTATTTCTTGGGGGGAGGCAGGGGAAGAGTGAGAAAAAGAATCTTAAGCAGACTCCATGCCCAGTGCACAGGCCACTGAGGGGCTTGATCTCAGCAGCCCCAGATTATGACCTGAGCCAAAACCACGAGTCAGATGCTTAACTGACTGAGCCATCCAAGTGCCCCTACACAGACCATGTTTAATTACACAGGATGTTGGTAAATATCATGGATATTAGGTCTAGATTTTAGTATTAATTTCATTTTTCTTTTAAACCTCATACTTTGTTCATTCATGAGATTCTGATTAATAAGATAATTATGGGTATTCATTGTGAGTTAAGCCATATTTCCAAACCAGAGGTTATAATTCAGCTAATTATATTATTGGAATTAATAATGACTTCCAATTTTTCATTGGTTTTAGTCCAACCATGTAACTACTCATCATGTCATCTAGTCATTGAAGTTACTTTTTTCATAGCAAGCATCAGTTTAAAAACGAATCTTGAATCTGATGAGCTACAGTTGTTGATTCTAGAAAGTATTTATTTGGATATTTTCCCTTCCCCGAATTTAAATGACATTGCAGTGACCAATACCAAGTGAATGACTGATTATAAATACTCTGAGTATTGGTTGGCTTAATGTTAGGCTTGAAACAAGCCTAGTATTAGTATTAATATGAGCCACAAGACAAGCAAATAACACTTAGGCACACAAATTAATTTATTATTATTATAGGGTTTGCCTTTTCAAAACAAACATAGCTCAGATTCATTTTAATAAAAGAGAAACTGATGTTTGGTGAAGAAAATTATTTGTACACATTGCCTTCCTTAACCTTCTCAGCCACGAAAGCTGAGCCTGATTTTGCCTGTTTGGCAGATTGAGAAACTGAGGCTGATTAGCTTCAATAATTTGCTCAAGCTAATAAGTGGCAGAAACATTATTCATTCCCCCCTTTTATTTTCTGATTCCAAAGTCCATACATACACGCTCCAACATGCAGTGCTCCAAATGAATACTTTTTAGTTCTAGTGTTTTAGTCAAGTGAGGGTTTTTGGTATATATTTTTGTAACATCCCCATGTAGTTTTATCTAGTTGTGATCTTACTGCCAATTTTGGGTTTAGTTTAGAAATTCAAAACATGATTGATTAAAAAAATGTTGTAAGGCCACTTCCTGCATAGCCATGACGGTTAACGCTACCACTAACCCGTCGCAGCGGCTGCCTCTAGTGAAATCACACCAGAAGGAAGAAGGATCGCTAAATTAGATCAAATTTTGCTAAATGGAAATAATATAACAGTGCTGGTTCCTGGAGGAGAAGGTCCTGAAGTATGAATGGATTTCCTTGACTCCACTGCTTTGTGTTATAATGACAACAAGATAGAATTTTTTTTTAACCCTTTAATGTTTGGATTCTGTAAAGCTAAGTTTCCCATTAAAGGGAAATGTTTTGAAGATGCATTGTGAATGTCCATTTTTGTAAGTTAATCATTATTACCTTGGAAAAAGAAGAACAGTTTGTCCTTTGAAGACTAAAATAAAAGTGTTTTTGGTTAAAAAAAAAAATGTTGTAAACAGCAGCTGTTGACCCCCAGAATATTTGAACGTTAGAAAATATGACAGTTACCTATTATTTAGGTATGAATTAACCCCCAAACTTACTACTGGTTTCAAACACTTATAAGGACTTATTCTTTCTTATGGCTTCTGGTGTTTTGAAATCTAGAAGCAGCTTCGTTGGGAAGTTCTGACACGGGGTTACTCAGGAGGTTGTTTGTTACCTGCAGTTGGATGTTGGCCAAGCTACAGTCAAAGGAAGGCTGGAGTTGGGACTGGAGGATCCACTTCCAAAGTGGCTGCTCGTACAGCTGTCATGTTTCTTCCTCTCCATATGGGCCTTTCCCAGTGGCATGGAGTCTGACATCCCCTTGTGCAAGTGATTTGGAAGAATTAGGTGGAAGCTTCTGTGTCTTGATAACCTAGTCTTGGAAGTCACACTCCGTCACTTCAGCCATATTGAGGTGGTCCCACTGACTGGACTCAGTTCACTGTTCGCTGTTCACACAGAGGTGTGACTATCAGGAGGCAAGGGTCGTCACAGGCCATCGAGGAGGCTGGCTTTCACAGATACAAATACTGTGTATGTGTAATTTTATAGATCATGTTATATTGATACCAACTTCTTAATTTTATTTTATTTAATTAATTAATTAATTTATTTATTTTTAAAAGATTTTATTTATTTATTTGACAGACAGAGATCACAAGCAGGCAGAGAGAGAGGAGGAAGCAGGCTCCCCGCCGAGCAGAGAGCCCAATACGGGGCTCAATCCCAGGACCCTGAGATCATGACCTGAACCAAAGGCAGAGGTCCAACCCACTGAACCACCCAGGCGCCCCAGCAACTTCTAAATTTTAAAGAGTATGAAATAGAGCCCAAGACTTCTTCATACTTCTATAACTTTAGGGAAGAATCTGCCTTAAAATGAATAATATGCAATGAGTATAAACTCAGTCTCTTATTAAAGATATAGGAGTGCGTTTGTCATGATGGCCACAGGGTAATGTGTGAAAGTGAATCACTGTATCGTACACCTGAAACTAATAGAACACTGTATGCTAACTATACCAAAATTAAAATTAAAAAAATCCCCACAAATTATATACATATCATTTGTTATATGTATATATGATATGTATATGATATGGATATGTATATGCATGCGCATGTGTGCGTGCTAAACTCATTAACAGTTGGAGATTTGAGCTTGGCTTGTTTCTCATAGGGATTCCTTGCAAAGGTCCATTTCCATGTGCTGAGCTGGGGGAAGCTGTTAATTGCTTGAGCAGGTGACTCTTCTGAGGCAAATGATTTTATTTTATTTTATTATTTTTATTTTTTAAAAGATTTTATTTATTTATATGAAAGAAAGAGAGAGAGAGTGAGAGAGGGCATGAGAGGGGAGAAGGTCAGAGGGAGAAGCAGATTCCCCATGGAGCCAGGAGCCCAATGCTGGGACTCGATCCTGAGGCTCCGGGATTACCACCTGAGCTGAAGACAGTGACTTAACCAACTGAACCACCCAGGCACCCCAAATGATTTTAATTCACTCTGTTCAAAATGCTGTTATGGTTCTCCAGTTTTCTCAGGAAACTCAGATTATTTCATGATGTCCAAGAAGGCCTGCCCCTCACTGGCCCCCATCTCCTTCTCCTGCTCTCTTATTCCCTTCCCCTCATTTCTCCACTCTAGCCCCTCTGGCCTCCCAGCTATCCCTTGCACTTACCAGGTTTGCTCCTGCCACAGGGCCTTGGCATTGGCTGTTGCCTCTACTTGAAATACCCTTTTATATAGCCTTGTGATGAACTCCTTCCATAATTTAAGCGTTTCTCAGATGTTACCTTTTCAGTGAGGTCTACATTGACCATTCTGTTTAAAATTGTTGCCTTCTGCTTAGAACAAAGTACCTGAGACAGGGTAGGGGTTCAGAGGAATTAGAAATGAAAGCATAGGGAGGTGCTGACGCTGCTTTTTACTGCCCAGGGCAGTTTCGTATCATCCACTTGGCTCATTTTCAGACTCTGGTGATTGGTCTTTGCAAAGAGTCTCTAAACATAGTGATCAAGTGTGAATGTTCTTTATTTCTGTGGGAGATTTCCTGTCATTCGGAAGTCAGCACTATTTTCATCCTCATATCTTTAGAGTTCCAACACAGAAAAAGAACAGAAGAGATGAAAAACACTTCTACTAAGGCATATTATAGGGGACAGGTTGGTATTATTTAAGGGAGGAAATTAATTGAGCCATTTCTGTAGACATTAGGCAAATTGTTTCGCTTGGAGTTAAAAAGCAGCTGGGGAGTATTAAAGTATAGGGTGCCTGCATGTACTTTATGATGATCTTAGCTTATGACCTTATATTGCTTTTATTTCTCTATGAAATCAAGATATATCTTATTGAGGCTGCCATCCCACCTGACACAGCATGGTTGGTTTTGGTGCATGTGGACAGAATTGTCTCTGATGGAATGGAAAGGCACATCTGTCTTTGACATGCGCATAGTGTGGACAGTCTCCAGACTAGAATTTGGAACCACATGAATCTCCATGGAGTGGGAACAGAGTGCATACACCCTCACCGTGGGAGCTGAGTGCTTTGCTGAGTTTCTGCCGTCCCTACCCCCAAAGCTGTGTCTTGCCTTCTTCTCTGTGAGTTTCCAGTGAAATGTCCCTACAAGGTCCTTCGTTTGGTATTAATACAGCGAGAGGCAAGGGAGCTTTTCCAGTTTATGAAACATCTACAGAAATTGAAACTCTGTAGGAGATAACTGTCATGGCTTGATTTGTATCCCCCTCCCAGATGTTGAAGTTCTAACTTCCAGTACCTCAGAAGGTGACAAGGATCAGGAATATAGTCTTTGTAGATGATCATGATGAGATGAGGTCTTTAGGGCAGGTCTTAAGCCGATATGACTGGTATCCTTAGAAAAGAGAGAAATTTGGACACAGAGAGAGGCACCAAGAGCCTGGTGTGTGGAGATGAGTTTTCCTTGCTATAAGCCAGGGGACTTGGAAGATTGCCGGTGAACCCCCCAGAAGCTAGCTGAGAAGAATGGAACAGATTGTCCCTCCCAGCCCTGTGAAGGAACCAAGGCTGGTGACATTTTGGTTTTGGACTTTTCACCTCCAGAATTCGGAGACAATACATGTCTGTGCTTAAGCCATCTGTCTGTGGCACTTTGTCACTGTAGCCCTAGGGAGCTTATACAGTCACTGTTCCCTCACATATCATAAAGCAGGACTTCAGCAGCACTCAGGTTACACCAGAACAATCAACTTAGCACATTTTGGATGTGAAAAAACTTGAGTACAAGATGTATGGACTAGATTAGCCTCATGTAATGAAGTAGTTATTTAACTTGCATTTCCATGGAATGCTATTTGTGAATGACAGTAGCTTGATATCGATATCCCTGCTACAGAATGACATTAGATATTATTTGGGTATTAGAATAGAAGCATGAAGAGGTATTACCCCTTTGGGACCAAACATGGAAATGATCTAGTCTATTCTCTTCATGTTATAGAAGAAGGGACTAGAGGTGAATAGTCTGCCGCAGTAGGACCACAGGAGCTACGAAGGAGCCTTGATCTAAGATTCCCAACCACTCTTATTTTTAAGACCAAATTTCCTCTCGTAGAGTCTGAATCATCACAGAGTAGCTACTCAACCATTGTTTGCTAGAGGAATAAATGAGCCTTAAGAAGTTTTAAGTCAGTCTTTAGAGTTTGGGTAAAATATGAGATATTTTTCATTAGCTGAAGTAGTTCAAAATGTTACTGCTTGGGATAGGACGAAAAGTGGACCTGAGCTGGCCTGGATCCTAGTGTGCCCCCACTTTGCTGTGTGAATTTGAACAGGTCAACCCTTCTAGGCCTTAGGCATATCATCTTCCCAACAGAGATGAGACTACCTTGCAAGGTTATTGTTAAGTATGAGATCATGTATGTAAAACATGGAACACAGTTCTGAGCACTTAAGTGTGTGGTAGTGACTCTTTTCATTTAATCATCTTGAAAAACTATACATACAATGACTAATCTCTTCACATACATCTAAACTGTGCTGTTGATATGGCTGGTGCCTTTGAGCCTGGTTTTGATGAATAATGATGGGGTGTGAACCCAGTGGCAGCTCTCATCTTCCCCCAGTTTTTCTTTTATCCCGGGTGATGGGGGCTCTGTGGTCAAGAGAGAGGGTAAATGGAATAGTTCACATAAGAGTGAGATCCACAGCCTTCTCTTTTCTGACCCATTGTGTACCCCACCCTAAGAGTCACAAATGTTCAGAGGTAACATACCGTGCCCGGCGTGGTTATTTGAGGAGCACTCAGGACAGGAGGAAATCGCACACTTGCTCCAGCCCGGGGTTCCTGGGTGGCATGAACCACGCAAACATGAGTGTCCGTGTTTGGGTATCGTTTCTGAAATCTGCTTCAGAGACTGGCTATCATCTGGATTGTCCTAATGGTCATTTATAATTTCATCATAAATCATGTAAATGTGTTGAAATGCACTCTGAATCCATTTCTGTTTTTCTTACTTGTCCAGTACCGTGGGGTTTAGGAGAGCTAGTTTACTTCATGCTGTAGGAAGGAATAGTTCCACTTACCTCTTATAAGTAGAGGGATTAAGAGTATACTCATATATGCATACTGCTGAGCCTAAAAATCAGTGGAAACTGATTCTTAATAGTGAGAATATAAATAATAAAATGTGAGCAAAATGCTATATTATGTAGGGGTAATGAAACAATAGAAAATACTAGAAGTGGCTTTATAGTTGCAAAAATGAAGTAATGTCTAGGTAAAGTATGCCGTTTTCAAAACCTATTTTTAGACTGATCTCACCCAGCGAAATGAGGATAGTACAGTAAAATAGTAGGAATATAATCGTCCCATGGTGGTAGGCCAACGACACTGGCAAAGGTGTAGAAAAAAACGTGTTAACATTTGGAAGTTCATTTTTAGTTTCTTTCTTTCTTTTTCTTTGTCCTAACTTTCTCCTGCCACTTTAAGGAGGAGAGTCATAGACAGGGTTGGTATCTGTTCCTCAGCGAAATCATCTCTTTTACATTTGAGGTATTAGGCTTTTCGTGCATTTTATTATAAGAAACAATTGCTTGAAAACAGGGCCTTTGTTTCATAAGAGAGTAGCTGCTTCCACTTGAAATCACAATCCTTTGTGATATTAAAATTAGCTCCTTAGCAGGAACTATGATGTCTCTAAAGGTGGAGAAGCAGCCTGGGCCAGCAGCAAGTGGCTCAATCCTCAGAAAACAAAGATCCTGTTTTCATGCAAATACCTTTCGTGATTAAAAAAGGAAAAAAAAAAAAAAAAACTGAGCATAGGTGAAAGAGCTGTTGGTGCTCCATTTTTAGAGAACTAGCTGGAAGCTATTTAGGCTTGTAAACTGGTGACCTTTACAGTTCTCTCAAGGTTAATGGGGTCCAGGAAAATGGTAATGTAATAATTCCACTTTCTTGGATGTCCCGCTGCCTTACACCGTATGTCCCTCAAATTTGCTCGCGTTTTGTAGGGTGGAGGAGGCTGACGTTGCTTATAAAATCTATCGGGAATCCCTCTGTTCCTATTCTAAGCTTCTTTCTATTTAGAATTACCCAAGGAGAGAGGAAAGATGACCCCAGTGCGGAAATTGTATACATTCTCCCTTTGATTCGTGGAAAATGTGAAGCCGCGATTTGTAGCTCAAATATAAAATAGCAAGGGGTCTTTGTTGTGAGAAACCTGTACTGTAACATCACAACTCTTCAAGTGTAAGACCTCCGTAGCCAGAAAACCTCAAAGCTTGGGGATTCAGGAGATGCGTGTTCCTGAAATACACATCTCGGTCTCCCGTCTGTACCCCGCTGCAGGGCAAAAGGGGAGCTGGTCCCGCCTCTTCTGAACAGCCAGGGAGGAGAAGCTGAACGTGGGTTTGTGTTTCTGTCCTCGGGGCTGCCAAGTGAAGTGGCTCCTGCCTCCCCAATGTCCTGCCGGTGTCAGGCTCTGCAGGGCCGCCTTGAAGGAGCTCTTGAGAGGCCAAGTGTTTTGGTGTTATCAAGAGGGGCTCATTACACCGAGGGAATCAATTTAGAATGACTTTAATGGGATTGGGAGTCGAACTGCAATAGAGCCCTATGACAAAGAGAATTTAAAGTACCCTGTATTTATTATGCCTTTCTCTCTTTAATTATGTCTGTCTTTAATATTCTACTGTTAGCTCCTTTAATGTTTTTCTTCTCCACGTTTTTGGCATTTTTATGATTTGCAGTTCCATTCTAAATGGGCACATGTCATAATGTCATCTAATTCTATTGAGAAAAATGCCCCCGTTTCCTGTGGCTCTTGGCCAAGCCATACTATTACTTTTGATTCTGATTTTTTTTTTTCACAGATTACGTAGACTGTGCAATATGAAGTAGAAGATTCTTTCCGATCTGAAAAGGAGATTTAATGCTCTCTTTTGCAAGCTCCTTGGGGGCATAGGTGATAATGTCTTACAGTTCAGTTCTTTTTTTTTTTTTTTAATTTCTTTTCAGTGTTCCAACATTCATTGTTTATGCACCACACCCAGTGCTCCACGCAATACGTGCCCTTCTTAATACCCACCACCAGGCTCACCCAACCCCCCACCCCCTCCCTTCCAAAACCCTGAGTTCCTCAGAGTCCACAGTCTCTTATGGTTCATCTCCCCCTCCAATTTCCCCCAACTCCCTTCTCCTCTCCATCCCCCCATCTCCTCCATGTTATTCCTTATGCTCCACAAATAAGCAAAACCATATGATAATTGACTCTCTCTGCTTGACTTACTTCACTCAGCATAATCTCTTCCAGTCCTGTCCATGTTGATACAAAAGTTGGGGATTCATCCTTTCTGATGGAGGCACAATACTCCATGGCGTATATGGACCACATCTTCCTTATCCATTTGTCCATGGAAGGGCATCTTGGTTCGTTCCACAGTTTGGCGTTACGGTCCAATTCTTAACACCTAACACAGTGTCTGGTCACTGGGAGTGCTTAGTAACTGTTGGTTAAATAAATGAATAAGTGAATGAATGAATGAATGAGTGAATGAATGTCAGCATTCAGACCTAATCACGCTAGACTCTCAGTATTCCTGTAAAATAGGTGTTGCCCTCTGCTGTCTGGGCCAGGGGAGAGCCTAGCGTGTCAGGGGTACAGTGAATACATGACATGATAGACTGAAATCAAAGTCCAAACAGTTTTGGATATTCCTTGACTTTTTCTCATCTTCTCTTCATTCATTTATTTATTCATCTGTCACAATAAGGACCCTACTATGTGCAAATTATATGACATTTTCCCCCTCTCCTTTCTTCTTGACTGTTCTTTGTCACTTCTTCTCTATCTGTTCATCTCTTTTGATGTTTACTCTTGTTTTCCTTTGGATCTCACCTATCTCTCTGTCATCTACTCTTTCTTCCTTGCATCGCCTTACTCTTTTCTTGCTTCCCACTTTTCCCTTGATCTCCTCTAGAACTTATTTCTACTTCCAGTCCTCTGCATATGTACATGTTACACTGTCCTTTCAAAAATACATCCTTTTGTCTCCTTATCTACCCATTCCTTCTTTTCTTTCTCTGTAATGTCCAAAGAAGCAGAAACATAGTCCTATAAGGAATCATCCCAGATGCTTCACCTTCATTTCAGAACCTTGCTTGGGTTTGTTTATGAAAACCGTTCATCAGATCTATTCTGTTATCTTCAGGTAAGATTGTGCCTAAAACCCGTCAAACACAGGATAAACTGTCTTTTTAGAAAATGTCAATGAAAGCCCTCCCCAAATGTTTGACTTTCCATAGTGACCTACCTTTTGAATTTTGTCTTTGACTGGAGACCCCGGTCCCTTCTATATTTTTGTCATCCTCTGCTTTATATGCAGAGAGGCCTTATAACAACAAAAATAAAAACAAAGTAGAATTTGATCAAAATATAAGGTTGCTTTACAGTAGAACTCAAAGTATAGGAAAATAGAGCTATGAAAGAGAAAAAAAATGCTATAAACCATTCTTAAAAGTCTGACCTCATTGATTTATTCATTAAAATTCATTAAACTCTCAATAACATATTAGTTGACCAGGGATTCAACAGTGAATAAGACCAGACTCCTCCTAAGGGAGATAATATTGAAGCATCCTGTGGGAAGGGACCTGATAAGAGTGTAAGAATGGCACCCAACCCAGAACTTGGAAGCATCAGGATGCACCCTTGGAAGAAATGGCAGTTACTCTGAGTCAGGAAGGATAATTTAACAGTAAATAGGAAACATGGTGGAAGGCAGTGATCCATATGTGGCAGTTGGAAGCATTACAGGAACAACATGGCTGGGGCATATGGTTTCTGTGATGTGAATACAGGGAAGGAGGCCATGGGGTTGAAACCATCAAGGTCTTATTGGCTATGCTAAGGAGTATGGAGCTCATCCTGGAGCAATGAAAGCCACTGAAGGATTTTAAACAGGGGTGTCGTGTTTGGAGAGATGTTCTGGAAGTATCATGGAGAATGGATGGAGTAAAATCACAGATGGTTACCATGAGGAGGTTGCAGTCATTAAGGGGAGAAATGGCAGTCACCTTGGCCAAGGTGGTGATGGTGGGCATGGAGGTGACAAGGAATTGAGGGCATATGAAAAGGATAGATGCACAGGCCATGCTCGTATATTGGATGCAAGAGATGAAGGAAGAGTAAGGCGGTCAAGAATGGCGTTCACTCTCTTGGGCTCTGAGGAAAGGTGTTATTTCAGAGGAGACATCTCAGTTATCTTTGATCTTTAAGTGCAGGTCAGTGTTCCTAAAAGCTTCCACATGGGCATCCCTGAAGGCTAATGCCATCTTCTATCTCGTCACAGTGAACAGCAGGGCTGGCTTCTGAAGGTGTTTGCAGAAATCCCGTTCAGCAACAGCAAGGCCACCGAGGGCTAGGGACATACTCGTACGCTGTTGAGCAGCTCAGATTGAATTGAGTGTTGTCAAATAAATGGTTCAAAGAGAATTCTTACTGTCCCTTATGGATGAGTTCAGTTAAAATCACTGTACCGGGATGTCTATTTGTGTGTGTGTTAATATGTGTATGTGTGCACGTATGGTTCATACATGTATGTCCATTCACAGTGTGCATGCGCGTGTGTGTGTGTTTGTGTCTAGAAATACGTCTCTTCTAGTGCCTCCATCACTGGGAGGATCTCATTTAATGTCTCTGAAATGCTGGTGGTGCTTGTGGTGATGTGGAGACCTACACGAGCCACTGGAGAGGAGCCACTAACCCATTTCCACAAAAGTAAGCCAGTCAGTTATAATGATTTTGTTTTCACGGCCTAAAGTCTGGACTAAATTTGCACTGGTGACTTGAAAGTGAGTGACTCTGTAGCCCATTACCAGTCCCCTGAGATACGTAATCCACTTTAAAGATACATTTTAAACAGTGTACTATGGGAAATGTAGTTAGCAAGCTCAGATATGCTTACATTTAAGATCGCTCAGAAATGCACTTACAGATTTAAGAAAAAAAAATCTTTGCATGGAGTAAAATGCGCATGAAAGATGATTCATTTTATTAGAGCAATTAAAACATTGGCTCCTATTTTCATCCATCATACTCGTGAAATAAAAATATATTGGAGAAAAAGTGATATTTACCTGGAGATAAAATTTAAAATATAAGGAAGATAAAAGTCCATTTTTTTTTCTGAAAGAAGTAACTGAAAATCTGCCATAGGTTATAATTCAGGCAGAACCTCATCATTATGGACCAGGAGCCGGAGTGAGATCATTGTGGAACAGGAGCCAGGGTGAGCGCAATCTCTACCCAATATTTTTTGAGGCACAAGTGTAGCCAGGAGTGAGTCATTCAACAGGGTACCTCAGAGGTGGAGGGTCTTGGATATAAATGGGCAAGACTGCGGTACAGGAAAATCCGTCATCTTCACCTTGGACATGCCGTCATTAGCTCCCGGTGAGTTCACAGAAATCAACTTCTCCAATTCCGGTCCGTGCCTCAGGCCGTGTCCACACTGCAGTGATGCTTCAGGTGACTCAGAGATGGCTCATAAATTCGACTGTCTCTGCTCCCAAACTCCAAGTGATATAACCTTTCTTTCTTGGGTTGCAAATAAGTTATATAAAAATAACATGGGGAATGATTAATCTGTGTGGACTTTGCTCATTGCCTTCCTCTGAGAACGTGCCAGTGAAGAGAGAACCGGAGTCTTGGGTTCTGTCAAGGAAAGGTAGGAGAAGGAGGGAGAGGGCCAGGGAGGGAAGGCTTTCCTTCACCTTGTCTGTTTGTTCAACATATGTCTGTGCAGGGTGTCAAGAAGACTTGGGATTTGGAGAAATATGTGGGGCTGAATGTACCACCTTGCAGACTTATTTTAAAGGATGAATGAAATCATTCATAGTTTCATTCACTCATCAAGTATGCATTGAGGTTTTACTCATTGGTAAAAAAGTAAATAATACAGAGTTCCTGCTCTCATAGAACTTACATTCTAGTGGTTGAGTAAATCAGATACACAATTGAACAAATAAATATTTAAAATATCAGCAGGTGGGTATTAAAGCAGGGTAAGGAGTAAGAAGTACCAAGTGGTCGTGCTATTCTACATATGGTGAGAAAGGAAGCCTCTTTGATGTCAGAGGTGTTCTTGTTCAGTGCCTTTCTGAACAAAGTGAAGAGGGAAGAGTAGAGGGAAGCTTCTAGCACAGTGCTGGGCACATGGTTAGCACTTATTCAGTCGTCACTCCTATTATAATTACTGTCATCATGATCCTTGATAATAATGGTACACATTAAGCCTGCATGTCCTTTGGAAAATTTTGAGAGTCTAGAAAATATTATAGGTATGGTTTTTTTGTTTTTGTTTTTGTTTTTTAGGGCACACTTATATTGGAATTCTGTATCTATATATATAAAGATCTTTTATTTTCAGTTACAATTTAACTTTGGGGATAGCTAATCATGTTCAAAGGAAAATCAACAAAAGCTAATTGTTTTGTGTGGTTAAATATCTTGAGACATTTCCCCCCCTTGTTTACAATTAAAAATGTCTTGCCTACCTACATCGTGTCACGCTCTGGGGAAACAAAAATGTAAAATTGAGACTTTGCCCTCAGGAAGCTTATAATCTTATTTTTTTCCCTTAGTAATTCAGGAGTCTTGCACTATTTGTTTGAAAAAAACTGTAGGAGGGATTTATATGCTGACAAGGCTCTGGAGAGTGTAGAAAATACAAGTTGCATTTGAGTGTTAACTTTGATGTTTGTTTAGTTTTATAAAATATGTAAGAGGCTTTTCCATTAGTGAATAAGACTTTCCAAAAGCTTTCAGAGTCTCATGTCACAAGTAGTTAAATATTGCTAAAGGGGGAGTCACCAGGACTGATGGCTTGGAAACCGCAGTGCTGTGTCTGTGGTTTAGGGACATGTGGCCGAAGTAAAGCCCCCACTCCTGTCTGAGCTGAGGTCGCTCAGGTCCAACTGACTCATTTGGTCTGAAAAATCCAGACGACATGGGAATCCAGAATTCACTTGGCAGCCCTCTCTTATCCTTTGGCCTTTGTGAGCAGCCTGTCACACCTGTCTGGGGCGAGCTAGGGATGGAATTTCAGCTCAGGTGTATGTCAGTGCTGGAATGAAGTAGAATTTGGGAAAAGCGATTTGCACGGGAGAGGCACGTGGGGTGTGTCACGTGGCACAAATAAAACACGCCTAGAAATTGCTTTTCAGAGTCTGTTCCTGCTCTTTGCAAAGTCGGTTTGGGTTTAGTTTAGGTCTGGGACCAGACATGGCACCTGCTCAGAGAGGCTCGCCCTCGCGTTAGCAGAGCCGTGGCTTGCCCTGCTGCCTCACTTCTCTGGTTTTTGTTCTTCAGAGGAACATTCTGTTCTGTTCTATTCTATCCTGGTCTGTAGTTTCCTATTAGGTATGCATCTGTGTGTTCATCGTAGATCCTATTATATGTGTAAGCCTCGAAAGGGCAGGAACTCTGCTTATTCACCTTTGTATGCCCAGCGCTTGGCCCAGAGTGGGCTCCCAATGAATATTTGCTGAATTAATGAGGTGTGGCGATGAGACGCGAAAGTAGCAGCAAGTACCAACAGTAAAACACGTGGGACTCAAGAGAGTTTAGCTAAGGACGGTCAAGATGGGAACTCAGAGCAAGGCTTCTAATATCTGTTTAGATGGCAGAGCCCTTGGTGCTCTTTTCAGGATCATACGGAATAGTGACACATGAAATTAACTATTTTTTTCTACACTAAGCTACAAAGGTAGTATTATGTGCCAGACACTGAAAGAATTGTATGCATGGGGCTAAGTCATTTGCATCGGTTCCTTTTAATTATGCATACTTTTAACCTTTAAAAACGTTTTCTTTTTAAATTTTTGGATAAGGAGTATTATTCAGCTTTAACAATAAGACTCATTGATTCAGGTTACAAAGCATCCAGGTCCTGGAGTGGGGGCGCACATTGATTACAAGCCACTGTTCTGGCAACATCGTCTTTGACCTTCAAGCTATCCTTCAGGTTCTATCCTTTGCTGACACGACTGACAAAATCTGGATGGCTTGACCCCAGAGTAGACCCCTGCTGGCAAAATCCCTAATAATGACATTCCTTTGTGAATTCAGATAATTTTAAGAGAATTTGCTGGGTACGACAGAGATTTTCTTAATGTTGCTGTAGGTTATTTATGTAGCTTGTTAATCATCCACATTTCAACTAAGAGTCATTATAAAGGGCTCAGGATATCTCCTTTCCCCCTGAACCTCACCTCCTCACACATCAGTCATCTCGCTGAAAGCCAGACCACCTCTCCCAGAAAGTAAACGTCAGGCAACTGTTCAAACATCCCAGCAATTACTGATACAGAATACTGTTCTTCTCACCAGTCCTTCCCAAGTGTTCTAAATATCTGCCGTTGAGGCATAGAGCAAGCTCGTGGGAATGAAGATACTGCTGGGAAGCAGCAGGTGAGCTGCAGGAACGTACTTCTTCTCTGAGTATAAAGGAAGAGGCGAAACATTCCTGAGTTGTTGGGCACAAGTGAGTGATGTGTACACATCAGAAGGGAGGAAGGAAATTAGGGGCTGCATTTAAACACACTCATGTATATGTGTTATCAAAGATGTGGGCTGAGCTTTCTGATTGGTGGTATCTCAAAAAATCATATGTTGCTTAATGAATTTAACTGGAGAGAGGGCAATGCATTCAGTAAATCTAGAAATCTCTCTTTTTGAATGAAAAGATACTGGTGTGTGATGCTTAGTTTCATCTATTGACAGGAATTCTCTATGCTTCAGTTTTGAGACAAGGAATGAAACACAGACAGTAGGTACTTGGGCAGGCCAGGACTCCCTCCGCAACATCTGCCTCTCAGGTATCGTGGCGGAGGTGTGACTGTTGCCATTCCAGGTGAGGGCTACAGCTGGGGGGCTGCAGTTAACTCTTGGCCTTCCCTTGAATGGAATCGAAAACTAGAGGCACTCCAAAAATACATATGAAGCTTTTTCTTGTTCTTTCTGCACATGTATTTTCTCATTCAGTTTTATCTGAATAAGAACTCATAATAGACATTCTCCTTGAGATGCAGTGAGTTACTAGGGATAAAGGGGAAGGCTGCCCAGAAGTGTCTCATTCTGCTCCCCAAAGACACAGGTCACCTGGGAAGAGATACTAAGAATAGCACCTGGAAAGGCCAGAATCTTGAGCCGGGGAAGAGACACGTGTGAAGTTACCCAACCCAGAGAATGATCCACAAAGAGAAGCCAAGTACGAACTGAACGGTCAAGTCATCAGATCAGAACCCACTGCATCCGGGAGGGGGTTTCCCAAACAAAAGGGCAGAAATTCAGGAGGAGGTCGGAGTCAAGTGCTAGACAAACAAGGAAGCTGAGGAAGGAGCCCCATAAGGCAGGTAAGAGGTGGGGGGCAGTAGGCTTATTACCCACTCTCTGTATCTACAGGCAAAACCCACCCTGAGTGTTGAAAGTGACAGTGAAGGAAGTAAAGGGTAAGTATGAGGGATCCGGGCTGAGGTCAGGGCAAGATAACACAGTCTGTCACAGTCCAAAAAGTCTCTAGTTTTCATGGAACAGCTGAATGCTGATAGTAAGTTGTCTTCCCCCTGAAGTCTCTGAGTCAAGGTGACTAGAAAGCAAAAATGCTGGTGGTGGTATACAGCTTCTGGACTTAATTATAATTAGTAACGTAATAGTAATTATGCAACTCCGGGTGTGTCTTTACTTTCTTCCGAATGTGTTTTCTCTCTTGAGGCTTAAATACCCCAGAGCCTTCATTCGAATTCCCACAGAAATAGAGCCCAGGACAAAGATCCAATGGCAAGCAGTTTATTTGGGAAGTGATCTCAGTAGAAAAGTAAAGAAATAAGATAGAGAAGGGAAGGCAACCAACAGAAGATTTTGTAATCAAGGGAGTTATAACCAGAGCTCTGTCCTGCTGGAGAACTCTGGGAAGCCTTAGAGGGATCCACCAAGAAGGGAATGAGATACACTATTTGCACTCCAGCTCTTGTGTCACTTCTTGGTGAGGGCTTCGGTGGGAGATGATTGCTTGGCACATCACGACACAAGCAAGTGAGCAAGCAAGCGGACCAACATGGTGGCCAAGGGATGCCTTCTGGGAAAAAAATAAAGGGAGATGATGGCAGTTGAGGTAGCGTATACTGAATTGGTAAGGGAGAAGGGTTTTAAAAGCAGGGTACTGGAGGCCTCTGGCCTATCTCTGGAGTACTTTGGCTAACTGTCCTGGTCTTAAGCCTACATGGTGGGAAAAAAAAAATGATAGACATGAAATGAGTGTCTTCATTAAGCTCTGAACCTGGACTTTTTCTATAGGATCTAGATGGACAGCTTAGATAAAACCTTCAACATCCCTTCACAGGCCTTTTCTCCCTGAAATTCAGTTTTCCCCTTGAAGAGGAAGTATGGTTATAATGGAATCACATCCATTATTATAAGACACACACCCTAAGATGTTCCAGACCTTTAGCACTGGACACCTATTTCCAAGCAGGAAGGGGAAGCTGGACCAGGCAACAGCAATGATAATTCTTCCCTTGGAGAATCACTGGTACCACTAGCATTCTGCTTCTTTATGAGTTATTGGCTTTTTACGTTTTTTTTTTTTTTTTTTTAAAGGTTTTATTTATTTATTCGACAGAGAGAGATCACAAGTAGACGGAGAGGCAGGCAGAGAGAGAGAGAGAGGGAAGCAGGCTTCTTGCTGAGCAGAGAGCCCGATGTGGGACTCGATCCCAGGACCCTGAGATCATGACCTGAGCCGAAGGCAGCGGCTTAACCCACTGAGCCACCCAGGCGCCCCGGCTTTTTACGTTTTTGGTTCAAGCATGCCTGCATGGTCCCTCTCTTGAATACAGCCATGCTAGACAAAGCATATAAAATTAAAAATTGCAAATTAGCTACAAAAGTGAACATTTGTTCCAAATGAGAAAGGAAGTCACAACAAAATTTAAATTTAGCAAAGCTTACACTATCAAAATATTAAAAATTCAGAAAAGTAACAAAAATTTAATTAGCTCTTTGACATTCCTCTGTAAAACAGTTTTTCCCACCTTTTATGGCTTCATGCTCTTTGACTGCCTCTTCATATGACAACAAAGATTTTGTAATATCATTTTCTAGAAAGAGAATAGAAAGATAATTTAGTCTTTCCTCTAGCGTGTTGATTGAAATTTGCTTTTTGTTATTGATAGTTTAAGAAAACTTCCTTCAGTTATAGTACTCATTATTGGCAATGTTATGCAAATTTTTAGGATTGTTGTCAAGTATTGGAAAAACTCTGTCAAGCTTCTTTAATATATGGGCTATGAGACTTAGAGAAATCTTCTCAACTACAATTTGTTTCAGACATTTCAAACCTTATTTTTCTTCCATGACCACATATAGTCAGTAACCCCAAAGGACTCCTTTACTCCTCTCTATGACCCTTGGCCCTGTAGTCTCAGACATGTTGGTACCAATGGTTAATAGAGTGGTGGGAGCCCTCTTGTGGGTTACTCCTGCATGGGGTGACTAACGGTAGTTCAACTCTATGTGGACATGATTGTGAGCCACATTGCTAGACACGTTAAACTCAAGTGAAGCATACAACCAACTTATCTGTCTCATAGTCAGATGCCAAGAATGCCTGCAGTCGCTCTAGGCCATCCAACCAAGGAGAGTATGGAGGGGAAGTCGGAGCTCAGTTGTTGTTGAAACTTCTTGCTTTAGGAAATGTCACCCAAATATCTAAGAGTGTATGCACAGGACCGTAGTGAAGAGACCTAAAGCTTAGATTCCCCTTAGCTTTACTACCTTTGTTTACTGTACAGTTTTTAGAAGCTATCATGGTCTTTGCTTATTTTACATCCTGTCCGGAAGACCTGTATTCTAGCTCCCAAGGACTGGTATACATCTCTATGGATCTTGCCTGACCCTTTGCTTCCCAAATTGTTGCCTATCTCTTTGCGGCAGCCTCTTGGATACAATCTGACTCTTCTGGATCAAGTCTAAGGGAAAGGTTTTATATGGGTTTACCTATTTAGGGCTTTGCCATCACTGCCTGAGGGCTGCTCCCTAACCACCAGTCGCCAACCCTGCAAGTGAGTGATAAGATTATGGTAACTGATACCGTGAATGACACCCAACAAAGAGCTTTTAAGCAAGCCTTGACCACTATTGCATTCTACAGAATAGAAG
The DNA here is from genome assembly GCF_002288905.1 of Enhydra lutris kenyoni. Taxonomy (NCBI): domain Eukaryota; kingdom Metazoa; phylum Chordata; class Mammalia; order Carnivora; family Mustelidae; genus Enhydra; species Enhydra lutris. The sequence goes on along the minus strand of NW_019154109.1, from coordinate 19,075,955 downwards.
AGGTGAGTTTTAACCCATTTAGCTTTATGGAAAAGCCATGTATTAACTGAAAACGATCAGCCTATCATTTACATGAAAAATATAGAGGTGGGGAGGATTTTTCTATCATAGGAAGACATAAAACCATAGACTTGAATTTAGCTATCAGGGAAGCAAGTTTGCCTTTGAAATATTTGGATAAATTTGTACCACTTCTTCCTTCCCCAGCATGGGTGTGAGGGTGACGTTTCCAGAACATTATTCTGAGTTTTATTGACCAGCCTCTGCCAGTGTGGGGCGGTTCTCTGGGGGAGACACCTCTGTTAGCTAAAGAATCTCTTACCAAGGTTCCTTTCTTGTGGGGCTGGGAAAACCCAAAAGGTGGTTTATAAAGCTGTTCAAAAGAACTTCTTGCCTTTCCTCTTCAGCCTCTAAAACTTAAAAATGCATTTTGAAGTTAAGAGTAATTCACAGACTCTCTCCACGTGATCTTTGACAGATGTGGTTTTGTGCAAGTAGCCTTGGGATCTGGACCCACCATGAAAGGGCCCACACTGGCAGACTCTACCACGATCTTGAAATTGGAGCCTCACTCTTGCCTGTGAGGAAGCCATTGTAATCACAGGGAATAATGGTCACATACGCTGGTGATTTGTATGAAATTATTCTTGAGTTTATTATTTAATAAAGAATCTTCAGAAATAGGCAAGTAAAAATGTCATTTATGTCACAGCTGGAAAAGCTACATATATGTATTAATGGACTTCATTCACTGGTTTATGGACCCAAACTTCTCTTGGGACTCCACAAATCCACTTGGCACGTAGACCTCTCTCGGTTTGACAGGAAGGCAGATTCGTCACCAAATATTATCTGTGAATAGTCCTGGCTTATGCAGAGAATTCTCTAGGGGGGTTCAATATGAGATTCTCTTCTGTAGCAGATAGCCTAGAAAAATGTTGAGGGGAGTCAGCCCAGAGATCTTCAGCGACGTCGGTTGGTTGTGCTTTTGCAGAGCAGAAAAAGATACCTGGGCCATCCTCACTGCACAAAGAATCTGTGTAAACATTCCTCTGGTCAGCACTTTTCTATTACAGGAGCGGTACAAGTTCTCGGGTGTCATCCCCCAAACAGATGTTTGTTTCTGCTGAAACATTGTAGAAAGCATGCATCTTGAAAAATGGGAGAGAAATAGATACTTGAAACTGCTGTGTATACTCTGCTTGTTAAAGACTTTGCCGAATAAAACTTTTTTTTAAAAAAGATTTTATTTATTTATTTCACAGAGACATAGCAAGAAAGGGAACAGAAGCAGCGAGAGTGGGTGAGGGAGAAGCAGGCTTCCCTCTGAGCAGGGAGCCCGATGTGGGGCTTGATCCCAGGACTCTGGGATCATGACCTGAGCCTAAGGCAGCTGCTTAACGACTGAGCCACTCAGGTGCCCCCCCAAATAAAACTTTTACGTGTGGGAGTTGTTTTGCATGAAGCTAGCACAAGCTTCCATGAGCAGGTCATTCCCTAAGTGTGGTGTGGATGCAGTTGGGGAATTAGAAGCTCTTAAAGGGATCCTAGGGATTTCTTTTGAGCTCTCAGTTCTTCAAAAGAAAAAAAAAAAAATATATATATATATATATATGTGTGTGTGTGTGTGTGTGGGTGTGTTTATATATATATATTTTTTTATATATATATATATATATATATATACATATATATATATATATATATATAAAGAAGGGTATGTTCCTGCCAGAGGTTCAGAGAAACCTGGACATAGCTCTTGTTTCTTTTGTTTCTGGAAACAAAGCGTGAAATTTGCTTCAATCCTACGCGTGGGAAGCGCTAAATGTAGTCACGCTCTTTGGTTATTTTTAGCGCGTGGGTCTTATTCTCCCTTCTTACTACTCTCAACCCCCCCACCAGCACCGTGACCCTATATTTAGATCTGAACCATCAACATCAGATGCTGTGCGACCACAGCAAGGTTATGCCTGTACGTGTGGCAGGATATGGGCTTATTTTGCCTAATGGAGGAGATAGCCATTTGGGATAGTTTCACCCTCAGGGAGATAAAGCTTTGCTGTATGTAAGAAACTTAATTAGCAGGCAGGCTCTCTTTAATATCATTTTGTAGAAGGAAGCGTTTTTGTAATAATCTGGCATTCATTGTAAAAAGCGTTGCTGTCGTGTCTTACCAACTTTTTGGAGTCGATTCTTAAAATATCTAATATGTGTATATATATAATTTATTTTATTTACATGTATGTGTTTTATTTTATATTTATATATAAAACCTCCAGAGGAGAAGCATCATTTTATTCATATTTGTGTAACAGAAGAATAATTCTCGTTAATAACACATTTTTTCATGAAGAAAGATATATATCTGCTTTTGAAAAAAGAAAATAAATATATGAAGATAGATCAGGAAATCAACAAAAAGAAAAAAATAAAAACGCCACTGTATTTGATACTAATTTTATGAGTAGCTAAATATGAGTTCAACACATTTTACGAATTGTTTCATTTAATCACCGCGTGACATATCCAGTGTTGTAGTAACACCCCCATGGTACAGACAAAGAAGCTGAGGCTTAGCTAGAGAATCCATTCAAGGTCCCTGATCGGTCAGGTTTCAAACTCAGGTAGGCTGACCCCGGGCCAGAGCTTTTAGCCATTATCCTCACTGCCCCCAAATAAAATGTTCTGACGGTTCATGTTATCTTGTGTGTGCGAAGATAAAATTGATTATGACCTGGGTATCTGCAGGTGGCTGAAAAGACCAGAGCCTGTGACGTCACCCTTTATAGAGGGAGAGTCCTTATTATCCATTAAACTCTAGGTCTTGATTCAGAAATAGGAGAAAGAGGCTTTTAATCTGTTGCTTGTCGCAGAGGAGAATCCTCCCACATAGTTCTCTCGCTACAGAAGCCGGTCATATGACTGAAAAGAATAAGTCTGGGAGCTATAGATTCGTTTGAAGTAAGATGTTCTTTGACGAGCTCCTCTTCCATTCCATTAGGATAATTTCCTTTCCTTCCCGTTTCTCCTGAAAGTGCTTTAGAAAACTATACGCTCTTCAGAAATTGCTCTCATCACCCTTCAGATGCATCCCTGTCCATGCGAACAGTGTTGGGATGACGCTCTCTGAACAGGGGAATGGGGAGGGAAGCACTCCAGATGTGGACGGGCTTTGTTTATGGGGGAACAAAGCAAACAGTGGGAGAGCAGCTCTCAGGTTTGTTGTTTAGACTAGCATGTCATTGCCCATCTAGGACACATGACTTGCCTTGTTCCTTTGCAAATCTTAAAAAAGAAAAAAAAAATTTCCCTTAGAAAATACTCAACTTCACCTGTATGCTTTCTCTCAAAGGCAGTACTATGGGATTCGTATCCAAGAACTTGAATTTCATTATTTTCTTCTTCTGAAGAGTGGTGTTGGGTCCAGCTAGGCAGTTGTAGACTTGACATCAAAGTTTTGTGTTTGAAAAAAACACTCAATTTTTAAAATGGGGGAAAAATCCTGGCATTTTTAGGGAAAGGTTTTTCTGAAGGAGGGAGGAGAAAACTATGGAGAATAATGAATTCATCAAGCTGAAAATGCACGAGGCAGCGAAGCGCTCAGGCTTCAATACATGGCAAATGGAAAGAGAGCTCCCATTACTGTCGAGATGCACAGACACAGCCCTGCTAATCGCTTGGTCATGCTTGGGAGACACTAAGTCATCACAGGCCATGACATGGTGAGAACAGGGTGCCAGGGGTTTGTTGTAAGAAAAAATTGTTGATTTAACATCCATAACCAGAAGCACTCCCTTCCCCGACCGTCATCCTCAGACGACAGGCCTTGGTTGGAAAAATGCTTGTGTGTACGGGTTTAACTCTTTAAGTTCATCACAGTCAGAAATCCTGTGGGAGGTAAAAATTGTTGAGGAAGTGACTGCTTGAACCAAGAGATTAATTTTTATTTATTTCCACAATTTGTTCTCTCTTGTGTATGCAGATGTGCAGTATTAAATATAAAATAATAAATGTTGACATTTATTGAAGAGTCGCTTTGAGGCAGGTGTTGTTTTGAGTAATATCTGTTTATTGCCCCATTGATTCCTCCCAACAGCCCCATGAAACAGGGTACCATTTTTGTCTCCATTTTATAGAAGATAAGTAGCCTGCCCAAGGTCACATAGCTAATGAATAGTGGGACCAAATTTGGAGCTGAGATTATCTGACTCCAAAGCCTGAGCTGTTGACCACTGTGCCCTATATTAGATTATGTCCTTTGAAAAATCCAATGAAACCAGATGACAAATTAGTTGAAGAGACAAAGAGTATACTTTTCCTTTCTTTCAACATGCATTTTATTGAGCATTGTGGTAAATGATGGTGGAGTGGAAAGACAGACATTCACATTCCTCCAACTTAATACCGTTCTTGCTATAATGGAAAGATGCATTAGGGCCAGAAGTGGCATGGAGGAAAAGGCATCCCTGTCTCCCAGGATTGCTGTCATGTGCACAGCTGTATGACTAGTGCCTAGTATGGCATCTGGCTCTCTTAGTAGTTGCTCAATAAACAGTAGAGACAGGAAAGGGTTCAAATGTGTAACATTTGAGCTGAGACTTTGTGGGTAAATAGAAGTTTTCCTGTGGTCAGGATAAGAAAAGGAATTACAAGGTGAGAGAAAAACATGTGTATTTTTGAACTGTTTTGGAAACGACACTGGTTCTGTGTTGCTAGAGTGTAAGATGGAAGATGATTGAGTGTAGGCAGGAGAGGAAGCCACGATTGTTCAGCCAATGGGCAGAGTTATCATATAGACATATAGACATTCCACACCTGCATTTGGTTGTGGGTTTATTTGAAGGAGTGAGGGTACCCTTGAAGTGATGTGAGACAGTGGCAGAGGAGTCCCTTTGAGGTAGGGAAACAGCACCTTGGATGATGGATGGAAGGGGTTGGGGAAGTAGTCAAGACCGGAGGGGTCCTGAGTGAGATTATGGGAGTGTGAGCTGGTGCAGTGCCTGTGGAGTTGGAGAGGTGGGAAAGACTTAAGCAACCTGTCAATACATAGACTAGATGAGGCTGATGGTTTATTAGATGGTGAAAGAGGAGATGGGAGGCACTGAAGATAGATGCTGCCATTAATTTGACAAGGAATACAAAAATGGTACAGGCATGGCTTCAAAATTGTGAGTTTAATTTTGTCAGCTTTTTCAGATTTGAGGTTCCTTTGGGGCTTGGCTGGAGGTGTCTAAAAGACAGTTGGATACACATGACTCAAAGTTAAGCAAAAGACCATGTCTGAAATAGAGCCATCAGTAGACCTTGAGGTCGCAGCTAGTGAATTTTACTGAGCAAGGTGATCATTCCTTGCATGGTAGTGTAATACAGAAGGCAAGCATTAGTACTACACGAATTCATAGATCAGAGAGACAGAATAGGGTTTGGTATGCCACAGATGGGTTCATTAAAAGGACTTCATGGAGGAAGGGATTTGGGACTAGAAAGTTAGGCTTTCCATTGGGTGGAAAGAAGAGAGGGGGAAACAATAGTTTTGTACAGCAAAGTCCTTGGGGTTAGCAATGTGATGTTTTAGAAGCTTCCCTTGGGGGAATGTCCATTTCACATATTGGATTGTTTCTGGAGATTATAGGACTTTAGGAATGACTTGAAAAGGAACTCGGGGCTCAGTGACACGTGCACAGTAGTATTAAATCAGTGTGAAGCCCTCTTCTGAAATTGGACCACTGACTGTATGCCTAAGGTGTTGGTGACAGTTTTCCTCCCAAATAAAATTTAATTTTCATTCCAATGACGAAACACTTACTCTAGTTCTTATGATGGCCCCAATCTTAGTTCTAAATACTTTATGTCTATTAACCTTAGTTTTCACAATACCAACGAGATAGGGACTCTTATTATCCCTCTTTTATACAGGAGGAATCAGAGGCACATAGTGTGAAGGACCTGCCAAGCAGCTAGTAAGTCACCCATTCTGGATTTTGAATCCAGATCTCCTGGATCCACTGTCCTATACTCTGTTGTCTCTCTGGTATGATGTCCAGGTAACCTAGGATTAAAGCATCCCAGCCATGAGCAAGCTTTCTGCCTTTTGAGAAGCTCAAGGGATATTTATGACTGGCAAATCATGGGTTAGAGTAGGGACAGGGGTTGGAGTAATACTGTGATACCATATTGGGGCTGTGTGTTTAATGCCAAATCCAAAAGCAGAACCCTGGTAAGTTCAAAGGAGAGGCTTCATGCCCCATAAGACCAATCCTGAGTCACACATTAACAGTTTCCAAGGAAAGGCCTGTCTGGCGTGTCCCCACCATGAGGGTCTTAGGAACTGGGGTCAGAGAAGCCAGTGCTAGAGAAAAGGGTTAATGCTAGAGGGGCAATTTTTAGAGTCAAGCTGGTCTAAGCTACATCTGTAAGTCTACCTGGCTAGCTTCCAGAAGAAAAGAAAAGACAGAGGGAAAGGGAAAGGGAGACAAAGCATAGGAGCAAACTTCTTTACGACGGCTGTCAGATCACATGAGCGAAGGAGAAGAGACTCAGCCCATGTGCACCTGCTTGCTGTGGCCTCCAGATCCTGGAATGGTTCACCCCGGTAGGCATGCAGCAAATCAGCTCCAGGCACTTGTTCCTCTGGAAAGAAAGGGTGGGGAGGAGAGAACAGTAAAGGTAAGAGGTCTTGAGCTCCTTCTTCAAGAAGCCAAAATAGCCCAGAGTTTCCATTTCCTCACTTGATACACACACACAAAATTTCTTACTCGATACAACATAGCTGTACGTTCTGGGGGCCTGTTGGGGTATGTGCATAGAGATGGCTCTTCCTGCCCTGTCATGGAAGAGACTGGCATTCAGAAGCATGGCGCCCGGCCCTGGGAAGCAGAGACAGAGGGTTGGCCGTGGGGTTAAGAATGTGGATAGAGATTAAAGATAGATAACGCCTGTGACTTTGCAGAGTTAGGACTCAGTGTCTGGGAGATTGTTCTAGACTCTGGTAGGATTAGTGTAGCACATTTGCACAGATGATATTTTATTCTCTGTGTAAAAAGAGTGAGATCTGGATTTTAATAAAGAGTTTGGCACTGACTGTATTTAGGCTGGGAACTAGCAAACTTGTTATGTGAAGACCAGACAGTAAATAGGTTCCTTTTTCTCTTCAGCTGTGCCATTACAATACAAAAAAGGCTTTAGGCAGTAAGTAAAGTAATGAGTATGGCTGTGTCCCAATAAAACTTTATTTAAAAAGCAGATGGGAGTGTGGGAGTCAGCCGTGGCCCTGTGACAGTTTGCCAACCCTTGTTTTAGGTAAGGGGCTTGACAGCTCCGTGTCTCGTTTCCCCATTCATCCCATTGGTAAATTATTCTCACCCAACAACTTAGGAGGTCGCAAGTGCCTGGAATTATAAGTAACTCACAGACGAAGGAAGACTGGGTAGGGAGTCAGCACACTTAGGCTCTTGGAGGGCCAGACACCAGTTGGCTGTAGGACCTTTGCCTTGTACTTACTCCCAAATTTTAAGGAACTTTTTAGCTCCAACATTCCACATAGAAGGGCTTGAGAAAGTGCTCTCCAAGCAGGAAGTGCAATTAAGACTGTAAGTGTAATTAGAAATTTCACAAAGCCGTCCCTTCATTTCTTAGGTTAAAAACAGAAGGACAGGTCCTCACTGGAAAATTAGTTTGTGTACTCTCCAGTTTGTAAGGGTTTTCCTCCCAGTATCACTGGGTTGTGTTAGAACTTGACTGCGAAGAGCTTGGCAGATAAGGTCGGATGCCTTTGGAGAAGGCAGAGGAGATGTGCTAGTCTAGAAGTTTGCAAAGAACATTTCGCTTAAAACTGTTCCAAGCCAGTAATGGATCAAGTATCATTTCTTCAAACAATGCAAGAATCAGACATAAGAGAAAAGGAAATGACATTCTACTGCCTTGAATCCTTTTAAGAATATAAATGTAACAATTCTAAGCAGAGTATAAGGAGAAGATAATTTTATCTTTGCTGTGGGTGCTCCGTACTCTGGAGTCCACTGTGATTAAACTAACAGAGGGGTGGGGAAGCTCCGTGTTCACCTACTGCCCCTCCAGGGCACTTGATTTAAAGCAGGACACAGAATGGAATATGCCTAAACACTCTCTTTCTCTCTCCTTCCTTATGAAAGTCTTAAGAGTCATAAGGAGGAAAGACAGATTCATTTAAGTACAATCCACTGTTGAAGCACAAAACAAAACACAACCCTCATTATTGAAGAGTAATAAAAATGAGTCTAAGTGGCAGTTAGGTTTCTACAAATAAAAATTGCTACCACTGCCGCTGTTGCCTGTCGTTGTGAAATGAAGAGATGAATGCTACCTTTGTTCAATGAGCCCATAATTAAGAGGTGTTTAACATGGAAGGCTATTGCTTTAAAAAAGATACTGCCAAGTAAATGTCAGACCAATGGAGACACCGGGTTATGAAGGTTACACCTGCCAAAGGTAAACTGAATCCAATAGCCAGTGGCACGGACATGGCTTAGAGATTCACCCAATAGCTAAACATTTGAGCCTCATGGAGGAGCGTCTTCTTTTCATTCTTTTGAACTTGTTTTTCGTTGAACCTGGGTGTGCTAGAATAGATGGGGGAAGGAGGTACTATGTGTGTTACATACACACACGTGTGCGCGCGCACGCACTTTTAAGAACATTTTCTCCATTGACATGCTAGATTATACTCCTACAGCTTCAAGTGAGTATTAATTTAGAATTATGAAAGTGATTGATATTTTGCATATTTATACATCTTCCATGCCTAACAATTTCTTCATACTTTCTGTGTTAACACAAGCAATTTTGTTGGATAGACTTTTCCAAGAAACTTGATTTGGATGTTTCTATTAGTTGATGTTAGATAGACTGCAAAACATGCCCTAGGAAAAAACTTCGGCCCTGGGAGAATTGCAGAGCTAATGAACTTACAGATAGTGGTTGCAGCTATCATGGACAGTAGCCCTTTTTGCAGTCTTTGTCATAGGGTAAGACAATTTGATGCTGTGCTTTTTGGTAGGAGGGGTTAGGGAGATCTGTCCCAGGTATCTGCTCTTTGAAATAGAATTATGTAAAGTACTCAGCAAGTAGTGGGTGCTCCACAAGTTGTGGTCCTTTTCCGTGGGTGTACAAGATGTTCTGGTTCTTCCATCAGTTGTCTGTTTTTTTAACCTGAGAATGGCTCTTTGCAGTCGAAGAGATTGGATCTCAGACCTCTGTGTCTCTAGTACCTCCCCTCAAGTCTTCAAAGTAGAGCAGCAGAATACTAGAAAGAACTGAAGTGAATACTCCTGAAATTCTGTGGCTGCCTCCTTTAATGAGCACTGAGTAATCCCAGAGTGTTTGGGCATTACTTACTTCTCTGACTAGATAGAGCTCAAGGCCAGAATAAAGGAAGGAGCCTCCAATATCGTCCACCGAATTAACAAGACAACTACACGTTCTGTACTTTCTGGTTTACTCGCTTTGGGCTACTGGCTTTACCAAAAATGAACAGAATCTGCTTCTTTCTCTCTCCCCCCTTTCCATATCTGTCCTGGAACTGACCAGATTGTTTTATTAAAAAGGTGGTAAAAGATAGGACATTGAAAGAAGAACGTGAAGTAGAATACTGATAGTTCCTTGGTTGATAAAGCAATCTGATCTCATTTCTGAGTCCCCAGTTAATGTTCGTTTTTATTAAAAATGTCTGTAAGGGTAGCTGTTCCAAGTATATTATCCAAGATAATGACATTAACTAGCCTTGCTGCAGAATCAATAGGAGTAACAAAAATATACGTCTGCTGATTAAGAATGACACAAAACGAACAGTTAACTAAGACAGATAGCCTAGACAGTTTAAGCGTACATCATATGATGTTTAAATTCTATCTGCAGTTCCTATTTGGGGGGAAATTTATAAATTACTTTTGAAGGTATTTGTATTTGTAGCCTGCTGAGATAATTCTGGGGGAAAAAAGAAAAGAAAAAAAAAAGAAAGAAAGAAAGAAAGGACAACCCAGAAACTGTCTTCCCTGTCCTCCGAGGGAAGAGAAGAAGAGAACAAATTGGGGGGGGGGGGGCAGTGGGAAGAGAAAGAAACTTGTATACTTCATCCAGGGAAAGTAATTGAAAATGCTAATTCTGTGCCCACAGACTAAAACTTTGAAGGACAGGTCCTTGTCATTGGACTCCTCGAGAAACAGCAGAGCAGAAATAAAAATAGATCATTGACCAAAAATATCCCTTTCCAACTGAGAAGTTTTAAAGTGCTGCTGCCCATTTTTCTGTTTAAAAAATTATAAACCAGCCTTTTTATTCTTTACCTTGAGAACTTTGGAGACTAATGTATGTGTGGTTTAGGAATAGAAACACTATGATTCTCAGTTTAAGAAACGTTGAGATCTTTTTAGTGCTCTTTTTTTCCCCTTCAGAAAATAAATTATCTGCAAGGGTCAAGTTCAGGTTATCGTCACATCAGGAATTTCAGAGGCTCAAGGCAGTTAGCAGTTTTTTTGGAAAGAGGAACATAGTTGGAAATTACCTACTTTTTTTTCTTTAAATAAACAGAAATGTTAATGACCACGATTGCAATTATGATAATCGTTTCTTTCCACTTTAGCTCTAAGCACAGGAATTACAGGCGTTTGTGACTGAGTTCAGCTCTGTAACCAGCTGGGTGGGGACACTTATGGCAACATGGGTTTGGGCAGTGCCCGACCACATACTCCGTTAAACACAAGGTGTAGGTGTAACTGGTTCGTGGATATTGTCAGAATGCAGGGCTAGGTTTGGAATCCATTCATGCCTTCTTGATTTCCTTTCTTCTTTGACATATGTGTATGAATCCAGCACTCTCCTGGGCATACAACAGTGAATAAAGGAGACAGAAACTCTGCCCACTTTGAGCTTACATCTAGGACGGGAGTAAACAAAGAAGGCAATATGTCAGACGATAGGAAAAACCAGACAGAGGGAAGGAGGGTGGAGATGTACTTTTCACTAGAGTGGTCAGAGAGGACTCCACTGAGATGACATTTGCAAAAACACCTGAAAAAGTTGCCGGGGGAGTTATGTGGCTGGTGGGGAGGGGTGCTCCCAGGTAGTGGGAAGAGCAGATACAAGCATCCTGAGGAAAGGAAGTGCGTGATACAGGCAAGGAAAGCGAGGTCAGCATTGGGGCTGGAGGAAAGTATGCCAGGGAGAGAACAGTAAGGGGTGATGACAGGGAGGAAATAGGGTAAGGGCCACGTGCCTGGGGTCGTTTAAGTCATTGACAAGGCTCTGACTGGTGCTCAGAGTGAGATGAAGCCTTTTTTCGCTGGGGTGGGGGGTGGGATTTTGATGAGAGGAGTGACATGATTTCACTTAGTAAAGGATCTTTCTAGCAGCTGTGTAAGGTATAGACTGGGGAGAGGCAGGGCAGGAGAGAAACCCACCAGGAGACGCCTGCATGAATCTAGGGGACTGGGCCGTGGCTTGGACACTCGAGGTACGTGTGGAGGTGGGGAGAAGTGATAGGGTCTCTGGATATACTTTGAGGAGGTGCCACACGATTTGGTGGTTTGGATGTGGGGGAAGAGAGGAGGGAAATCTTGGAACTGCATATAGGCTCTCATCCTGCAACCTTGAAAACCCGAGAGAGTTGCCCGGTCTCCTGTCAGGGATAACAACAAAAACAAAGATGTGCACTTTGCTGTACTTTAAAAATTGGAAAGCTTTTCTTTACATTATTTTGTTGACCTTAGGCAGTAGGTATTAACTCATCATTCAAACTAAGGAACAGATGCCCAGTGATATTAAATACTCTGGGCAAGTCGATACAGCCCCTCAGCGGCAGAACAGACACGTCAACTCATACTCCGTGCAGAATTGGCGTCATAAAGATAATCGTCCTTATTAAGTGCTGGGGACCATAGCTTCTGGGGTTCCAGCATTTCAATTACCTGAAGAGTCCTTTGAGGAGCTAAGTCAATGCAAAACATCTCAAATACTGTTGTTAGGAATTCTTATGGTAGGTGAACATGTATTATTCTCTTTTGTCTACAAAGACAGAGGTTCCGACCTACAGTAAAGTATATCTGGCCATGAACTTGGTGTTCTTTATTTTTCTGGTAACTAGCAATTGATTTACCCAGTTTGAGCCACTGCACTCTCATGTACAGATTCTTACAAACACCACTAGCAGTTATCTGTGGTTTAGAAAGGCTTTCTGAATTATCCGTAGAAATACAGCAAGACCCATTGGCCTAACCAATGATTAAAAATATGACTTTGACCACTGAGAGTTAGAATGCTAACCAGCTGACGAACCTATCATAGTTACCATCATTATGTGAGTGGAGGCAATGACTGGCATTGTTTTAGCATATCAAATGCTTTCTTAGTTGAGAAAGGCAAATGGGCACACTTCTTGGTCTGATGAGTGGATTCAGAGCTGATGAGCAAGTTGGACTGTCTGTTAATGGAAAATATTATAAATAGGGGGAAAAAAGCCCCAGTTCATCAGAGGTAATAATATCTAAACACCTTAGCCTCAAAATCATTAGTCTTGAATATCTCAATCAATATGGATTCTCTCAAAAGTCAATTTGCCGCTACAAATATGATTGTTTAATAATTCACAAGTTGTGGGCCTTCAGGCTAGAAAAGGTGAGTGTAGCTGAAGGAAAAGAGGTAATCTCCACCTCAGATAAGATTTCAATTAAAAGAAGAGAACATCTATGAAATAGAGTTTAATGTTAGACGTGACAGTTGCGTGCGTGTACGTGTGTGTGTGTGTGTGTGTGTGTGTGTCTGTGTGTGTGTGTTGAGCTGTCTGTCCTCCTAGGGAGATACCCGTTTAGTTCAGTTTCATTGTTCACTTTCAGATCAGAGCTATTTAGCTATTTTCCTGAAGTATCATAAATATTTTATTAAAATAAACTGTAGCAAATTTTGGTTTTACTTACTAGATTAAAAACAATAATTTTAAATAGCTAACTGGTGCCAAATCATACAGACATTTTTCTCTGCAGTATTGGAGAGAAAGGATGTATGAATCTTATAAGGCATTTTGGTAACTGTTTCATGGCTTTTGTTTTTTTAATATCCGAGAAGGTGATATTGCTTTGTTAATTTTGCCTTTGGAGTAGCCCTTGCCTGATGTCATCAGTTTGGATCCCACAGATTCCCAGTCCTTGTAATTCTTTCAAACATGTCACTTTCATGATAAATCTGTTCACTGAAAAGATGTTTTTAAGCCCGGCTTCAGGAGAGCTCTCCCTTATCCTGTAGTTACACGATGTGGACATACCAATTACTAATGGTTCTTACAGGTCGCTCTTTGATTCTCTTCACTCTATTCTCCATCAAGAATCTTCTGGCTCAAGAATCTCTTTAAGCTGTTATGAGGAGAGATCATTTTTTTTACATATTTTTTTCCTTCAAACAGCAGTTTTTGCAGCCACGGACTAAAATGTTCCTTCTACATTATTTTACAATGGAATAGATAACTATTGGAATGGGGGTTGCGGGGGTCACTGCTATACACCCAGGAGAATGTCCTGTCACCTGAATGACTTGGTCCTGCCCCCACCCTGGGCCACACCCCCATGTAGGGCTGGGTGACCTTTCTGTCTATTTGCATAATCTTCCTTCCTTGGATTTATTCTCCATGCCTGGGTCAAAAAATGGGGCTCATTAATAAACATTTATTGAGCACCAACAGGGTATTATGTTCCAAATATATTCCCTTCCCTGTAGGCTTGGAATCTACAATTTTGGCTCCCAGCAGTCACCTCTGCCCTGATTTTGAGAAGAGTAAGTTATCTAAGCAATTGAAAGGACATTCAAATATTTGTGAACTTCAAAGGGAGATAGTCCTTTATCTAAAATGTCCTTTTAGATGGTTAAGATATCTAAATATTCTACATGTCTAGGAAAGTCCAGTGAACTGTGAGTTTCTGGGATGAAGATAACCCTGATAAGGTTAAAAATATTAACACTCATAGATAATAATTAGGTTATCAAGTTAAAAGCATCTGTTCAGTTAGGTATGAGGACAATATAGAGAGAGGGAGGGAGAAAAGAGCCTCAAAAATTGAAGAACATTGTCAAGGTCATTGGCATACAATTTTTAAAGTCATTTGGGCTAGGTACTGTTCTGCTAAAAATTCGATCAGTAGGCAAAGTTGAAGAAGACACTGTGTTGTTAGGATGTGTGAAGCTTTTTACTGAAGCATGATAAATAATTGAAAATGCCTTTAGCAAATTCGCGTTTTAATGGGAAAATACTTTGTCATGCAGTTTTTCAATTAGTATTCACTAATTCAAATTGGTTTATCATTTAGCCAACTGCACATTAGATTTTTAGTGATGCATTTTCTCCTCTTCATTTCTATTTGTGGATTTTCCAGTTGATAGTAAAACTTTCAGTGGCTTCACTGACGTTTCTGCAAGTGGTTCTTGGCACTTTTCTGCCTCTTGCAACACCTGAAGGAGTAAATTAAGCAAATCACCATCATTGGCTCCATTGAACCTGATTTTGGTGAAGGGTTATGGGATGGGAGCTGTTTGAATTAGAATCTGGGGTAGGGAAAGGGATGCATTTTAATTTGAAATAAAGAAGGTGTCGCTACTTTTATGTGCCCGTTCCCTCAGATTCAGAGGAATCCATCTATTTCAGTTTTGAAAGGCATTCTGCATCTCAGATTTAACATTCTTCTTTGCAAATTTCTATGTGAGGGCTGAGAACCTGAAATGCGCTTCCTAACCAGCAGGCAGGCAGTCATTTAAGTATTTCTTAAGCATCGAAGGTGAACTCATCATTAAGCCAGCCCAGGGGCTGCCATCAATAGAAACATGAAACAGATTCTCTAATTTTTTTAATTATTATTATTTTTTTACAATTTGGTGGAAGAAAAGGCTAACTAAAAAATCAAGTTTCTTGGCCCCGTAAGGGACTTCGACATTCATTTATTCGTTACTCAATGAATACCTCCACAAATGCTTTCCTGCTGTCAGATTTCATGTTTAAATATTGTCCCTTTTCCCCATTAGAGTAGAAGTTCTATGAGGATAGGGAACTTCATGGCTTTGCCTTATTCCTTGAGCTTAGAGTAACAACTGGCACTTAGTAGAAATTCCATTATCTGTTTGTTAAATGAATGCATGAGTGAGTGATTGAGTAGATGATTAAATATGTACTTATGGGAGATTTCTCAACAAACTGACAAGTCTTCTGAAACCTGAACGTTCCATAGGCGTGAGCCTAAGAAGAGTGAAAAGTAGAAGTAGGAGAACATGTCTTACAGAAGAACAAGTGGGTGACCATAGCATTTAGTAGTGAATGAGTTTCACAATGAAATACTCAGGAGCTAATCTAACAAAATGGTACCAGATCTCTATGAGGAAAATTACAGGACTCTGGTAAAAAGAAATTGAAGAACTAAGTAAATGGAGAGCTATCTCTTATTCCAGGGACCCCAGGAAGATGCTTAAATGAGGAATCCAGTGCTAGAATGTTGAGCAGGGTGTGAGGAAGGGAGGAGAGTCCCTTGGGGACTTAGCTGTGTAGCTAAGTCCCAGGCAAGCCTGTGCCAGCTGAAGGCATCCATCTTCCCAGGTGTGTGTGTGGGGGGGGCGGGGGTGGTGTCAGGTTTCTCTTCTCTGATCCAGTGCCCCTGGTTTCTATTTACAAGAGGGCTATGATGAAGTAGAGCTGGTGCCCAAGGCTTTGGGAACAGTGAAGAGGAGGGAGTGGACTTGGAAGGGAAGACGAATCCTGACTTTGTTCACAGTACCAGAATTATCATCCAGGAACAGCCTGGGCAGCTATCTGGTGCACTGTTTGAAGCAAAACTAATGGAAACAATTAGTCCTTTGGGGAGACTTTGTACTCCGCTCATCCCTTATGATGAGATTTCTATGAAAATGCGCAGGTCAGGGATGACAGAAATGCAGGGATGTGCCTAGCATTTTTTTAAAAGATTGTATTTATTTATTTAACACAGAGAGAAAGACAGCGAGAGAGGGAACACCAGCAGGGGGAGTGGGAGAGGGAGAAACAGGCTTCTGCTGAGCAGGGAGCCCGATGCGGGGCTTGATCCCAGGACCCTGGGATCATGACCAGAGCCAAAGGCAGACGCTTAACAGACTGAGCCACCCAAGTGCCCCGGGATGTTCCTGACGTTTACTGGACACAGGCAAGAGTGCATATGGAGCCTCACATTACTGCAATTGTTCGAAAGCTACAAATCAACCTAACAAAGAAAGAAAATGTCTGTTGTTGTACTTTGATGATACACTGTCACGGATCCTTTTACTTAAAATGTGATATTGGCCATACCAGTATCATCTTGGAGCTCATTAGAAATACAGACTTTAAGGACTTACCTCGGATTTACTTGAGTCAGAATCTACATTTTAACAAGACCTCCACGTACTTGGTTAGCACACCCAACTTTGAGAAACACTGCTCAGTGACCCAGAAGGCCAAGTTCTCATGTACAGTCCTCAGACTTCTTGGAATGATGCCCTAGAACATGGTAACATGACAAGACTTATCTCTCAACTCCCATCTCCTATCCTGACTCCTTTCTCTTTCCACCCCTAGCTCCTTCCAGTCTCTGAGTGCCTCGTGCACACATGAATGTATACCCCCCTCTATGCATTCATACCCATTGAGAGAGCTACTCTTTGGCTTCCCTTCCGAGTCTAGGAATATACCATTTGTTGGACAGTCAACCACTAGGAGGATGGATTCAGGCCTGAACCCCTCAGGCTTAGGATCATAGGGCTAGAGAATTCCAGGGTACCAGGACTTAGAGGGTCTAGAGGTTGGACATAGACTCTAGGTGGGCATATCCCCATGACCTTGTAGACTTCTCATGCAATGGAAAAGGGCCCAACCAGAGAAGGGCCTACTCAAGTGTCTGGCCCTGGTCTAAGGGTAACTTTGGACAAATGTACCTTTTTCTCTGGGTATGGGATTATTGTGGTGATGGCATCCAAACTAGAGTGTCTTCAACCAAATCAGGTAACAAGTAGATGGAAGTGTGCCCCAGAAAATTCATCTACACATTAAAAACACTGAGCTGTTGAAAGGCATCCAGGATCACCAAACACCCTAGGGGCTGACAACTCTAACTGAGACCTGAATATTCTGTTATTCAGGAGGAAAGGTATGTTGTGAGTGAGTTAGGAGATTGACTCCTGCTACAGTGAATCTGAGGGGTGTGTGTGTGTATGGGGGGAACATCTACGACTTCTCAGTTGCATGATATTTGATGTGCCCATAATAAATTTGGCTTGCGTGTTCACAACTAGTCTAAAGGTAGCTCCCTAAAAGATATTCTGTACCCTCTTTCAAAATCTGACTCTCCATCAAATGGAATTTCCTTTAAAAAAAAATGTAATGAAATGTGATTAGTGCAAATGTCTATGAAATTTATTGTACTATTAAAATCCTATTGGGTCTTTGTTTATGAAATGTATTTTTCTGTATTTGAGGTTTAGGGAGGCTTGATAATGAGGCTTTGAAGATTCATGGCCTCTTTTCTATGGCTTAATTTAGGCTCTATATCAAATATGTAAAATAACATTATATCTTCCCACCACCTCTGTGGATCATACATTTTGTTATTATTTCCCTGCCAGAGTTTTTTTTTTTTTCTTCTCTTCTCCTTTTATAAATACAGAACTACTAATAGTGGGAACATTTTTAATACAGAGAGCCGTTATCTAGAGCAGAGAGGAGTAAGTGTGGATGATGAGTTCTCCTTCCAGGTGTGCCTGTAGGGTTAGGTGGACATGTGGCGGTTTGCATTCAGTGTCAGCTGTTACCCTCACCCCTCTCTGCAACTCATTCATTCTGTTTTAGGAAATCTGTGTCTCATGATGTACTGCCAGTCCCCAAACTCTCGGTGGCCCCAGCATTCAGTTTCTGGGGGGACAAATGACTTGCTCATCAGAGTTGCCATTGGTGTACAAAAATGGACATGGATGGTCCACTCTGCGAGGAGATAAGGGTGCTGGCAGCACACCTGTGACTTAAGGAGCCGCCAGTGGTTTTGGATCCTCTTCCATTTCATCAAAAAGCATTAAGGCCATTCCTGTCTCTTCCATAAGCAATTCTTAAGTCCTGTGATTTTCTTTTTTCTTAACCTACCTTGCACCAGTGACTTTACATTGCTCTAAGGAAGAAGCCAAAATGTTAAGCATGGCTTCAAAGTCCCTGTATGGTCTGGCATTACCCACCTCTCTTACCTCATCTCACCCCTCTTCTCCATCCCGTGCACCTGTCCGGGCTGCCTTCTTTTAGATCGTTGGACTCAACATACTCACTTCTGCCACAGGACCTTTGTACCTGCTGTCATCTCTGCTTAGAAATCTCCAGTCTTTGCCTGGATAATACCTACTGTTTCCTCAAATATCTGCTCAGTTGTCTCATCGTATTGGTCAAATCCCTTTATTGCACACTCTCAAAGCACTTATTTTCAATAATGTGGCTTTGAGTAATGTCTGCCCTTCCACTGGTCTGAAACTCCTCAAGGACAAAGGCTGCGCCTGCTCTAGCTTTTCCTCTGTCTTCCCAGTACTTTCCTTACAACCCTGCACAAAGTGGGTCCATATTGTCCCTTGTGGGAAGAATCAGAGAGCATTGCAATTTTCCTCTTCCCTGAGTTTTTCTAAGGACAGCCCTACATGTTTAATATTTGCCACCGTTTCATCAAATTACTTTTATAGGTTGGTGACTCATTTAAAAACAATTCATTTTGGAATAATGGAGGGGGCTAGACAGGTGTTTGTTCAACTTTCACAAAAGAGAGCCAGTAAATAGAACTATATGGCTTGATACTATTAGGGTCCCAGAAAACACAACAGAAGGCTGTCTTTAGAAGATGAAACTGGGGGGCGCCTGGGTGGCTCAGTGGGTTAAATCCTCTGCCTTCAGCTCAGGTCATGATCCCAGGGTCCTGGAATGGAGCCCCACATCAGGCTCTTTGCTCAGCAGGGAGCCGGCTTCCCCCTCTCTCTGCCTGCCTCTCTGCCTGCTTGTGATCTCTCTCTCTCTGTCAAATAAATAAATAAAATCTTTAAAAAAATACTATTTAAAAAAAAGATGGAACTGGCTGTGGAATTTTATTAACTTTGAGCCCAATTTTTATCCTGGGTGGCACCAGAATGTGTCACATATTCTAGCCCTCTACCTCTAGGCAAGATTGTTTTAATTCTCTCAAGTGATGATTTTTTACCTCAAAAGGCAACTGTGCTCCCTGCCTTACAACCAGTGCCATGGTCAGGATACTTTTCCTGCTTCCTAATATAAACTCCTCTTGCTATAATTTAATAAGCCCGTTCTCTTTGTCCTTTCCTTAGGGAGAATCTGTTTTGACAATTATTCTTTACCTAGATGAATCACATTTATACAGTGCCTTACTCTCTACAGAGTGCTTTAAGTACGTCATCTCATTGAATTTTGAATGACTCAGGGAGCTGAGTGTTATTTCCCTCCCTCTCACAGAACAGCCCAGAGAGGTGACAGAACTTACTCAGAGTCGATCACTTGTACATGACGCAGATGGATAGATGAGTCTTGAACCCAGGTGTTTGCGTTTCACAACCCCAAATCGTTTTCCTGATATCAGGAGCCGCCCTCGGTAGGCAAGAAGAGCGATAGTCTACCTGGTTCTTCTCTGGCTTATGACCATCATGTCATATTAATGTACATTTTCTCAGTTGCCATGTTCCATAGCTGCCTTCGATGTCCCTGTTCTTCTCTCAGCTATATGGTTTCCATGTGTCATATTAGCTACATAGCCCTGAAATACTGTATCTTAAAAACAACAACAAAAAACAAACTGTGGAATGATTGGATGTCAAGGACTCCTTCCATGGCGTACTTACATTCATGCATTCTGCTGTGTTGCTGGCTTTGTTGTTTAACCCCAGGATGTGTTAGCCTAACGGTGACTTTGATAAGTTAGCATAAAAAAGGAGGTCCCTGCTTGTGGGAACCCAAGATCTAACGTAGGAGGTGCCAGAGGCGGGGATTTACAGATTGAATATCTAGGCTGACATGTTCATTTATATCCCTCTGTCTGTCATGCCTTCATGTGGGGGCATGTTTTTAAACATTCACAGACAAGGGAGTTTTAAGCCCTTGGGTCTGCTAAGCCCTGTCTTCTTAGAATGAAAACAAGAGAGGAAATCAGAAAAAGTCAAAGCTTACCCAGAAGGAAGCCAGTCAGGTTGAACTTAAGCAGGTCCCCAGCATTTGGCAGGACGTGGACGACAGTGGGACCTCCCACCGCAGTCACCAGCCTGGTGACCCCAATCAGAGCGTGAGGGCTACTCTCCCACATCCTTCAGCTGCTTCCTTCCCCGTCTCTAGTTGTATCCATTCCTTTGGGTTTACTCCATAGTTTAGAGCTAGAACAAAACTTAAAACATGAACTAAGGAGAACAAAAAACTGCCAATTTTTCTTTATTTGGATTGTAGACATGAGGCCAAGTTGGACTCTTACTTCAGAATCATTAACAGATGAATTAGGGGAAAGAATTGCAATAATGATCTTGTAAGAAGAGCCATACTAGGTGATTCTTTTAAAATGAATAATCTGTAGTAAAGATTATGTCACAATTTATTTTGTGTGTGTGTGTGTGTGTGTGTGTGTGTGTGTGTGTGTGTGTGTTTCTCTTTTAGCCAAATGGTTTTCAATAGCAATTACTGAAGGTTCAATGACCTTCTGGTTCAATTGAATTAAAAAACTTAAATGAAGTTTTACTAGTATCAGTCTTTGCTGTCATACAGGTAATTGAGAACATGATGTATGTTACAACAATGCCGCCTATAGTTGGTGGCCTTTGTTTAAACCAAGGTAAAATTGTACATAAGCTGCAACAGAAACAGCCTGAAATGAAAGTCTACTCATCAACAGTGTTTATGGAGCGCCTGTTTCTCAAAACACTAGGAAAAAATAGACAAAGAGACAGTAGGGTACTTAAATAGTGACGACTTCAGGGAAGATGGGACCGTGCTTAAAAAAGAAATCCTTAATTAGAAATAGATTTTATGTGTTGTAAACATCGTCTAAGAATTGTGGCTTGTCCGTTTACTTTCTTAATGGTATCCTTTGATGAAAAAATTTTCATACATTTAGTTAGATAGGATTTACCATTCTTTTCTTTTATGATTAGCCCTTTGCTGTCAAAAATAATGTTCTTCTTCCCAACTGAAGGTCATAAAGATAGTCTCTTATGTTGTCGTCTTAAAGTTTCAGATGTTTGCTTTTCACAGTTTAGAATCCATCTGGAATTTGCTGCTGTGTATAGTCTAAGGTAGAATTTCTTTTAGCGACAATCAGTGATCTCAGTGCCATTTACTGAAATAGTCCATCCTTTCCCCACAGATCTGCCGCTTACTTTTGTTAGATACCAAATTACCATCTAGCATGGTCCTGTTTCTAAACTCTCTGGTTCCATTGATCAATTTGTCTACCCTTGTATAAATATCATACTGTGTTGTGGTTTTTTTTTTTTTTTTTAAGATTTTTAAAATTTATTTGAGAGAGAGAGAGAGAGAATGCCTGAGCAAGCATGAGTCAGGGGAAGGTCAGAGGGAGAGGGAGACGCAAGGGAGCCAGACATGGGGCTTGATCCCAAGACCCCAGTATTATGACCTGAGCCCAAGGCAGCTGCTTAACTGACTAAACCACCCAGGTGCCCCATAAATATCACATTGTCTTATACTAATTTTACAATATGTCCTTATGTCTATAGATGTCAGCAGAAGGATGGACAAATAAAGATAAGTTTGGTATGTTCATAAAATGGAATATGATAGAGCAATGAAATCAGTGAACCACAGTTAGGTATCAACATAGATCCATCATGGAAGCATAACATTTAATGAGAAAACAAAACAAACAAACAAACAAAAATAACAACCAGGCAAAAGTGCCTGGGTGGCTCAGTCTATTAGAAGTCTGCCTTGGACTGAGGTCATGATCCCGGGGTCCTAGAATCTGAGTCTGAAGTCAGGCTCCCCGATCAGCAGGGTGTCTGCTTCTCCCTCTGCCTCTGTTCCTCCCCCCGCTCATGCTCTCTCTTGTTCACTCTCTGTCTAGAATAAATAAATAAATGAAACATTAAAAAAGAAAAACAGGACTACATGCAGTATGATACTATCTTGAAAGGTCACATAGAACTAAATCTAAGCAACACATTTAGGGATACATCTTGTAGTAAGATTTCTAAAAGAACAAAGGAATGATATGTACACGATTCAAGATAGCATTTTCTTCTGGTGAGGAATGGAGCCGAATGTGGTAGAGGAAGGGTCCGTGATAGCTTTCACAGTCTTGGCAATGCTCTTTACTCAAGGATGGGAGATTCGTGAGAGTTCATTAGATTATTACGTTTCATAATGTACATATGCGATACATAAATTCTCTTTATATTAACTATTACAAAAATAAAATTTAAAGACTAAAAATATGATGTGATAATTTTATAAAAGCATATGGATATTAAATTTTTAAAATCTCTGAGGGACTAGAATTTTCTTTTTATATTCTAGACTTCTTTCTTTAATGGTTTATTTCTAATTCAAATTAAATCTTTACACACATATGTATAGTTACATACATATATATTATCTAGGCAAACTGATATAATATAATCCAGTTTAAATCCTGGCCCTGGAACTGACTAGCTGTGTAAATTTAACCAGTTCCTTAAACACCCTCAGCCTCCATGTCCTAATCTGTAAAAAGGGAGTGATCTCTCATGGGGTTCTTGTGAGGATTAGTAGTTTCTAGCATGTGGGAGGCACTGAGTTGCTTAATTGATTAATTTATCTATTATTATGATAAATTAATTTATCTATTGATTAATTTATCTATTAATTTATCTATTATTACTTTATTATGGTTCTTAGCATATGGCTGGACACTCAGTAAAATTAATTTATTATATTATTACTTTAATAGACTCTCTGTATATGTGTGTACATGTATATATTTATATTTATATAATATAAATACAAATATAAATGATTTTTCAGGGTGCCTGGGTGCCTCAGTCGGTTAAGCATCCGACTCTTGATCTCAGCTCCAGTATTGATCTCAGAGTCAAGAGTTCAAGCCTGGTGTTGGGCTCCGTGCTGGCTATAGAGCCTACTTTAAAAATATATATATATTTTTTTCTATATATTACATATAAATATAAATTATTTTAATTTTTTCATTTTGTTCTAAAAAGTCTAGTTCATGTGTTTACTTAGGCTCATTCTGACCAAAAAAGAAACTTGTCATGAATTTTAGCTTTGTGTTTGGAAGCATAGTGACAAGGAATTTTCTTCCCTTTTAAATAGATATATTTGCACATTTTGAAGAGAAATACTATATAGTTGAAGACTACAGTCTAAACAGTCTAGGCAAGAAGTCTCCTCAATACTTTTAGACAGTAAGAAATTTGTTTTAGAGTCTGGGGATATGGTAGCAAACAAAATGTTTGTGCAATGAATGGGTATACAGAAGCAAACAAAGATTCCTATTCTCATAGAGTTTACATTATAGTAGAGGGACATAAGCAATAGGCAATAGAAAGAGAAAGAGGGAGAGATAGAAGGAGGGGGAGATAGAGAGGGAGAAAGAGAGAGGGGATGGAACAAAGGATGGAAGAAGCAAAGTAGTTAAAGAAATAAGTTTAAAAATAATCAAATCTTAATGCTAAGTATTAGGAAAAAGATGAAATGTGTAAGGGGAATAGAGAATGCTGAAGATGTGTTTGCTATTTCATGCAGAACATTCCACAAGGCAGTAAACGAAGTAAGTAAACAGGCAGGTGGGAATATTGGATGGGAACGTTCCTGCAGAGGGTACAGTGAGGAAGTTCTAGAATGGCACCTGCTGGTTTGTTGAGGACAGAGGAGGCTACAGCAGCCAGAGCGGGCAAGAGCTGTGGTTGAGATGAGATCATGGAATTCCTTGGTTGCAAGCTGTCTTGTGTCTTAGTGGATATTGTAAAGATGATGGCTTTTACTAAGTGAGCTGACATGCTCACTTGGATGCCTCTGAGCGGAGGAGTTTCAAGTTTCAACAAGTCACTCGTTAAAATGGGCAGAAGACTTGAACAGATACATCAAAAGATAGACAGATGGTCAACAAGCACATAAAACATGTTCAGAATCAATAGTTATCAGAGAAAGGTAAATTATACCCACAATGAGATACCTTTCATATCCACTAGAATGGCAAAACTTGAAACAAACAAGCAAGCAACAGCAACACCCCACCGACAACGAAATGTTTGGATATAAAGCATTCTTACCTTTTATTCATTGCTGATGAGTGTGTAAGATGGGACAACCATTTTGGAAAACAGGTGGATTCCTATGAAATTAAAAATATCCACTGTATGACCCAGCAAGTCTACACTTCGGTATTTACCCAAGAACAGTGAAAACACAGGTCCAGAAAAAGAATTACACAGCATCTTTGTAGAATCTTTGTTTTCTTAGTTTTCTAAAAACTAGAAACCATTCCAAATGCCCATCAATAAAAAATGAATAATTTATACAATGGAATACTGCTCATCAATAAAATGGTATGAACTACTAATACATTCAATGACATAGGTGAACCTTATAAATTTTATGCTATGAAAAAGGAAACTAGGCCCCAAAATGTGCATTAATGTATGTTCCATTCATGGGAACTTCTGCAACAGGCAAAACTAAACTTGATCATGGAAATCACAACACTAGTGGCCTTCTTGTGGGAGGTAATTGACTGGAAAGGGACATAAGGAAAAATTTCTGGGGCAATAGAGATGTTCTATGATTTGATTGAGATGGTTTCAAGGATGTATACATTTGTCAAATCTCATCAGTTTGTACTTTTATTATCTTTATTTTATTGTAGGTACTATTTAATTAGTAATTTAATATTTTTGTGTAGAAAAAAGAAGATAGTATCATTCTGGCTTCTTCATAGAGCATAAATTAAAGAGAGCCATTATAGAGATAGGGAGTTGGTATGTCACTGCAGTCATCTAGGAGAGATGTGATGGTGGTGTGATCAGGGTGGTAAGGGTAAGGCAATGAGGACTTCTCAGGCTCTAGATACAATGTAAAGAAAGAACATATGGACTGGGATGAGTGGTGCAAGAGAAAGAAAGAGTCAAGGAGGGGCGCCTGGGTGGCTCAGTGGGTTAAAGCCTCTGCCTTTGGCTCAGGTCATGATCCCGGGGTCCTGGGATTGAGCCCCACATCGGGCTCTCTGCTCAGCAGGGAGCCTGCTTCCCTTCCTCTCTCTGCCTGCCTCTCTGCCCACTTGTGATCTCTGTCTGTCAAATAAATAAATAAAATCTTAAAAAAAAAAAAGAGTCAAGGATGTTTCTCAAGTTTTTGATCTGAGCAACCAGAAGATAGAAAATTTTGTAGGAGATTTAGTGGAAGGGTAGAGTTCATCAAGAGTTATTTTGGACATCTTAATTTTGAGATGGAGAGTACACATCCAAATGAGGTGTCCTGAGTTGGAAGATGGAGAAGTAAGTCTAGAGTTCAGAGGAGACATCTTGGCTAGATTAAAAATCGGGAATTTATCAGCATATATGTGGAGTCTCGCTGTGACCCCCTAGGGGGGTGAGTGCAGAAGATGAAAGAAGAGGTACAAGCACTTAGTTTCCCGAACAGTTAGAGGATGGAGCAATGAGGAATAATCAACAGAGGAGACTGGGGAGAAGTAACCAGTGAGGAGGAGAACAAAAGGAAAGCGATATGCCCAAAGTTCAGCAAAGAAGGGTAAGAATCTAGTTGAACCTTTTCCACTTCTAGCTTCTTTGGCATAAGTTTTATCCATTGCTCGATACTTTTGGCATCCTGGTGATACAGTGCTTTTCATAATCTGTCTTTATAATCTGGAAATCTTTACCACCATTAGGATTAAAAGTCTAATTTTTTTAAAAGACCCTATTTATTCATTTGAGAGAGAGAGACACAGCCAGATAGGGAACCCAAGCAGAGGGAGTGGGAGAGGGAGAAGCAGGCTCCCCACTGAGCAGGGAGCCTGACATGGCACTCGATCCCAAGACCCTGGGATCACGACCTGAGCTGAAGGCAGATGCCCAACAACTGAGTCACCCAGGTGCCCCAAAAGTGTAGTTTTAAGATGACAGTAGAATATCAGGGTTTCGTTGTTTTTATTTATTTGTTGTTTTTTTTTTCCAATTTGTTTAAAATTTGGTTTTGTTTATTCCTTGATTGAAAGAAAACATTTGGCAGCTGGTTGGTTGTCACAGGAATGACACAGGAATTGTTCACACCACCCTCTGTTCGGTTTCAGAAGTTGACGATTTCTTTGGAAAGACATGGCCATTTCTGTGGTCTGTACGTACACTGCCAAGCATGTGACAGGCCGGCTTCTATGCACGCAATGGCTTTATTTCCAGTGAAGCACCACAGGGCAGGCCGTACCTTTTGAAGGCATTTTAGGAGACTCACTTTTAAGTCAAAACCATCTCCATATGCTGTTGCCAATGCAAATAATTCCAATGAGGTGACAATCAGATGAACAGCTAAGTTCACACATGCTGAGGCAAGATCACTACAGAGATGTCATAATTTTCTCCTCTGCCTGTCAGCTGGCAAGCACCTTCATTGAGGAAACAGCACATATATTAACATGAACTGTATCCATTTATATATGACATCCTTGATATTCTGAAGCATTCATTGTATATACATTCAGAGCCCGATTAGATAATCAGAGCATTGTTCGAACGGTGGAACACTCAGGCCGTGATCATGGACTCATTTTAGAATCCCCTATTTTCATAGGCCTTGATCAAGTAATTAGGAACTTTTAAGTGAATTATATTGAAAATTGCCCAATACATTCTGCTCTTGTTTTCTTAGAACAGGCCAAGATTCATCATGTTAAATTAAGCATCAAGAAAGAGGAATAACAATGGTATTTCCAGAGAATGGAATGGAGCAACCTGAACTGGGTTTTGATGGCTTCAAGGCAGGAATAGGGATTTCTTGTTGAGTGTCTTCACAGAACATTCCTTAAAATGGCCACTTGCAATGTGTGATGCTTCTTCAATGGAGAGGGGCTGTAGTCATGTCTTTAAAAAAATGTTATTATACTGAATTATTACTTATGACATTTTTTATCCATGCAGCCTTGCAATTAAAAAAAAAAGATGGAACTCATATTAACAAGTCCATTATGTCATAATTTTAGAAAAATGTCCAGAGATAGATGTTATGATGCAACCTTACTCATAAGCTAAAGAACCAAGATGACAGTTAATTGATGTTGAGAGATAATTTCTCTTCCCTTTAGCAATGAAAATACAGGGTTGAGCATGAGTCTGCAGAGAATCCTAAGTCTTGACAGTAAAATGTAGTGTCTGGGGCATTTTTTCGTAAGCTTTTCAATGTTTTCCTTCCTCCTGGTCTTAGGATTTTCTTTTCATTGCCCCCCAAATCGATCCCTCATTAGCGATGGCCCATGTTATCGGTTTTAGTATTTACAACTGATTCTGTAAAAAGGGCTTGGGGTTATTCATTTCTCTAAGCATTTTAAAATGAGACTTGGAAGAATAGTTGAACTACATTTTGTATTATTTTAAAATAATTTTGGCGTTCCTCCACCAGAGCCTGTGCTCGTACAGCTCTTTGATTTATGATGATCTCACGTCCTTTCAGAGACAACATTATTATGTCACTGAACCGGAAGTGCTGAGGTCACAAGTACACGTGAAGTAATTATGGGCCTGGAAGACCATGCTTCAGTTCAAAGGCAAGGAAGCCGGGCTGAGCGAGAGGCTGAGGGACTCAGGGCAGAGGGGAAAGGAGAGAAGAAAGGAGCAAAAAGCAAATCCTAATATATGCTCAGGGACGTGAGCAGACATTTTACCCTCAGCATTTTCATACTATGCTTTGGGAAATGAAAAAATTAAAAAAATGAAGGAAAAAAAAAAGCGAGTAAGCCTTTAAAACTTCGCTCTCTGGTGTTACTCAGAGAAGGTTTGGAAAACAGAGGGGTTACATAAATGAGAGCAGGTGCGGTCGTGCAGAGGTAACCATTCAGCATATGTAAGTGCAGTTGGAAAATCATTGTCTTGCAGAGAATACTCGAAATTGGTCCCTAATGGCCTTGGGTTTTGTCATATGGTCTTGATTATAAGGCTAAAATTGCATTGCCATGCCTTTAGTGTGAACGAGATGGATGGATAATTATTACGTGCGCTGAATACCTTTCTGCAAGGAGGAACCAGGACATCCCCGGCCACTGGAGCTCCCATTCCGCCTGTCAGAAAAGCTCGGAGCGGGCAATTCCTCACTCTATTTGTGTGGGGGAGAAATGGAAATGTGCCTCTCTGGTTGGGTGTGTTCACTCCCACGCACGCAGACATACGCAGATCGTGGACAAACCAGAGTGGCCCCCCGTGTGAAGGATGGCGAGTCAGTGTTCACAGAAGCAGTAGCATTAGTGGGCATGAGGGGCACAGAAATGGAAATGTGAGCTCTGTAGAAGATTGATGGCTCTCGGTGGCGTCCACCTGCTAGGAGCTGACACCAGAGCCATGCTGGGAGAGATCTAGGGCTCAGATTGAAATGCTGCAGGAAGTTTCAAATGATTGGCGATAGGCATTGCCAAGCCAATGAGAAATATTTGTAAAGGAGAAATATTTCTAGAGACACTAAAAGGAAAAAAAAAAAACTTCCCTTCCCCTTCATTACTATGTACTTTTTAAACCAATTTTGCTATTTCGCAAGCTCTGGCCTCCTCTCAGAAGGTGGGTATAATGAGAGTGAACTTGAATTCCAGTGGCTGTTGCTGCTGAGAATAGATCGTCGGGCTGTTTGATAGTTGCTACCCTTACCCTGTCTGGTGAGGACATCAGGAGAAGGCACCCTGGGGAATCAAGGCAAACCCAGTGCTCTGTCTGGAGTGGGTAAGAAAGATTCAGGACTGCACTGAGATCCCCGGCCATGACCACACGACCCATTCATCATGGGAGTGTTTATTATGGATCCTGGCCTTGAAGGCCATGACTTCCCCTTTCTGTGCGGCCCTTTGCAAAATATGGGCAATTCGCTACGAGGGCCACTGCCTCGTCCACACTGAGCCTTGAACTTTGGGGCCAACACCAAGGGGAGAAACAAATCACAGTCTTCCGAATAGCTCCTGCAAAGTCTCATGTGAGAGCAGACACGGGTTTGAGAGAACAAGGTGCTGAGTGCAAAATCAGCATTTGGAAGATTTCTGCTTGTGGTATGGGATTTGCCACTCAAAGCACAGGCTGTGTATATCCAGTGGGGTCCCGTGAGTCACTTGATGAGCTAACTGGTCAATCACCCAGCTGTTCTGCTGTTAATACTTTGATTGGTTTTGATGCAGCATTTATATTATTAGGTAAGGAGTAGCCAAAACATTAAGGTGGGATGTTTCTTTGTAAATGAAAGAAGAAGAGGGCGAAAAGGAAAAAGAAAACTGTGGAACCTCTCTCTCTACATATACACACATGCAGAACCGGTATATGGTGCAGAACACACGTGTGTCTATACAGTGTCTGTATGTTACTCTACAAAATTATTTAATGGAAAGCATTGAAGAACCTATAATAATTATTTTAGCACATTTAATACAAGCTTTCCTTTTCATATATATATATATATATATATATATAGTGACACATGGCTTCATTATACCCATTATTATGCTACACCACATGGTAATTAAATGTGGGATTCTAGGGCAATACAAGATGAGAGTTACACTATTTTGGTGCTGTTTTTAGCTTTCATTTCTATTGAAAACTACTAAATTAGGAGCATTTTTTTGATTCCTGATTTAGCTCTTTTAATAAGAAGCAGAAGCTAAAAACAGCCCAACCAAGCAGTTGAAGTCTTATCACAAGCCAGTAAGATCAATAGCTAAAAAAAGTATGAAAAGTTTTTGAGTGACAGCTTAAAAATGGAAAATTTAAATATATATCACTGCCTTCTGCTCCATTGTGTAATGCATAAAGCCCACTTTGGCAGTCTGTTTTTAAGCAGTCAAAAAAGTGATTTATTATTATCACTAGATTTGTGTTTATGTTCTGTGCTGTAAACCATGCTTAGAGCAATATATCTGTATTAAGGCATTAATACTAGGAGTGCTACCTAAGCTTAACATTTCTAATATTGTTCAGAGTAGAGTTTATTGGGCTATAAATAGTAACATCAGTATTGACACTTGCTGCATCATCTCAGTGCTTGATAACGGGGTTTGATGCTAAATGACCATGCTGCTGACAGTATATAAAACATCAATAGTGACTACGAGTGATATTTCATGGCTACTGCTGGTGTTCCTACTTTCCTTCGGTCTGCAGATCAGGAGATCTCTGCATGCTGAGACCTTGCTAGATTTTCCCCGTGTTTGCTAGAGGGAGATAGATAATTGGAGGAAATCGAGTCTTGGTTTTAAACATTCTTGTTTCCCAGGACCCCTGATGTTATGTCATAAATACAAATAAATAATCACGGTTCACAGGAGTGGAAGGGTAGTTAAGAAGTTAAGAGTCGAGTTTGATATAACCTATACTCAAGTGGGGTCTTTTTCTTGATACGAAGCTGACAGTCATTCATTGGACAAGTTTCAATGGAGGGTTGACTACTCTCTTTGTCCGTTCGGGCTGCTCTAACAGAATACCATAAATTGGGTGGCTTCTAAGTAAAAGAAAATGACTTCTTAAAATTTTGGAGGCTGGGATTCCAAGATCATGGCTCCAGGAGAGCAGATATCTGGTGCGGTCTCCTTCCTATGAAAGCTGTCTTTTCCTTGTATCCTCACATAGCATAAGGGACAAGGGATCTCTCTTGGGCCCGTATGCTAAGAGCACTAATCCCACTGTGAGTGGGGTTCACCCCCATGACCGAATCACCTCGCAAAGTCCCCACCTCCAAACCACCATGACCTTGTGCATTATAATTCAGCATGAGAATTTGGCTCGTGGGCACAAATATTCAGTCCGTAACAACTACCTTTGGTGGCTACTGGTTCCACGGACAAGCATATGTGCTAAGTTTGATTTCTTTTGTTGATAATCAAGATACTATTTCAAGTCTGTTTGAGTTCTACCAGATACACGCTCCTTTATTAATGGCTGTAAACAATGGAACCGCTCTTTCTTAAAAGTTGCCTTTAGGAGTCATAACAGTCACATAAATCATGAATATGCTAATTTATCAAGGCGCTTTAACTCTACTTTGTAAAGACTAATGACATATGTCGAATTAAGCTTAGAGTTCATTACGGTTGGAAGAGAAGAGCCCTATCTAGTAATTCATTTCTTCATTCATTCACCATACTTTCATGGAGTACCTGCTGTGTGCTAGAAACTGCGGGGCCCTCTGGAGAATTACGAATAAATGGGGCACATCCCTTATCCTAAAGACACAGTCAAATGACAGCCCATTTTGCTGAGTTAATCCATAGGAATTACGAAAAAGTTATTTTTTTTTTACTCCCAAACTCCTAAAAGAGGTGAATTAATTGCATGGAATGGTAATGATCAAGCATATTTTTGTTAGCTCGTAATTTCTTGCTAGTTGGTCATAGAATATGATAGAGGCAAGCTCTTCGAGATGCTAAGATACTCGTGTACTGCCTTTCTCACCTCAGATACCTTATCTCTCGGAGCGGACTGGATGGCGACAAGAAAGCTACTGGTTTGGGTAACCCATAAAGGACAGACAGCTTATGATGTAAGATATTAATGCCAGGTGTGCCAACCATGCTCATCATTATAGATCTTACTAAAAATGAAGTTAAGCAAGCATTGGCTACCTTCTTTCCATTGAAAGAAGGTAAGTGCCAGAGTAGATGGCAAGCTAGGAGAGGGGATCTTCCCATCCAGAAAACTCATCTTTTCGAAGCTGTGCAAGATTGTGCCTTAAGGCAACCTTTTATTCTCCCTTAAGGAAACTTCAGGATTATTTGACTTACTTTGCAGTAAATAAAGCCACATCGTTTGGGTGGGGGCAGATAGCGACTTTGAGGTTAATGGACAGGAAACAAAGACTGGGGGAGTCACCACGAAACTTGTCTTTCTCTTTATTCATCCACATCCAGGAGGGAGCAGGAGGTGGGTGTGGCTGGTCAAAACAGCACTGTTCCAGAAGCCAGTAGGAAACAAGAAGCATTAAATTCTCCAGGGTCAGGATGGGGAAGGTGTTGGGAAGGCAGGATGCTCTGTTCTTTTCTAGTTGGTTCACTGACAGCTTTCGGAATAGCCTTGAGTCCGTGGTAGACACCTTTCTCCTCCCAAGTCTGGCAGAGTTCCATAAAGAACTCAAAGCACGTTAAGCATATGTTATTGTTTCTTGGGCCCTAAATACAGCCTTGTAAAAGTGCACCGAGTGATGGCAGAGTGGAGGCTAGCAGCCCGGGGACCTGTGAAATCTAGTGCTTTCTCATTGATTCCTCATTGCCTCCTTTATTCGTTGAAATATTCCGCTTTGGTCTAAAAAGCAGCTAAAAACCTTATGCAGAGAGCTTGTAAACAAACACCCACTTGAACCATCTGGTCTTGTAACACATACAAGTGATTAAGCTTCAGAGCTATGATTGTTAAATTTTTAAAAACACAACAATCCCAAACACCCCCAAATAGACTCCTTATACAAGTTTATAGGGAGGAAAACACGGGATGCTTTCTATGGTAAATAACACGGAGAGATTAAATAATCTTTTGATTTCCCTACTTCCCTTCCTCCCTCCCTCCCTTTCTTTCTTTATTGTTGAGTGTTATAGAATGAGAAAGGCTTAAGATACAAACATATAGACTAAAAATACATTTATAATTCCACCATACTGAGTCTACTTGATCAACAACTTAGGATAGTTGCTTATCTTTACCTTCATGATTATTTTTGCCCTTGCTAAAGAAACGTGTGCTAGAATGTATGCGTGTGTGTGTGCACGCAAGGGGGGTGTCTTTGTTCCTTCTAGAATATATTAGGCAATCCAGGCTATTTGCAAATAATGAATTCATACTTTTTGTCCATAATGACTGAAGAAAGTCAGGTCAGGGGGAAATTAAATATGTTAAGAGCTCTCATTTTAATTCTATAATATCGATACTGTCTTTAGAGTTAATTTCCTTGACAAGTTGTAGGGCCTATGGATTGGATTCTTCATATATTTCTAACATGGAAATGATTCTAAACTGCAACATTTCATTTAGGTGACATTACAGAAGTGAAAAAGAATTAGCTGCACACTCTACCACAAGCATGTGGAAATAACACAGCTTTCTAGTGGATGACTGTTGAAAGGACTAACACAGAGAACCAAAAACACTCATGTGAAATAAAAGCTCTAAGTGAGAAATTAATAACATATTAGGCCCCTGTTTCTATCTTCTCAATCTTGACCAGCCCTCCTCTGTAGATTTAGCTAGATTTATTCTGTCAGCTGGAAGGAGGAAAGACAATAGTTGAAAGAAGAGAAAAAGGGGTGCCTGGGTGGCTCAGTGGGTTAAAGCCTCTGCCTTCAGCTCAGGTCATGATCTCAGGGTCCTGGGATCTAGCCCCATATCGGGCTCTCTGCTCAGCAGGGAGCCTGCTTCCTCCTCTATCTCTGCCTGCCTCTCTGCCTACTTGTGATCTCTGTCAAATAAATTAAAAAAAAAAAAAAAACGAAACACTTAAAAACAAAAAAAAAAGAAAGAAGAGAAAGAGTGTTTAGTGATGGCAGTAGTGACTGGTGTAGCCAGCAAACCACCAAAGAGTAAATGGTTTAAACATAAGTCCATTTAATCCACAGTGGGTATACCTGACTGAATTGAGTCTCTTTCAAGTGGTGATTTAAAGGCTGAGCTCCCTATGGGGAAGCTTCTGTCCCTTCTGCTCTCTTTCCATGGAGGAAAGCTCAGTCACATGACCACACCTAACCGCAAGGGTGGCTGGGAAATATGGTCTCGCCCTGTGCCGAGGAATATGAGAAGATGAGTTTGGTGAACTGATGGCTAGTCTCCACCTTAAGAGGAAAAGAGGGAACGATAGGTGCTGATGCAGGGCACTCTATAGTATTTTTTATTTGTTGAGAAGGAAACAAATGGAAGCCTTTTTCAGTGATGTGGTAGTCATCTGTCTCTCTGGAGGGTAAAAAAAAAAAGAAAAGAGAAAAGAAAACCCACCTGATTTGTAATGTTTGTTGATTTCTGTGGTGTAAATACTCCCATGATGGCTGATTTCAGGCCACCAACATGAAGTCAAGCAACATGGACCTGGGAAGTTCTAGTAGGCTGAACTAACCCTCTAGCACCACATTTTACTAAAGAATTCTGAGAAGACACATCTGAGGCAGCCCATTTGTGAGCAGGTCATGAATGTCCACTTGCCCTTTTGTGTCTGACCTCAGAAAGATTCACTTCGGAATGGATTCTTTATCATTTAAAATACCATCAATGTCCAGGTGATGTATGGAATTGTATGGTACGCCCAGAACTAATATAATACTGTTAACTAACTAGAATTAAAATAAAAACTTTGAACAAAATTTAAAAAATTAAAACCCATCAGGGGGCTTGGGTGGCTTAGTTGGTTGAGGGTAAGCCTCTTGATTTGGGCTCAGGTTTTGATCTCAGGGGCATGGGATCAAGCCCTTTGTCCAGTTCCATGTTCAGTGGAGAATCTGCTTGAGATTCTCCCCACCCCACCCAAATAAATAAATAGACAAACCTTTAAAAGATTTTAAAAAACATCAATGTGATATATTCCTATCAACAACAGATGGGAATCTACAGTTTTTGAGTCAGAGAAAAATAGCTCCAGGGTCACCAGGAGTCACGCTGCCCATCTGTACTGATCCTGGGTCACTCTCAGGCACAATGTAATGCCTCTAGAACAAGTTTCCAAAGAGTGAACTAAGAAGTCAGATGTTACGTCTGGAATTTCATAGGATTCTTCCTGTAATGGTTTTCCCCAAAGAGGGAAGGATTTGGAGATGGAATGGGTAATGCTGGTGAGAGAAAAGAGGTGCCAAGGAAGATTCCTGTGTTTCTGTCTGTACAGTGAGGCGGATGGTGGTGTCATTCCCTGTGAGTGAAGCAGAGGAGTGATATGAGCTGGTATTTGTTTCAACACCACCACCACCACCACCAAAACCTCTGAAATTCAAATGGATCCTCAGATCTCAATTGGTGAATAATTATAATTGTTCTTCTTAGACCAGTGGCTGTGTAGTCTCCTAAAATCGCCACTCTTCCTTGTCTACCTTTTCTTCAAAGAGTCAAGCCATGTAACGATCACTTGGATTCACTCTTACCTTCTTGATCCATGGAGATGTGATGCTCTTGAATCCGAGTGCAGTCGTCCAGATGGGGGACGAGGCGTGCGATGCACTTGGCTTCAGCCCTGTGGTTTTTGCTGTGGGTGGTTTTGTTTTCAAGTGTTAGCGTGCTTCAGGTGTTCAAGATGTAGCACCTCTTGACCTGATGGCATGGGCTGAGTCCGTCTGCACTGTAAAGGCTCAGGGTTTCCTTTTAGGTGCTCGTCGCTCTGTGTAGATCTGAGGGTTAGAAAAACATCAGCAAGATTCCAGGGTGAACTTTCTGGTTGGAACACCAGCTGAGGCCGATCAACACCTAAGAATGAACAAGATCTGCAGTGCATGGGCCGTAGTCCGTTACTGGTTTGTTTGAGGCTGATTGCTATTTTGGGAAAGTGCTAAAACTGACAAACTCAAGCAAGGTTTCTCAAAAAGTTAATCCATTCACTTAGTAAATAATGAGCTGTTCTGGGGGAATAGCTCTCCTCCTCCCATATTTTTTTTTTAAATATTTTATTTTTAGTTATTTGAGAGAGACAGTGAGAGAGAGCATGAGCGAGGAGAAGGTCAGAGGGAGAAGCAAACTCCCTGTGGAGCTGGGAGCCCGATGTGGGACTCGATCCTAGGATTCCAGGATCATGACCTGAGCTGAAGGCAGTTGCTTAACCAACTGAGCCACCCAAGTGCCCCTCCTCCCATATTTTTTAATGATGGTAAAAAGTACTGCTCCGAAAACTAACTTTCTTCATGCTAACCTGCCCTATTGGTTTTTTGTTTGTTTGTTTGTTTGTTTTTTGTTTTCCTGAACTGTGGTCTGCCAAAAAAAAAAAAAAAAAAAAAAATAGAACTAGGGCTTGGCACACCAGTTTTGATCAGACCAACCATCAGAATCATAATGTCCCAAGTACAAAGCTCACTAATTGAATTTCATTCACTGGACTGAAATATAGCAGCCAAGACAGAGAACACTGTCGGCTGTTTTTTATGAGGTCCAGAGTCTAAAGTCATTTGTAAAATGTGAGTGATGCAATTTCTTGTATCTTTCATTTAAAATGCTACTTGGT
Organism: Enhydra lutris kenyoni; assembly: GCF_002288905.1. Classification (NCBI taxonomy): domain Eukaryota; kingdom Metazoa; phylum Chordata; class Mammalia; order Carnivora; family Mustelidae; genus Enhydra; species Enhydra lutris. Next base: position 19,039,576 of record NW_019154109.1, on the reverse strand, counting down.
AAACAGTGTTTCAGATTAGTGTATTTGTAATTTAAATGAAGACAATACATCAAGCTGAATCTGAAAAGAAAGAAGTTTAGGAAATGATTCATTCCTCTTTTTGTGTGAGGTACTGTAGAAAATAATAAATAAATAGCTAAGGGGGGGTGGGGAAAGGTTTGTGGATTTTAAGAGACAAAACTGAACTATTTCTAAAAACAGAGTCAGTCCCAACCGCTAAGTCTTTGTTTTCTTCGAGCAGACTAATACCTTCTGCCTAATTCATTTTTTATTTTCTCTTGGGGTTGGCTTGCAGATTTGCCTCAACAAAGGAAGCATCATGTTACATCTTTTAAATAATTGATGGCTCTCAGTCCAAGCTAGCTTGAAGGAAATTCTGAAAATAGGTACTGATTGAGCAAATGCCTCCTTTCTCCTCCCCATTCCCTTCTTGAACACTCCTTGCTCATCTCTACACTTTGCTGCTTTGCCTCCTTCTTGACCGATAGAGGATGATGATATCATTTGGACTTAGGTTTTATCTACCACGTGGTATCCCTCATTTGTTTTGTATCATTCTATATATTTTATTAAAGATGGGGGAACTATTAATTATAAGCTGACTGGTATAATGAAGAGTTCTTAATTAATCACGAGAAATGTTGTCATAATCACCACCAGAGATGGTTTGTTGGGACTATTAGAAAATGAGACTTTGAGCTTGTCCCTCAAAATTCAAAGTATGCTGTCATCAAGGGTCAGCTTGCCCCGGAAGCTGGGTCGGCTGTGGCCTTGCCAACTCCAGCTGTTCTGCAAGTTTAAATACTATAAGCTGACCCATGTTTCCACACCCCTCTACCCCCAGAGAGAGAAAGGCACCTCCATCTTACTTCACTGTTGAGGCATTAGCCTATGTCTACAGCTTGGAAAAACCGTTCCTGCTTAAAGGCATGTGTGGTCGGTAGGAACTTTGGGCTGGTTCACCGTGAACCTGCCTTCTGGACATGACTTTGTGAGTCACTTTGCCTTCCAAGGCCTCCCTTTCCTCACTGGGGAAATGTAGGCTTCGGGGTGGATTATCTCCAACATCTAGCCAGCGCTGGTATTCTTGCCTCCTCCAGAGACAGGGATGAACCACAAGGAAGTTGCTGTCCTTTTGAGAGCATTAATGTACTCCAACTTGGAGTGAATATACTATGTGCTCGTTTGTAGTTATCTTCCTCTTTCTTTCCATTCTTTTTCTTTTCTTTTAGCCTGTCACTTACTTCTTCTTGTCTACTACTTACCCCCTTTCCTTTCCCTTCCTGACTTTCCACACTACCAGGGTCAGGGTGGAAGGAAAATGATTGGCAATGTCTTAGAGTCAAGGATCTCAGCCTCTTACGTTTAAAATATCCTGCCTTCAAAGAAGAGCTTCCTCCCTCAGAAATTGCATCCAAGTTAACCAATTTGATTGAATTTGGGAAGACTAGCTATAAAGTGGCAAGTACTGGGAGATGTAAGTCTGGAATTCTAAGTTGGAGCTTAGTTTAACTGTGGAAAGCTTTACATTGTATCCATCACTCAAAAAGCTGTATCAAAATTGGTGGATTATTGTCCACTCTCAAAATACCATGTTGCTTACATTGTTCTGTTTTTTTCTCCCATTATGGCGGGCTTGGTGAGGGGTGGGAGCTAAGGCCATCTTTGCCCCAAATCTTCCCAATAACCAGTAGCTTGTTTGAATATCCCATGCCAGCCTAGGAAAATGTTTTCTGATTGCCTCTATTGAAATCTTGGGGAAAAAAAAAAAATCTTCAAATAATCAAACCTGTTTAGAGCCACACAAACAACATATGGCAGGGAATCTAGAAAGTTGAAGAACTTCTTCTGTGTATCTTCTACTATTTGACTGTATTCTAAAGTTATATTCAGAAGGATTAAAGGGACTATTTGTGTTTTCCCTTTTAAAAACCTATTGCTATCTATTCGTTTTTGAGACTATATTATGCACAGGCTTTTGTATCTGTATGTAAGTAGATTACAGGTGATGCCTCCCAGTGAGATATACTCCCAAGGTTTCAGAATTCAAAATGTGCTTTTCGCCAAGGATAGCAGTGCCGTTAATAGTTGGGTTCTATTGTAGTGCTGCTATATTTCAGGAACATTCTGTCCTAAGTGGCCTTTCTTTTTATGGGAATATCCATTCTTAGCACCATTTGGGGACCCAAAGATCAGATCTTTCTCCCTCTGAAGGTAGGAAGGTAACTCCCTGTCTTCTAAGGAGTGGACTGCAACAACCTAGACCATTGATGGTGAAGATGGTGAGGTTGGGGTAGTATAAGTCCTGTAGCCTTAGGGTCGGGGACTTTGAGTGAAGGGACCCTCGATTTGCTCTAAAAATGTCCTCTGGGTGGCACTCGGGGCGGGGGGGGGGGGCTCATTCCGTTGGGCATCCTACTCATGATTTTGGCTCAGGTCATGATCTCATGGGTCATGAGACTGAGCCTTGCATCGGGCTCTGGAATGCTCAGCCGGAAGTCTGCTTCTCTCCTTCTCTCTCTCCCTCACCCTCTGCCCCTCTCCCTGCTTGCAGGTGTGCTCTCTCTCTCTCTCTCTTCAGTAAATATAGAAGTAAATCTTTTAAAAGTTCCTCTGGGTTAGGGAAGGGAATCCAGGTGCTTCCTCCCCTAACCCCCTGCTGCGCAACCATAGTGGGATAGCGCTCTTCAGGCTATAATCTGTTTGTAGGAAGCCCTCTGAAGTTGTGCAGTGCAAAATCCATGTGAATGTATCTGGTAGTTTTTAACCCTGGAATTAATTTTTTTTTTTTTTTTCAGTTCAAGTTGTCTAATCTCAAGAATTAGTTGAGTACAGGTGGTTCCTGGCTTATAAAATAGTAGCGTCCCGTGTACATTTTAACTGTTGTTTGTAATTCAGAATATTTCCAGACAGAAACGTTACAAAAGTAGTAGTGAGCTTCTAGATTAGCCACAAGAAGTTTGCTTACTCATCCTGTAACTGAACTTCTAGAAGTTTCTAAGAGTTTTGTTTTCTACAGTAAATCACCTGCAGTATCAATAAAGAAATCTTCCACCTGGATGGGTTGTCATCATTTAAAATGGAGTTAATCTGGGGAAATGTAGGTTGCATTTTGTTGTAAGAGGAGATCATTGAGGTAATGGGATCGAATTCCCATACTCTTCCAGTTGCCCATCTTCTTCCCTTTTCCCCAGGATCCCTGAATGGGACAAACATGAAATGGAGACTGTGATGTATATAGTAAAGTTGGGGAAAAAAAGTAGTCAAACAGTTAGATTCTAATTCAACCTTCCCCCCTTCTCTGAAGAATTCCCAAATAACAAGTTCCCAGTTGCCCCATGAGACAACTAGTTCATGTACCTTTGGTCCCAGAAGACGACACATTTTTTCAGGAATTCTAGAAGTACTATTCTTTCTCTCCTTGCAGCAATTCCTGAACACCTTGCACATGACTGAAAGGGAGTTGAGTAACTAAGGTGGTACTGCTTCCTCACCAAGACTCTGAGAGCAGGATGTTGCTGGTGGCTGATGTGGGCTGCCTCCCGTGTGTAGGGGAGGTCCCAAATAACATGATCCGGAGTGGAATGCCTCTGCAGACACAAGCTCGATGTGTGGGATCGAAATGAGAACTCATTCCAAAAACTGTTGTCATCATGTGAACATTGTTTTCAATTTTCATTAATTTCAGCGGTGGGCTTTGACAGCTTGTATATTTCAAATGTTAATGTGAACTCACAGCCATGTTGATCATGGCCATTGGCAACATCACACAGATAGCAACTTCTTGTGTGATGAAATCAGTACCTGAAGGATTTTTGATCCTCCGAATCCTTCTTTTATAAAATATACCTCATTTAAAAAAAAAAAAAGATTTTGTTTATTTATTTGACACAGAGAGAAAGAGAGACAGCAGGAGAGGGAATACAAGCAGGGAGAGTGGGAGAGGGAGAAGCAGGCTTCCCGGTGAACAGAGAGCCCGAAGCAGGGCTCAATCCCGGAACCCTGGGATCATGAGCTGAGCTAAAGGCAGAGGCTTAACGACTGAGCCACCCAGGCACCCCAAGATCTACCTCATTTTATTGCATTTTGCTTTATGGCACTTTCAGATACTGTGTTTTTTACAGATTGAAGGTTTCTGGCCACCCTGCTTCAAGCAAGTCTACTGGTGTCATTTTTTCCCCCATTTACTCCATGTCACATTTAGCTAATTCTCCCAATATTTCAAACATTTTTGTTAGTATTATATTCGTTTTGGTGATTGGTGATCAGTGATCTTTGATGTTACTATTGTAATTATTTTGGGGGGCCACAGACTGCACTCATAGAAGACAATGAACTTAATGGATGATGTTGTGTGTGCTCTGACGGCTCCACCAACTGGCCGTTGTCCTTCTCTCTCTCCCCTCTGGCCTCCCTGAGACACAGCAATATTGAAATGAGACCAATTAATAAGCCTACAATGGTCCCTGAGTGTTCAAGTAAAAGGAAGGGTCGCATGTCTCTCACTTGACATCAAAAGCTACAAATGATTAAGCTTAGTGAGGAAATCCTGTCAAAAGCTGAGACAGGCCAGAAGCTAAGCCTCCTGCTCCAAACAGTGAACCAATTTGTAATGCAAAGAGAAACTTCCTGAAGGAAATTAAAAGTGCTACTCGTGGTGAACACAGGAGTAATAAGAAAGTGAGACACCTGTTGTTGATACAGAGAAAGTTTTAGAGGTCTGAATAGAAGAGCAAACCAGCCACATATAACTCTCTTAAGCCAGAGCGTGATCCAGAGCAAGGCTCTAACTCTCCAATTCTACCAAGGCTGGGAGAAGTAAGGAGGCTGCAGAAGAGAAGTATGAAGCTGGCAGAGGTTGGTTCACGAGGTTTAAGTAAAGAAGCTGCCCTTATAACATCAAAGGACAAAGCGAAGCCCCAGATGCTGACTCTGGATTTCAGTTCAGAAACTGCAGCAGGTGATCCAGGAGTTCTAACTATGTGATGGTGGCTACGCCAAACAGCAGATTTTTAATGTCGATAAAACAGCTTTTTCTTAGAAAAAGATGCCATTGAGGACTTTCATAGCTAGAGAGGAGAAGTCAATGCTTGGCTTCATAGGTTCAAAGGACAGGCTGACTTTCTTGTTAGGGGCTCATGCAGTTGGTGACTTGAAGTTGAAACCAGTGCTCATTCACTATTCTGCAAATCCTAGGCCTCTTAAGAATTATGCTTAGTCTACTCTGCCTGTGCTCTCCAAGTGGAACAGTAAAGCCTGGATGGTGGCACATCTTCTTACAACATGGTTTACTGAATATTTTAAGAGTGCTGTTGTGACCCTACTGCTCAGGGAAAAAGATTCCCTTCACAATATGATTCTGTATTGACTATGCACCAGATCACCCAAGAGCTCTGATGGAGATGGACGAGATTAATGCTTTCATGCCTGTGAACACAACATCTATTCTGCAGCCCATGGGTCAAGGAGTTATTTTGACTTTTGACTCTTATTATTTAACAAATACATTTTATGGGTTGTCTTGGTGCCTCAGTCATTTAAGCCTCTGACTCTTGATTTTGGCTCAGATCCTGACTCCTGATTTTGGTTCAGGTCATGATCTCAGGGTCATGAGATTGAACCTCATGTCGGACTCCATACTGAGTGTGTAGCCTGCTTAAGATTCTCTCTCTCCCTCTCCCTCTGCCCCAACTGGTGTTTGACACGACCCCCTCCACAACACACACGACCTTCGCACTCAGACTCTCTCTCTCTTAAAAAAAAAAAAAGGAAAATAAATAGATTTTATAAGGCTACAGCTGCCATAAATAATGATTCCTCTGATCTGGCAAAATAAATGGAAACATTTGGAACAGATTCACCATTCTAGATGCCATTAAGAACATTTGTAATACATGGGAAAACATTTGTAATACATGTATTACAAACACTTAACACTTAACACCCAAACACTTAACAAGTGTTTGGAGGAAGTTGATTCCAGCTCCCATGGATGACTTTGAGGAGTTGAAGACTTCACTGGAAGAAGTAGCTGCAAATATGGTAGAAGTAGCAAGAGAACCAGAATTAGAAGTGGAGCCTGAAGACGGGACTGAATCGTGTAACCTCGTGATAAAACTTGAACGGATGACAAGTTGCTTTCTGTGTCAGAGCAAAGAAGGTGGTTTTTTTAGATGGAATCTAGTCCTGGTAAAGGTGCTGAAGATACTATGAAGATTTGAAAGGACAAGAAAGGGTTTAGAATGTTTCATAAGCTTAGTTGTTGAAGTAGAGGCAGGGGTATGGGAAGATTGACTCCGATTTTGAAAGAAGTTCTACTGCGGGTAAAACGCTGTCAAACAGCATCACATGCCACAGAGAGATCGTTTGTGAAAGGAAGAGACAATTGATGCGGCAAACTTCATGAGCTTATTTTAAGCCATTGTCTCAGCCGCCTCAGCCTTCAGCCACCACCACTCTGACCAGTCAGCAGCCATCAACACTGAGACCCTCTACCACAAAGAAATTATGACCTGCTAAAAACTCAGATGATGGTTAGCATTTTTTGGCAATAAGGTATTTTTATAAAAGGGCATATCCATAGTTTTTTAGACATAATGCTATGTCTTAACAGATGACGTAGTATAATCATAACCTTTATATGCTCAGGGAAAATGAAAAATCCCTTTGACTCGCTTCCTTGCAATTCTTGCTCATGGTTGTGGTCTGGAACCCACGGGGTATCTCCAAGGTATGTTTGTACTTCTTGAGTTGTAAGCTTCCTTAAAAAAAAAAAAAAAAAAAAAAAAAAGTAACACCCTAAATTAGTTCCCCTCAGACTTCTTACCCTATGGTGTCTGTTGGGTGGGTTTTCTCCTCATGTTTCCTTAGACTTAAACAAATTACAGCTTTTTAACAGGTCTCCTGTGTTCACAGTCCCAGGAAATAAATAGGGTTGAATTCCCACGTTCGAGTCATCTTACCTTGTTTCTTGTTTATTGGTTGTCCTGGAAATGTCCTCCTGTTTTTATCTGAAAAGCACCTTTCTTTCCTGATTCTAGACTCCGCCAACTTCCAGTTTCCACTGCAAACCTTCTTGGTCTCTGGGCTTAGTAGATCTTCGGCTCTCACCGTCTGCAAGAATTTATTTCCAGATTATCCCTTGTCTTCCAGTAATCACGTTGTTCCTCTTCAGCATGAAAGCCAATGATCAGAGTTGGCTTCCAGTTGCTTTGTTGTAGTCTGGGGGTACTAAGGTGAAGTTGGAAATGAAACCTCAACTTGCTTAATTGTCAAGCGTTTTACTTTTAACTTCGTTCTTGAAAGAAAAGGGCAAAAGCTGCGAGTGTGAGGTGTGTCTTCCATGTGTGTGATTCAGAGCTCCTTCGAGAATCTTCAGGCATCTCTTTGAAGTGTTCACTCCCCAAAGGCTACAGCTACCACATTCATGCCTCTAGGGGCGTGACAGAAAAGGGCCACTGGCACCTGATGAATGAGTTTCTATATCTTTCACTTAATAAACTGCACTGGAGCATCTACCAAATAACATTGTTCGAGGCCCTCCAGTTCTCCGTTGCTCACATCCTTCTCTCTCCTCCTTCCCCCTTCCCTGGGCTGCAAGCCCACCGCGAATTTCCCTGGATGTCCAAAGGGGCCACATTGTTGCTCTGAAGAGTTGTCTTTTAGAGGAGGGTAAAGATGGGAGAGATGTTCCGTTGAATCACATGGAATCTCCTTGTGTGTCCATCAAGATCAGTAGAACGTTGATAACTTCATGGGGCTCCACCTAACAATTGCTCCTGATAAACATTCTGTCTTAAACAGAAGTGCATTTTGAAAGGCATGCTTGGCTAAAACCCGCTGAGGAGTTATTTAAAACAGAAGCTTCATGTTTTTCCCATCAGGACACTCATGCTTCTCAACCTGCTCTCTTTTATCTTTTCTGAGAGTCAGAGAAATACCCAACCGGACCCTCATATTTGGAGAAATCCATCTATTTTGAGTCTGATGTGAAATAAGTAGAGAATCCGTTGGTCCCTGTGTAGGAATTTTTTTCCTGAAAGTTATAAATGGGAGTTATCATGGAAACTGCTATTGAAACCCTAACCAGAGCCTATAAATAAGAGAGGAGCTAAAGATTAATAAATCTGATAAAGCTGAGAAAGAAGAAAACTTAAAATAAGAAATGAGGACCGGACCTTAGTTGGAGTGTTAAGACGGCTCTGAGTCTATATATAGGAAAATCAAAGACTTACTAAAGGCAGGGCATGCAAAGCCATAGCTATTAAAGTGTGCTTAACTCGATTGCCTGGGAGATTTTATTAAATGCAGCGGCCAAGGAAATTGACCTCACTTTTTTTTTCCTTTTTTGGGTTGGATCCTTGCTCACGTCACATAAATGAATAGAGCTGACAATTTACTGGCTCATCAATGAAACAATATTAAATTATGAAGATGTAAGGAAAAAATCCTACGCTAACATTGTTGCAGTTTGAAAGGTAAGCTGTCCCCTACAAGAGTAGGAGATATAAATGTTCATTTCGAAAATGATATAATTGTAATGCCAGGTGGTACACATTATAGGGTTAAGTGCCCTCTTGATAGCTGTGATTCACGGTGGTCCTGGCACGGAGCTCGTCAGCCACGCACATGGAGAGGCTCCCAGGTTTCTCTCATTCTGTCTTTTAAAATGCAAAAACGTCATTTTTCGTGCTTTTAGAGTGTTTTAGGGGCTATTCCGACAAATGGGACTTTACTGAGTGTGTGTCACAGTGATTGTGGGGTGCCTTTTCGAAGGAACCTGTTTTTATTGATTTACTACTTTGACCTTTAAGCCTGGCTATCAGGGTCAGATTATTTCTTGATTCCGGTCTCTGGGGATGCACCAAAAGCAAAATACAGTATTTTTCTTTATGTCGGGTCCTGTGCTTAAGATAAGATACCCTCTCTTCCTAATTCTGTCTTCTGTGAACTTACTGAAAGTACTTGGTATGACTCCTGTTACCACTTAAATACCCGGTACTTTACAAGTATTCCTAGACGTTAACGTTAAGTCTTTTTCACATCGTTTTTGAAGGAAAATCATCTTCCTGTTCTTGGCCATCTCCTGTTATTCGATTGGTCCACCAGACCCAGGTCAGCCCCTTGTGTTTATGAGCCCCATTATGGTGACGTCCGACAGGATCAGAGGGTGGAGGGGTCTTTAGGTGGAAACAGTCCCTGCTGCTATCTGACTCTCAAAGGGGTCCACAGCCCGGGGAAGGTGACAGACCCCCACCCTAAATGGTCAGCTGTTCCTAGGTATACTAGTTATTCATTTGTGACCCCCTTCCGGGCCGCAGAGGCTGCTGCGGAGTAGGGGTGCGGGAAATCCGTGCGCCCTCGCCGGCCGCCCACGATGCCTCTCGGTCCTGCTCAGGACTCAGCCGGCTGCAGCAAGTCCGATTTTCTGAACAGCGTTCGGCAGATTTTTGCTCCAATGTGGAAAATGGCACTTTAGAAGTCGAATTACCTTTTTCATGGCACCCGAGTTGCTTAATTTGCAAATTGAGAATAATTTAGGCAATGGGAGAATATGTTTCCATGTGTGAAATGGATTGAAATGAGTTTGGTGTTCTCTCTGCTCCTTCAGCTCAAACGATCATAAAACGGAGTTCTGGCCCAAAATCACTCCGTTATAGGATTCTGAGATATCATCTGTTGTTTTGTGTGGCGTCGGTTTAGTTTTAATTATTGGTGATACTTAAATCTGCTTCTGGTAGACTGCGGGTATGCCCTGCTTTAAGGAAGCGGAATGGGCTTCAAATTCACGCTCACGGTGCCTTTGCGTGAAGAGACAGTTATTGGCACTCTAAAAATACCTCGGATTTATAAAATAATTTATCACAAGATTCCTTTAAATAACCAACTCTCTTCTTCGAGCATTCAAAATATGATTTGATTTGAAAAATCAATGTCCACTCACTCAACTTTTCGAGAACACATCTGCTTTGTCATGGGAGGCAGATGAAGGGAGAAAAAGCCCAGCGACCAGGAATGAGGGTCTTAAGTGAGCTGAATAGGAATTAATTTTAATTTAGAAACGAATTTACCTTTCTAGAGTTTCCCAGGGAAAACACCTTCACCTTGATCACCTCCAAGGTACATAAGGGAAAAAAAAAAAAAAGCCAATTTGAGTTTGGAGAAGATAAATCTATTTCTTCGGTGGGTTGCATTCTGCATTAAGCATGTGCGTAGAAGTGAGGTTTGCTTTGATCCTGACTATTAAAAGTTTATTTTTAAACTCAGACTGGGCAGGCATCCAGCGATGCTTTCTCCCTGTAGCACATCCTGGTTTCAGGTCCTCAGCCTGGCGGAATGCAACTAAGCAGCAGGAAGTAGTTGAAAAGTGTGGAGACTTGATGAGTGTTGAGGGTTTTTGTCTCCCCCCACCCCTTCCTCCCCTCCATTTTTGAAATTCAAATTGAATGCAATTTTCAGCTCATTTGAGCCAAAATATACTGTTGTCGAGCTTCAGTGGCTCTTAAATTCAAACTCACAGGAGAAAACAGATATCATCTGTCACAGAGGGTGGGAGAGGGAACACTCCCGCATTTTATTCATGGGAGGCAGAGCTCTAGTAACTAATTCAAACCTTTCTGACTAATCGACTAATCATTCACCAGCAAACTTATCAACTAATCAATGAAACCTTTAAGACACTCATCTTCGGAAGTTAGGAGTAATCCACTCCCCCCTTAAAAAAAAAAAAAGTCATTGTGCAAGTCTATTTTTGTATGGTTGGGATTTTAATACCTTTTTTTGCAATCTGAAACGGAATATCATGGCAATCTTTTTCCTGCCCTTCCTGACGATTTTATTGTTTCCATCTTTAATGTCTTTGTCAATGCTTTTTATTTATGACTGAGGATTAGCAGAAAGCTTACTGCTGGCTAAGTGAGGCCAAAAATTTGGAGTTTTTTCTTCACTAAACAGACTGCCTGGAAACTAGTTTTCTTTCTTGGGGCAAATATAAATACCAATTAAAAGAGGAAGACCCACTCGTACAGCCCTTGAGTTTGCAAGTGTGGCTTGTCTCCGGGGTGGTTGCCTCAGCGAGGCTTGAAACTGCCTCTTGGGAAACTTATGCCTCTGGATATGAGCCCAGGGAATGCAAATGATTTGAATAAATGATAATCTGAAATCCCTACTCTAATTTCAGAAAGGATGTGATGTTGCAGTTCTGGTCCTGAAATATAGGTTTTATGCCTTAGTGCTTACGTGCTTATCTTTGACTGTTTTAATGTCATCCAAAATTTCCATGGGAACATAAAGTCCATTAGCCTTCTCTTTCTTTTTTTTTTCTTTCCCTTTTTTTTTTTTTTGTCGAGGTCTGTGAGAGACTATTATGATGCTATTTCAAAGTAAGCAGGAGAAAAACAATTTGCTCCTTAAATATCATCTCTAATGAAATTAGCTTCTCCCCATCACATTTGGAGTTTAAAAATGTTTCGCAGTGAGTATATGATCACGCCATATATATTTATACTTACGTGTGTATGCGTCTACCTGTCTCCAAGGTGTCCAAGGTGACAGCCGGAATTTCTAAACAATCATTTTCGATTAATAACGGCATCAGTGGCTGTCCTCTGAGTGGTTATGTGCTTGTGCAAATATTTGGCCTCTGGTCAGACATTTCTTCCATTGCCTTTATCAAAAAGAATACCCTAACGTGTTAACCTGTTTTCTCACTGTTATACTTTAAGACTGTATTGTTGATTCTTTGACTTCCACATAAGAAGCCAAAAACCTACCTTGACAAGGAATCCGCCTTTTTAGGTAATTCCAAGTTAGTTAAGAGAATTTGAACTTTTCTTCTAAAATGTCGGATTCCTTCACTAGGCAAGTAATTACTGAGTGCTTACTATGTGCTAGGCATTCACTGTGCTCAGACTTGTAACATACACAATAATGACTTCCTCAACCTGTGTGAGGCAGACGCGGTCGATGAAGTAACAGCTTCAATTAGGCCAGAGAACGTGAAGCTTGAGAAGCCCCCAGGTTCTCAAATGATTCTCAGATACGCAGTCCCTCTCCTTTTCCTCAGGCGGTAACCGCTGGGCTGAAACAAATATGATCTAATTCGGAGTTGGGAGAAAGGATTGTACACAAATAATCAGGGAAAAGGATAAGAAATACATACTTAGGTGCTGAACTTATCGTCTTCTTCAAAAAATGCTGACATCACCGGGCAAGGGAAGGCAAGTGGAGGCTGTAATCTTACCCTGCAAGGTGCGTAGGCCAGGGGTCAGTGGAGGGAAGCGAGGAGACGCCGTTCAGGAGGGAGGAAAAGCTGGAGTGGAAGGGAGAAGTTTCGAGGTAGGGGCTCCGTGGCCTGCTGGAGCTTGCTTACACCCCCAAAGGCCACTTGTTAAACTTCTAGAAATTCCAGGAGCCAGCTTTTATGACATAGGATTAAATATCAAATTACATAAACTTACAATAAATCTATTCTACTAAAAACAAAAGTAATGAATACTGAAAACTTCTCACTTCCTGATTATTTCCCCTCCTGCACTGCAATCAATCACCTATGCCCTTGAGGCGAGTCTGTCCTATCCAGATGGGGAAAATCTGTGCCGCTCTCCTGTGCTGCCCGCCTCCTCCCCGGGGCGTGTACCATGATGTCATGTTGGTTGCTTGACCTCAGCCATGGGAAGAGTATTTATTCCACAGAAATTGGCAAGTGCTAAAAATGGGGGCTTTTTTTCATCTGAGAGCCGATTATTAAAGACAGAGCAGACAAACACGGAGAGGAGGGGCGGGAGTGGGGCTTAAGACCTGGAAGGCGTGAGAGGACACATACCAGAGGGCAAGGTTACTTCAGGACCATGCTTTTCTCTTATTGAAGAGCAGGGCATTATGTTACGAACGTGGTTCCCAGTGATGGAGAAATCACTGGGAGCCGCTGGCTATTTTTAACACATGTTATTATTATTCTGATACACGTTCACGATAGAACACTTTAAAACAGAATAATAGCTTACACTTCTGTAATTCTTGGTATGTGCCCTCACACTTTCTAAGTGCTTCAAATATGGTGAATCATTTCATCCTAAAAGTAGCCCCATCAAGTAGTTTTTATTATCCCATTTTATTTTATTTTTCTTTTTTTAGATTTTATTTATTTGAGAGAGAGTGAGCGAGTGAGAGAGGGAGCATGGGCAGGGGGAGAGGGAGAAGCAGGCTCTCTGCTGAGCAGGGAGTCTGATCCAGGGCTCCATCCCAGGACCCCGGGATCATGACCTGAGCCGAAGGCAGATGCTTAACCAACTGAGCCACCCGGATGCCCTAACTATCATCATACTTTTTCTTTCTTTCTTTTTTTTTTTTAAAGATTCTATTCACTCATTTGACAGAGATCACAAGCAGGCGGGGGGGGGGGGGGGGAGCAGGCTCCCCACCGAGCATAGAGCCTGACACGGGGCTCGATCCCAGCACCCCGGGATCATGACCTGAGCCGAAGGCAGAGGCTTTAACCCACTGAGCCACCCAGGCGCCCCCTATTATCGCATTTTTAAATGGGGAGACTGGGTACAAAGAAGTGCTGGACTCCCGCCAAGTAAAGGATTCAGGCGGTTCCCCCCAGGGGCTCACTCTGGTCTGCTGCTGTTCCATGCAGACATGACATCCGACGAGGACCCGCCACCTGGAGCATTTCTGAGAAACCGAACTAATAAAGGCAGGATCATTTAGGAGAGAGAAGGGAACTCCTTCGGTTGTAGACAATTAAAATTTGGGGTGTGGGGAATCTAAGGGACAAGGTTCCCTTAGCAGATCAGCTTAGAGAAGGAGTCCAAGACCAAAATAGAGAAAACCCATGTGCGTGGTCGTGAGAAAATATTCATCATCACGTGGATTAGGCAGAGAAAGAAGAGCTTTAGGGAAAAAGTAAGCGTTAGGGAGAAAACCAAGAAAAAGAATCCGTGACGGAGAGAATGAGCAATTGGAAAGGGAAGAGAAATATGGGCGGGCATAGCATACATCCGGTGTCATGAAGATGAAGTGGGGAAGGTTTGGGGAAGGAGTTGCTAATCAACAACACCACGGGCTTCTGTGAGATTTTATAATGGTAACCATGTAATTTCTCATCCCAATTGATCACTTTGGGAGTGAAGGGGGTACTATTAATAATTTGGCCAGGAAACAAACATAACAAGTCTACAGTGATCTATGGCCAATGCTAGGTTTGCAAATGGATGAAATTGATAGATTTCTAAGAATTCATGATCATCTGGAAACTATTTCTCTTTGACCAACATTTGCTGAGCATCTACGGTGAGGAATGCAAAGTGCTAAAGATAAAGATACATATGGCAAAGTTAAAAAATATATTTTGTTGGGGGGAAAACAGAGAAAATTGGTGGATGAAGCATAGTTTTCCTTTACTACACACACCCAGAAGTCGTCACTATTCACAGTGTATTAATAGCTTTTCCTACATATTCCAATGATTATAGAGATATCTATCTAACTAGTTTTGTTTCCAACTAAAACAATGCAACATGCCACATATCAGCCTGTAACTTACTTGTTACACAAATATGCATCTTTTCAGGTGAGTCAATAGTTAACATCCTCTTAAATGAGCAAACCCTATTTTCTTATTGATGAACATTTAGCCCGGTTTTGGTGCTACTTCAGTAATGCTATGTATGTCCTTAGTTCTTGTGTTCTTATTTACATAGGTGAGAGAGCTAGAAGTAGGATTGCTGAGCTGGAGTGGTTTTACAATAAATTGTCGGTGGATTATTTAAAAATTATATAATATACCACTTCTACCAACCTTCTATAAACACCCATTTCCTAGTTAGCCAGAGTGCTATGAGACTCACATTTTTTACCAATTTATTATTGGGAAGTGGTATATTATAGTTATTTTAATTTGCATTTTAAAAACTATTAATGAAGCTGAACATCTTAATTTTTATTGGTTGTTTGTATCTTTTTTAGTGAATTTGCACTTTCTTACTCTGTTGCCAGTTTTTTCCTGTTGAAATAGTCATCATTTTCCTTATTTGTTGAAACTTCTTGCACACTAAAACATTAACCCCTCTTCAATGTTACAAAAATCTTTCCCCATTTTTACCTTTTCATTTTGCTTTTGATTATCATCAAGGAGGAGTGGTTGAATATTTTTTGTTTTATTTTTTGTGGCTTCACATTTTTCTATCTTGCTTAGTTTGATCCTTCTCCCTCAAAAGAAAGAAAAAACAGTAGTAATTTTATTCTAAGCCTCCTACATGTTTTTTGCACCTAATACTTGATCCCCACAGCTCATAGACTAGTTGTGAAGATGTCTGCAGAGTGGATATTTCCATTTCATTGGGTTAGAGCTCTTACTAAGAGGTACCCCCAGAGCCATGAGAATCCCAAAGAGATACCTGGATCAGTAGGGTGGAGGGGGAAGGGGGTACAGCTGGGCTTCTTGATGGGTTGACATCTGAGGTGAACCTTTAAGCTGAGGTAGCAGTGGTAGCTAGGTTTCCCAGCTGAGGGAAATGGCAAGTTAAGGAGACTTGGCCACTTTGAGATGGCAGTATGTTTGACGGGACAGGGAAAGAAGGGCCATGTGTTTTCATGGCGTGGGTCAAGGGAAACCATTTTTAGTATCAGAGGAGAGCTATTTTTCTGAATTTCTCAAAATTTCCACAAAGAGTAGATATTACTTTATGGACAGGAAAGGTAATTTTAAGCTGAAGAAAATGAAACCTCTGAGTGTGGGATTAAAGAAGCTAAATCATAATTCAATAAGGGTGGGAAACACTTTGACCTACAAGGTTGGGGATGGGACAAAGAGGGACAGGAATCTGTGTTTGAGGGTTGGGAGGAATGTGCATATCGTCCTTCATACCCATGTGCCTTCCTCTAGTTACTCTGGGGCCAGATGGTGATAGGTGCCTGCTCACTGAACTTGGCCTTCAGCCTTTCAACTTTCAAGGCTCACTGCAGGCCACTCCAGAATAATATCCCATTATATATAATGAATCTGACCAACGTGGCAGTGAAATCTCCACAGCCTTGTCTCATCACATGCTTCTGGTTTTCACACATCATCGTGTTCTGTTCTTCACTAAGAAAACACAGAACCATTGTCGGACCTTGTGTGTTTGCCCTACTTGCCTCACACTTATGGTTCCTTCTCTCTGGGACCCCTCCACAAATCTTTGTCAGGCCTCGTGGAATCCCAAATACCCTTCAAGTCCAGCTTACACACTGTCTTTCTTCCGCAGCCTCCCCTGACTTCTTCAGCGAGAAGAAACCTTGATGTTGAAATTTTTCCTAGCACCATTTCAGGCTTATCCTAAGGCAACAAAGTGGAAAGTGTGTTTTATAATGACATACAGTGATATATGTTCTAATGACATAGATAGCGATCTAGCTATGTGTTCATCCTAAAACAACAAAGTATATAGGGACCATGTTCCTGACTAGGTTGAAATTTCTATAAGGGCAAGAACCATGTTCTGCTTCTTGGTCATATTCTACTTGAATACAGAGAAGTCCCTTCCTCCCTTAAAGAAAGGGCTGGAAGACAAAGCCCATTTGCAGAAACAGACCCGTGGACAGCGAAGGCAAGAGAAGGTGCAGGATGAAGGAATGCACAAAATAAATGGCGTACAGAGCCATTTCCTTAAAATAAGGGAATAGGAGCTTGAGGAGAGCATAATTCCAAATAAACCTCCGAAGGAAGTGAGCCCGGGAGAGCACTGGGCACAGATGAGTGGATCACCTCGTACTCATGGCTGCAGGCCCAGGTGAAGTTCGACAGAATGAATTGGAAATGGGCCACACTCACATGTTCCTTGGCCTTTGGTGGCCAAAGAGCAATATGGATGCAGAAGAGGCCGGAGAAGATCTGAATCAGAAAGAGAGAGTAAGAAGAGAGATTAAAGTGGCAGGAGAAGAAGAAGGATATTTATGAAGAGGGAGAAGTGAGTCAGAGAAAGGTTCTTCAGAGGGAATGTGAGTCAGAGAGGAAGATTACGTCATCAACTTGGCAGCCTGTTTGTGAGGACAGTGGTGAGGATGTCAATCCTGGATGTAGACAGGAGAGCGAGCCAGGGAAGCCATGAGGAAGCCATTAGGAAGCCTAATAATTGGGGGGAGGTAAGAATGACATGGTGTCGTTGGGGGGGGGGGGGGGGTCTGGGGCGAGGGGAATCAGGCACAGTTTCTGTGAGGACACAGGGAGGATGGTGGCCTAACAGTCAAGACAGTTGTGCTTGGAAAGGGAGTACATTTAGCATCTTTGCAGTTGAATGGCGTCCAGGAAGAGACCGGGGAGGTCTGGTTCAGGATTCTCATCTGGCATTCAGGGAAAAAGTCTGAAGTGTTTAATGTCACCTCTGAGCAGGCCTCATCACAAGCCTCTCTGCTCTCCCTCTACTCCAGCCAAGCCAAACTGCTTTATGGATATCCCCCACACCTGGCTGTTCTTTCTCGTTCATACCTGCAGTTCACTGTCTGGAATGTTCTTCTATACAGTCTGTTATTTGCCTAACTCCTATTCAAATTCTAGGTCTGTGCTCAAAAAAACCATATATTTAAGGCATCCCTTCCTTGGGAAGGTTTATTTGTTCCCGAACGTTTGTCTGTTTCTTAACTTACATGGGACATTATAGTTGCTTCTTGACTGTTGCTTTCTAGATTGGAAATTCTTTTTTATTCTTTAATATATTTTTTACTTTTACTTTTTTTTTTTTTTTTAAGAGAGAGAGAGAGTTTATATGAGAGAAAGAGGGTAGGGGAGGGGCAGAGGAAGAGGAAGGTAGAGAGAATCTTAAGCCTGGAGCCTCAGGTGGTGCTGGATCTTACAATCCTGAGATCACAACCTGAGCTGAAACCAAGGGTTGAATGCTTAGCTGACTGAGCCACCCAGGCACCCCCTGGAAATTGTTTGGTCCCATCTTTGATTACTGTACTGGCACAGAGTGGTTGCTGGGAAATATCTCTTGAGGGAAGGAAACAAGGAAAGGAGGAAGGGAAGGAAGGAAGGAAGGAAGGAAGGAAAGAAGGAAGGAAAATTTTAAAGTTTCACCCCCAGTTGGTGACAGAGCCTGCCATGCTTTTTCTGAAACTAAGTATAGTCAGGCTTGATTTAGGTGTGACTTGAGCATTCATACACAGATTTGGATGGTTGTTTGTTCCCCCCAGCATTTTAACCATTGCTAAATGTACATTTCAGTAGCATTAAGTACCTATGCATGGTTTTGCAGCAGTCCATTCTTACCACCACCCACGTCTAGAACTTTTTCATCATCTCAAACAGAAACTCTGTACCTATTAAACAATGATTGCTCACCCCGCCCCCTCCGGCCTCTATCATCCGCCATGTTACTTTCTGACTCTGTGAAATTTGATTACTCAAGGTACCTCATAAGTGGAAACATACAGTATCTGTCCTTTTCAGTTTGGCTTATTCATTCAGCATAACGTGTTCAAAGGCCATGTTGTAGCATATATCTGAATCTTGCCCCCTTCTCAAGCTGAATCGTAGTCCATTGTATGTATATTTCATGTCTTGTTTTTCCATTCATGAATCAGTGGATATCCAGGGGAGCTGTTTTCACTGGAGACCATTATTTTAAGTCTTAGATACAAAATCTATCATGTACTCTAGTACCTGGGGCTGGTCAGTGGCACCAAGCCTCGTAGATTCAAGGCAAAGAAAGAGTAGATTGAGGAATCTTGCATGTGCATGGCAAAGTCAACAAAAACGTCCAAGCACATAGAGACTAGACAGGAGGGAAAAGAAATGCTTCCACTGGGCCATGGCAGCCCCAAGGTGAACAGGGTAATGGAGATACATGCCACGAATTTCACACGGTAGTAAATCTTGAGAAGTAGTTGGAGAGAGACTCATTTTTTCCCCTTTCCTTATTATCAAAATGGCAGACAGGGATGAATGAGAAGGGGCAGAACAAAAGGAGACATCATCTAGGAGAAAGAGGGGAGAGCTGGATGGAAGATGAAGGGGAGTTTGGCTCCATAGGGCACTGGGGAGCCAGTGAAGTCTCAGTTCAAAGCTGTCAGCAATTTTCATGCAGGAAAAGCCCTCAGTGGTATGAGATCAATGGGTATCTATTCTGTAGTTCATTACAGTGCACAGGAAGAGATTCCACAGCCACCATGAGGCGCCACATGAAGATGTTCAAGACTTTCTCTTCTTTTTCAGCGAGACTAGTGTGGGCCCTTTTCTTCTCCTTGACTTTTCAGCAGCTGGAAAATAATTATTCATACTCATTCCATCAAAATCCCTTGCATGCCTGAGTTTTCTCTCAGTTAAAGATAGGAACTGGATTAAACTCTTTTCCCTTAACGACTTCTCAGTTACAGTTTTCCTAAGCCTTTAATGCCCTTTGAATTGTCTGCCCTAGGTTCTCCCGGGTTAAAGAATAGTCAGATTTTGCCGCATCCTGTTTGAAGGGAGTGTTCTCCTTAATGATCCGGCAGCTCCATTTTCGTCATGCCATTGTCCAGTGTGATGCTGGCCTTGCCGCCCAGAGAAAGAGCGCCATTCTTTCTCTGCAAGCAGCTTGATGAGAGGGGCTCATTAGGGGCCCTACCCGGCAAGTTCAACCTCTCAGCCTAGAGCAGAGCAAGTTTCCAAGAGCCTGCTGGCACTGAGATTGTGTTACCTTTCTGGAGGCATCCTTTTTTTTCTCTTTCTACTTCAGAAGTCCAGCTCATTGGCCCATTTCAAGTTGCCTCTGATCTTTAACTGGTGCTCCTTGGGCCCCTTGCATCCGTCCTTGGGGAAGCGTTCATGGTCACTCTGCAGAGCCCCCTCAGGCCAGGAAAGCCTCCTTCACTTTGTTTCTACTTAACCCTTGCCCTTCACGGTGGTGAGGGGCCATCTCTGGGCTGTCTCCCTTGTAGTCTGTTATTATTTGCAGGTGATTAGCAGGTGGCTTCTAAAGAAAAAAGGAACATTGCCCCAGGCTCTGCTCTCCCATAGGCTCTTGCGATTTTGCTACAAAAGAGAAAAATGGAGCCTTTGAACTGTGTATATATACTATTCATGTCCTTAGAAAGAGGAATGTCTATAAAATTTCAGGAACAGTATTAGATTTTACTCCGTTATCAGAGGGCAGAACTATTGGGTTATGGCACAGATTGCTTTTGGAATTAAAAAGAAGCAGTTGCCATAGCTAGGCATCTGGTCTTTTAGTAAAAGCTTATTTGAGAATTTCTCTCTAGACACTAATCCCCCAACAAGTTGTATTCCAGTGAGGCAGAGCGTCCATGAGCTAGCGTAATTGTGGTGAGCTATTCTCTTGCCGGGGGGAGCCAGCTTGGTGACAGTAGCTGTGTTCAGCCTTCTGCCTGCTCTCTGGCTACTCATTTGAGCAGATGAAAGCTCCCTTCTCGACCTCCGTCCTCCAGCCTTTTTGTCACCTACCTTGCTACCTTCAGATCCCCCAGGGGAAATATTATATGCTTCTTTCAACATTTTGAGCTACTGTCCCTGCCATTAAGTGAATCATTATCCTTTTTTTTTTTTTTTTTGGAATCTCAGACTATTGCTGTGAGTGTGGTGTCCCTTTCAGCTCCCACCACCACTCCTACCCCCCAAAGGAGCCAGTTCATTCACCTGAGTTTTAAATGGCTAGTTTCTCTCCTATTACTTTTAGTTAAAAAATAAAAGTAAAAGCCCATCAGAACTTCCTCTCTTCCCCTTCCATGGCAAATAAACATTACCAAACCTCCTGGTATTTGGATTTGAGGAGTGCAGGAACCACGTGAATATGCATGCAATAACTCCTTCCCATGGGTGTTCTCAGTTTGCCTGGGTGGGAAGCTGGCTGTGTAGCAGAACAAGCCAGAAACAGTTCCTTAGGTTCTTTGACTCTAGATTTAATTCTTTACTCCTTGATGAAGGGGCATTGTGCCCCTCAGAGCACCTTGGTTGTTCAGCGTTTCCTGGAGGCCTCCATCTTGTTTCAGTGTTTCCCGGAGGTGTCCATCTTGTTTTTCAATGTTTCCCAGTGGTACCCATCTTGTTTCGGTGTTTCCTGCAGGCGTCCATCTTGTTTCAGTGTTTCCTGCAGGTGTCCATCTTGTTTCAGTGTTTCCTGCAGTCATCCTTCTTGTTTCGGTGTTTCCCAGAGGTGCCCAGAGCTGCTGAAGCAGAGTCCGCAGGGCAGGAGCCTGGCACTCTGTACTGTAACAAGTGCCGGAGATGCCATCTGGGTCTGACAAGCCTGGGAAACACTGTTCCATTCATTCCTGGGTTTTGCTCGTAGAGGTGTACTGGATCTCAGGGTTGCCTGAAAGGATGTGGAGTTGTTTGTGTGGCCTTGTTCTCTTGCTTGGCTTGGAATCTTTTGTCCCAAGGAGATCGTGAATGTTGAACAGCAGGCCCATTTTAAACAAACCAGGAAAAGAGGGAGCCTGCTTTAAAAAAAAAAAAAAAAAAAGGGACAAAACAAACCCCCCAAATCCAAAACAAAAACTGAGGGGCGTATTCTCTTTTATTTGAGAATGACCTTAGGAGGTATAAAGTTGAAATAGTCCTCAGGGCTGCGGCTGCTGTCTTGCTGGTCTCAACATGTTTTGTATGACAACAGTAATAAAGGCTGTTTTGCTGTCCTGTTTAAATCACAAAACCAAGTGGATTCTTTGTTTCCCTGCATGAGAACTGCATGTGGTTCCTATTCCCTGATAAGGTGGCTCAGAAAAGTGACCTGTTGCGATGACCTGGAAATCTTCTCTTGAGTATAATCCTCTAGATAGGGGTTGATGATAGAGAAGAAAATCAGGAAGCTTTGACATGTGCTGGGGAGAGCTGCGAGATGTAAATATACATAAGGAAGACAGTGCAGTTTTATTATCTATTGAATAAGGCAGGCCGGGGACCGAGGGACATTGAAAACAGTATCTCGGGTACATAATTGAGTTTCACATTTTCTCACCTTACGCGTGTGGCTCTACTGTTTGCCCAATTCACATCTCTGCCCTGCTATCAATAAACCCAGGCTGGGGCTACAGACTGTATCAACAACAACAAAAAAGCCATGACACGAGCCTTTCGCGTATTTGCTGCCCTCCTTGGATTGCCATGGCAACGATAGTTTTAATTATGGAGAGCCAAAATGATAACTTGTGTATCAGATGTGGCTCACTTTTCCCTGTAGACAAAACTCTGATTCAAGAGCAGCTTTGTATGTGGATTTTCCTTCTAGGCTGGATTTTATTATCTGCTCTAACAGACAGCTCTTTTGCTCATGGAATGAACCAGAGGATGCTCAAGTAGTTGGCTGAAGGGGCTGCTGGATAGAGACCCTGGTGGAGACGAGCTGGACCTTTTTGTCTCGGGGGCAGCCTGATGCCCTCATCCCTTGTGAATTTCAGAGCCAAGCAAGCCGTGGCTCTGGAGGGCTGTATTCGGCTTCCCCCGTTGACCGGTGGTAAACCATGCATTAGGACAGAGACTTGTATGAAGTTCCATCTGGTAATCATCCTCGACAATGTTCAGGATTCTGCTGGGGGGCTGCAGACAAATAATTCCATTGCAGTAGCAGTCACGGGGATACAGCCATCGCAGCGGCTCTCCAATCAGAGCTGTGGAGGGAAAAGGCAGGAGAGAGCACATCTCCCTATGCACGTGACCTGCCCCCCACCTTTGTTTCTGGATCTGCTTGCCCATTCTTTGAATTTCTCCTCAGCCTTGGAGAGGTACCCACACCATATCTAAATATTTCTGGGCTTCCTCATTCTGAAAGCTCTTGCAAACCTAAATAATCTTCCCCTCAGGTAAACATAAATCATTGTCTACCTTCTTTGCTCCTTGAGAAGACCTTTTGATACATTCATTAATTATGGCCGCTGCCTGGTGGCACAGTGATGGCTGAGTCACCGCGGTGAGCATCTTTTCTGGAACACCCCCATTTCTGACATCGAGCCCTAAAATCCCATTCGGTGTTAAAGAGGTCATTCTTGGCAACGGACAGCTGAATGGTAGCGAGTAAAGGAGATGTGCCTGTGAAAGGCAGGAGTGTGGTCTCGGGAGTGAGGGTAGGAGAGGGAGGACACAGGGGACGTTGATGGAATGATGTTGTCCTTAAACATGCTGCAGCTGTTTTTAATCTCTGGCAACCCCAGAATAAGACCTTGATCCTCTGCTCAGTAGATTTGTAATGTGCATCAATAGGCCAGTTCATCACAATCCCAGCTTTGGAAGGCCAGAATGCCCACGCAGAAACGTCTAGAAACAGGCACCATGGTTCTGCTTTCTAATCCTTTACCACATTATTTAAAAAAAAAAAAAAGTTCCCGATTTTTGGTAAATCTTGCTTAATTAATGACACAGTCTCTGTTTTGCTTCTACATTCAGGAAGCTTTGAGGCTATGATTTTGACTTTGGAGTTTAGGCATGTTAATTAGGCCTTTGTTTGAAAGCAGAGGGGTTCTGTTTCTTGTTTGTTAGTTTAATAAGATTTTGTGTTAAGAATGGCACTGAGAATCTGTCAGAATTAGCTTGGCTGCATATGTGTAGCTCAGTGCTTTGAGACTCTTGAAATGTCTGTTTTTAGGACATCAGCAGGGGGCTAATGAAAAGGCTTTGTTGATTTTAACGAATTGCAAGCCACTGTAGCCAAAATAAATATAATCTGCTTTTTGGATTAGTTGTCACAGATGATTTTACCTACTAACAGTGATTAAGGAACCCGAGTGGACCAGAAACATAGCAGCTCTCCAGTGACTCTGCTAAAATAGCAATAAACAGAAGTAAATAAAGACTTAGGGCATTAGTTATCTTTAATAAACAGTGACACCAAATTTACTGCGTGCAGGCGTGAAGAGGTGGGAGTGGGGGTTTTGGGAAGATCGGGGGTCAAATACCTGCAAAGCACTCCATTGTTTAAAAAAAAAAAAAAAAAAACCTAGAGTGTTCTCCGATAATGTTCATCTGTTGTTGTTGGACCTCATTAGGAAGCGGTTAGAAACCCAGGGCCATCTCCTGGTTGCCTAGCCTCCTCTCGAACGCCAATCCCAGTCATTGTCATTCTGCTCTCTTCTTCCTGCAGACTCTGGGACCAAAGTTGAAATCCTCCAACTATAGGATTAGAGTATGAAAATCAAGGACATGTTAATTACTGTGTAATTATTAACCTCTTTCCTGCAGGAATGCTACCCAGTTAGTGAACAGGAGACTAGCATTGTATCCTTCCCTCTGTTTTTCTACCCTGATGAAAAGAGCGACTTACTCCACTGGGCAACGGTGGTACCCAGATTTCCCCCAGAAAGTCTGATTGTGTTTTCCCTTTCTGCTGCTTGACCCAAAGAAGAGGATGTAGCTGAAACCCTCTTAGGTGGTGTGTGAGTGCCAGCCGGAAAATGCCTTTGGTAGGCAGAAACAGCATAGTCTTTTTTTTTAGTTTTTAATCCTCTAAAAATTTTTTTAATTTAAATTAAATTAGCCAACATAAAGTACATCTTTAGTTTCAGATGCAGTGTTCAATAATTTATCAGTTGCATATAACACCCAGTGCTCATCACCTCAAGTGCCCTCATTAATGCCCATCACCCAGTCACCCCTACCCCCACCCACCTCCCCTCCAGCAACCCTCAGTTTGTTTCCCAGAGTTACGAGTCTCTCATGATTTCTTTCCCGTCTGATGACTTCCCTTTCAGTTTTCCCTCCCTTCTCCTGTGATGCTCTGTGCTGTTTCTTATATTCCACATAGGAGTGAAACCATATAATTGTCTTTCTCTGATTAACTTATTTCACTCAGCCTAATCCCCTCCAATTCCATCCACGGCCTTGCAAATGGTAGGTACTCATCCTCTCTGATGGCTGAGTGATATCCCATTGTCTGTATGGACCGCATCTTCTTTATCCCTGCGTCTGTGGATGGACATCTCGGCTCTTTCCACAGTTTGGCTGTTATGGACATTGCTACCATGAACATTGGGGTGCAGGTGCCCCTTCAGATCCCTACATTTTCTGATTTTTGATCTTACCCAGTATTTTAAATCATGCTGTCGATACTTTCCACCCCAGATTGCAGAGCAGGTGACAAACAGAGCTTTCCCTAGCTTCTTTCTCCCCTGGAGGGTAGATGTTGTTGTATTTGTTTGCAGATGCAGAAACTGGGGTGCCTGAGGCCTGCAGATGAGTCACGGCAAGGCCCAACAATGCAACAGCGGCCTTCTAGTACCCTGGGGAAACCCAGGTGTTAGTTGCATCACTGACTGGTCAAAAACAGTGCATGTGCTTTTTTTTTTTTTTTTTTTTCAGGGTTACAAAGATTATAATCTTAGCCTTGGTTACCACCCTCTAGAACGAATAGCTCTCATTTATTCAGTTCTTACCGTGTGCCAGGCACTGTGCTTTGCAGATCACATGCTGATGCCTTACAACAAATCTATTCATTCTGTAAATATTTACTGAGCCATCCCTAGTCCCCGCTCTGCTACAGAGATACAGTAGGGAAAAAATCGATGTAAAAACCTGCCCTCTTGAGTCTTTGCTCCAGTGTAGGGAGTTAAGACAATAGGATACATTTAAAAATTGTTATTATTTTAGGGCGCCTGGGTGGCTCAGTAGGTTAAAGCCTCTGCCATCAGCTCAGGTCATGATCCCAGGGTCCTGGGATCAAACCCTACATCTCACTCTCTGCTCTGCAGGGAGCCTGCTTCCTCCTCTCTCTCTGCCTACTTTTGATCTCTGCTTGTCAAATAAATAAATAAAATCTTTTAAAAATAAATAAATAAATAAATAAATAAATAAAAATAGTTATCATTTTAGAAGGTGGTAAGTACCGCGACGGGAATGCTGGGGTAGGAGGCTCTGCAGTTCTAGATGACGAAAGGAGAGAAGGCGAGCAGGTGGCATTGGAGCAAAGACTTGACTTGATGGAGGCGTGGCGGCAGTCACGTGGGTCCCTGAGGGCTGGGTGCAAGGGGAAGTGTCCAGATCCTGAGGAAGGAGCCAGCCTGGCGTGTTCTAGGGAAAGAAGGGAGGGATGGGGGAGGTCAGAGTGCGGAAGAGGTCAGCTCTATAGGAACGCGCAGCTGCTTGTGAGGCCTCTGCCTTTTACCCTGAGGAAGATGGGAAGCCCCTGGGAGTTTTAGGCAGAAAAGTGTGCTGCTGTGTTTGACATTTTCAGACCCGAAGAGGCAGGTCATGTTCTCCCATTTCACTGATGGAATGCAGAGTGCAGAGGAAGTTCAGTGGAGTCCTTGTGACAAGTCACCACGTGACTCAGGGTCGGAGAGCCGGCCGTCTGTCCTGCCAGGGGCCCACCGCGCTCCGCCTCCTGCTCCAAGACTGGCCCTGTGTCTACGTGATGTTTTTCTCTCCATCAAATGGGAAAGATCCTGTAAATGTTATTTTTTGATGATCTCTTTTAAGTATCTAGAGTCAAAGGCTTGTGGAAATGAACCACTCAGGATAACCTGAGGCTCATTAAATTCATTTTCCAAACGAGAGAGTGGGATAGGGTAACCTCTGTAAACTGTGTCATGCTGCTTTTGGTCACATAAGCGGAGAGTGGCAGATCTGGGATTTGAATCCGGTTCTGCTGCCTGACTCTGAATCTCATGCCCTGCTTAGGCAATCAGACTGCCTCTACTGCACGTTTGTCGCACTGGGTGCTAAGGTGTGTTCAGCCTGTACAGGGAACGAGGTGGTCCCGGCCTGCACGGAGCACGTGCCTGTCATAGTGACCTTTCCATGTGGCTCCTTCCTTTCCCCACTCCCTCCCTACTGCAGGGAAGATCTTCGGGTAGACATCCGATGACCAGATGAGCAGGGATTGAAATCCGGGATCGGGGGAAGGCGGTGGTGTGATAATTGCCATCATGTTGCCTAAAGGGGCCAACTGGGGACTGTCCCAAGATTTCCTTTGCTGTAACTCAGAGATCTCTTTTCCAAATCCGAGAAACCACTGCTACATGATAACAGATCTTGTTGGATATCAATAAAGGTCTATTCTTTCAGGACGAATCTGAAAAGCAAATAGGCATCTTTAAACATTCTAGATGGATCCTGAGGTGAAAGGCCATGCCTCGTCAGACAGATCCAGGCACCCCGCTGTGCAGAGGGACAGATGTACACACACGTACACCCTCACCCACAGCCAGACTTTTCGGTCATCTCGATCTGGGCAGATTTGACAGGTGTTCGTGATCTTGATCAAATCTTTCATAAGATTTAAATCATCTCGCGCTCTTCTGCGAGGAACCCTGTGCTATGTCAAACCAAAATTCTGGGTGTGGCTTTTAAAGGAGATCCTATTATATCTGAAATCTTTTTTTTTTTTTTAAGATTTTATTTATTCATTTGACCGAGACAGCGAGAGAGGGAACACAAGCAGGGAGTACATCTAAAATCTGTACTGTTGGGGCACCTGGGTGGCTCGGTGGGTTAAGCCTCTGGCTTCGGCTGGGGTCATGATCTCAGGATCCTGGGATCGAGCCCCGCATCCGCATCAGGCTCTCTGCTCAGCAGGGAGCCTGCTTCCTCCTCTCTCTCTGCCTGCCTCTCTGCCTACTTGTGATCTCTCTCTGTCAAATAAATAAATAAAATCTTAAAAAAAAATAAAATAAAATCTGTAGTGTTTTGAGGGACTAAGCAGCAGTTTTGTAGCAGGCGCGGAGCATGGCTAGTTTCCTTCCCTTAAATAACCTTGGATTTCGACCTCGTCTGTTTTACCAAGGAAACGCTGCTAACATGAATGAATGATCTACAATGTCATCTTGCTTCTTGCGGAAGTTTTCCCTGAGTATATTTCTGAAATCATCACGCACTGCCGTTCTCCCTTTCTGTAGGGTTTGCATGTCCTCGACCACCATTTCCCTGAATAACATAAGGGGATGTCCGTGATCCTCAGCCCCAGACTTACTAGAATAAAATGTAATACAGGTGCTCTGTTCATTTTCCGTGGAAGTCTTGGGTGTCTGGCATTTTGAAATAAGAGGAAGTAATTATCTTGTTATACTCCTATCCGCTGACAGGTGGGATGGACCTGAGCAAAAGCTTGATTCTGCTTAAAATTCAAATTAACACCCGGTCAGCTCTGCGGTGGTATGGGAACGTGATGTTCCTCCTACGTGCAGGAGTAGTTTGGATAAGCAGTAGGATTTGCTTTTGTCTGATTTCCAGCGAAGCAGCCTAGCTATGGAGGTAGCCTGTTTGTTTTTTCCTTACATTCTTTGAGACAAGAATGGAAAGAGTCTATTCTGTTTTGATAAGTTATTAAGGAAGCAGACTTCATTTACTGGAAAATATGGTTCCCTCGCACTGGATTGATCCTAGTTGGTGTTTCCATTTTAGAGCTGGTTTTCCATTTGAGCTCGGGGCTCTCACTGTATGATTGGCCTCCCCACCAGGGCCTAAGAATAGGAAGTGTCTCAGTTCAAACCCATAAATGTGGTTCATGGAGTGTTTAACGTTTTGACAAATTAAACATAGGAGTATTGTTGCCATGTAGATGGCATTTTCCTTACAAAGGGATGGACAACTGTCCTTTCCTCAGCAGGTGACTTGGAATCAGCAAACCCTTGGTTCTGGGAGAGAGAGCTTGAACCTGAGCAGATCAGCTTACAAGCCTCACATCTGTGATCTTCGAAGTTATGGCAAGCTAA
Source organism: Enhydra lutris kenyoni (assembly GCF_002288905.1). Classification (NCBI taxonomy): domain Eukaryota; kingdom Metazoa; phylum Chordata; class Mammalia; order Carnivora; family Mustelidae; genus Enhydra; species Enhydra lutris. Next base: position 19,010,962 of record NW_019154109.1, on the reverse strand, counting down.
TTGTCCATAGTTTCTTTGGTGGTTAGCTGTCAATAGTTTTTCTCTGAAATGGATAATTAGGGGAGAAAGTGGATTTACATCAGTTTGTATTTGAAACTGAGATAAAAATATGTAACAGCTACTATCAGATATTTAATTATTATCACCAGTATTGCCTGTAGTTTATGATATGTTATATTACTCACTTGATGTTCGTAATAAGTCTGTGATGGGGGTAGTATTGGCTTCATTACCCTCAAGTTAGAGATTAATAAAGTTCAGAGTTTGATTTGTCTGAGGTCATAGACCTTACTTGGTTTTCAGATTTTATTTCTTCTGTTTTCTCAGCTTTTCTTATTTGAAACATAAGCATTTTAAAATTCTATAGCATTGACTTTTATAGATTATTATTATTATTATTATTATTATTAACCTAATGCTCTGCCTTAGGGTATATATTTGTTCTACTTTAATTCAAACTGCAATTAGCTTATCATAGAAACTTGAGTCATGAAGCGGTCCCTTAGATTGTTAGCATTTTTTAAATCTCATAGTGGAAAGAGTAAAGAATAATAAAGATTAGAAAGACAGGAGAAGAGGGTTTGATGAAGTTTGACGTCAGAAGGAAGATGAGCTTACAGTGTCCATGTAGTGAAGTGTGCACAGTCTAGAACCGGAGAGAAGGAAGTCTGCACTTTATTTTCCCCTTTACAAGTAAGTAACATATGGCAGTCTCCCTCTCTCTCTCTCTCTCTCTTTTTTTTTTCTCATCAAGGTACAGAGTTGAGGTAGAATGAGATGACAGAGGTTTTCCTTCAGAAGGACAGTGGGTCGCATATTGGTTTTCTAAATTCTCCATGTACACATAACTGATTATATTCATTAATATGTTTAAAATGAAGGTGAAGAGAATTTTGAGTATCTAAAGAAAACTTGTAAAGTCTGTATCTGAGAAATAGGAATTTTCCCAAGTATAAACAAATGAACTCTCCCAGAAGCTGATGTTTGGAATGAAATTACAAATGCCTTTGTAAATTTTGAATTTGGCAAAACATGTTCTACCATCATTTAAAAATAACAACTTTAAAGGGCTCATAAATAAAGACATAAAAGGCATTTTGACATTTAATACAAAAACAGCATTTTGATGAACTGGGTAAAAATGAATCATAGACATATGGATTACATATTACTTATAGTGTGCCTGAGTTTTAAAATTGAGGCAGTGGAAATCTGGCAAAATATTTTTGGGAAATTTGCTATATATACTATATTTAAAAAGAGGTGAAGATGAACTCCAGACTGCTATGATTGCTCATGACATTGAATTTGATAACTTTTCATTCGCATCTAAGAAATTCTTGTGAAATAGCTCAATCTGTTCGTGTGCTGTGGAAGTGAGTTGTTGGAGACAGTGTAGACCAATTTCATTGGTCACATACTCAATCAACTTAGTACTTAGTACTTAGTACAAAGAACTTAGTACCAGGTGCTCCCAAAATGTCTGGATTGGTACTAGGCACTGGTACAACTTCCCGGATGGTGACACCACCTTCATGGGAAGGGTAGATAGTGGTAGATAGGGGCTCACAAATTTCTGGGTCATCCAAGGACTTTGGGAAACCCAAGAGAGACTGTGTTTACTAGATATCAGTATCTCTGGTAGCCTTTAACATTTATTATGTTTAATTGTTAGAGCTCCATAAAAATGAGGATATTATTATTCCTTTCCAATGGATGGAGAAAACCATGTTTCATCAAAATGTATAGATTAAATGATTTGTTAAGTGGTGGTGGTAGTGTCTTCTTTGTTGGTGGCTCCAAATGACCCCACCTTCTGTACTCTTACCTGTGGTATCCTTCATGCCCCTTGAATCTTCACTGACCTTGAGATTGACTTGAACCAGTAGATCATGGCCAGAAGGGAACTATTTTAATTCCAGACCTAAGCCTTCATTAGGCCTAACAGCTTCTATTTTTATAGTCTTGGGAGTCCTGAGTCATCCAGGAGAGAAGTCTAGTTACCTGCTGGAGAGCTCCTGTGCTGAGACCATGTGGAGAGACATGTGGTGTGGGAAAGTCCCTGAGATCACTGGGAAGGGGAGAGGAAAGGACAGCTGACCTCCCAGCTGAGCCAGCACACACTCACACACACACACACACACACACACACACACACACACACACTGCCAACCAGCCAACTGACTGCATCCATGTCAGGGACCACCAGTAGCATCAACAGAACAAGAGTCCATGTTTTATAATTAGGAGCAAATACAATGGTGGTGGTTTTCTGCTGCAGAGTTTTGAACAGTCAGGTGACAAAAAGAAGACCAGAGTGGTGGCTGAGTAGGACTTGAACCCAGGTCAGTCTGACTCCAGTGCAGGTTTTTTCTCACTGTGTTTGCTCTGTGTTTGCATCAGTGGGGAAAGGGCTGGGGCACAGGACGGAATTCCATGATATGTGAACACCTCCTAAAAGAGTGTGCATCTGACCTGAATGAATTGTGAAAAGGGAAGAGTTTGAAGACTTTTAACTCTGTGTCTTAGAGACACATACCAGTAGTAGGACCCCTACACACCACCCCCACCATGGCCTTCTTTCTTGTTGCCTGTACCTTACACTTCTTGTGTCAGAAGGAACAGGAGCAGATGGCCCCAAATTCTCATGCCTGATACTCTTCCTGGGCAAATGCCATGTAAATGTTTGTATTGACTTTATTTAGAATTATCAAACTAATAATGGATGCTAATGAATTCCTGTCATTCACCTGGGGGTTTATAAAGTGAACGCAGATAGGAGCTTTAAAAAGTACACAAGTGCGACACACACACATATACACGTGGGGGATGTTATGAACAGTGGCATGAAACAAATGGTGATCAAAAGCTATGAAACAGGGGCAGCATGCAGCGGTCAGGGACAGTAGAGGGTCCCTGGCTGGTGACACAGGGGAGCACTTGAAAGGAGAGTTTTTTGGCAAGTCCACGTTTGAAGTGATGTCATCTTTTTTATTCTCCCAACTCAGTTGCTTCTGTGAAGCTCATTCTTTCCATTCTGATGAGGAGCAAAAATGTTACATCAAAGGTTAATGTTTGAATTGAGGATGAAAGAGAGGGAAGTGGGTGGGCGCGTTTGTGCGTGCACATGCACACACACACACACGCTGCAATATAGAAAGAATCACAAATGACTCAAAGTTCTTAAAAGTACGATATAAAGGAAAATAGCCATCTTCCTCCCCTGATACATAGTTCACAAGATCGCCCGGAGTTTGGATGTTGAACCATCTTGGTGCATACCAATGAGGTTGCTATCACTGGCTGTTGCCTTTGGAAGCTCGAGGTGGTCAAGGGTGTGGAAATGGGCATCTCCCCTTAGGAGATGGTCTTGAGTGGACTCCCCGCCTCCTATGAAGGCAGTTCAAGAAGGCTAGTTCAGATTTCTCTTTAAAAATAAAGTACACATTTCCAGGATTGTTTTGTTTTGGTTTGGTTTGGTTTTTTGTTTTTTTAACTATGTTTCCTCTTTGGGGTTGGACAGTTACCTGGGTTTACTTTATACCAATGTAGTCTGCATGTTGAAAGAACACTTTCTTCCTTTTTCGTCTTCACCTCACCTACACCTACTTGAGCAGAGTAGAACATGTATCGTGTGTCGTCCTTTTTCTCCAAGCTGTTCTAACTTGTGGCAGTCCAGTTGCCTCTTCACGCCAACCCAGAGATGAGGGGGTAAAGAGCAGCCTGGCTTCTGGGCTTTCTTTCAGAAGCAGAGTAGAGGTGACGCTCCTGCTTCATCTTGCCTCTCTTCTTCAAGAAGCCCCACAAAGTGATGAACCAGAAGCTTCCTGGTAGCTAGGAACCACTGGATGCCCATCGGAGCTCTGTGAGGAGCCAGACTAATGGAAACCTCACAAATGGAGGAGAGTCTGAGGTAACCCCCTCATGGAAACGGGTGGAAAGTTAAGGGAGAAATGTGAATATCCACACTTCTTCAGGTACTAGTGATAAGTACTTTTCTCACTCTTGTTTCTTCAATTTTTCAGGTACTAGCGATGAGTACTTTTCTCACTCCTGTTTCTTCAATTTTTCAGGTACTAGCGATGAGTACTCTTCTCAGTCCAGAATTCAAATTGATTCTTCAGTTTGAATCATTGAACAAAGGTCCGGGAAATAAATCCTCCTCTCCTTTGGACATTTTCTCAGAACCTAGGATTTCTGGTGGGGCAAAGACATAGGTGAGGGGTCTGTTCTCCGTTGCCTGCGGGTCTGTTGAATGCTTGAATCTCCCCGCCAGGCAGTAGTTATGGTGGCTAGTGCCTGAGAGGCCACCTTCGGTCACTAAGGGGTAGGTGGCCTCCGATCTCGATCACTGGGAAGGCTGGCATTGGGCACCCTGCTGGTTAGTAGAAGAAGCATCAAGGGTTGACATGCACGAGAACAAGCCATTCATGCTGCTAGCTAAGTGAGCCTTTTCGGAAATTGTACAATTGAGATTTTTCATGATTTCAACTAAGAATTAGATGTGTTTACATGGTCAAAGCCCTTTTTCATACTGAGACATTTTACCTGAGTGCTCCTTCTGAGAAATGCGGGAAGTTTCAGAAAATTGCAAGGCCACTAATGGCTTGAAAAATGACCTCTTAGCAGTGTGTTTAAATTACAGTGGGGGAAGAGTGAGCATTTTTATGAGTAACATTTTATTTCATTTGTGTTATGAAGCCCATATAATAATCAATATTAAATATGCAATGCTATGCTGGGGCCAAGTACACATATGGATGTGTTGCTAATACTAAGGAAAAAAAAAACCGAGAATTTTCCTCTTCAGGAAACATTACAAATATTTGTTTATTAATCCCCCATGTCAGAGCTGAGATTAGAACTCAAGCTTTTGCCTGCCAGCTGATTCGCTTATCCTCTGATGAGAGCAGAGCTCATGGAAATAGCAGTATAGGAAGATAGTTTAAAGTTTAAAAAATGGTAAGGAGAGCTGATGTGATTTTTAAGAACTTGAAATAGATTTTTCTTGACTAAGACCTGCTGAAGTAAACTCTTTGGTGCTTTCCTTGCCATTTTCTACTTGCTGATATAAAATTATGATTTTCTGTTAGTAGTATTGAGATATAATGCACTGTGTCTTTTCTTTTTCCTTTTCCTAATTCCTCAGGCTACAACTATCGTCTTTTCAAAGTTATAAAAGGGCTACTGTTTTAATTAGAATCCTCCGTAAAGCTTATAATTATCCCCACTATCAATGCTTACAGCATACAGAGGTTTTTTTGTTTTTTAATGATTTTATTTATTTATTAGAGCGAGCACGTGTGCACATGTGAGCAGGGGGAGGAGCAAAGGGAGAGAGGCAAGCAGACTCCATGCTGAGTGCAGAACCTGATGGGAGGCTCGATCTCATGACCCTGAGATTACAACTTGAGCTAAAGTCAAGAGTCAGAGGCTTAACTGACTGAGCCACCCAGGCACCCCCATATAGAGTTTTATACATTGTAAAATACTGCGTGCACTATCCTAACTCTACTATTTGATGTTCACAACTGCCCTTTGAAGAAGATAAGGCAGATATTTTTATTCCCATGTTGGAAATAGTTAACAGACTCAACATGCTTAGGGATCTTTGAGAGCCAAACAGTTTAAGCTTGAAGAAGGTATGGAGTCAGTGCCTGTCTCATGATTCCAAAGCCACCATCTACTGATCATGTGGGGGCAGTGATGGCCCATTAAGAAACAAAAGACAAAAACCCAAATAGTGAATATAATCTTCTCTATTCTTTTCTTTGCTAGGGTTAGAAAAATATAAATATGAAAGATGCATTTATATAGAAATACTACATCAGAATTTTATAATTTGTAATAGTTGTATCAGCAGTAGTACAGAATTGAATGTGTAGTGGGTATTGACTTAATAGAACGTTATATCTGTATCATATATATATATTATAGTTTACCAGTATGAATATAATTGCAGGTATGTTTGGGGACATACAGATGTAAAAGAGGTTGAGTTGTGAACCCTCCAGTTACTTTATAAGTACAAAAAGTGTAAACATTGCACTTGTGCCGACCTAGGTTTCCATCCTGTTTCTGCCACGTGCAAACAAATATAAGTATACCCATATGCTTTTTCCATTCTTTTCAGTTATAAAATGGAGATTAAAAGAGCTTCTAGTAAAGATGGTTTTTACCAGTCAAATAAATGCTGAAGAAATATATACGAAGCACATTGTACATGAAACGCATTCAATAAATAGTCATTTACCAAGAAGCAAAAGCAACAGATGTACAGAGCATCCATTCATGTTGAAGAATAGAGTCTGCTGAGATGGTGTATATGCCTCTTGGTGCGGACATGGCCTGCAGTGTCACAGTTTTCTTAGTAGATGTCTTTGTAATTTATCTTTGTATTTGGGGCTCAGGTCTTATCAGTGTGCAACATGAGTCTTTGTAAAGTAACGATCCTATAAAGGAATGCCCCACTTGACACGTGCTCTGGTCCAGGTCAGATGGAGTCTCCATATGGTCGGTGACGTATGTATCAAACGCACTCCACCGTAACAAGGGAAGCCTTGTCTGCCCTATTTCCTGACATCAAGAGTAGAATAGTGTTCTGTCAAACTTACTCAGTGCTGTCCTATTTATTAGAAATGCCAGATTTTCATCCTCTGTCCAGTCCTGCTACTTGTGCTGAATTAATGTGAGTTGCTTTTGTAAGGTCAGGGCTTCTGTGACAACACAGTGCAAGTTTCAAGGAAGGTGGTGATGATGGATTTTTCTTTAATTCATTGGAGTGCTTGTAATAAAACTAATGAATGGAAAGGACCGAACATTTTCAATTAGCTGCATAGAGTAAAATCCTAAAAATAATTAGTGGCTGAGATGGTGTGTAGTTATTTTAAAATACTGTTTCTAGTTTGTAAAGATCTTGGTTTAGTTTGCTTTGGAATCGAGCCATTTGAGAAAGAGAGAAAAACCTATAATACATGCATGTGTGTATCTGTGTGTGTGTGTGTGTGTGTGTGTGTGTGTGTTTCAGAAGGGCTTTTTCATTTCCATGCAAAAGTGTAATAATAGTCACTAATGTTTTTCTGTGCTTTATAAGTTCACAGATTCTTCTGTTATTGATATTAACTCATTCCTTATAACAGCACATTGAGGTTAGTGTTATTATTCTGTTTATTTTAATGAGGAAATAGGCTGTATATGATTAAGATTACCCCGTTAAATGTACATGACTAAAAAAGAATCAGGGAATTAAACCACGTCTTAGGACTTGAAATGCAGGGTTCCTGGTACCGTACCACACTGACGTTTTGTTTTTGTTCATTTGTTTTGTTTGTTGTTGATGGTGAGTTTGGTTTCCTTTTTGAAACACGCTCACGAGTATCATCAGTGGTGTAGAACTGAACGTGTGTAGGTTTTACGGTTAATGGCATGTAACTCCAACGAAGAGTCGTTGGGCTGACCCTTTCTGATTATCAGATATATTGGTTGCTTAGTATGGGCCTCGTGCTTGGTTTTAGAAAGTCAAAACCAAATCGAGTAAGGCTCTTAGCCTCAAGGAGTGAATAGTGTAACTTACAGTGTCCAGTCTTTCCAGTATCATTTTGCCCTCTGGGAACTGGGTGGCAGCCATGGTCTGATACCTCAAAGCATGGGCCAGCTCTTTGCTCTGGCCTTCTGAGGCAGGGGCAAGTTGCAGTTATTGGCCAACACTGGATTTTTGTGAATCTGGATCATGTGTTTTTTGATTGAGTCTTAATAGTATCAGTGCTTAATACATTGTGATATTCTTCATATGATCTAGTTGAAAGTTTCTGAAATTTTCTACCCATGTACTCTAAAAGCAGAGGTCAGGGAACATTGGGCATGTGACTTGTGAGTATTTTAGTCAGTCTGGATTGCGATAACAGAAGACCGTGAGCTGCGTAGCTTAAACAACAAACATGGATGTCTCACATTTATTTATATAAATAAATTAACTGAACATTTCTTTGTTTATGGAGACTGGGGAGTCCAAGATCAAAGCTCTGGTAGATTCAGTACCTGGGGAGGGCTTACTTCCCATATCGTAGATGGCCATCCTCTCTGTGTCCTCCCATGGCAGAAAGAGGGGAGGGGGCTCTCTGGGGCCCCTTTTAGAAGTTCACTAATCCCATTCATGACAGCTTCATTCATGACCTAATCACCTCCCTAAGGCCTTACCTCCAAATACCATTACATAGGGGGTTAGGCTTTCACATGTGAATTTTGAGGGGACACAAGCATTCAGTCCGTAACAATAGAGGTCTGGCCTGAAATGGCCAGTGGTAACCAAAACATTTTTTTAAAGTCTGCCTTTTTTTTAACATGCATGTGAAATTTGCGTTTTTTTCCCATAATATATATTTTAATATAAGACATTGTTCCCCAAGCGCAAATCTACAGGGGATGCTGTATATTTTCTTCCTGGGGCCGAGTATCCCACGGCACATGGCCTCGCACCAGGGAATGGTCACCAGATACAGCCAGTCCCAATTCCTTCCAGCTTGGACCATTAGGGGTCAGAATTAATGAGCTGACATTTCACCCAGTGTGTTCCAGTTCGTTTTTCTTTGGCTCTTTCTTTTGTCCATCTAACTTGTTGTCTACTATTTTATCCTAAAAATGATTTGAGGGGATTCTCCTAAGGACATACAGGAAAACACAAAAACATCTGAAAATCAGGGTAAAAGAAAAACCAGGCTATTCTGGCAAGATGAAATTGGGATGTGTGTTGCAGGCAGACACCAATATTATGCTCCTACAGATTTGTTAGAAATGGACAGTGGATTTGGCTGTAAGCTTCCTCCCAGCCCAGACACTCTGAGCTCCCAACTTTTGCTTTGTCTGTATAATTCACACTTAGGAGGGGCCCCAGTTATCCTAGCCTTGAAATCTAAGGGAAATTTCTCCTCCGGGCCCCCAGAAGGTGGACACGCTCCATGTTTGCCAGCCACCCTGATTAACACTCCCGTGGCAAAACTCACCCCGAGTGTCGTTTGGATGCCTGTGACAGATCCCAGAGAGAAGCTGGAGGGCTATAATGCTAAAACCCAGTGTGGCCGTGGCAGGCCTCAACCCAGCTTTTCTGCCTCCACGTCCACTGGGATTTCTGATAAGGATGGATTACATTCTTGTTTGTTTTCCATCCAAATCACATTCTGGATAGAGTTAAGAGAAAATGTATAATAATATTTTCAATGTCGTGTTTTTCTCATTAGGAGAGAAAATGAATACATTGGAATTTTAATGGTGAGCCTTTTTAATAACCATCCTTATGATTTATTATTCTCCTTGGGATTTTATTCACAGTCTTAAAGTCTTAATAAAAATATATGTTTAAAAAAAAAGAGTTGGCTTCTCCCTGTGGAACAAGTTTTTAACATGAGAGAAGCAGGATGCGTTTGCACAGGAGACTCAGAAAAAGGGACTTTGATTCTTTGTGCCTTCCTTCCTTCAATGGGTGTGAATGGGAGCCAGCAAGAATGAGAAATTTTGTCACCTGGCATGGTTCTGATCAAACACATCTTCAAAACTTTTAATTTAAGGAGGTCTCAGATGATACACTCGTTAAAAGGGTGCATTTCCGGGGTACTTGGGTGGCTCAGTGCGTTACGCGTCTGCCTTTGGCTCAGGTCATGATCTCGGGGTCCTGGGATCAAGCCCCACATTGGGCTCTCTGCTCAACAGGGAGCCTGCTTCCCCCACTCTCTCTACCTGCCTCTCTGCCTCCTTGTGATCTCTCTCTCTCTCTCTCTCTCTCTCTGTCAAATAAATAAATAAAGTACATTTTTTTTAAAAGGTGCATTTTTGGAGTTTATATGTGTCTGCCTTGTTCTAGTGTGTATACAGACTAGCAGAAATGCCATGAGTTCACGTCTGCGAGATGTCACAGTACAAAGGGGTCTTCTTGTGGTTGGGGATTCCAGGTGGCCACCAGTAGGGATAAAGACATCAGTCTGGACTGTACTTCCCATGCTCGTTCCTTCCGAAACAGGCTCACAAATTGCCACAAAGCCCTTGCCGTTTCTTCACAGCCCCTTCCTGGTCCCAGATGTCTGGTCACAAATGCAGCATTTCTCCGTTAATGCTGCGCACATTGATAAAACAGTTGCCGAGCCGGAATCCCTAAAGAAATTATTAATTATCTGGTTAATGTGCATCAGGCTGTGGGAGTGTGAGATTAATCACCAGCAGTGGGATGAGTTGCTGAAGTGGATTTTGGTTTTTTGTCTCCTGTCACTCGGTAATGGCTTTTCCTTCCTTCACCATCAGGTGAACAGGTGCAGAGATGCTGTATTTTCATTTTCCCAGAGTCGGTAACAGCCGGTGGCCAGGCGATGCCTTTTCCTCAGTCCTGCTGCATGAGCAGTTTATAACATGGAGTATTACTTCCTCAGAACGTTCCAGCTCTTGGAGATCTGCCCGACGTGACAGGTCCCACCTCAACTTTTTCAGCATTCCAGACGCATGCCCGTGTACACGCGTCTCCCCCCGACCCCCTCCCGTCCACCAACACACATGCCCCCACTTACACCCGTGCACACACATAAGGATGCAACAAATGCAGGTATTTCTGGATGCTCTGAATGAATCCATGCTTCCCACTTTATCTCATTTCTTTCTTTAGAAATGTGTTCCTTATCTCTAAATATATAAAAAGGGGGGGGGGATAGGGGAGGGAAAGCTCTAAGTAGCTCCTTCTTTGAAAGGGAAAGAGAAGTTCCACACCAGTCATTTGACAGTGTGTGGAATCACACAGAAATTGTAAGCCACTTGAAGCTAGTAAAATGTCTGAAATACACAGTTTAAGAACGCATGATGTTTTATTTTTCTCTGGTATATGTCATGCTTCTCAAGTTGTAGCTACGTTGAGGTCTTTCAGAATCTTCATTAAGAAATATATAATTAGTGTTCCTTTAATAAATAAATATTTATTGGGAGCTCCAGATGCAGGGGCTACAGTGGTGACAAGACAGAGTCCAAGCATTGACAGGCCTTAAAGTTGAATAGGGTGTCCCATTATGAAGTTATATAAACTTCCGGAGGGCGATAAGCTTTAGGCAGAAAGTAAGATGGAGGTGTGAGGGACAATGACCTGATGGTCGGAGAAGGCTTGAGCTTTAAGAGTAACCTTTGAGCTGGGGACTGGCTGATGAGGAGCCAACCCTGAAAAGATTTGAGGGTGGAATGTTCCTAGCAGATGAGAAGCAATCACGAGGGTCTTGAGGTGGAGTGAGCTGTGCTGGTTCAAAGAACAGAAGACAGACGGACAGCATCCGAGTGTCGTGACTGAAGGAGTGTCTGGACTTGAGGGCTGCAGGGAAGCTGACACCTGGCAACACTGAGCCATGGGGGCCCAGTAAGAAGGGTGCACGCGACAGGCAGCCGTTAGTATCTGCTGGCCTACGGTGTGTTGAAAACCCCAAAGTCGACATCAGTCCACCCCCTGCACTATCCCTTGCATCTTTAATTTGCTTGGCTAATCCTTCTTTAGGTATAGTCTGAAGAAAACTTCAGCGTATATTGGATTTGCACGAAACTCTGAAATAATTCCAGTTTGAATGAAATAAAATGCCATCTCGTGCCGAATGGCACTGAAGTGAGTGTCACAGGCGGTTATCGGCGCTGGCCCCTTAATCTCATTTGGGAGGAGGCGCTCTCCTTGAGCAGCTCGGAAGAGCGGAGCCGCCAGTCCCGTGTGCATTCTCTTTCTATCTCTGCTTGGTGCAAAGATCCCAGAAACCGCCTAGAGCCTCGTCAAGTCCGCCTCGTCATCAGCTTGCAGGTAGCGGCCGGGTGGCAGCCACATAACATGCGGGTGACCCGTTTATGTTTCTCAAATGTAAGCCCACCCAATAGTCAGGAAGCCGCAGCCGGGGCTGGCATTAAACTGTCCTCCCGCCTCCTCGTTGAGCCCGGTCTCTCTGGGGTTTGGGTTACTCCCTCGCTGGGGGCTTCCCGAGCTCACGCTGATAAGTAAAGCCAAGTTTACTTTGGGGAGCTCCACAGTCCCAGGAGTAAAGAAATAAGAAAGAGGGGTAAAAAATATAAGTATCTTTAGGAAAAAAGAAGCTGTTTCTGTTTATAATGGTCCCTAAGTCCACTTTTTTTTTTTTAAGATTTTTATTTATTTATTTGACAGACAGAGATCACAAGTCGGCAGAGAGGCAGGCGGAGAGAGAGAGGAGGAAGCAGGCTCTCCGCTGAGCAGAGAGCCCGATGTGGGGCTCGATCCCAGGACCCTGAGATCATGACCTGAGCCGAAGGCAGAGGATTTAACCCACTGAGCCACCCAGCGCCCCCCTAAGTCCACTTTTTAAAAAACGATTTTATTTAATTTTAGCGATCTCACGCTCCATGTACCTGAATAGCCCATAAACTGAGAAGTTTAACTGAGGGTTTGATTGATCTGCTTGTCTCTGGCAGGGTCCGTTTATCTGTAGCTGGAGTCTTCTGAGTTATTTTAGGAACGTTAAATTGTGGGTACGTCATCTGCAAGGGCAACTTCTGCAGTTTATTTTACTTAGAGAATTCCGAAATGGCATCTAATGAGGACTTGGGGGGGTGGCATTTGCAGTCACTACTCTTATCCTGTAGCTCTCTCCCGAGTTTTCGCGGTTGCTGCTTCCTGAGTCCTACCTACCCTGCGCGAGGCCTCTGTCCCGATCGTCTTTAATCCTCAAAGCGACCCCACAAGGTTGCCGGGAATACTAGCCTTGTTTTACGGATGAGGACACGGAGCCACCAAGAGGTTCCGCGGGTCACGTGGGTGCTGGAGTGAGGAGTTGTCCTGGGCCCTCTCTCCCTCCTGGCCCGGGCTGCCCGCCTCGAAGTGACACGCTTGCGTCTGAGCAAGGACACGGTCGGATCCTGTGCAGAGTTTCCTGTTGTTGTGTTACTGACATCGTGCTCAGTGCCCAGTACTGTGCGGTCAGAGCTGCCGGGAGGGCTTGGTGTCGGTGGCATGTTGGTGGCATGTCGTTTAACCAGGAGAGTCACCGTTCTCATCCTTAATTCCCCAAGGCACTTCTGATGCTCACCCCCCCCCCCCGCCCCGTGCTTTTCTCCACTGCATGTCTGGGTGTTTCTGCAAACGTGGCTCGGTCTGTCCCGTGAGCATACAGGCCAGCGGCAACCAGCGGTGCAGGGCTCTTCTGCCCGCTGTGCCCTCCGTGGATCACATTCACACCCCGATACCTCCCACCGAGGCGATCAAACCTGCCGTGTAGCGCTTCCAACCTGTAATCTTGTTATGTCGGGTCTTTCCTCCATAGTTGCCCCTTGTGCACTCACACACAACCACACATACTCATGCACGTGCAGACACACACACACACCCAGGCACAGAGACACACACACCTGCATGCAGTCCAGATGCATTTACACATATGCAATGCAAACATATCATTCTACCCAGGTAGACGATTCATAGACGTTCCATGAAACAATGACAGCTTTGTGCCGTGTGGACAAGCGGGACCACGAAAACAGAACGCAGCTCATCTGGCCTGCCGTCCCTGCAGACCTCGGCCACGCGTGTGCGCAGTCGAGAACCGCCGCGGCTAACTGGCCTGGCAGCTGCGTCCACACGTGCAGTCGTGTAGGTTACCAGCATGTTCCGTGGCGTGGCATATGCCCTCTGGATCCAGTACTGTCTTGGCCTTGAGTATCGTTTTCAGTAAGAGCCACAAAACCACTGCAGTGGTGCTCCCGGTGTGTAGTTGGTGAAGTCTCAGAAGAGAAGGAACCGTCCCTTGCCTCTGAGCTCTCAAAGGTGTGAGAGATGGGGCCGGCGTTGAGGTGTGCGTGGGGACATGCGCTGGAGGATGGGCAGGATGGACCTCAGCCTGTCCCCTCTTGCTCATGGAGGCAGGAACGATTGCCATTATCTTCAAGGTCAGCACCACCATCAACCGCAGTCCACGATTCATAGGGAGGATGAAGAGCTGACTCAGAAATCCAGAGTTCAGAAGTAGCAGTCGGGAGATAAGCCTGGTAGAGGTCATGCTGTTGGACTTCAGGTACAGGGAGAGCTTGTGGTGGGCACCTCGTCCCTGATGGCTTTGTGAGAATACAGCTGCTCGCTGAGGAGATGCATTTAGATTTTAGGAAGGGGAGGGATGACTTGAATTATGTACTGGGAAGAATGTTCTGGAACCAGATATCATATCCTGTCAGGAAGTAGAGAAGGGGGGGGGTTGATAATTTTCCATAGATGAATGAACCAAGACTTTGCTTGGAGCACCCCGTACGTTCCCAGGGCCCCTCTAGCTTCTGACGTGGATTCTGCTCCCTCACCCTTCCCACAAGGTAGCTACGCTTCTTGTCCATGCCAGCCCACCTGCCACGTCCTCTTTCAAATCCATGGATGTTTTCCTAACACTGGTACATAATCACAGGACAGAGAAGCCAGCCATGGCAGCCATGAGTCTAGGATTGCTTCTCCTGGTCTAGCCTTAGTTTCCTCTGGCGTGACGGCGAGGAGCAAGTGAGTGAGAAATTTGGGCTCCCTGCATGAATATTCTAGAAGCTTATTTCATCTGGCAATGTGACACCCTCAGTGCACTTCTAACTTCTGCTGTTTCTCTTCATAGTCATTATCTGAGATTCACGAGAACTGGATATGGTTACATGTCCTGGAGTTCTCTCCAGTGTACACTTTGCAATTTAAAGATACAGATATAGTAAATGTATTATGATTACCTGTGAGCCCTTACTGTAACTAAAGGGGATCAAGCTGCTGTGGTTTAAAATTTTATTATATAATCTACCCTTGGTCCACTCCTTAAAGTGTCAAGGTCCTTATGATTTGGGACCAAGAGATAAAACATGAGGCTAGCTCTTCATATAAAGGTTTGAGATAATATGGTGCATATATTAGATAAAATTTATATACTAGGTTAAAATTCCTTCCCCTCAAACCAGACCGAACTGTTTCAGATCATACACTATACCACTCCCACACAAGCACATGCGTGCGCGCGCGCACACACACACACACACACACACACACACACACACACACGCCACACCTCAATCATCTGTGCCCTAGAAATAATTTTGCTCAATTCTCTTACTGCTTCCAGGAGCATTGTTCTCATTACTGCTTTACTCTGGGAGCTTTCCACTGTCCACAATCTGAACACCAACTTGAACGGGCGATACGTTCCCCCACCCTTCTGGAGACATAGTAAGCATGTTGTATTAAACCTGAACAGTTAGAATTTTTTGTTTGACTTTGACAAAGCTCTAAGAATTCCAGATCTGTGTGTTATCAGCCTGGAAGCAGTGCTACATTTTTAGAGATAAATTAGTGTATCTTCTTTGACTTTCCACTCTAGCTCCTGGCCATTGAGGTTTGTATTAAAGTGCACCAAATGCTTATTTATGGGGTATTCTATGCATTCTTATTTAAATCCTTTATAAACAAGAGTTCCTGATTCTGAAGGGTAATAAAACTAATTTGGATTTCTTAAACACCTTTATGATATACCATATAAAGACGATAAAATCGTGGAGTTTACGTAAGCAAAGAGATGAAGGGAAAGTCCCCATCTGTGTATTGGAATGAGTGATTGTGGTACGTAAGCCTTAGGTATGAGACATAACTCAGCTGATGAAGCAGGGGGTTATGGCTTTGCAGTCAGGGACTTGGCAGGAAATCCAGCTACCTTCTGGGCTAGCAGCACCTGCCAGACCCACCTTCTGGATGGGCTGATTGGTTTCTGCTTCTTTTGCCACCCCCTTTAGTTTGGACTTCAGCCAGACCTTCCCTGTGCTCCTCCGTAAGCATGTGAATGTTTGCATCATCTGAGTGTCTCTGACAGCTTCTGTACATGCCGTGTGAGATCTGCAGGTTCATTGTGGTCCATGCAGATGGGGAGCAAAGCACGCTGAAGGAGGCTTTATGCAAAGCCACCAAAACTTTCACCTTGGCTGGGAACTCCCTTAAGGGGTTCACACATTGAAGTCAGAGAGCAAGGTCAGAAGACATCCTCTTTTGTGGGAAATTCCAAACTGATATCCTGGATCTCCTACAATTTCCAAGCAGAAACGAACATCTCTTTCCCTTATCTTCAGTGGCCCTGAGCGGACAGCCCGTTGCCTTTGAGCGTGCTTCCGAGCCTGGGTTTGCAAGGATAGAATTCGTCGCCGAAGGACTGGAAATAGTAGTGTGAACTAATTCCTTTCAAATCACTGCTCAACAGTATTGAAGAACATCAATACTGTCTGTGAACGCTGTCTATAAAATTTAGCACTGCAGAGGATATTTATTCAAGAATAAATTCTGAATGACCTAGTTCCTCTGAGACCTTAGAAGTGCATTCTAGCCCCTGCCTGTGACTCAAGGTCCTGTCAGAGAGGTGCACGTGTCTTCTACTCCTGAGGCACTTTAGTTAATGGGGGTGTTTTGAGGCGAAGAAGCTAGGGCTGGGCTTGTCTTTCTCATCACCTCGCTAAGATTTCCTCTTCGTATCGGACAGTGGTAGGAGTTGTGTCTTCGTGTTTTCTATAAAAGCAACAAATTATCTTTGGTGGAGTAACCTAGGACCCAGACCTCATGAATGACTTGGTTTCTATGGAAAAACCATTCTAAACTATCATTAAAGTTCAAACAACACTTTGCAGAGAATATAAGTTGTCACTACTTCCGGGTCAAGTCAAGTGACCATGTACCAACTTCCTACAGTACTCTCTCGGCTTACAGAGCAAGAGTGTAGGAAGCCAGCCCCACCTCCCCCTGCCAGATCTTTACTGAGTCTTGAAGTAATCTCAAATGCACAGTAATTCTCATAATTTGGGTCAGGAAAATAATACCCCAACTGAGTTACTGAAATTTAAGTCCTGACACTTGGTTTGACTAACAGATTTCTCCTTTTTTTGGGGTCCACTCTTCTCATCTTCTCATGTTCCAGTCTCTCTGCGAAGGGCACAGCTTTATTTTCTCATTTCACCCTTATAATTTGTGAAGAGGTGATTTTACATTCATTGTGCAGATGTCGGCTTTTGCCTATAATGTATATGCATTGTGCAGATGAGGAATGCCTCCTGTGTGCCCGCAAATGAGCCAGGTCCTGCCCAAGACTGCAATGCTGGTACAGGACAGGATGGGACCGGATTTAGACCCACCTGTCTCTGCATCCTCTGTGCTTCCCAGATGGGGACAGTGACCCCAACACTCTGCAACTTGAGAGAAGATATCTCACTTTTTCAAAGACTGGGTTATTCAGAAATTGGGCCCCCTACAAAAGGAAATGATCACCAGTTCTTCTAAAATTGAACTGAGGCAATTGAACCTCGGGATGGTAGTTAGAACAAAGCCATCCTATATTTTGGGTGAACAAGGTAATTTCACATATTTGAGCCATTTATTGATTCTGCTTCCAATCCCTGTTCCCTTTGCTCCCTTGCTAATTGTACTCCTGGAGGCTTGATTATAAGTCATAATTGTGTGCTTTGCAGGGAAAGCCTATGTGAATGGATTGAAAGTCTTTTTGACACTGTGTTTGTCATTTTTTAAACATGTGTGCTCTTAACATCACAGAGCCGTTCTCTCCGACAGTAGAAGACAAACACACTGCCAGTACCGGTTAAAAATGTAGACGCCTGTGTTCATCTGTGTAATCCAGATTTCTCAGAGTGGCCCATAACTCTCATCCTAGACACTTAACAAGGGGATCCTTAGGCACACTGATTTCTGAGATTTACTGACTCAAGGAAAAAAAAAAAAAAGGAGGTGACCTAGGGTAAAAATGGTCAGGGCATTAGATGCTCTCCACTAGGAGTAACTTCGTGGTTTACTCGTAAGTACTTTCTTTGTATGGCAAATCCAGCAGGTTCTTCTCATTTGTACATTTCCTTTCAGGCCCCCATTCATTCCTTCCCAGAGTGACTTTTTGCAAACTTCCATGCTCTTCACGATGACTGATCAATGAACTTGCACATAAAAGACAAACTTAAACTCTTCTCATCTCTTTTCATGCCCTCGACAGCAAATGCCTTTTCATCTTCTCAGACATTCCAAAATGTAGAAAAAAAAAAAAAAAAAAAAAAGGTTCTGCAACAGATGCGGTTCCTTCTAGGTCTCTAGGTAACATTTTAACCTGTGTAATGTTCACTGCACAGCATCTTAAGTAATATTCCAGGAAATCCGCTGCTGCTTGTTAAAAAGGATAGGACCCCAGAGATGTCTTTAAATATGCCTGTAAAGTGAGAGGTGCCAAGAGAAAGATAATATGGCTGATTATAGTTATTTACCTTACATTTTCATTCGCTTTTAACTGGGTGTAATTTAGGGGCATGAAATCTCTTATTGGAAGTGTATTTGCATTAAACAGCTCTAAGCAACCATGAAAGTGCAGAAACTGAAAAATTGACAGACTGGGTTCCTAGAATCCCAAAGTAGCATTTTTGTAATAGGCATACAAACAAATCGAATAAACATGTTTTGCTTCAGCGATTTAAAGAATACGGTCTTTGGAGTAATTTGTCTTTTTTAAACTATCATTTCTAACCTTTTCATTGCCTATCTTTCGTTGGTGGCTTCCCCTAACAATCTGCAGCAATTTTCCCACCAGCTGTTGGTGTGCACGGGCTTGCTGCTTTGTTTCCATTTCCTTGAGCTATCAAATCCACCCATAAAGGGGATTACCTGAGTGCCGCGGTTTCCCAGGTTTGCACTTAGCCGCAGGTTTGTTTTTTTGTTGTTGCTTTTTGTTTTTGTTTTCTCAAGATGCTTCGCTGTATGGGAAGTGCGCTCCAATAATGGCAGGGGCCCTGGAAGACAGTGCCCGGGCCAAGTCTCAGAAGACACCTCGAGCTTCAATGAGCATGAGAATGGGGTGCTCTTCTTTCTTCTGCATTAATAGCAACAGAGCTAACCATTGATCTGTTGAAATTTTAGCTTGACTCTTGCAGCTGTGAGTCAAGGTTGGCGTAGACTTTCTTTGGGAGAGTGGGTGTTCGTTTGTCTTGGTGCGATGTGCAAAAGGAAATCATTTGTACACGCTTTCCCCTTGGACACAATGAAGTATCAGAAAAGTCACTGCTTAACGTTTGCCAAGTTGGGGGTGTGTGTGTGAAGAATGAGTATAAGGAGAAGTTTCCTCTTTTACTTAGGATTTGCATCTCTAACTAAAGAGCAAGTGACGAAGCCCATTTGTGGGGGGTTTTTTGTTTGTTTGTTTTGTTTTTTTACTTGTGTTCTGATTTCCACTTGAACATGCTTTGCAAACACTGAGTTTTCTGTATCATGGAGAGATAGTGTTACTCAATGCATTTTTAAATAGAAAGGGGGGATGGGAGAAAAAAAGAGGCAATGAGGGGGGAGCCCTTTGGGGTTCCTTTTTTTTTTTTAAGATTTTATTTATTTATTTGACAGGCAGAGATTACAAGTAGGCAGAGAGGCAGGCAGAGAGAGAGAGAGGAGGAAGCAGGCTCCCTGCTGAGCAGAGAGCCTGATTCGGGGCTCCATCCCAGGACACTGGGATCATGACCTGAGCCGAAGGCAGAGGCTTTAACTCACTGAGCCACCCAGGCGCCCCTTGGGGTTCCTTCTGTTCCTTCTACCAACTCCCACCCGGTTGGTTACCTTGTAACTCCGTTCTGGCTGACTCTAGTTACCAGATGTGCTTTTAGTAACCTCCCATCCTTAGGGGGAAACATTGAGTCTTAGCTTGTTTCCAGACTTGCGCCTAAGATTTTCTCATTTGAGAAGTTCCTTTAGTTTATTTGGAACTTGCTAAGGTGGAAGAACAATTGTATCCTTCAGAGGAAAATTTTATCTTCCAATTAGAGCTGAGGAAGAAATTCTCAATGAGAGACTTACTCTGTTTAAACTGACTACCCCGTTTCCTCAACATCCTGATAAACTGACAAAAGATTTTTTTCTCCCTAATTGGCCCTCTGGCTTTGGATCCCCACATATGTCATGATGGGCTTTCGATCACAAAACCCCAGAGATCAGTAGGTCTTAATTAACAGACTCTGTGGCTTTGCTCTTAGATAGATGACAGTCATTGTTCTTAAAAGTGAGAAACAGTTTTTGTTTGCGAAAATATTTTCCACGTAATTTCCCTCACATTTGAAAGAAATGAGAGAAAGCTCTATTTCCTACCTATTACATCTTTTTCTGTGGTCCACTCACAAAAAAATTAGAGCAGTTTTACATCTCAAGAAAAAGTGATGTTCTTTTATACGTTAGAACAAGTAGGAATGCATCTGTGAAGGTGAAAAAAAAAAGGCGTATTTCTGATATGGTGTATGTGTTGATACCCACCTAATTGTTATTGTTTGTCTTATTGAAAGAAATAAGTATAGGGCGTTAGGCTATAAATACGTAAATCAGAGCAGTACCCTGGCTTTGAAAAGAAATATACGTTAGCAAGTTTTTTTGTATTAATTAATGGAGTTTTTTTTTTTTCTTTTTGTGAGGTTAAAATGGTCTAAAAATAAACAGCTGTATACTACTTCATTAAGCTGCTGCTTGGAGTGATTTTCCCATTGATTAGTCTCAGGGCTAATGCTGGTTCATTCCTCATTTCATTGCTAATTAACATCAGCACTGCTTCTGACCACTTGACCGTGTTCTCTGGTGAACATGTGCTGGTTTGGCAAGTAATAGCTCTCTCCTCCCTCCCTCCCTCCCCACATTGCCTCCTTCCCAATCCCCAGGTCCCTTGTCTTTTCTTCCTCCTAAAAATAAGATTTTCAGCTCGGAGGGGAGGAGGATAGCCATTAAGTTATAGCCTGCTAGATTCCCTGTAAAGACAGCAAACTTAATAAAGAGACTATATCAAGCAAGAGAACTAAACAGAGTGACTCGACCCGAGCTTTTGATTGAAGGGTTGTGTAAACATGGATGGTTCACACAGGCTACCATATGAACTAGCTGGTGTGGTTCATTTTGCATTTGCCTCATTGACTCAGGCTTTTGCAGAATATTTACAGGACAAATTACCTGACTAAAGGAGTTATGACCAAAGACCTTTAAAAGAGAAATTGACCATTGGGCTTTAGGGCATCTGTGTTTTTAAGACAGTGTACTCTTTAGTTCTTAGTTCCGGGGTCTGTGAAATGAAATCCGCTGCCAGGTCATAGTTTCCTGATCTGACCCACAGTTACAGCTTTTGCAAGATGATCCACAGTCAAGCAGAACATAGGTTATAATCAGAGCAGAATACTCAATTTGGCAACCCAGGATTAGGGATGGGAAAAATCCACAGTATAAACATAATGAAAATCACTTGCTTCTGTTCCAGGTCAGGAGGTCAATATTTCCATAAACTCAAGCCAACATGCATTTTGGAAAAGCCTTTCCAGAATCATTGAATAATTGTTGTTTTGACTCGATTCCAAATCATCACGTCTCTTTTAATTGAATCAAACATTACATTGCATTTAGAAAATAATTTCAAATTAGTGTTGATTTTTGCAGTTTGAGGCATTGTATTCCCTGAGTAATCACAAAGCAGCTTTCCTTCAAATCCACATTTTAGGAGCGATCAGTAGAAGACTCCCTTCACATTTTTTCTCCCTTATAGCCCAAGTCACTGTTCTTGCCATCATGGGCTTTCCAGTAGGCATTTTAGTGTATATTTCTTGACTATTTATGTCTTATCATCTCTGTAAGATTGGAAGCTCCTGGAGGGGAGGAACGAAGCCCTGTTCCCATTTACAATTAAATAAAGACACACTGGTGGCTTTCTACTTGTGAGATCATGTGCCCAGGGTGCTGGTGCCATCAGCTGAATGATTGAAGGAACTGAGTGTGTCCTTAATAGGAATGTTCCTCCTTCATGGTTTATCTTTCAAGCTCATTTCATTCATTCTCTCTGAATTTTGTCCTTATCGAGTGCCTGATGAGACCCGGGCAGATTAGGCACCATGGAATTTCAGTCTCACCTGATAGAAAATTTGGGTAATGACTACTTGCTGAAGAAGCATCAGAAAGACATTGCTGAGTTATCGCTGAACCGCAGAAGACGATTTAGAATGTGAGTAGATTGGAAGCTTCCTGAACTCAGGAATTCTGTCGCTTGTTTGCCAACTTATCTCCATTATCCGTGATATTTCCTGGCCAGTTATTTGTTCAATGGGAGGGGGGCATTCTAAGCTGCAAGAACTGTCCGAACAAATGCTTGGAAGCTGTATTCACTTTTATAAGAATCAGCAAACAGGTTGTAGAGTTTGGTACGTATCAAGAAAAAGAATAGAAAATAAGTTCAGAACGGTAGCTTGGGACCAGGTTGTGAATAGTCTTAAATCACTGAGGAATTTGGACTTGGTTCTTGTAAGGTGACAGAGACTATGGTTAATGACCGATAAATGTGGCTTTAAAAAAAAAAAAAAAGCAAATCACCATAAAACAAGGGAATTTGGCCATCCTAGAATAAGAACACAAAGAGTTTTCTTTTATTTTGTTTCTAGCGATACCAAGCAGGACGGGTGGCAGAGAGGACGATTTAATAATTCAGTTCTGCAGGCTGTAATTGCTGTACTAGCTGAACGCTGGTAAAGTATGTGAGGACAGTGCTGTGTTTGGTGCTATAGATCAGCCCGCCACTGCTTCGTCCTTTCACTGAATTTAGTGTCTCCTTATTTTCTTTGCCTTTTATACCACTGGCACAGATTGGTTCAAAGAGAATCCAATAGACTTGGCTTGCATAATCTGAATTAAACCCCAATATCCACAATTTGCTTCCTTAAAGAGGATAGAAGGAACTGAAAGAGTCCTTCATAGCTTTTAAGACCACAGCTAAACTCGCCATAATATTATTTCTGTTAAATAGGAGCAAGTCTTTGCCCTGTCGGAGATAATGCATGAACCCCACAGGGAACCTTTGGGATAGGAAGGCAGTGCTCCTACTGGAAATCCAGAGCCCTAACAGCTGAAAAATCAGAAAACATGTCCCTTTTCCCTTTGGAGCTACAGAATAAACACAAGTTCAGATGGAGGGGCTCCTTGGAGGTTGTGCCCGATCGGATCTTTGCCCTCCTCAGTCTTATAAGGGCAAGGTTTAAATTTATGTGCCAGATCAAAATGTCCAAAGAGGTGCACTTAAAGTTCTTCATCAAAAATGTTTTCATCTGTGAATTATGTGATAACTTCACTTATAAATATTTGTTCACAGGAATCCACTGACTTAAAAGTAGGCATAGCATTAAGTAGACATTTCCTCAAAAAGTCTCTTGCTGAGTTTTGATATTTCCATTCCCTCCCCTGACCCTCCCATAAAGGGAAAAGGTCTCTATGAGTAAAATGTAAGAGACTAAGATGGAAACTTCCTTTGGAATTTATCTCCTAACTGATTTTTTTTTTTTTGCTATCTCCATTGTCGGTTGACTCTGCAGGTTATAAACGCATGGGGTGTTCTGCAGATGTCTCTTGTCAAGCCTGGGGCAGCTCCTCAAGACAGAGACAGGATCATAAGTGACCCAGCCTATTCTATAAGTGTGTGTGTGCATGTGCACACTTGGGTACATGCATGTGTGTGAGCGTGCTCTTGCACACCTGTGTGTGAAGGAAAGAATTTTCTTATTGAGGTTCTGAAGAAAAATAAGTTCCATAAGTTGAGTGTCAAAGAGAGATTCAGCAACAGGATTGATTGTCATAAGCCTCCCCATTTTACTAAAACTCCATTACTTGTTGAGCTCTTAAGTGATGAAAAGGATTAAGAGAATACAAAAATCTAATAAAGATGATAACAGCAGAGCATCTTGTGAAATTTGTATGTGAATTTCTAACGTGAGAATCTGTCGGCAGACAGCATTATCCTGCAGAAGGGAAAAACTGTACCATACATGTAGGCATAAAAAATGCAACAGCAGAGTTTCCGGCCAGGAAACCTTTTTTTCCATATGGGCGTCCATATGTTTTATCTTGAAATCCATATTTTTGGCCTTGATATCCATATGTTAGCTTTTTGCCCAAATAAGATTGTGCAATCATTCTTTATTATTTCTTCTTTCCTAGAAGTTATTACTCTCAGGTTTGGAAGATGGAGGGAGGGGAGGAGAGCAAATGGAGTGTTTCATGTACCGAGAATACAGATACGAAGGAGAACGATTGCTGTAGGGAGGCCACCCACACAGTGTGGGTGTCTGTGTGCTTATGTGAATATTCATTTTCAAATACTCGGTTCGTGTTTGTTTGGTCAAGGCGAGGCTCCCATAGGTTGGGTTTCTGTGTCACAGGTCATCTGTCTCAGGTGGATGCGTGCACGTGTCCCGCTGGGTGAAGAAGAGTACTTCCGGTAGGGGCAGACAGGAATGCATTTGGCTGAGTACACTCTTGGACTCACTCAATACGTATTCCCTGCAGAGCCCCGATTTTGTTATTTCCAGCCCAATGAGAGCTGTGATAAGGGCACGTAACTCAGTACATCTTAGATGTCCCAGTTGTGTTAAGACTTCCCCTCTAGACCCCGAACTCCTGAATAAAGTCAGAACTGTAATATATTCATAGTCTTACCCATATCATAGTTTATAATTGAATTTTGATGAAAGCTTTTTTAGAACCATTAATCTATAAAATTTCATTCACAGGAAAAAAAAAAAAGATATAGGCTTTAGCCCCCCCCCCCCTTTCCCCAATCAACAAGTCCTCAAGGAAGTAAACTCACTTTATCAAAAGAATTTAATGCAGAGGGCACCTGGGTGGCTCAGTGGGTTAAGCCTCTGCCTTCGGTTCGGGTCATGATCCCAGGGTCCTGGGATCCAGCCCCACATCAGGCTCTCTGCTCACCAGGGAGCCTGCTTCCTCCCCTCTCTCTCTGCCTGCCTCTCTGTCTGCTTGTGATCTCTCTCTCTCTCTGTGTGTCAAATAAATTTAAAAAAATTTTTTTTAAAAAAAGAATTTAATGCAGAGATAAAATTTATTTTAGTCAAGATAAAATTTGTTTTAGTCAGTCTGTGTGCTGGTTTATCTCCATGTTTTGATTCCATCCCACATTTTCAGCTCTAGCCTAAAGTAAATAAAAAGAGACCTTTCCATCTTTTTTCTCCCCTTCTAAACACAATAAAATCATTCTTAGATTTAAATGACCTCACCTAAATTCACCTAGCATTAACTCTCCATTTATCAAGAATCGATTT
Organism: Enhydra lutris kenyoni; assembly: GCF_002288905.1. NCBI lineage: Eukaryota > Metazoa > Chordata > Mammalia > Carnivora > Mustelidae > Enhydra > Enhydra lutris. The sequence goes on along the minus strand of NW_019154109.1, from coordinate 18,985,852 downwards.
ACCAAGAAAGCAAAACTGTTGCCTATATGACACGTCCTGCCCAGTGAGAAATACTCTTAGGAAACAAACCAAAACCCCAAGACAAAACTCTGAATACTTGCTTGTAAAGGAAAGCCACAAGAGTACCCTTTCCCTCTCATGGCAGCCCCCGTGTACCTTCTGGAAATTCGGGTGAAGGCATAGAATGGTACACAGTAGATTTGAAGGGAGCCCAGAGTGGAGAAATATTTTTTTAGCAATAATTTCATTTCATTTTATTTTATGGGGTTGGGGGTGGGGAGATTTCTGCTGTCGGTTGCTTTCTTCCTTGCCTTGGTGGCCTAGCAAGGTCAGAGTGGGTGTCTGTGATCTGTCAGCCTCAGGGGCCTTTGACTGACAGACTGCTGACTTGCCCTCCACAAATAAAGGCAGAGGCAGTGTGCCTAGCATGTGCCAACCCCCTCTACGTTGGCCCTTTCCCAGACATTTTGGCTTGAAATTCATACTTCAGCAATCTTCTTAGAAAAGTCCAGTCAGAGCGTGGGTCAGGGCCACCTCTGCTGGGTGTCTCTCAGTGTGGAGAGTCAGCATTTTGACCCTCCCCCTCCCATCTGACTAGAAAGATGTCAGCAATCTTTCACTTATTATGTTCCTCGGAAAACATGCTGAGATAACTCTGTCACTACTCAGGGTGCAACTTCTGTTGATGAGCACGGGAAGTACGAGTTCACCCCTCTCGGTTCCCAGGGTTTGAAACTCTGCAGTTCTGTCTTTGCCTTTTCTCATTCTTCTGAGGACTGGGCTGCAAGTGTGGGTTTATTTTAAGATCCTAAGGGTAGCGTTTCATTCCTGGACTCTTCTATTTTTTGCCACGTTACCTCACTGCATTAGTACTTGTATCTCCCTCTGATGGCATCCAATTTCCCTTCCATTCACAGTGGCAGGGGGATTGTATCTCTGATCCGCTTAGAAACACAGTGAGCTCTACCCCTGAGAGGGCACATGCTTTGTCAGTCACATCCATCGATCGTTGGGGCCTCTGTTTCTGGATTTCCACTCACGCAGTCATCTGGTGTTTGGGATATCGTTCCTTTGAGGGACAAGAGTTAAGTTGAGTGCTAGGAACTAGATAGAGAATATTTCTTTGCTTCTGTAGAACCAAGTTTCTATATAAGTATTGGTGAGAGGCTGGTTGAGTCGGATTCTCCTGCAAGTAAAATGGAGAAAGGTAAATAGAGTCAATATTTCTTGTTGGGAATGCTGAAGGAAAAGAGGAATTAAAAAAAAAAAAAAGACTTGAATAAGGTAGTCATTTCATTGGAGTTTGTTTTTGTAGAACTGAGTGTGAAATAAATGAATAGATAAAATAAAGAAACAGACCAATAGTCAAAGAAATTTAGTGTATTATTCCTAGATTGAAATGTCTATTTCTAAAGATCAACAGAGCATATATATATTTTTTTTGAAGAGTCAGCGGTTGCTACAATTTAGAGATAACACATTTTATGATGTTGTAGGAAATAGGAAATAAGGAAAGGGAAGGCTGGAATTGGGTTAAAAAGTTCATCAGTTGTAATAATGAATTGTTGCCATGAGAAAAACACCTAAATTAGAGGAGAGTGACTGTCTGTCTTAATAAGAGCCATAGTGGAAAGCCCTTCTTGAAATAGAAGTAAAATAAAGGAAAAATTGCATTGTTGCAGGGCTAAGTTGATGAAAGGATCTCAGTAAATTGTGATTGCACAGTTAATAAACCCTAGAGCTTTTTTTGGAAGACAAAATTAGTTGTTCAGTGGTAAAAAAAAGAAAAAAAAATCAATTACAAATTGTGTTGTCTTCTTTAACCAATCAGGCAGAGAAACTTCCATAATAATGAATACTTAGAGTGAATAGAACTCACCGAATCTAAGATTTAACGGCATTTTTCAGCAGGCGACTGAAAACTAACATTTCTAAATGGTGAAAATTTTCCTCCTTACAGTGTTGAAGGAGTGTTTCCTATTATTTTCATATAAAAGGCCCGTGGAGAGATAAGAACGTGTTTAGGGTATATCTTTTAATACATTCAATGAGGATGAGTAGTGAATTCAGAGAGGAAAAATTAGCCCTTCAAAGGAGGGGAGTGGTGTCTTCGCGTGTGACAGAAAATTGAAAAACACTTATGAGTAGTTCGCTTATGTTAATAAATAGAAACATGTAGCATTCCATAAACAGAGCCATTGTATATATTTAAAAAAAAAATTCTTTTTAAAAGCATTAACACTTTTGTGAAGTAATTCCTAGTACTTGCCAGGATGTACATACAGTATCATCTTTTTATAAACGTGACAGCTCATTTAAGGACCAAGAGTAAATCTTCCCATTTTTCTTGACCCCAGTCACACACGGATGAGGATAGGAAGTCTCAGAATTAAAAGTGATTGTGTTCTGATTGTTCTGGTAGTTCAAGTTTAAAATCGGTTCCTTGAAACTTAGAAGGTTTTGTTTACAGTAAGAATGTTAATATCTGGCAATTGGACTATTTCAGGAAAGCTTACTTGATGGATATAACAGCCAAAATACTGTACGTAGGAAACAGTGAGTGGCCCTGTGGGGAGCCCTGGGCTCTGAAGTCAGCCAGAACCCAGCTCAGGTCTTTCTGTCAGCTCAATGATGGTGGACAAGCCACATTGCCAGCTGGAGTCTCAGTTTTCTAATCTGAAAAATGGGGAAAATGATACCTTCTTAAATGGTTGTGAGTGAATGCCCAAAGTCAGGTGCCTTACTGACAGAGCTACCCAGGCATCACTTTCCTGGCAATTTAATAATTAAGAAAGTAGTAAAACAAAACAAAGACACTATTTTTTAAATTGAATAATAGTTTTTAGCTATTCAATGAGTTTTCGAGGGAATACGGGCTTCTAGGAGGATGAGGAAAGTTATAATGGCCTATTCAAAGCACATTCATGGATTATGCTGCTATTGCAAATTATGACATTTTTTTTTCCATATGCAGATATGGCCTAACTTTTATTTCTTATGTGTTTTGTTTATTAGAGAGGCTTACTCTATGAATATATTTTATACTGCATTTAAAATATTAGACTGTAAAAAAAAAATAAAAATATTGGATTGTGGCTAACAGCATACGTGAGTATCTTCACACTTGGGCCACAAAAGTATTCTTTTCTTTTCTTTTTTTTTTTTTTAAGATTTTGTTTATTTATTTGACAGAGAGAGAGAGAGAGCACAAGTAGGCAGAGCACAGGCAGAGGGAGAGGGAGAAGCAGGCTCCCCACTGAGCAGGGAGCCTGATGCGGGGCTCGATCCCAGGGCCCTGGGATCATGACCTGAGCTGAAGGCAGCCACTTAGCCGACTGAGCCACCCAGGCGCCCCCCACAAAAGTATTCTTATGTTAGCTAAACAGATCAGGAGATGTGCAGTTGTCTTAGCTCCAGCCAGTGAGGTAGAAGGAGGGACAATTCCCTGTTCCAGCTCCAGGTGACCCTGTAGGTATGGACAGTGTATTGTCTCAAGTGAAAATGGAAGTCGGCATGGCTAAAGCTCAGGTTGTCTGGAATGGGGTTAGGGGAAAGGACCCTACTTGTAAGAGATGGTCATACTCTGAGATTATCTATACTAGGTTTAGTATGGCCACTCAAAACTAAACATGAATCAGAAAACCTGGAAAATGTCTTCAGAAACACCAACTGATGACATTAATTACAAGGTCAAATAAAAGAAAAGGAGTTAAGGAAAAGGATGACCAAGTTATAGGCTAGAGTTTCTAGGGAGGGATTGAGATAGGAAGGGCGTCTGAGATTGACTTTAAAGACTAAGTAGTAATCTGATGGGCGAAAAGCAACAGAGCGGGGAAGAAACATAGCTTGTTTCATTGGAGGAAGAGAGGAGGGCCACGGGAAGATCAACGTCTCTGAAGAAAAGGCAGCTTGTACCTATGGGGAGCTGTGAAACATCAGACTGGGAAGAGGGAGGGTGTAGGAGGCTTTCCCAAACAAAATCTAATCTGGAGCCCTAATGCATGGAATAGACAAAAGGGAGCCCTCCCAAGGTCAGTGGTTTTGGACACCCTGTACCTCCCAGCATCCTCCTCCGTGCCCTGTCCCCAGCAAAGCTGAGTAATCTGACTTGTGCTTCTTTTCGCATGTGACCTAATAGTTAGTGCATATCCCTCACATGCCTTAGACTACATACACTCAGATAGTATATAGATGGTACATGTGTTATTTTATATATATGAGTAAATAAATAGATTAAATGAACCCACTCAAATTATATATTTATTTTTATGTCTAAATGAATTGTGTTCCCTCATTCTGTCACTTCTCTTGCCACCCTTTTGAAATCTGCTCTCACCACAAGTCATCTAATCAACTCTTCTCCTTCCCCTTGGAATATTTGGACTTCTGAGTGTAGTGATTGCTTTTCCCTTTATTTAAGGGACCCAGCAGGAGCTGAGGGGAGGGGATTATCTGAATACGAAGTCCTTTGACGTCATCCTATTCCCCATACCTCAAAGCAAAAACAAGAACCAAATGAACAGAGCATAAGAGTACGTAGAATGTAGCCGGCTTCTTGCTGTCACCAAAGGTTTAGTTAATTTGTTAGGAAGTTCTTTGTAAACCAGAGCAAAGCAGCCATGAACCTCCCCACAATGATATCAGAGTTCAATGTAGAAAGTAGAGAATAGGCCTTCAAACATGTTCCGAGGGAGACATAATGTCCTTCGTTTCTCTCTCCAAATCCTTGATAGAAGATTCCAGAGAGAAAGCTACTCTTCTAGCTAGAGGAAACCAAGAGGACGACTCTAGATATTAAAGAACCCGCAAAGCAAAGATTTTCTCGCCACTGAGAAGCTTTGCCTGCTTCTGAGAAGGCTTCCTTTTGTTGCAATGGTCGTTCTATACCTTGAGTCCGAGGGAAGGCTGAGGAAGGCTCAGGCTGCCATCATACACAGAGCAGGGTAAATAAACTGATTTTTAAACAAAGATAAAGTTACCGGTAGCTGGCACAATGCCTTAAACATAGGAGGCTCTCAATAAATGTTCCATGACTCGAGATGTATTTTTTTCTGGAATCCTGTATATCCCAGAGTAAAATTTGATTTTGTTGACTTCTGAACGTGACATTTACCCAGCTAGGTAAGTCCCCTTTGCAGATATATCTGTCACTCGGTATGCTGGATTCTCACTACATATTCATAAAGCGACAGATTTATGTTTCAGTCTGAAACCAAATTGACAAACCTAGTTTCCCACAGCTGAGCATTAAGTGACTTGCTGATGGGATTCTGGAATATTCCTTACAAGCTAAAAGAGGAGCCAAGAGCAGGTAAAACTCTGGGAGAGCACAGTCAACAAGGTAAGAAGTTCCGTGATGCTGATTTATAAAGACACTGTAACTTTTTACCGTCTACTTTCAACGTGAAGGACTGCAGTGGGGATTTAAAATATGACTATTGAATTTTTTAAAATTACATAAATTAAGCGAACAGCCCATTAGCAAGACGCCATCAGGATCACATGGCCAATTCAGATCAAGGTATATTATCTTGCCTGGCAGATTTGAATAAGAATTAAGAAATTACTATTCCGAAGTGGTGTTGGACATTGATCTTCATTTGCAGTGATACTCTTCACGGTAACTATCTGGAACCGACTGCTGTGACAGGCATGCCCCTGAATCTTTGTGGTGCTACCATGGGGCGGGGGTGTATTGGTTAGAGAGAAGCAGCTAATTAATTGTTCTACTTGCCTTTGACGAAGCCTTACACCGCAGGGACCTCATGTTGCAGCAGAAAGGCATGCCTCTTTCAAAAGAACCCCAATAGGACGGCCATGGAGCTTCCCCCATCGTCCACTTTGCCGGGTTAAGTTCAAGCTTCAAGGCCACTGACTCATTCCTGCAGCCCGCGTATTTGAACTTTTTTTTTTTTTTTAAGATTTTATTTACTTATTTGACAGACAGAGACCACAAGTAGCCAGAGAGGCAGGCAGAAAGAGAGGGGGAAGCAGGCTCCCCACTGAGCAGAGAGCCCGATGCAGGGCTCGATCCGAGGACCCTGGGATCATGACCTGAGCCGAAGGCAGAGGCTTTAACCCACTGAGCCACCCAGGCGCCCCCCACGTATTTGAACTTTTAGCCTTAGGCAAGTGTGTCATGACACTCACGGTGAGCCCTGCGTCTCGGAAACAGGCTCTGCTGCGGAAGACAGACTGTGTCTGTGTGTGGGTTTGCAGGTGCCTTGGCATGTCATCACTTTTCTGTGTAGAGTTGAAGTGAGGAAAGAGGTAGATCTCAGTCGATGCAGACTTAGGTGCTTTTAGATAATATTATTTGTATCGAGGCAATGATTTCAAAATAGTGACTGTAAAAAAGCAGTAAAAATATTAGGACATATTTTGCCTCTGAGACTCTTCAACGGCTGACAGTGTGAAAATGCTTATGTCCTCTATTAGGTAATCTTAGAAATTAAGTGTAACACAAATTCCTTCCTAATGTTATGAACATCGTTTTTATTGCTACTTTAAAAAACGCTGTTGTTTTGCTTCTGCTTTGTCTGTTTGAAGGCTGTCTCCCACTTTGCCCCCATTTTCTCTACCATTAATAAAGTTAATTTTTCCAGGTGTGACTGAAATTCTGACTTTTGTGAGCCACCCGTGACAACTCTAGTACTTTCTGTCAAAGCATTTAGATCTAGTTACTTGTACCTGGCTCTTTCCATTTTGTTAGTCTTATTGGGACAAAACCCTATATTTTGTTTATGCTAGCACCTACCACATTACTGAGATAATTCACAGTATTGAGAAGTGCTTGGCATTCCTTTCTCGAATAATTCATTCAGCGAGCTTTCAGCACTCTTCCTCCAGCGAAGGCACTGCGCCTGGCTCTCAGAACCCTTAGCCCCTCCTCTCGAAACTTACATCTAGTTTGGGAGCCTTCTGGTGAGGCAAACGATGGTGGATGATCTGATCGCCACCAAAGCATGCATTCTGATACACAGCCCACAGACAGCCTAAGGAAGTGAAGAGTTCAAAAAAATATAGTCTCGGGTCCTGATTATGCCATCATTTCTCATGTAACCTTGGGATCGTCACTGATACTCTCTGAATCTGTTAGTTCCTCCGGCAAATGGACATTGCTGTTATAATGCCCACAATCCCATAAGAAGGTCGTGAGGGCTGAACAAGGCTATGATATGGACGTGCTCCTGTTCACCTCTAAAACACCATATAGGGTATTACTTGGAGGTCAAGTCCAAGCCTGTTCTTCAGGATTCCAACTCCCCCTCCCCCAATTCAGTGCTGCAAGCTCATTGCATTCAGAAGACTCATCAGGACAGTGTTGGAATTCTGTACTTTGAAAAACATGACAACAGATGCTAATGTATGGGGCTATATAAGTCACTTACCAGATGGTTCACAACACATCTTTCCTATTAGATTTCTGCAATAAATCTTCATTCCCCTTGAAATGTTTGTTTGAATGTGTCCATAACTTTTTATCCCCCTTCCCTATGCTTGTGTAGTACACATCTGGCTCTCTTAGCATGAGATTATAATTAGGGCCAGGTATCCCTTTACTTGACCTAGGTGGCAAGATTAATTTCTACTTGTTGTTGTAGTTGGTTTTGGTAGAGGGGAAGGTGGTCTCACAAAAGGACTTACAGTAATGATGGGGACCCTAGCAAATAAGGAAATTTGGGGGGTTCTTGATTTTTACCCCTCTTTTAATGTGATTACTGTTCCTCTCTCTCCCTTCTAATGCCTAGTTCCTACTCCCACTTCCCCTTAACTGCTGTGCAATATTAGGGCCTGAACAAGTTGTATGGCAATTCATGGGCAGAGGAAGGGTAGCCTACATCTGTTAACATCTTTGAGAAATGACTTTCCAGTGCTAATGATACTTATTAATTGCAACTAATTTCTTCAGATGAAAATGTATATTTGACAAGCTATCAGGCTTTGCGATTGTGTTGGGGAGAACCTACATCTGTTTTCTATAGTCTTTATATATTTGGAGAATACCCTTCTTTGGTAAGAAAATTATGGAATGTGTTGAGAAATTTAGGGGTTTTTAGGAATTGGTTCACTCCAAATAATTTTTACCAAGATTTCCTTTGATAATATTTGTTCATACTCATCATAAGAAGCATTTATAGACATAAAAGCAGCAACATTTGAACTTTGTTAGTTTAATTTATGCTTTCTCTTTTCTTTCATGTTGTATTTTAGGGATTTTCCCTGTGGCTCGCTACAGAACGACCTCAACTTCAATTAATGTTTATTTTTTTTTATCTGTAGGTTCAATTGTTTTAAGGTAGAAAGAAAGCATATTAAAAGGTAATAATTATCCTAGTGTGTGTTCAGTAATAACGGATCAGCAATGCTTTTAATCTTTGCAAAATAGTTTGTCTTTATATGGAATACTTTTAATATAAATGAGAGTGTATTTGAGAATTTTAATTTTCTCTTGATTGTGGGTTCCTACCTCGTATTCCTTAATAACATACTTTCCCACCATATTTAGTTTTTACTGTCATAATAAAACATTAATAAGTGTGTTAGAAAATTGTGAATGCAGTTTTGGAACTACATTTGTATCGAGCCAATGGAAACTTGTTTAGTGAAAATCTTTAGGTAGCTGTCTTAATAATCATGTCAAGCGTCTTCTCCTTTCTGAGTTTTAGTTCCTCATCTGTAAGATAGATGTTAGATCAAATTATCTTTGTGGTTACTTCTGGCACTCCTGCATCAACCTTCTAAATATTAATGGATACACCCAAAATATTTAAGGTGCATGAAAATTGTTTATCCTTTTCCAAGTAGGGTATTTTTTACGATGATTTGTAAATAAATGCTTCGTTAACACAGAGTGGTTTCAGATGGATCGCTATCTATACGGGTCACAAATTCAGAATTCGCAAAATCCTAAATAATGAGATGTTACTTGATTTCACCGGTGCTGTTGGGACACTTGGCCTGTTTGAATGTTATGCGAGTAAAGCTTTTTTGGAAAAGGGCACTGGGAGATGGGGACGACTGTCAGGAGAGAAAGCTTGCTACTAGATTCTCCTACTTTGGAAGGAGAACTGCGTTGAGATTGAGGTAATTAGAGAGGGTAACCATTTTGTTGTTCAGAAAATTCCATGACAGCTTCCATTAACTGTCTAGTGATACTGTCACTAAAGGCGCAGGGAGAGAGAAAAAAAAAGGAGAGAAACAAAACAGCAAAAGGGATGTTCTCTCTTCACTCTGCTGTGTCTGCATTAATGCCGCATTATAGCAGTTGCTGGTTTTTACACAGGGCCCTTTGTTTTTTTTTTTTGTCCTCTCCTGGTGGCCTTTTTTTTTTTTTTTCCCCCCCTCCTGTAGCGTAAGCCAACCAGATTTTTACTTTATGAAACTGGGCCAGCCTAGCAGGGGACGAGGATTTGCATGAACCATCTTCTGGGGATAATAGTATCAGTAATCAGAGACTGTCATGGTAACTGTGGGGAGAGATGAACTGCATTGGACGGGAAGTCAACACTGTGTGTGTGTTTGTTCTTTTGGAGAGTGAGCTCAGGGCTCCATAACCGTTTACCAAAAAGTTGAGCTTGCGTGCAACTCCCTGTAAACTTTTGAACTCAAGTTATTTAGAGACAAAGACAGATGGCAAAGCAGATTTGCTAAGGAATTATATAAACGGTCTATATTCCAGTGGTTCTGAGTTCACCTATTTGCCTTTGGAACTAAACTCTTTGTACTTAAGCCAAAAGTGTTGGTCAAAATTCAGTTTCTATCATTCCACATTTGGTCTTTGTCATTTATGCTCAACTAACACTTTTTCTCTACACCTCTACAGTTACATTTTAATAATTTCTTTATTCAAAAATGTATTGCGTGGCCAGTTGTGTCCCCAGTGCTGTATTATAGGAAATACAAGGAGAAATAGATTAAGCAAATCCAAATTTTTCCATGGAAGAGTAAAAATCTGCTACCACTTCATTCATACTTTTTGTAAAATTATGATTACAATATCCATACATTTGTTACATTATACTATAACTCATACTTTTGTAAAATCCATACTTTTGTGATGTTTTCCATAGTATTATAAAATTACAATTTTGTAAAATGAAAATTTGTTCATTCAACAACTTATTTTGAATATATCAAACAGATAAGAGACCACAGTATAGGACAAAAGCACAGAGAAACAAATTGTGAAAACTTAATAATTATTAAAAATGTTATCAAAATATTAATGGGGAAAGGACAGATTGTATTTTTTTTAAGATTTTATTTATTTACTTGACAGAGAGAGACACAGCGAGAGAGGGAACACAAGTGGGGGAGTGGGAGAGGGTGAAGCAGACATGCCACCGAGAAGGGAGACCGATGTGGGGCTCGATCCCAGGATCCTGGGATCATGACCTGAGCTGAAGGTATACACTTAATGACTGAGCCACCCAGGTACCCCTTGGACAGTTGTATTTTATGTGGCTTTTTGAAAATGCTTACTACAGAGAGAAATATGAAGCTGAATCTCTTCCTAAAGGTAAAGATAATCTCTAGACGTATTACAGAGATAAATGTGAAGGGAAAACTATAAAAATAAAAGAAGAAAATGCAAATAGCTTCATGATCTAGAGATAAAAAATTGTTTAAAAACCTAAAAAAAGGATAAATTAAAACAAAAACATTGATGAACTTATTTATATAAAATGTAAAACTTTATGTTCCACAAAAATGGAAGCATAAATAAAACTTACATTCAGTTAATAGAACAAAATAACTATTTATGGTGTTTGTCATGATGAGGGATTAATATTTCTCTAAAAATAATTGCAAATTAAGAAGAATATTAAGGGGCACTGTATGGCTCAGTTAGTTAAGTGGCTGTCTTTGGCTCAGGTCATGATCCAAGGATTCTGGGATCCCCTGCTCAGCAGGGAGCCTGCTTCTCCCTCTCCTCTACATTCCTGCTGTCTCTTGCTCTTTGTCTCTCTCTCTCTCTCTCTCAGATATCTTTAAAAAAAAAAAAAAAAAAAAAAAACAAAACAAGAGGCAAGAAGGAAGAACAACTTGACCTGGGGTCAAATTGACCCCAACTGACCACTGCTATATGCAATCCAATGAAAAGATAGTCAACGGATGTGATCAGGCAATTTATAGAAAAGGAAACTCAAAGAGCTAGCAAGCATTGTTAGAAGTACTCAAAGGTATTAAGAAGAAGAGAGGGGTGCCTGGGTGGCTCATTCAGTTAAGTGCTCAACTCTTGATTTCAGCTCAGGTCTCCCCTCTCAGGGTCATGAGTTCAAGCCCCATGTTAAGGTCCGTGCTGGGTGAAGCCTACTTGAAAAAATAAATAATCAAGAGAAATCCAAACCCCAACAACGTGAATTAGATAAGCTAGAAACTGGAATTGTATAAGGCCAAGTTTGGCAAAAGAAGTACGATTTGGGACTTCTCACAGTTGGTGTAACTGGAGAGTGCCGTAGCCCTACCACAGGCTGTGAAACTGTATGTAGCAGTTCTGTTCCTGGGCTACCTCTCAAAGAATTTCTCACCTTGTTCCTAATGACATGTATGCAGAAGTATTTATTACAGTATTTGTGGTGGCAGGGAGCTGGAGTGTTGGTCTCAGGAAGACGAGATCGGTAAAATGTGGTGGGTCTATGCCTTGAAGTGCCATATAGCATGAGAAACAGTGGTCTAGCTCTGCTCACAGCAATGTGGATGAGTCTGTCAAATGGTGGTGAGCGGGAAAAGTAAGGGAACAGAAGAGATTATGTAGCATGATACCATCTGCATATATTAAAATCATAAACATAAAACATAATGCCTATTTTTCAAGAAAACATAATATATATGAATGAGAATACTTGGGAGTTTTGCAGGAGGGGCATGAGAGATAGAAATGTATGAAACGGGGCACCTGGGTGGCTCAGTTGGTTAAGTTTCCAACTCTTGATGTCAGCTCAAGTCATGATCTCAGGGTTGTGAGATTGAGCCCCTGTCAGCTCCACACCCATCACAGTCTGGTGAATGTGGTGGAGACAGCACATAGTAATTATAAAGAAATGTGGGAAATAAACTTACAGGAATCTGTGTATTCATGTATTGCTTTTCTGTTAGGTTAAGGTTTCCATTAGATCAAATACTGTTGTTGTTGTTGTTGTTGTTGTTTTTTAAGATTTTATTTATTTATATATACAGAGAGAGAGAACATGAGCTGGGCAGGGGTGCAGAGAGAGAGGGAGAAACAGACTCCCCACTGAGGAGGGAGCCTGATGCAGGGCTTGATCCAGGACCCTGAGGTGATGACCTGAGCTGAAGGCAGATGCTTAACTGACTGAGCCACCCAAGCGCCCCAGGTCAAATACTGTTTTGCATTGTTACTTTTGTTTGTTCTTGTACTCATTCGTATGTCATACATTTTATATAGATTAGTGCAGAGGCCCTCAGATAGCCAAGAAAGGTTTGAAAAATGTTTTTCTTCATCACTGACCCTATAGATTTGGTTTTGTTCAGTATAACACTATTAAAATGTGTAGAGTCTTTAGCCTGGGTCCATATTGTTTTGTGTTGACATGTGACTTAACTGCAGGCCGCTCAGTGGAGAGCAGCATTATGGCATGGTGGTGGTTAAATCTGCTTCAGATCAGCTATTTCATAACCTAACAGTTGGTTCTTTGGCTGTTTGAATAATACTAGCCATGATCAACCACCCCACAGTTTCCAGTGACTCATTACCAAATACATAGGATGCAGTAGGCAAGGGCCTCAGCCCTAATCCCTCACCCCTGTGACAGAGAAGGAATGAGGAAGATGATACTATGGCTTAGAAAAATTAATAAAAAGTAGGTTTCCTGTGTTAGTAGAGTACATATTTCTGTATGTATTGATTAACATATCTTTAATAGAAATGGAGATTTTAGTGGAAATTTCTGACATGATGACAGGCATGCAGGGGATTCTTATTTTGGCAGGTAGAGCCCTTTGACATTTTCAAAACATTCCCCAGGCAGTCCCATGTATTTCCTCCAGAATGTGGATCCGTAATGAAAGGTAGCTCAGAACTTTATATATTTGATTCTTTGTTATATAAAACTTTTCAAAAAATAGTAGTAGTAGCTATAGTTTAAGAGCCATCAAGAACTCTTCAAATTGTTTAATTACTGTATGGAAACCTTAGAGGGGTTAAACATTTTTATTAAAATAATATTTTAATTTCTCTGTAGGATAATCCAGAATTATGCTGTTGTAGTGAATATATACTTTTATTTTATTTTCATATTTTAAAGCTTCCCTAATTCTATTCTTGTAGTTTTATCAATTTAGAGAAATATTCCATTGACTATATCAATCATGATACTGAAGACCCAAGTTTAAATCTAGGGAGCATTGTGATTCTGGTTTTTCATTTTTTGCCTAGTGCCATTCTAGATGATGGTATTTCTCTCTAAAATTGGCTGTTTCTCTATCAAAAAATGCCTTCCTTCTCAATTAGAGTGCTCATATCTGCTATTGGGAGTGTAGATTGTTAAAAATTCCTCTGAAAAACTATAATATCTGCTAATGCTGAATATATGCACAGCCTCTGACCCAAGCAATTCCACTTCCAGGAAAATACCCAACAAAAATGAATACAAAAATGCACTAAAAGACATCCACAGATGTCTTCAGAACATTATCTATAACAAGCACACACACACACAACCCCGAGGGAAGTACAGAAATGTCCATTAAGAGAATGAAGGAATGAATAAGCACAAATAAATACAGTATTAATATAAAAGAATATTATATGGCAATGAAGTTATACCACTAGTTCCATGTGCAACATGGCTAGATCTCATATATACAATATCAAGTAGAAGAAGCTGGACATAAAACATGTATTTGTATGGTTCTATTTATATAAAGTTCAAAACAGATAAACGTAATCTAAGATATTAGAAGGCAGGATAATGGTTGCCTATGGGGAAGAAGGTAGAGATAATGATTTGGAAACGTCTGAGGGGCTTCTGGGGTGCAAGTGATGCTTTATATGTAGATCAGGTGATAGTTAAAAAATGTGTTCGTGTTGGGATAATTAATCAAGTTGTATGTGTATGATCTGTGTTTTTTGTTATATATATGTTATACTTTAATTGAAAAGTTTATGAAATGTGGAAAATGAAAACTAAACTGTATATTGTTTAGGGAGAGAAGGATAGGAGGATAAGCATGGGAGGGCACACAGTGGAATTCTAAGGAACTAAGGAATTGGCTTTTAGGCTTTAACTTAGGTAGGGTACACTGGTATTTATTATATTATTCTTCAAACTTTACATATATGTCTTATATTTTTGTGTCTCATACATTCATTTCACAACTTAAAAAAATTTTAACTGAGTTTTGGTTCTGGATAAAATGGAGTAAGCACAACTGGCTCGTGTCCCCCACTGAATTCAGCTATAAAACTTGGATAGAATTCAGTGAGCCACTGTGTGAGTTTACCAACAGGTAAATAATAGCAGGTGGTTGGAGGAGATCAGGACTAGAAGTACTTCTAAATCGGTAGGGACTTTACCATTGTTTCCCTTCTTGTATCTCCCTCTTGTGTCTGATCCTAGGGAGTGGAAACCCAGAAGTGGGCACCAGACCTCAGACAGAAAGAGCTCCAAGAGAAATCCCCTAGTTCAGCTTGAGGAGTGGTAAAGGTAGAGAGAAGGGTTTTGTTTTGTTTTGTTTTGTTTTCTCCTTTCTTTTCTCTATTTTCTTGCATGGAGACCCCAAGCATTTTTCACAGTAGCATCAACAGTGATGGCAGCAGGAGTCAAACATCTGGGAGTGTGGAACCTTCTTGTCCTATCAGTGGAGCTGTGGTCCCAGCAGGGTGGATACCTACTCATTGCTCTTCTCTCTCTCTCTCTCTCTCTCTCTCTCTCTCCCTCTCTGTTCTTGTCATAGTTGGCTGCTGAATAAAGTATTAAAGCCCCCAGTTTATGGGTAGAGAGGTGAAATGGGAGCCTAAGAAAATAGAAGGTAACAGAGATAATGCAGCAGGTTAAGGCCATGAGGTAATGACCCCCCAAAGGTGTTTGTGCTCCTGGGCTCACCCCTGAACTGACATACACAGATCTGATTCTAATTTATTTTATCAAGACTTTTAGAATTAAACAGATAAACCACTGCCTATGTCTATACTGGCCACTGGGTGGCACACAAAGAAAAATCTGAATAGCACTACAAAAGCTTTGAAAATTGACCTAATATTAGAACCAGAGGCCACAGAAAATGAATTGGGACTGATGGGCTAAACTTCACTAGTTTGATTACCTGCTAAAACAAACATATCATATTGTCCATAGGGTTTAAACTAGATACATAGTCTCATAAGATAACAGTAAAAATGTCCAAGATACCAACCAAAATTAGCATTAAGAAAGAATAAAGGAAAATCTCAACCTCCATTGGAAACACAATCAACAGCCAATGAGAAGATACAGATGTTGAAATTGTCTGACAATGACTTTTATAGATGCTTTTAAAAAACACTTCAACAAGCAATCACAAACACTCTTGAAACAAAATTAAAAGTCTCAACAAATAAAAAAGAAATACAGGGAAGAATCATGGAAATACAATAACCACAATAAAAATCTTATTGGATCAATCCAATAGCGGAATGGAAATGAAAAACAAGGAGTCAGTAAATATTAAAATAGGTCAGTAGAAATGATCAAACCTGATAGAGAAGAAAAAAGACTGGAGGAAAAATAAACAGTGCTTCAAAAATCTGGGAGGGTGAGTTGTTGGGGAGGGGGGGAGACAACAACAACAACAACAAAAACCCCTAACATTTGTGCCATTAAACTTCTACAGGGAGAAAAGAGTGTAGTGCTTTTTTTTTTTTTTAAATAAATAATGGACAAGACATTCCCTCGGGGGGAGAAAGAAAAGATATAGATTCAAGCAGTTCAGTGAAGACAAAACAGGATAAACTCAAAGAAATCCATCTGCAGATACATCATACTAAAATGCTATTAAAAAAAATAAATGCACAAAAGTTCTTGAAAGTGGTCAGAGATACAGTATGCATTTCCCAAAGGGAAACAACAATTTGAATGACTATGGATTTTTCATAAGAAACCACAGAGGGCAGAAGGAAGTGACAAACAATTTTAAATTACTGAAAAGAGCTGCCAACCGAGAATTCTATATCCAGCAAAAATGCTGTTAAGAAATGAAGGTGAAATAAAGGCATTCTCAGATGAAGAACTAAGAATTTTTGCCAGCTCTAAAATAATTTCTAAAGGAAGTTCTTCAGATAGGAGGAAAATAATGCCAGAAGGAAACTTGAAACATCAAGGATAAAAGAAGAGCAAAAGAAGCAGTAAATATTTGGGTACACATCATAGACTATTCCCTTGAGTTCTGTAACTATAACATAAAGGAGAAACATAAAAGGAATTACAAGATGGTAAGGTTTCCACATTTCACTTGAAGTGGTAAGACTGATTCTAACTTGACTTTGAGAAGTGAAGGATATATATCATACTCCCCAGAGTAACCACTGCAAAACTATACAAGAGATAATTAAAAAAAAAATTGATAAAACAGAATCCAACAAATATTTAAGTAATAACTCAAGTTTCTCTTTAGAAACTGAGAATTGAGGGGTGTCTGGCCGACTTATTTGGTGGAGCTTTTGACTCTTGTTCTTGGGGCTGTGAGTTCAAACCCCATGTTGGGTGTAGAGATTACTTAAAAATAAAATCTTAAAAAAAGAAAAAGGGAAAAACGTTGATAAATGAATAACGTAGAGAACTAATAGAAAACAAAAATAATTTGGCTGTTTTAAATCTAAATGTATCAATAAATATATTAGATATAAATGGTCTAAATTCTAATAAATAAAAACAGAGATTATCAGAAAGAAATAAAAGAGAACCCAATGCTATACTGTCTATAAGAAACTCCCTTCTGATATGATATATGTAGATTAAAAGTAAAAGGGTAGAAAAAGGTGTTTCATGTAAATACTAATCAAAAGAAAGCTGGAACAGCTATGTTAATGTGGTAAAATGGACTTTGGAGCAAAAAAAAAACCCCAAAATCCACAAACCAAAAAGAGTAGAATCAGAAATAAAGAGGTATATTACATAATGATAAAGGGGTCAATTCATCATGAAGATGTAATAGTTCTAAATGTGTGCGACCTTAAAAACTAATCTTCGAAATACATGAAATAAAAACTAACAACTGAGAGGAGAAATGGATAAATCTAATTATAGTTAGAAATGTCAGTACTGCTCTCTTTGTGATGGATAAAACTAATAGAAAATCATCAAGATTATGGAAAAATTAAACAGCAACATCAACCAACTGGATCTAATTAACATATTTTAGAATATTCCACCCAGTAACAGTAGAATACCTATTCTTTTCAAGGGAACATGGGACATTCATCAAGATCGACCATATTCTAGGTCTATAAAATCAACTTAAAATTTTTTAAAGATTTAAAATAGTACAAAATATGTGCTCTGGATATAAAGAACTAATGTATTAATTAATAGTAGGAATAATGGGAAATACCCAAATTTGAATATTAAATAATTCATTTATAAATAATCCATGGTGAAAGAGGAAGTCTCAGGAAAATTAGAAAATACTTTGAACTCAACAAAAATGAAAATATGCAAATTAACAATGTGTGTAATACAACTAAGGCAGCGCTTGCAGGAAATGTATAGCATTGCATCCTTGCATTAGAAAAGAAGAAAGATCAGTACTCCAGGTTTCTACCTTATAAGGTTATAAGGAAAATATAAGAAAAAGAAAAATTTTTCTTATAAGAAGAAGAAGAAGAGCAAAATAAACCCAAAGAAGCAGAATGAAAATAATAAAAATGAGCAGTAATTAGTAAACTTAAAAACCATAGAGAAAAATCAATAAAAATAAGTTGATTCTTTGAAAAGATCAATAAAATTGATAAATTTCTGGTAAGAATGACAAAGGAAAAAAAACAGACACACAAACTATGAATATCAGGAGTGAAATAGGGAATATCACTATAGCTCCTACAATTGTTGAAAGGATAATTAGGGAAGAGTATGAACAATTCAATGCATAGAAATTGACAATGTAGGTGAAATGGACAAATTCCTTGAAAACCATGAATGATTAAAACTCACTTAAGATAATTCAGGTTACCTAAACACTCCAATACCTGTTAAAGAAACCTAATTTCTCTTAAAAACCCCCTGAAAAAGAAACCTCTAGGCTCAGACAAGTAAAGAAGAAACAATGCCAATTTTACAAAATCTCCTGGGGAAAATAGACAACAAAGCACTTACTAACTCATTTTGTGGGGTCAGAAGAATAACACCAATACCAAAACCAAAGATAGTAAGGAGGAAGAGGGAAAGGGGGAGGGAGAGGAGGAGGAGAAGAAGAGGAAGAAGAAGAAGAAAAAGAAGAAGAATGATAAATCAATATTCCTCATGACCACAGATACAAAAATTCCCAATTAAATATTAGTATATCAAAACTATGTTAAGATAAAAAAAGAATACACAGCTACAAAGCAGGGTTTATTCTGAAATTGTAAGAGATATTAGATTTATTAAATATGGTTAATTAAATATGGTTCAATATTAGGAAATCAATCAACTAAATCTACAATATTAATGGTCTAAAGAAGAAAAAACACAGATTCATGTCAATTGGTTCAGAAAAATTGACTAACATTTAATACGGATTCATGATAAAAATTCCCTCCAAGATAGGAATAGGAGGAAACTTAGACAACCTGATAAAGGCCATCTACAAAATAACTACAGATCATACAGTTAATGGTGAAAGACTAAATGCTTCTCCCCCAAGATCAAGAACAAATCAAAGATATCCATTTATAAAACTCCTATTCAACATTATAGTAAAAGTCCTAGCTAGAGAAGCGTTGTCTTGAAACGATTGGATAGGTTGGAAAGAAAGAAAACTGTCTCTGTAAATCAAAATTATTATCTACATAGAAAATCCCAAGGAAATTACCTGTAGATAAAAGTGAATTTAACAAGTTTGCAAAATAGAAGATCAACGTGCAGAAATCATTACATTTCTAAACATCAGCAAGGTACAATTGAAACCTGAACTTTAAAAATTAAAAGAAGTAAAAATTCCAAAAATGAATGCATAGATATGAACCTAACAAAATTTTTATAAGCTCTGTATGCTGAGAACTGCAAATACTGATATAAGAAATCAATGACCTAAATAAATTCAGAGATACATCGAGTTCCTGAATCAGAAGAGAAGAAACGGTAAAGATGTTGATTCTCCCCAATCTGATCAATAGATTTAATGAAGTTTCAGTAAAATTCCCAGCAGGATTTGTTAAAGATATAGACATTTTCAAGATTTTACAGAAAGGCAAAGAAACTAGCAAAGACAAAACAATTTTAAAAAGAATAAACTTACAGGACTCACACTTCCTGATTCTAAGACTCACTGAGTATCTACACTAATCAAGACAGTCTAGCATTGGCAAAGGAATAGACAATAATCAGTGAATTACAACAGAGAATCTACAAATAAAACCATGCAAATGTGGCCAGCAGATTCTGACAATGGTACAAAAGCAATTTGGTCTTTTCAGCAAATGGTGTTAAAACAATTGGACAGCAATATGAAAAAAACAAAACAAAACAAAACAAGCCTTGACCTAACCCTTGTGTCCTATACAAACAGACAAACAAACCTCAAAATTGACCAAAATATAAAACTATACAACTTTTAAAAGAGAACATGGGAGAAAACCTTCACAATTAGGGGTCAGGCATAAGCATGGCACCAAAAGTACATAATCCACGTTAAAAAATGTTAAATTGGTCTTCATCAAAATTTATAACTTGTGCTCTCCCACTGTTAAGAACAAGAAAAGACAAGCTCCATACTTGAAAAAAAAATTTTTTTGCAAAGCACAAACCTGACAAAGCTCTTGGGTCAAGAGTAAATAAAGAACTCTCGAAATTTAGAAGTGTGGTAGCAGCCTAATTTTAAAATAGGCAAAAGACTTAAGCAGACACTTCACTGAAGAGAATGTACAGAATGCATAAAAGCACATGAAAAGATGTCCTGCGTCATCAGTCGTTAGAGAAATAGATTTTAAAACTTTGATAAGCTCCACTAACACACTTACTAGAATGGGAATTTTTAAGCCTGATAATACTAAGTATTTCTGAGTATGTGGAGCCATTGGAAGGTGCGTATGATATTGGTAGAAATGCAAAAGGATAGAGCCACTTTGGAAAACAGTCTGGTAGCTTTTTATAAAGCTAACATACACCTACCATATGAAGCGGAAGTCCCACTCCTGGGTATTAAATGGAGAGAAAGGCAAGCTTATGTTCACACGGAAACCTGTACATGACGCTTTCTGGAAGCTCTGTTCATAACTGTCTCAAACTGGAAGCAATCCAGATGTCCTCCCTGGGTGCCTGGGTTAACAGACTGTGGTACATCCACGCAGTGGAACACTACTCAGCTTTAAAAGGAAGGAACCGTTGATACACACAGCAATTTGGGTAAATCTTCATGCTGGATGAAAGAAGCCAGTCTCAAAAGGTTACGTATTCTATGAAGCCGTCTATGTGACCTTCACCAAAAGGCAAAATTGTACTGTTGGAGGCAGATCAGTGGCTGCCAGGAGTCAAGCATGAGGGGCAGTTTGACTACAAAGGGAGAAAAAAGACTCCAGAGGGAATTTGGGGCATTAATGGAATTGTGTTGTATCCTGATTCTTGTGATAATTGCATGAATCTATTCATGTTCTACAATTCGTAGGATAGTGCATCAAAACAGATGTTGATGTTATTGTATTATGTAATTGAGAAGATAAAATTTAGAAAAAAATTAAAAGATTTATATATTTATTTTAGAGAGTGAGAGAGCAGGGGGGAAGAGCAGAGGGAAAGAGATCTCAGATCTCATGACCCTGAGATCATGACCTGAGCTGAAACCAAGAGTCAGGTGCTCAACTGACTGAGCCCCTGAGGTGCCCCCAAATTGAGAATCTTTTATACTGCCAAGAAAAGAATTCCTGCCACGATGGCAATTACAGTAAAGTGGGAAAGAATAGGGAGTCGGACAAGAAATATAATTAACTCAAACAGAATTTAGATTGGATTCACAAAACACACTAATAGAGGTACTTAGAGCCATTTAAAAAAAAATAAATTTGGAAATGATTTGCTTATCAATTTTTTTGTAGTGAAAGGGTTGCTTCTAAATTAGCAGTGGCTCATAAAGCTATTTTATCTTACACAGTTAAACATCGCCTATGCAAATTTGTTTTGCTGTTAATTTACATAGAGAAATTTTTCTTCATAGATATGTGAAGGCAAAATTCTGCCCAAGCCATAAAAATTATTGTAAATTTAAAGTAACGATATTTGAATTGAGGTTCCAACTTTGGCAAAGAATTTGACTAGGTGTAAAAATGAAAGGTTAGAAAAATATCACTAAAGCAAAAGGAGAGTTTTTTTTTTTTTAATGATCTCATATTATTCTGTGTCCCTCTTGATCATTTGTGTGTGCAGATATGGTCTTAATGAGTTGTTGGACAGTGATGATAGTCTGTGCCTCCGTTTCCCCATATGCAACTGTGAGAATAGGTATTCTGGGAGCTGATGCCCTTCCTGAAACCCTATGCGCATACATATGACATACAAATGTAAGCACAAGGTTTGAAGGCCCTTGAGAAAGAGCATCAATATTTACAAAATTTTATCATTTTATTTCTTAAAACCAAATACATATTTTTCTCATTTCCCTGTTTGACCGCTGATGAAGAAAATGACAGAAACTTATAATTAGGGAAATTTAAACTATTTAAAGTTGGAAAATGCCTATGAGGCAGGGAAAAAAAAGGAGGTAAGATCACTTTATACTTTCTTTTTAAGTTTGAAAACCCATATCCAAGAATGAAAGGCAATTTAATTACAGATGCCAGAATTTGAAGGCTGTAAGAAAAGCCATGTGGGAGAATAAATAGGGACTGCCTTGAGCCCTGTTAGAAGATGAATATATCATGTAATATATATATATAGATATATACATATATCTATATATATATAAAATATATCTCATTTATATCTCATATATATCTCATATATATATGTTATACATACACACACACTACATTGGAGAGATAGTCTGTGTGATTTCAATATGGCTGTTCTAGGGAAGCTTCCAGCCGACCTTCAGGAGAAAGTAATATGCATCCTTGTTGCTTTCCCCTAAAAAATATACATTTCAATATTGATAAAGATACATACTTAAATATCATGCGTCATTGTGTTATTAAAGTTGCACAATATAAAAGGAATGTGCATACATATCATAAGGTACATAAGCACTGAAACCGCGGCCACTTAATAGTCTGTCCGGTATGATGTGCGCCCACGTATGTGTCTGTCGCTTGTGCGGAGGCCCACGGAGTAAATATGTTTATTGCTCGGGAACATGTTTGACAATATTACCGTTCATAAAAGTGGTAGAGATGACATTCGCTACTATTAAACAGCATGTTCATAGTATTTGCATTTGCTGAGCAAGAACTAATGGAGGGGCACCTGGGTGGCTCAGTGGGTTAAAGCCTCTGCCTTCGGCTCAGGTCATGATCCCAGGACCCTGGGATCGAGCCCCGCATCAGACTCTCTGCTCAGCGGGGAGCCTGCTTCCTCCTCTCTCTCTCTGCCTGCTTCTCTGCCTACTTATATCTCTGTCTGTCCGATAAATGAATAAAATCTTAAAAAAAAAAAAAAAGAACTAATGGAAACAGAATTTCTGTGTTAACACAGATATCTGGGCAGCGCAATTCAAGCATGGTTTCTAAATGCACTTTCTAAAGATAAACCGAAGGCTCTGCGAAATGTCATGTCTTCTTTGGGATGATCTTTCCTTAAACATTTTTGTTGGCATTACTATAGGGTGTTAAGATCGTGGAACTTCTACAAGGTAAAAAAAAAAAAAAAAAAAAGTGTATTACGTATAGATGTAAAAGCTGCTAAATCTTTAAAATTAAATGTTCTATTGGCTTATATATCTAATAGGTGTGGAGTTTTGTGTTGTTCCACCGGCTCAAGCAGCAATACCCTGTTTGCTTTTAAAATTTTCTCTGATTGTTCTTTGCCTTTTTAATTGTAACATAAAGTTTTCAAAGGCAAAAATGAACAAAGGCCGTCAGTCCCCTAAGAGCCATGAAGGCAGGTAGGAAGCTTGGCTCCTTCCCACTACGGCATACTGGGGAAATGTGTTTCTGAAACCCTTAAGGTAAGACTTTAAAAAAAAAAAAAAAAAAAAAAAAAAGGGCAGTTGTCAAGGATGGTTGATTTTTAAGGCTTAACTACCTGAGCAATGTTCATTTATAATAACATATGAGTCTCAGTCAAGATGATCGAAGCTGAGCAAACGGCTGCTTTGTCCTTCCCTCCCAAGGAAGTTCTGAGGTGCTGCACCATCTGTGAGTGAAATTTCTTTGGATAGTGCCCTTTATTCCTTTTTGGTCATTTTTTTTTTTTCATAGCTTAAAAAAAAAAAAATCAAGCCTACTGGAGACTTCTTAAAAGAAACTTTTCTAGTCAGAGTCCAACTTTTTTTTTTCTTCTTCGTCATCAAGATATGGGTCCTCCAGAAAGACCGTGAGATAAAAGTATTAATTTCATTTGTGAATCAGATTTTTCTGTCAGAAGAATAAAGGCCTTTGCAGGTCAGTTCCTGTTGTGCTTTGGGCTAGGATCCGTTAAGCTTTTGAGGCCATGGTCCCCAGCGGTTGGCCCCTGTGGGTTTGGTAGAATCTGGAAGGTTGGAGCCCATACCCCAGGCTGGCTGCATCACCCTGGATTCCAAACACTGGCTTACCTTCCAGAGACCCCGGGGTGTTCCTCCAAGTTGCTGGGCCTTAGCAACTCCTCCTGAGGTGAACAGATCCTCCCTTAGGCTTCCTGCTTAAGTCGGCCCAGTGATTCCATGCCACCCCCTAGAAGTGCGAAAACAGCATGGTGGACCATGAGGGAAATGCCTAGGTGTCCTCTCCTTCGCTTGTGTTCTTGGCACATCCTTCCTTCTGGCTGAAATGAAAATTTTCAGGGAAGATTTTTTTTTTCCTCTCCTGGATCATTTTTATTATTTCATTTCATTAAACCTTATTTTGGGTCTACGGCCATACCAAGGCACCTGATCGTGTCGTAAGCCTTGTTTTGGGTTCTTGTAGCAGAAGTCAGGAATCACGAGAAGGTAGAATCAGGCTCCTTAAGGGTAAGCCGGATTCATGGGCAGACGTTTTTAAATGGCTCTCATAAATGTTTTAAATGGGTTCCCAAACAGCACTGACCTCCTCATGGGGAATTCTGTTAACAGGACTGGGCTGTGGTTGCTTTTTACTGACTTGCTGATTTAGGAACCAGCTGTCTCCTAGGAAATTGTGATCAAAAGCTATAAAAACAGACCATAAATACGTCAAATGCATGAGTAGGAATTGGGAAACTTGATTTGTCCTGTGATCCAATCTGCATTAAAGGGTGGTGCCACTTGAAATTACTATCCTTAGAGAAGTTAACGTCTTCCCAAATAGTTTGTATGCACAAGTATACATATGTATGTTGTGTATTTATAACTTCATCCCATATCCTTCCTCTCCAATTTTACGATTATATATCTTGTTACCCCTGTCCCTCCTCCTTCTCTATCCCTAATAGTCTCTGTATATCAGGAAGGATCAGGGAAGCCGGAATGTCCCAAATGTTCCTTCACTGAATTAAAGAGAAATCAATTATTTACAAAATAGAAAGGCATGGGATGAGTATAGTCAAGTGATTTAGAAGAACACATTCAAGAGTAGACCTTTGGAGGCTCTAGATGAAGGCACAGAGTTAGAGACTCAGGAAGCAGAGGGTAGCCTAAGCTGGGTGTGGGAGTGTGCCAGAGAAAGTTCTTCAAAGAGCTGATTTGTAGGCTCAGACTTAATTAGAATTAGCCAGATGAAAAGGAACAGGGAAGATAAAAGGTGTTGCATTCAAAAGAAATAGCAACGATCAAAGCCCATGATTGAGAAAGAGATATTAAATATTTTTTTATTTAATTTTAATTTACAATAGTAACTATTTCTTAGAAGGAGATAGGAAGAGAATGACTGAAATAAGACAGAAAGTGGGGATCAGGGGTTTGAGTAGTTAGACTATACCCTTGTCTGATTCTAAATTTACTTACGGGTTTAGGCTTGAGATTGAACTGCTGTCTGAAAGGATTGTGATTGTCTCTAAGGTCATGAAATTTGTATGAGATACTCCCCAAAGCCCAGAATTTTCTGTATGAACACAGCAAATATTTAGGGGAAAAAAAATCTTAAAATGAAGTAACATTTTATTTACGTAAATTTGTTTTATTTCATTGTGAACTTAAGGAAAAATAAAAGCTTTTCCAAAATGCTGTAATTTCTTCCCTAAGTTTGCTCTCTATTCTTCTATACTGTCGTAGCCTCTCATGCATTTCAGGGGTTCTTAAAGCGTGGTCCTGGCACCAGACCCACTGGCATTAACTGAGAATGAGTTAGAAAATGCAATTTTTTTTTAAAGATTTTATTTATTTATTTGACAGACAGAGATCACAGGTAGGCAGAGAGGCAGGCAGAGAGAGGAAGGGAAGCAGGCTCCCTGCTGAGCAGAGAGCCTGACGCAGGGCTCGATCCCAGGACTCTGGGATCATGACCTGAGCCGAAGGCAGAGGCTTTAACCCACTGAACCACCCAGGCACCCCAGAAAATGCAATTTTTTAAGGCCCACCCCAAACCCACTGAATAAGAAACTGGGCATTGGACCTAGCAATCCGTATGACCACTCCCTCCAGACGATTATGATACACACGAGATTTTGATAACCTCTCATCTATACTATTCATGTTTTCTGTGGGAAACACTTTGTAAATCCTCTCACTCATTAAATTAATTTTGTAATATATGTTTCATTTTAATAACCCTATGTTAAATTCCTTGTGACAATAATACTGTTTAGCACAGCTCTATGAAAACAAGACTGACATAGACTGCACAGTGAAGGCAGACAATTAACCACCCACGAAACGTGCACTCATGAAACACTCTAGTCAAGGTCATGAACAGGTATATTGCCTTAAAAGTTGTCTCATACCTCTTTGTAGTCCTTCCCTCGGATTTCTTGCTGACCACCTCCACACATCTCAAGGTGTAACCTGTAAAGCAAATGTTAGCTGCTTTCTGTCTCTATAGAAGAGTTTGCATTTTCTAGAGTTTTACATAAAATGACTCATGTAGTATATACTCTTTTTAGTCTGGTTTCTTTCAGTATATTATTTTAAGATTTATGCAGGCTGGTGTATCAATAGTTGGTTTGATATTATTACTGGGAGCTATTTTATTTGTGAATATACCACAATCTGTTTATTCAGTGACCCCTTGATGGGCTTTTGCGGTGTTTCGTGTTTGAGCTATTGATAAATGAGGCAGTTATGAACATTTGTGTACAAATCTTTGCATGGACAAGGATGTTCATTTCTCTTTGGTGAAAACAGGACTGGATCAAATGTCAGGTGTAAGTTTAGTTTAAGACACTGACAAGCTGTTTTGCAAAGTAGTCAAACCCATTTTACATTCCCAACATTGTAGTTTTAATTTGTATTTCTCTATTGACCAGTGATGTAGAGCCTCTTTTTATGCGCTCATTTTTCTTCTTTTTTGAAGTATCTACTCAAATCTTCTGCCCACTTTTGTATAATTTTTTTTGTTTTCTTGTTGTTAGATTTTTGATAGTTCTTTATATATTATAGATACAAACCCTTTATTAGAGTTTGTGATTTATAATATATTCTGCCCAAGGTAGCTTGTCTTTTCACTATCTAAATGGTGGCTTTTGAAGAACATACATTTTTCATTTTGATGAAGTGTAATTTGCCAGTTTCATCTTTCATGGATCATACTTTTGGTTCTATATATAAAAGGAAACACTTTGACCAAGATACGGAGGTTTTCTCCTATATATGTTTCCTTGTGGGCAACATATTTGAATCTTTCTTTTTTAACCCAACCGACAACCTCATCTTTTAACTGGGATATTTAGACCTCTTACATTTAATGTGCTTATCGATAGAGCTAGTTTTAAATTGAGGATCTTTTTTGTCTCTTTTCTATTTTTCCCATCGTTCTTTATCTCCTTTCTCCCTTACTAATGTATTTTTGTTGCCTTCTTTTGGCTTAAGTGAATAATTTTTTATAATTCCATTTTATCACCTATGTTAGCTCATTAACTAAAACTTTTTGTTGTGGTGGTTGCTTTAAGATTTATAGTATGCATCTTTACTTATCACAGACTACATTCAAGTGATACGCCCCTTCATTTATAGATGGGGACTTACAAAGTAGGCTTCCATTGTTCTCCTTTTGACACTGTTGTCGCATATTTCACAAATACTGTAAGCTCTACACTACATTGCTATTATTTTTTGAAGAGTAAGTTATCTCTTAAAGAGATATAAATAATTAGAAAATATATAAATATATTTACCCAGATAGCTCCCATTTCCAGTGTTCTTTATCCCTTTGTATATGTCCGTATTTCCATCTGGTACCAGGTTCTTTTGGTCTGAGTTGCTTTGTTTAATAGTTTTGTGGTTAAGGTCTGCTAGTGATGAATTATTTCAACCTTTGTATGTCTGTAAAAGAATATTTTGGCCGCTTTGTTTTTGGAAGATATTTTTATTTTAGTTCTTTTAATATATTGGTCCAGGGTCTTCTTACTCACATTGTTTCTAAGAAGAAATCTATTGTCATACTTACCTTTGCAGCACCAGATGTGTGTTTTATTTCTGGGTGCTTTTAAGATTTTTTCCTTATCAGTGATTTTGATGATGACCTGCCTTGGTATTGTTTTATTTAGTTTCTTATGTTGGGATTTGTGAAGATTCATCTATCTGTAGGCTTATAAATCTCCCTTGCCTCAACTTTTGAACATATAAAATACAATTATAATGACTGTTTTAATGTCCTCGTCTGATAACTCTAACATCTGGGTCAATTTGGGGTCTGTTTCAATTGACTGATTTTTCTCTTCATTTTGGGTTTTATGTTCCTGCTTTTTCTGAATGTCTGGTGACTTTTGATTAGATGCCAGATGGTGGGAATTTTTCCTTGTCTGTGTGCTGGCTATTTCATACTTCTATTAATATTCTTGAGCCTTGTTCTGAGACGCAGTCAAGTTACTTGGAAACAGTTTGATGTTAGGATCCTACTTTTAAAATTAGTTTAGGTGGACTAGAGCAAGGCTTTGTGTGCAGCTAACTGCTCTCCACTATTGAATCAAGACCCTCTGTACAGCCTCCCCAATGCCTCATGAGTCCTGAGGTTTTCCCAATCTGGCAGGTGGGACCAGGTACCATTCCTGGCCTTGTGTGAGCTCCAGGCACTGTTGCCTCTAATTTTTTTTAGATTTTTAAAAAATTGATTTATATGGGAGAGAGAGCGAGCACGCATGAGCGGGTGTGGGGGGCAGAGGGAGAAGCAGACTCCCTCCTGAGCAGGGGCTGGATCCTGGCAGTCTGGGATCGGGACTTGAGCCCGAGGCAGATGCTTGACTGACTGAGCCACCCAGGCGCCCTCTCTCTGGTCCTCTTGAATGATTCTTTCCCCAGCCTGTGCGGTTTCTTTACATGCATGTGCTGATTCGTATTCAGCTTCTGCACATAGCACTCCTTTCTCCAGTGCTCCATCCTCAAAAATCCTAGCGGCTTTGATCTCCTCAGACGAAGAACCTGCTGGACTCTGCCTGCCCACCTGCACAGGGCCTGGAACCTCTCTCCAGGCAGTAAGCTGAGGTATCCGAGGTCTTCCCTCATTTGTTCCCCAGCTTTCAGAGATTGCTGTCTCTCCTTATCTCACTCAACTGTCTCGCAAATTGCTCCCTTTGAGTGTAGGGTAAATCTGGTTCCTGTTACTCCGTCTTGGCGAAATGTCCAAGTTCCTCATCCTATTTTATTCTCATTTGATATATTAGAGCCTGGAACACAGCGCTGGCGGGGAGAAGCGTAGTAACATTTCTTCACCTGTATTGAGCGCTTGCCATCAGCCAGGTGTTTTTCTTTCTTTCTTTCTTTCTTTTTTTTTTTCAAAGATTTTATTTATTTATTTGACAGACAGAGATCACAGTAGGCGGAGAGATAGGCAGAGAGAGAGAGCAGGAAGCAGGCTCCCCGCTGAGCAGAGAGCCTGAGGCGGGGCTCGATCCCAGCACCCTGGGATCATGACCTGAGCCGAAGGCAGAGGCTTTAACCCACTGAGCGACCCAGGTGCCCCAGCCAGGTGTTTTTCTAAACATTATACTGGCTTATTTTTTTTTTTTTAAGATTTTATTTATTTATTTGTCAGAGAGAGAGAGAGAGGGAGAGAGAGCAAGCACAGGCAGACAGAATGGCAGGCAGAGGCAGAGGGAGAAGCAGGCTCCCTGATGAGCAAGGAGCCCGATGTGGGACTCGATCCCAGGATGCTGGGATCATGACCTGAGCCGAAGGCAGCTGCTTAACCAACTGAGCCACCCAGGCGTCCCTATACTGGCTTATTTGATCCTCTGAACAATCCTGGGATCTAGAATATTATCTGTGTTTTACAGAGGTTAAGACTGAGGTACGAGTGACTGGCCCAAGGTTCCAGAGCCAGTAAATGTTGGAGGAGATATATCAGCACAAGTTTCCTGAACTTGCCTCTTAGCCTTGGGCTACGGAGCTGCTGTTCCACAGAAACAGGTCCCGGCGGAAGCTGCCTTAGGTTTGGGTTACAGCTTGTTCTCCAGATTCAGATCTCAGCTCTGCCACTTCTGCAAATCACTAAACCTTTCTGGGTCTCCGTTTCCTCATTTCTAAATGGGGAATGCTTATCCCAGCCACATGGAGTTCTTGAGAAGACGAAAGAAAATACCAAATGTAAAGAAACTAGTACAGTGCCTGGTGGCTCTCTCTGCTTTCTGGCTGACTACGAGGTGTGGTCATGCTTAGCATTTGAGATCCAGTCACTTCTAATTGGATAATGAGGCTTTTCGTGCAACTGGTGAGGACAGATATATTGTTCAATTATTTGTCTTCAATTACCGGATAGAGTGGTTTAGTTGTCAGAGTTTTCATAGCCATCTTCTTATTTCATCTTTACAGTCACGTGTAAGGAAAGAACTGTCTTTTCTCCTTCTGTCACAAAGGGAGAAACTGAGACTCGGAGAGGTCTAGAAGATGTGATCAAGGCGCAAGACTAGCTGGTGGCAGAGCCAGGGTTACCGTTAGGGATGTCTGACTTATACCCAGTTCTTTTTATATCACGGGCATAACGTCAGACAAAAATTGAAAAGAAAAAAGATGTTTTCAGAAAGTTAGTGAAGTCTTCAGTGGGTATATTCATGTTCTGTATGTTATCATCAAAACCCAAATGAGGGGTATTTTTCCGGTAATTGGGCATGGATGGGTGAATGAGCCCTCACGTTGCTAAGGATGAAAGGAGAAGTTTCTCGGCTCTGGCTTTGTTGAAAATCAGCATCTGGGCCACACTTAGTTTCCTGAATGCTGTGTGACTCCGGCATGATCCCCAGAGATGATGAGATGCCCAGAGTTACAGAATTAAGTTTTCCTTTCTCCTTCTCGACTTTTATATTGTGTGCATTTTTGAAGAACACCTTTAATGTTTATTTTTAAATGTGGTACTATGTGGGTGATATTGGTGCATTTCTTTTCTGTGTCCAGAATTTAAACCTGCAGGCAATCGGAGTGCTGTAGTGAAATTGGCCCTAGACAGTTAATAAATTCTAAGCAGAGACGCATAAATCAGCAAAGGGTATTTTTAAACTTTTTTTTCCCCATAGGGTGGTTAAGGGAGAACAGGAAAGAAATGTCTTCAGAGAATTGTTTTCTATCAGTTCAGAAAATAGAGGAAAGCACTGAGCAATGCCCAGTGCTGGTTAGCAGATTGTCATTTTTAGGTTTGATGTTCCAGGGTTTAATTGTCTTTCATGTGAACAATAGCAGACACTCTCTGGTGTGCTATGCTAGCATGATAAAAGGGGGTCGTTCTTGCATAGCAATGCCTTTTTTTTATTATTAGCGTAAAAAATTAGCAAGCTGGAAGTCGTTAGAAGGAGTTCCACTGGCATTAATTGTAATGCAGCCTGAATTTGTTTGCAGACCAGTGCAGCAAGACAATAGCAGGGAGAAAAAAGAGCAATATTAATAGACTTCTACTGATTGTATCATTTTAGTGGGCCTTAATAAGGTGTCTGCTGCCAACCAGAATTTATTAAAAAAAAAAAAAAAGACATAGTAATTGATGTATTGCAGTAAGTATGGATGAGGGCTCAAGTTGATTAATGTATGAGTTGGCTTTTTAAGGCATTTTAAAAAGGCTTCTTAACTGGGTCTTAAGAGACTGGCACAAGCCCACTGTAAACTACCTCTTTGCAGTTGGAAAACGGCCTGACAGCTGCTGATGTCTCTTGTGGCTTTTTCTCTTTTTTTCTCTTCCTGATCAGAGAAAACTGAAGCAATATACTCCTTGTCAATAATTGCAGTGCTTAAAAATCTTATAAAGGGATTTTGACTCTTCTCTCCAGAGATAACTTTCCAAAGGTTAAATTAGTTTTACTTGTGTGTGCTTCAAATATCACCACTTTCAACAAGGAGTGAATTTGGTTTTTAAATAAGCTGCTATTTTGTGGTTTGCTTGAACGTGGACCCTGCTGTTTTGATGTCAGAGGTGGACTTGGCCCCAGAGCAGTTACAGGTCAAGATCAAGACCTGTTTCTTCACTTTCATATGGCTTGTGGTGTGTGTGTGAGAGAGAGACAGACAGAGACAGAGACAGACAGACAGACACAGAAAGATTTAGTTACTGGTAATACCTGTATGGAAAAATGAAAGAGCAGGCTTCCTAGAAAATTTCCTTTATATCCGTTGGAGGTCTATTCATCCATTTTTCCTTTTGCTCAGCACACAGGGTATCATCTCAACTCTATATTTTCTTTTCACAGAAAGTTTTTATTTGTTTTTTTATTTCTTTTATAAGAAGCAAAGCAACTGAGTTATAATCCCAGGGGAGACGGAGCAGGTGAGGGGGAAGAGGAAGAGGAAAATCTAAATGCTTTGCTTTCTTTGGTATCCATAGGTGTCAACACAGTGCCCCAGGTAGTAGGTCACCTCTTTTGATAATAATAAAAAGAAGATACTTGAAGAATTCCAAGCTGGCTGAAACTACCAGGCTATGCCTGTGCCAGTGTGAAGGAAGCCCCTCATCATTATTCAGCACCACAACCTTAATGGGAATGGAGAGAAAGTCCATAAACATGAGAAGGAGAAACAAGAGTGGAAAGGGGGGCTGGGGAAGCACGCGCTCTGCACCGTCCTGCGGGGGCACTTCTGGGCTCAGCTGGATTTGCAGGTTGACAATGGCCATGAGGCATGCTCTGCGGGGGCCTGCACAGGAGCACCTCTGCGCAGCACCTCTGCAACATCCTGCCGGCTCGCAGGTGTTGCGGCTTAGCTGTGAGTGGGCCAGGGGCGAGGGGGCGACAGGGCTGCCCGGGGCAGCCGGTTGGGTGGGTGGAGCACAGACGTGTCGCAGGACGGGTCCTGGCCTCCGCGCGTTGCAGATTCAGACTTGTTGCCACTTGGGCTTTATCATCCTCATAAGTGAGTGAAAGAAGTGTTTTGTTTTCCATGTCAGCCGGCCCCGGCTTCGCTTACCTTTTCCTTTCGCACAGTTGTGTTCCTCGTTCAGAGTTTTGACTTTTCTTGTGGGTAAAATGGGGAACTAACCAGAGCCGCCGAGATGTTTCTAAGAATTCAAGGAGATAATTCGCAGGAAGCAATTACCCTGGGGTCTGGCACCCAGTGAGCATTCAAGTCAGCTATAATAATAGCCGCAGCCACTATAGGCGAAACAGGGCTACTGTTTGTTGTTGCTTGGATGCTGTGGTCAGGAACCTGACTTTGTCTCTAAGCCCTGGTATTGTGCGAGCCAACTTTTACAGGGGTGTTTTGTTGTTGTTGTTGTTGTTGCAGAATATTAAATCCAAATATTATATCAGTTGCCTGTAGGTCCCAGGAGATTTTTTTTTTTTTTTAGAAAGAGTTACTACTCTTGCTCCTCAGGATGAAAATACACGTTGGACAGATTCTTCCAAAATGGAGCCCGACGTTGCCCCCAGAGAGCTAACCTGACAGACTCTCCAGCTAAGACGGTTTTAGCTGGCCCATAGATATTTTCAGAGGATAAGACATTTCTGGAGCATTGAGCCATGTGACCTGCCATTTCTGAGATCCATTGGTCAAGACTATCAGTCGGCCATGAGTAGCAACCTCTAGCTCCATATGCAGACATTGCCATTTCTCCAATGTGAATCCCTTCCACTTCTCCTGCCCTGAGACATAAAACTGAAATGGTGAGTGCTCTTACACTGGGCAGGCGATTAAACTGCCTTTCAACAAAATTTATGGAGTACCCACTCATGCTTAGACTTTGTATATATTTGGGTACATACAGTGTATGTATGTACATACAGATGCTCAAAGATGTACAAAGATGGATAAGACAACTCCTTGATCTTAAAGGAGATTACGGCCTAATAAAAAAGACAGATAGGGGGACTTTGTTGCAGCTGCAAAGCCTAACCTCCCCTACTCCCACCCCCAGCTTCTTCACAAAGTAATTGATGGCCCCGTGTCTGGATTATCACAGTGTTTCTGATTTAACAGAAGGCACACATGTTCTAGAAGATACAAATGGACTTTAAAAAATGTAAATGGTAAAAAATATATTTGATGAAGAGATAGGTCAGTAGCTCTCTCGGTTGATTTCATTGAGGAATTATCATGCAGTAGTTGAAAAGTAGGAAAGATAAAATAAAAAGACGAAAGCTAGAGATTGGCATCAAAGGAATGACTCTGGAAGCTTACAGGGACCGTGTTTCATGGGGCCTTTGGGGATAGGGAATGGCCTTTTGAAGGATGGGCCGGCCAGCTGCACTTAGAAAGAAAGGTACCATGATGGGTGAATACATTGGTGGAAGGGGGTAGGGCAGGAGGAGATAAGTGATTGCTCGGGGTGTGAGGGGGATATTTGTGACTCTGGCATTGTACGAATAATGATCAGGAGGTGTGGGAAAGAGAAAAATGGAGGAGTGGAAGTGGAGGTGTGTTTGCAAACTGAGTGGGTTTACTAACTAGAAGAACACTGAACTGAGGACAAAATAAAAAAGATCACAAATATTATAAAAAAGAATTTGGAGTTATTTATTATGTAGGAACCCGTACTGTTGAACATTTTTGAGGTTGAAGGTGACAACATCTACAACTGGATGTTTGGAGACTATAACTGGCAGCACATGAAGGGCTTGTTGAGAAAGGCATAGAATCCATTCTGAAAACGAAGCCTTCTCATTTCCCTTTGAACCTGGACAGCTAAGCGGCCTACAGACGATGCTCCACAGAAGAAGTCTGGCTAGTTTTTTTTTTTTTTTTTTTTTAAGATTTTATTTATTTGACAGAGGGAGAGATCACAAGTAGGCCGGGGGGGTTGGGGAGCGGTGGGAAGCAGGCTCCCTCTTGAACAGAGAGCCCGATGTGGGGCTCAATCCCAGGACCCTGGGATCACAACCCGAGCCGAAGGCAGAGGCCTTAACCCACTGAGCCACCCAGGCACCCCCTGGCTAGTTTTTTTACCTTTAATTTGGTTCAGTTCTTTAGCATAATATGTACCTGTCAGGGTACAAAAATTTATGATATGTGTGTCCTTGGATAAGATGTAGACTGCTGCGAAGTTTGAAAACTGTTGCAAAGAACTGTCATTCTTTTTTTTTTTTTTTTTAAAGATTTTATTTAATTATTTGTCAGAGAGAGAGAGAGGGAGAGAGAGCAAGCACAGGCAGACAGAATGGCAGGCAGAGGCAGAGGGAGAAGCAGGCTCCCTGATGAGCAAGGAGCCCGATGTGGGACTCAATCCCAGGACGCTGGGATCATGACCTGAGCCGAAGGCAGCTGCTTAACCAACTGAGCCACCCAGGCGTCCCTGTCATTCTAATCGGTTTAGATATTGAAGGCTAAAGGCATTTCTATAAAAATCTCATTTACAGAAAATATGTGGAATGGGTGGGTACTGCCTTGTGCATACCACCTCCTGGGACCTAAACAAAGTGAGTAGAGTCATGGTCAGAAGGCCTTAGCTGTGTTTCTAGACAGTAAACCAAATAAATCTTGATCTGGAAAGAACTATGGTGGGATGATAGAAGACAAAGCTGAGTGAGTTCTATCTTGAAGGCCAGACTTCCAGAACTTGGATTAAATTCTTGGCCATTTAGGGCCTCAATTTCTTAATTAAAAAAATTAAAAAAGAGAGAGAGAGAGAAAGAGAGATTTCTCAACTAAATTCTTCTTCTCAAAAATTCTGTGATTTTTAAAGAGTCCCACAAGCACAACCTTAGTTAAAATATAGCATAACTATAACATACCAGTGCTGCTTACCTACACTCAGTTTTGTTTGATATTAAACACTATAGCAAAGAAATATTTTCTTGCCTTCCAAGAGTTTACAATCTCATTCTAGAAGTAAACCACAAGATTTGTTAAACTGTCCAAATACGTTTAATGAACAGTAAAATGCTTAGAAGATAAATGAGCTATTTTTTGCAATTATATCAGAACTCTGATCTTACTTAACGTCTTTGATTGCTAATCTGTGTACCATGGTTTCTACTCCAAGGCATTTCCTATTCAGTGTCCTGCTTACCATTGTCATGCTCATTATCTTAATTAACTAGTATTGGTTCTTTATTAACATCCTTTTAAGAGGATATATCTTTGGTAGTATCTACGAAGAGGCCAGCATTTACCACTAAACTCGTTAAAGCTGATGATTAATTGATTTCAAGGGTTAAGATTCAGGTTAAACATAATTTTAAAGGAGTATTTCTTAGTCTCAGGTAAACCAGGCAAAAGCAACCCTTTTAAGACACTTGCTTTTTCTCTTTGCTTTGAATCCTTATTGATTTATCCGGTAAACTTCTCAGTACCACGATGTTTGTCCAGCTCTTTCTAGATCACTGCGCTCTTCCTTACTGTTCATTCTGAGATCCCTTTTTCCAAAGTTTGAGGTTCTCTCCTTTTGACTGACCCACTTGGTGATTCTTCATACTTCTTTATTACGTAAAGTTGAACCCAATGGCCCAATTTTCTACCCCTCCTAAATACCAATTTCCCTTATTTCTATAATACTCAAGAAAAGAGGGGCACTTGGATGGCTCAGTCGGTTAAGCATCTGCCTTCAGCTCGGGTCATGATCTCAGGGTCCTGGGATCGAGCCCCACATCAGGCTCCCTGCTCGGTGGGGAGCCTGCTTCTCCCTCTCCCACTCCCCCTACTAGTGTTCCCTCACTCTCTCTGTCTCTCTCTGTCAAATAAATAAATAAAATCTTAAAAAAAAAAAAACTCAAGAAAAGATAAAAGGACCCTTACTATAGCCAATGGGAGATGCATACTTCTGCAAATTTACAAGGAACAGTAGTTCTCTGCTAAATTGCTGTATTTCAAAGCTGATTTTGATACCAAAACAGAAGAACAGAAAATACATCTTATTGGCTTAAGAGGTCATAGTAACCCCTTACGGTCGGAGCAAGAAGCTTTTGGTAAAGAGTGGGCACTCGGAAAGTATGTTTCTTCCTTCTTTACAAAAAAAAAAAGGGAAAAAAATTATCTTTCTAATTAGGCATAAGTCTTTAATCTTTCATACTGGCCCTGGTAGGAATTCCAAGAAGATTTAGAAAAATATTTTTAATCACAATATCTGATCAAGTATAAAATACTTTCAGTATAAACAAAATATGTTGGTGGAGAGTTTTACATACATCGTGTTAGTTAACTACACATCTAAACACAGGCACTTCTACCACACCTTTTTGAATGTTTAGATGAATTTCTAGAAAGCCACTTTTTCAGGACAGCATAAAACATTCATCAGGTCATAGACTTGATAAAATACAGTGCTATTATTTAAGCACTAAGATATTTAGCACTGTAAATATTAACTATAGTCGTATTTCTATAGTTCTTTTTGACCCTTTCTTTCTTGATAAACCCTGTATCAGTAGATTCAGTGAGAAGCAGAAAATCTATAACCATTTCCTTCAATGTTTCTCATTCCCATTTTAGAAAACAGCAATCTGTTTATTACAGACTATAGAAAGAGTTTAATTCCTGGGGAAAGTGATATATAACATACTCCTTTTATATTAAATATTGCTACTTTGAATTTTGCACATATTGGAATGTCATCAAGAAATACACTTTCTGGGGTGCCTGGATGGGTCGGTTAATTGTCCAACTCTTGATTTCTGTTCAGGTCACAGTCTCAGAGTTGTGAGATCGAGCCCCACATCAGGCTACATGCTGGGCGGGGAGCCTGCTGCAGATTCTCTCCCTCTCTGCCTCTCCTCTCTCCCCTGCCCCCTACTGTCTCTCTTTCTCTACAAGAAAGAAAGGAGGGAGGGAAGGAGGAAGGAAGGAAGGCACTTATGATTATGGGTATAAAGGAGATAGGAATCAGAAAATTACATGATTATCAGACCAAAGATACATGTACATACATTTGATCACTGTATCTCGTTTTTATCCTGTTTCCAAACATGGTGCAATTTCTAGGTAAGATCTTTGTTTTGAAACTACATCTGGTGGGTTGAGTAACGACTTTTTTTAAGGATGCAAATGTTAATGAACTTAATTGCACTTCCACCGAAAGTTGTATGTTCTTAAAATTATGAATTTCTAAACTAATGAACTAATGAATTAGTGTTTTCTTCTGGAAAAGAGGAAAGGTAATAAGGTACCATTTATTAGAAAGTATATTTAGATGGACAACAATAAGCAAAGAATGAAAACCCAGCTGCCATTTAACAACCATTTTTACAATTCATTTCGTTTGGAAAAAATAAAATTCAATAAGAATGGTTTTAGAGAAAATTCATTTGGAAGATGCTGATTACCTGGCCATCTCAATTTTTAAATAGTGTATTGATTTCTATTTGAAATGTCAGCAAATATATTTGACATGCTACAGACATAGTAAAAATACTCTGTAAAACTGTTAAATAAGTCTTATCTTATGGAAGGACCAAAGTAGAGTCCATTGTACTTCTCAGAGTCTCCGTTGATACCGAATGAAAATTTGAAGGTATAATTAGAAATAATCGTAGTTAAGTCATCCACCCAGAAAGAAATAGCATAAACTTCTTCCTGCTGAAGTAGATACCTCAGTGTACCCCGTTAGGAGTCAGGCCCTATTTTTAACCCCAGGCCATGATCTGGGAAGACTGTAGAGTGGATAGCTCAATC
The DNA here is from genome assembly GCF_002288905.1 of Enhydra lutris kenyoni. NCBI lineage: Eukaryota > Metazoa > Chordata > Mammalia > Carnivora > Mustelidae > Enhydra > Enhydra lutris. Next base: position 18,947,461 of record NW_019154109.1, on the reverse strand, counting down.
CTGCTGTTTATGTAAGCTCTATGAAAGGAATCCAGACAGCCTTGTAATAGAGAAAACACTGAAAGTTCAACTAAAGCAGTTGACATTTCTTAGTATTTGAGGAACATGGGCCTTTTCATTTTCTCATTAATCTGTTTCCCAAATAATCACTATCAAAGCAAGTTTTTAAAGCAGATTGTTCCTGATAGCCCATGCTGAAATGAAGAGGGAAGAATCCCTCTGATCTCTTAGGAGTAAACTCTGTTTGCAGATAATGCCCAACAAGAGAATTTCTGTTCATTTGCTATCCAGTTTAATAAGAACAAGTGGAATTTCAATTCAGCAAAAGTTAAATAAATATATAAATGAAAGTCTCATATAGGCTTTTGAATGCACACCTTTAAATATCAAAAGATAACGATTTGTATATAGCATTGTTATAGAATGCATTTCTTGTCTTCTGTTGGGTTCGTGTGACGAATTCCCGTTGATAAGCCCCAGACTCTGGAGTCACTTGTCTGGCTAGTTATTAAGATTAAGATAAGTGCTAAGAACGAAAGATACAGTGCTTTGTACTACCTTTATGGCGTTGGGCCACCGAGGATTCTGAGTGTAAACAATGAATTAGTTCACCCTGACTCTCTTTCAGAGCCGAGGTGTACACTGTAGGTATTGGTGAAATATGATTGAAGCAGAGTACGAAGCTTATTTTTAATAGAACATATTTTTTTAAATTACCCCAAATCCTAAAGTGTACCTAAATGTGGCAGTAAGTTTAAAGAAAAGGGATTGACTGTCGGGTTTTTCTTTTTATATTGCTATTCAGGACTAAAGGGGTAATTATTGGGTCATAGGCATTTTAACCCCATAAAATATGCCAAAAGAAAAAAAAAATGCAAGATACTTGGGTGCACTTAGGAGACTTTAGGGTGAAGGATATATTAGTAAAAAATATATTTGTAATGCATATTCAGAGCTAGTCTTGCCTATTAAATGCTTCTCACTAATTTTTCTCTGAGTGAAAAAAAGTGCATGTAATGTTCTCTAAAGCTGATGGAATGTTCCAGAGGCACACCGAGCAGAGACAAATATTTTCTGAAGTTCAGTCAATGATTCTCACTAAATATAGTAAATATGAGCTTTGCTGCAAATTGGTGGGCAACATTTCCAGCCCAGCAAAGTTTAACTGTCTAAGAGATCGCTGGAGGAGTGATAGAAAGGGGTAATTTAGCAAGCATACCATAGCTACATGCTGCGCCACAGAGAGCGCCGGGTAGCTATTAATTTTTGTTAATGAATTTAAAACTAGATGTATGGAAATGGTTATATGAAATGTATACACTGCTAAACAGTTAACTAGTCCTTAGGGCTTAAGTTTAATTATCTGTGTGTAAATCATTTTGATCAGGGCGATCTAATGAGTCAAAAAAAAAAAAAACACAACAGCAGCAACATCTCTAGAAATTCATAGGTGGCTTTGTAATGCCTGCTGAACCCAACAAGCCAACTACTCCAGCCTGCAGGTAGAGAAGCAGCTCACCTGTCCATGTAGGGCTCAGTACTCGTGGCGGCTCCTGTCCCAGCTGTGGTCTTCATTGCCGTGCCTGTCCCCAAAGCAGAGCCAGCAGACGAGACAGCAGAGAGCACACAGTTCTCTGCCTTTTGGTTGCCGTTCTTTGACCCTCAAATCAGCGGTGGTCGACTGGGGTCAGTTTGCCCACCAGGGGCCATCTGGCCATGTCTGTAGATGGTTTGGGTTGTCACCGCTGGGTTGTCACCGTTCCTGGTATTTAGCGACTAGAAACCAAGGATACTGCCAAACATCCTACAACACCAAGGGCAGCCCCCACAGTAACCAGTTCTCTGGCCCCCGATGTTTATAGTGCTGAGGTTGGGAACCACTTTCCTGTGCCAAACCTTGGAACAGCATTTATTTATATTTTAAAAAGAAAATAGCTACAAAAGGAGGCAAGAAGGGAGTTGTCACCCTTCTACTCCCCAAGTGCACTGTTGTGTTTAGAGCTTCAGTGGGCAAAGCCCCTGCCACGATGTCCCTTGCCAGCCAGATCCCCAAAGTCTGCGGGTGGACCCTGTAGCTCACCAGTTGGGATGTTTTGATGAGAGACCATGAATGGAGAGCCAGCTTCCCCAGGGCTGAGGGGCATTTCATAAGAGGGTATAATCATAGACACAACTTAGAGAGAGACACCACGTGCAAGAATAAGGCTGACACGGGAGCCTCGACTGAGAATTCTCACAAGACCCATTCCGGCACCCGACTGGTTGTGGTGCGAGATGTGTGTTCATCCAGGGCAGAAGGAAACATGACAGAAGGTGAAAAGACCTGCTCCTTGTCCCCTGCAGAAAGTCATTTTAGGAATTAAAATGGATCCCTTTCCATTCCACTCCAGTTAAATCATGGTGCCTTATGGACTCCCTTGAGGCATATATGGTGATTCCTTCTCTGCAGAGAATAAAGATAAATAGCAAGTAGGCTCTTCATCCCCATACAGTTTATTAAGTAAGCTAAAATTGAAACACAATGCCATGTTAAAGTAGATTTATAGTGAAAACACTGAACGCTACTTGAGAACTTGGAGTAGAAGACATCTGTACCCTCATACAGTTTCAGACTTCATTAATACAGCTTTCTGGGGATAGGAATTATGCATAGAAGTCTTGACGTCCTGTAAGCAGTATTGTCAACTCAGCTTTGTGGCCTCAGCAGTAATCTTAATATGTGATTAACATATTTTTTGCTCATTTTAAAATATAAAATTTTTGTTTTGCTCATTTTAAAATAAAAAAATGGTGGTCACCCTGCTGTTGATGGCCACTGGATTATTTACCTGGAAGAAATACAGAGTTATCGAAGCCCTGAGGATTCAAGCAATTGTGTCTTTTCTTGGTTTGGTGACCACATGAGAGCAGGACCCCAGAACTTCCTTTCTGCAACTGAATTGGTTAAAAAGATGAGTCTTTGAAGAAAATTGCTCAAGGGCAATGTCAAGTGAAACTGAAGATCCAGGCTTCGGCTTACCTGGGCCTCGATTTCTCTCTCTTTTGGGGAATGTTAATTAGGACAGGATTTCCCTAAATTACTAAATAAATGATTTTGTGATTGTGAATAATTAAGCAAACAACCGTATTTGAGATCACCAATGTGTACAAAGACTCTGTTACAAATGTTGACAGTCTTTGATTCAGTTCATTCTATTTTCAGGCATCCTGGGAAAGTAATTGAAGATCTAAACTGGGGGTTCAGGATGGCAAACTGCTCTCCTGGGACCAAGCTTTGTCCCATCCCTGTTTTTGTAAATAAAGTTTTATTGAAGTCACCATCCACTTATCCACTATCTTTCTCTTTGTGGCAAAGTTGAATAGAGACAGAAGCCATACAGCTTGAAAAACCTAAAGTATTGGCTGTTTGCTGTTTGCTAACCTCTCTAGAAAAAGACCTATGTTTGTTTCCTTCTCTAGAAGGAGAAATACAGTTTATTAGAGAGTATTGTTATCTAAATGTCAATAAATCCCTCTAATGAAATATCCTGTCCTGCCCCAAATATTTATCAATAATTTTTAAAGACATGGAAATGTTTTTCACAATAGAGTAAGTGGGGAAAAAGTAGGTTTGAAAATTCTGTATATCATAAGATATTAACTATATAAAGATGTCTAGAAAGAATAGACTAATTGAGAACAAACTACAAAATCGTTGGTTAGGGATAGTAGGATTAATTTTTAATATGTAGTTTTAATTTTATATATGATCTACATTTTCTATTGTGTGTATGTTTTAATTACCTTTATTGTCAGGAAGAAAGAGAAAGTTTGCATAGTTACAGTTTATAAAAAATAAAAAAAATGATAAATAATTTAAAAAAAAAAGAAAATAAAAGAAAGAGGAGTGGCACTGGGAATCCTTCCACAGCTTTTTTCCTCCTTTGAACAATGGAGGAGCCATTCCCTTCCCTTCCTCTCGGAGGGAAGGTGGGGCAGAGGTACCCTGGGTGGAGGGAACATCCCTTGTCCAGGAGGCAGAGGTCATGTTCACTACTAACTCTAGCTGTTGCTTTTTACATCCAGAGGTTTATCAGATTAGCTAAAGTCTAAGACTAGAGACTTGGGAGACTGTATGTGTCTGAACTTGGAAATTTTGGAAGAGGGACAAAGATGAGTCAGAAGGGTCCAGAGTTGGAGTGTTTTGGTGGGGAGGGAACAACTGAGTCAGGTTCTGAGGAGGGGCCACTGGTGCCTTGGGGTAGAATTAGGGGAACAATAGAGCTTACCAGCGGGGAGAGGTCACAGGAGAAGAGAGAGGCAGGAAGGTGGCTCTGATCGGTATTATCTACTTGCCAGCTTTGTCCGCACCCAGCTTTGCTCCGTCAGACTTCTTTCTCCAGCTTCTCTATGTCTCCCCACGAAAGCAGATGATAACTACCACGACCAGCTTTGTTTTCCTACAGGAGGTGGAATCAATTACACTGTTATCCTCATGTTATTTAGATTCTTTATTGTGTCACTAGAAAAATTAGGTGAAGGAAATGTGTGTCATCTATAACCCATTCCGTTGAAGGCTCTCGGGTGTTTGACTGTCTTTGGTTGAATTAGATGTGGTCACATTTTGCAAATATTTATAACATTCCTCCTCTGTACCCAGGGCTGTTCTTAGCACTAAAGACACCAAGGTAAATAGGACAGAAAAATGTTTTCCTGCCCTTATGGAAATGGAGTGATAGGGTGGGAAAAGAGACAATAATCATACGCATAATACATTCACTATTTCAGGTACTGATATGTGCTAGGAAGATGGTAAGAGAAGGTTGGAAGATGATACAATAAATTAGTGACTTTGGGGAGTGGTTTGGGAAAGTGCTGCCTTGTATGAGGGGCATCTAGGAGTTTCTCTGTGGAGAAAACATTTGCTCTAAGACTGGAATTACGAGGCAGAATCAGCTGTGCAAAAACTCATTTGCGTTCAACGAAAGCACATATTGTAATTGTTCCAGGTACTGTTTTGGTCTCTTGGGTTCTAACAGTGAACAACAAAACAAAGCCCGTTTGTAAGCAGGTATGTGTATGTGTGTGATGTGTATATTACTATTTTTGCATGGACGCGCGCACAAGTGCATGAAGAATGATAGATCAGAATAAGAGAGAGTCTTGAGCAGGATAGGCGGCCCGAGTGTGATTTTGTAGCAGAGTCCATGAACAACCTGTAAGTTTATATTCGAATAGAAACCTGAACCAAACTCGAGCAAGGTTTCAGGACGGAGGGTCCAAGCCCAGCATCCGTGGAGGAGGAGCTTGGTGTGTTTGGATGGTGGGGAGAAGACAGAGGAGTCCAGTTCCATACTGCAGGAGAGCAGTAGAATTTGCCAGAGCTGGGCCAGGTGGAGTGTGACAGGCCTCATAGAGGAAGCTGTGGAGTTTAGAAGTTTAGATGTTGTAAACAAACATCGGGTGGTTTGAAGCAAGGGAGTGATGTCCTGTGATTTCCCCTCTGTTGAGGGGCTTACTAGAGAAAAGGGTAGGAAAAAAGGTATAAATACTTACTGTAGAGCTGGAAATATCCAGACAATGCCCAGGCATTCAGTTCTCTACCCCCTCCTCAGAGCTTTTGCTGGAATGGACCTCAGAAAGAATGAAAGATGTAGGGAGGACCCGGTTCTGAGTTCCCCAGCCTGGGATGCATTTCAAGGGCCAGCCTCTGCCTTCATAAAGAAGTTTATCTGGCTGGAAGGATTCTTTCTCTCCCTTTCCCCCTCCCCTTATTTTCGTTAAGAAAAGAATTGTATTTTCATCCCTGAAGTGTTGTATATAAGATAAGAAGCCAAAGGAGAATGTATCCAAACAGTGCAGTGAAGTCAGGACACTCCTAGGATTCCTGAGGGCTATAATTAAGGCTATCTGGATTAAAAAAGAGTTATTTCTATTCAGATTTGTGTTCCAGGGAAACAAACAAACAAAAAAATGGAAGAAAGAATGGGAAAGTGAAATAAAGCAAAAAGAACTCTTAATTCCAAGGTTCTCCACTCACCCATCAGCAGAAATGGCATTAATTCAGGTACTCAATTACAGTAATGTGGATCAGAGCACCTCCATAGGTGTTTCAATCTCAAGCCAGGACTAACATTTGTAATCCTTTAAATGCACTTAAGAAATTGATGTTACAGCCCCACAATCTGTTAGGGGCCTTGCTTGCTGGATGATTGCAAAGTATCCCACCATTAATTGGATCATCAGAATGTGATCCGCGTCCCGGTCTCTGGATTATGGAAGACTGACTCTGCTCTCACGTGTTGAACCAGAAGCTCCTTTTGCTAGAGATTTGACCCTTAATGTAGATAAGTGGTATTTTTCATCAATCTTAGCTTGCATTAAAAAAGGGGAAATGTCAATTCAATGGTGGGGCATTTAACTTAATTCAACATCTTTTAATTTAATACCTTGGAAAAGTTAGTGTCTCCGACCTACCTCACACTTCTGCAGATGGAATATTTTGTAAAGCCCTGTTGAAAAAAGGTTGTCTTCTGTTCGTTAATAAAAATCACAGTTTTGAAATTCCCTGCATTTCTTGTTATGGTTGTGCAAAAAAACAAAACCAAAACCAAACAAACAAACAAACAAAAAAAAACCCCACCAAACAAAACAAAAAACCCAGAGCAAAACCAAAAAACACCAGAAAGAAACCTCACAAAACTCATACAAAACAGAACAGAACAAAATCGAATTTCTTCGTAGCTCACTTTGTTAGGACAATATTGAAAAAGATGCATGGAAATGGAATTTAAAAAAAAAGCATCATTTGTCTCCTATTCCTGTGTTTGGGTGGGAGCAACTAGGTCGTCTGTTTGATTTCTTGGTCATCATGAATTTAGGACAAGGTAGAAGGGGTAATTTTATTCTCTTCAAGGCAGAAAGAGGAATGAATTCATCCTGGTGTTTGCTTGCGAATTTTTTGATGGGACCCATCGTACAAGTGTAAACTCTGGATTCTAGGTTAGCGGGTTTTCATGAGGTTTGACCTGCTCAGAGAAGAACACTGTTCCACATTTGTGTGTGTCCACTCCTGAGGCATGCGAGCGATAAAGCCATTTTGGCAGTCTTTTCAAAGATTTGTGGTATAAATTCACTGTCAGATGCATAACATCTTTGTTTCTGGGACGAGGAGTGGTGCTTTCTGGCCAGTGGGTAAAAAAAGACGCAGGTCTTCCTGCGAAAGCCGCTTACAACTTAGTAAAATGGCCATGTCAGTCTGTCTGTGTTACCTGATAAGCGTCACATGCCACTTAACCAGAATCTTGGTTGACAGTCAGTTTGTTGCTCCTTCTTCAGGCAGAAGGTGCAGCTGTCCCTTGCTTTAAGGACAATCCAGATAGGGGAGAGAAGTGGAGTTTGTGACAGAGTACTGCGCTGCTTCCCGAGGCCCTCCAGGCACATAGAGTCTCAACCACAGCGGCGGCAACCAGACTTTTGGGCCCTTCTTTCCAACTGGGGTCCCTTGTAAGTAAGTCCATGCTAGGGAAGGTTACTGAGATGCCCTGCAGACCTGCCTCGGACTTCCCTCGTAAGCAGTGACTCACGCAACTGTGAACTGGGATTCTCTGAAGACACAGGTTGAGGATATAAATTTAACTCTGAGACCGAAAAGTAAAAGGAAATTAAGAACTTGACATAGAACTAGGCACTGTGAAGAGGCTGAAACCATAGATTTCATAAGTAACACTGTCCTGCCCCCAAAATGATCTTTGGATGTTGGGTATTTCATTGGAATCATTCTTGCCAGTATGAAAAGTGGAGAAAATATCTCCTGGCATTACTTTGTCCAATCTGGCAATGAGCTCCTGGACCAATGGATTTTGGCCAACACCTTAATGGCCAAACACTTATTTTATATCAGAGTGTTACTTAATTTGGGTTTGAAAAATAAAAACCAGATATGAAAACTGGACCTCCTGGTGAAAATTATGTGTCTCTTTTTCAAAATCATCCGTGCCATCCTAAGCCCATATATTTTCTCCTTCTTTTTGTTTGTTCAATGTAGAGATTCATAATTATCACAATTAAAGGGGTGTTTGCTGTATTTGCTGAGGCTCGGTGAACTAGCAGGTACATTTTGGAAAGGTTTTATGTTAGAGCCGGATGCTCGGCTTATCTTTTATTCTAGTCTGCCAGCCGCACCTGCCCCCGCAGGCAGAGGAGAGGTTGAGAGGTGTTAGTATGATAAAGGAAAGCTGCCGTCAGCTACCTGTCTTATTGCTTAGGTTTTTACCTGGCCGGCCACTGTCCTGGGGAGTCATTTTTTTTGACTGCTTTCCAAAGGGGGCAACAAACTGCTCCTAGCCCTTGTTCCTTCATGTTAAAGTTCTGTCTTGAATGAAGCTGGCAGCTGGTTTTGTCCAGTGCTCGTGTACCTCTACGTTTATTTCCTGATTGAATTCCTCTAGAATCCCCCAGGATAAGGGTAGTGTGCACACAGCTGCTGACCAGACTGCTCGCCCCTGAAGTTAAGAATATGGTGCTTACCCTGTGCTCTGAGACTTCCCCACAGGGAAGAGGGCTGTAGGAAAGCCGTTGCTGGGAGTCTGCCCTGTGTTTATGAGTGTTTCTTTCTTCCCCTTCTATCTGTGTCTCTCGACTTCTCTTTACTTCTCCCTGTCTTGCTCCCTCTCCAGAAGTTAGAAAAACAAATCCTTTTTTAATTTGAAGATCCACAGTACCTCTCAACCAAGAGGCAACCCATGCAATTTTAGGTTGATTGGTGATAACTGTTAACTATTTAACAATTATTTCAACCTTAAGGCAATGCCGTTTATGGTTAATGTAGTTGGTTAGAGCATAATGAATTGAGGCTGAGGTCATGAATATGATCCCTGTCAGTAATTTTCATTCTTTTTAAATAATGTCACAGTATTCTAAAATGCATCAAATGTCTTAACAATGTGTGACTCTAGTCACTGCATTATCAGAAAAGGGAGTGTCAAGGTTTCAAAGTCATTATCAAAACCGGAGAGAAAAATGACGAAGCGTATGTGTGCTAATTGTCAGTTAGTGGTATGATGTCCGTACACTAAAGACAACACTTGTAGATTGAAAAAGAAATTAAATCAATTTTTGATGCCTTACCAAAGCTTCTTTCGTCCATTACCAGAATCAGAACCCATTCACTTGATGATCCTGGGGTACTATGACATGAGTAAACAGGAAAGGATCTCATTCTTTATTCTCAATACTTGGATTCAGGTGCTCAGCTAGGAGGGAGCTATAAAACAGAAGAAAGTATTTTATCCAGTGGGTACAGATAGAACACAAGAGCTAGAAGCAAGGGTGTCTTTGGTCTCCATTTATGCCAGTTACATAAATGAAGAGATGATTTTGAGGACGTAGACTCAAGAAATGATCATCTTCCATATCTGGGTTGTACTAGGGTTTTTAGCTGTATGCCTAACTCTATTTAAAAAAAAAAAAAAAGCCCTCAATGTAAAGCTTCTGAAAGCTGGCTGACCTTGTAACCTACTTTATAAGAAGTCTGCACCCATCACTATTAGACAGAATTAATTTCAGCACTTTTTAAATTGTTAATCTTACAAAGGACAGCTCCTTGACAGATCTCACAGGTCATTTTTCCGTATGCTAGAAGCTGGCGTGCTAGAAGCTGTGGTCAAGGTTCGTGGCTCTGGACCCCATCAGCCTGCTTTTGAGCTTCCTGCTGCCTTTCAGAATGCATTCTTTATCTCCTCTAGCTGAGGATATCAGATTCTCACCCCACCCTCACTCTGGGTGTAACTGACATGCAATGTTCTCCTAGTTTTAGGCATACAACATAGCGACTATTTGGATACATTGTGAAATGATCAGCACAGTAAGTCTAATTACCATCTGTCACCATACAGAGTTAATACAACATTACTGGATACATTCCCGATGCTGTACATTACATCCGCATGATTGACTGTTTTATAACTGGAAGTTTGTACCTCTTGACGTCCTTTACCCATTTTGCTTGCTCCACAAACCCCCTCCTCTCTGGCAATCACCAGTCTGTTCTTTGTAAGATTACAAAGGTTTCAAAGAACCAGCTCATAGTTTCATTGATCATTTCTATACTATTTTAGTCTATAATTCATTTATTTCCACTCTGATCTTTATTATTTCCTTTCTTCTACTAGCTTGGGCTTCCTTTGTCCTTTTTTCTAGTTCTTTTAGGTATAAAGTTAAATTGTTTCTTTGAGATTTCTCTTGGTTTTTTGTTTGTTTGTTTGTTTGTTTGTTTTGGTTTTGTTTTTAAAATAGGCCTATGTTGCAATGAACTTCCCTCTTAGAATCACTTTTGCTGCATCCCATAGATTTTGGTATATCATTTTTTTTTTTTAAGATTTTTTTGAGAGAGAGAGAGAGCACATGGGGAGGATAGGCGAGGGGAGTGGGGAGAGGCAGAGCAAGAGGAAGAATCAGACTCCCAGCTGAACAGGGAGCCTGATGCAGGGCTCAATCCCAGGACCCCAAGATCATGACCTGAGCTGAAGGCAGATGCTTAACTGATTGAGCCACCCAGGCACACTGTTATATCATATTTTTGTTCTCATTTTCAAGGTATTTTTTAAATCTCTCCTTTGATTTTGTCTGTGACCCAGTAGTTGTTCAAACATGTTGTTTAATCTCCATGTATTTGTAGTGTTTCCAGTTTTCTTCTTGTAATTGATTTCTAGTTTCATACCATTATTGTCAGAAAAGATGTTTGCTATGATTTCAGTCTTTTTAAATTTATTGAGAGTTTTCTGTGGCCTAACGTGATCTGTCTTGGAGAATGTTCAATGTGTGTTTGAGAAGAATGTGTATTCTGCTGCTTTTAGAGAGAATGTTCTGTATATATTTATTAAATCCATCTGATCTACTGTATTGTTTAAGGTCTGGTTTCCATATTTTTTTTCTTGATGATTAATCCATTCATGTGAGTGGTTTGTTAAGGTCCCATATTATTATTATATTATTGTCAGTTTCTTCCTTTAGGCATATTAATAATATTAATAATATTTGATTTTTATATTTTGGTGTTCCTATGTTGGTTGCATATATATTTATAAATCTTAAGTTTTCTTGCTGATTGACCCCTTTATTGTTACGTACTCTCCCTGTCTTTCATGACAGTCTTTGTTTTAGAATCTATTTTATCTGATTGCATTTTCATATCATTCCTTAACTTTCAGTCTATGTATGTTCCTACTTCTGATGTGAGTCTCTTATGAGCAATATATAGATAGATATAGCTTGTTTTTTTAACCCATTCAGGCACTATGTCTTCTGACTGGAGGATTTGGGCCATTTACATTTAAAGCAGTTGTTCATAGTTATGTACTTATTCTCATTTTGTTAATTGTTTTCTGGCAGTTTTTGTAGTTCATCTCTGTTCCTTTCTTATTCTTTTTCTCTCTCCCTTTGTGGTTTGATGACTTTCTTTACCATTATATTTAGATTCCTTTCTCATTTTCTTTTGTGTATTTACTCTAAGTTTTTACTTTGTGGTTACCATGAGATTCACATATATATTTTAAGTTGTCGACAACTTAAATTTGAACACATTCCAAAACTACATTTTTACCCCCTAACATGTTTTATGTTTTTGCTGTCTCGTTTTACATATTTTAATTTTATGTATCCTTTACTGATTATTATAGTTTTAATTTGATTATTTTTGTCTTTAAATCTTCATAGTAGCTTTATTAGTGGTTAATCCACTATTTTACCAAATACTAGCCCTTTCCAGTGAGATTTTTGCTCTTGTATATGTTCTTATTATTAATTAGTGTCATTATTTTTTAGCTTAAAGAAGTCCCTTTACCATGTCCTCTAAGGCCGGTTTAGTAGTGATGAAGTCCTTTAACTTTAAAAAAAAAAAAAATTTTTTTTTTTAACTAGGCTCCACATCCAGCATGAAACCCAACACGGGGCTTGGACTCATGACCCTAAGATCAAGAACTGAACTGAGATCAAGAGTTAGATGCTTAACTGACTGAGCCAACAGGCAACCCCTGAGCTCCTTTAGCTTTTGCTTGTCTGGAAAACTCCTTATCTCACCTTTGAGTCTGAATGATAACTTTTTGAGTAGACCATTCTTCATTGGAAGTTTTTTCTTTCAACACCTGAAAAGTGTCATGCCAGTGGCTTACAAAGTTTTTGCTGAGAAATTTGCTGGTAGTTTTATGGGGTTTCCTTTGTATGTAACAATTTGCTTTTCTCTTACTACTTTTAAGATTCTCTATCTTTAAATTTTGATATTTTAATTATAATGTGTATTGGTGTGGATCTCTTACCTGTTCATCTTCCTTGGAGCTCTCTAGGATTCCTCAAGTCCTGGAGTCTGTTTCTTTCCCTAAGGTAGGGAAGTTTTCAGCTATTATTCTTTCAAATAAGTTTTCTGCCCTTTTTCTCTCTTTCTTCTTCTAGCACCCCTATAATGTGAATGTTATTCCATGTGATGTTCTATAGATCTCCTAGGTTGTCCTCATTTTTAAAATTTTTTAAAATTCTTTTTTCTGCTTTGTCTGTGTGAGTTCTGTTGCTTTGTCTTCCAGCTCACTAACTTGTTCTTCTACTCCATCCCGTCTGCTGTTGAACCTCTTTAGTGTATTTTTTAGTTTAGTATTTTAGTATTTTTTGGCTCTCTGATTTCTGTTTGATACTTTCTTATATTTTCTGTTTAGTATTTTCTGTTTAGTATTCTATTTAGTATTTTTTGGCTCTCTGATTTCTGTTTGATACTTTCTTATATTTTCTGTCCCTTTGTTGAAGTACTCAGTGTGTTCATCCATTCTCCTCCAAAGTTCAGTGAGCATCTTTATGACCATTACTTTGAATTCTTTATCGGATAGGTTACTTTTCTCTCTATCATTAAGATAGTTTTCCTGAGGTTTTGTCTTGTTCTTTCATTTGGAACATATTTCTCTGTTTCATCATTTTGCTTAACTCTCTGTATTTGTTCCTATGTGTTAGAGGAAGCAGCTTCCTCTCTCAGTCTTAAAGGAAAGGACTTGTGCAGGTGATGAAGCTTCTTGTTCAACCTTGTCCTAGTGCTTGGCTGCCTCTCAAACCCTTGTGATTGCCTAAACCACCGGATTTATTCTTGATATGTCCTTGTTGCTAAGGATTTGCTAAGACATATCGTGTTCCAAGTGAGGGAGTCCTACTTAGCACCTAGTTTTAGGCTGATTGGAAGCCAGACCCTCAGGTAGTGCCTTTTAAAGATGCAAATATGCACAGTTCTGTGGAGCTTCAATCCTAATCCCTGCTGGCCTCCTGACTGATCTGAGGGTGTCCCTTTGGCCACATTTGTGACAGTTAGGGTTCCTGATGAGTAAATAAGCTTTTTTATGAAGCTCTTGTCAAGATGTAGTGAGGCCAAGGATGTGCACAACGATGGCGTCTCCCTGCTTATATTTGCATCTCCTTAGCCTCTAGATGTGTGGGAAACCTAAAGCCTGTCCTTCAGGCCAAAGCTGTAGGCTAAGTAAAGAGGTCTTTTTCACAGGAAGACTGGGTTCGTGTTTCAGTCTGCTATCTGCACTGCCCTGGGGGTGGTGGCATGCCAAGAACTGTCTTTCTGATTGTTACATTCCCGTGGAGTGCAGGAATGCAAGCCATCTTGGCCACCAGGCCCAGATGATCAAGGGGTGTCCTCTGTGTGGACTGCGTCAGCCCAGGGACTTTAGCAGGGCAGCCGGAGATGGTGGGGTGTGGGGCACACTTGTTGGCTTTGGAAAGGCAGCAGGAAAATGTCTTGACTGTGTGCACCTGCAGGTTTCAGGAATGCAGCAGGAGAATGCCTTGTCTGTGCATGCGGGCTGGCTTTAGGCTGAGAGTGGGAGAAGGCAACAACTGCTTACATTTGCCAGTCCCAGGCAGAGAGTGGGAGAATGACTGCTGGCGCTTGCCTGTTCTAGCCAAGAATCAGGGGAGTGCTGCAACCACCCACAGTCTCTGGCTTCAGCAGGGCAGTTGGACAGTGCCATGACTGCTCATCCCCACTGTCTTACCGAGGCCCTAGGATGGTGCTGCCTCTGAGCTCGTCCAACTGTGCTAGCTGGGTAGATGGAGTGTGCAAAATGGCATCCACCAGCACCTCCATCTCCGGGGAGACTTTCAACCATTCCCTTGCCCTCCAGCAGGTACTTTTAGATTGACAAATGAATTTCCATCATATATGGTCTAGGCACTTTTCAGACTGCTGTGTTTGTTTGTTTGTTTGTTTGTTTTGCTGGTTCTTGGGTTGAGTAAGATTGCACATGATTCCTTTAAAAGGGGAATCCCAGCCCATAGCATTTTCAGTCCCTTGGACAGCAGTCCTATTGGCTTTCTAAGCCAGATGTTTGGAAGACTCCTTTCTGATGCAGATCCCAGAGATTGGGGTGCCTTTTCTAGGACACCAACCCCTCACTTCTCTGAAAGAATCCCCAGACTGGAGACCCCTTTCTTTTGTGTGTCACGGGACCCAGTGTGGGGTTTTTGTCAAGACCATGTCTCTGCCTTTCCTGCCCATCTAGATATGGTCTTTTTATCTTTGTTGTGGAGAAATAGTTCATCTAGATCCCAGATCTTTTTAAATAGGACTTATTCCATATGTGGCTATAGATTTGGTGTGTCTGTGGGAAGAGGCAAATTCAGGGAGTCCCTACACCACCATCTTGTAGCAGTTCCCTCAAATTCTCTTGATGACTTGGGGAAACCTTTAGAATCTAGGCACAAACTCATTGGTTTATGTCAGGATTTGCCAGTCCGAAATCCATGACTCCCCACTTCTCTTCCTAGAAAGGACAGATAGCAACACATTCCTTCAAGCACGAAATGGTAGTTTTAGTATTCTAAACATTGGAGATGTCAATGGATAGTTTTATGTTTTTTTAAAGTTAAATATATTTTTGCCTGTGAATGGACCAATGCTTTATCCTACAGTAGTTTATTTAGTATAATTCCTTCCTGTTAAGGTCTTCTTCTGCTTGATCTGCCCGGTAGTAAAGCTTAGAAGCAATTGCCTTTTCTTCCCTGAGAGAGAAAAAGAGAGAGAGAGAGAGAGAGTCTTTGCATGGGTATACCTGTATATCTAGCAGCCTGTTTTATCTGGGATTATCATTCTCAGTTATGTCTCTTCTTTCCCCCTCTTTTGTCTCTGCCACTCAAACCAATTTCAGCCGTCCACCTGCTCTCATTTGGGATAATAGCCTCTCTTTTTGCCATCGTCTTGTCATGTTTGATTCCACTGCACAAGGATTTTAAATTAGCCAAAACGTTTGCATGCTGGGCTCACTCTGCTGCCACAATGTGTCGCAGAGCTGCCACACCACTTGATGCTGATGTTGATGATTGCGCAGAAAAAAATAAGAGATGGTTGGTGCTGTTGTAAGACCCATTCATGCCAAGCCCCTTTTATACAACAGAGAGGGAAGAGGAGAGAGATCACCTGTTTTTCTGCTGCCTAACTGGTCATCGCATGTGCTTGTGCCAGGCTCCCACTGGGAGATTACGGTCTTGCTAGGCCTATGATTGTAGAAATAAAAACAGTGAAAAAATAAGACAAAATAATAAGAGATGTACACTTAAATTCAATGACTTGCTCCTGATGGGTCTTAACTCACAGGTGAGAGAGGAACCGAATTTTCTTGTTTCATTTTATTCTCTCTGTCCTCGAGTTATTGGAGACTAACAGAACTGATTCTTGCCATGGGAAGCCTAAAGGCACAAGCTCAATAAAGGAAACTAGAGGACAAGAAAGTTTGGGGTTTATAAGATGATTTACTATTAATAGGTCCGAGGTGGGGCATTGTGTTTTGTAAAATTTACCGATTACCTTAATTATTTTTATTAGGTTTGAAAATTAGTCTAATGATAAAAATTTATCTTTTATTTTTCATTCCAGGGTTTTGTTAAAGATTGTCATTGGCTTCTTTACTTAACTAGCATAAGTAGGACCCAGAGTACCCAAAATACTGCATTTGTTTGGGAGGCAAATACTGAATTCAGTGTGTGTGTGTGTGTGTGTGTGTGTGTGTGTTTCTTTTTAATTCTGTTGTTTGAGTTGTGACTCTGTTGAGCTAAGTCCACATGATTCTAGAGCAATGGGATTTTAAAAAGTAGAAGCTTCAATAAATCAAGCAATTACTGCACTTGCAAAACATCAAAAAATTGTGTTAAGTACCCTTGTTAAATGTTGTAATATAAATATTACAGCCACTTTTTTTTTTTTTTTTTTGAGCTGTGTTTTTCTAGTACACATGTCTCCTGTTAACGATTACCTTGTAATTCTTTTAAAGGACTGGACATTGTCATGCTCTTCGTCTTGCTACTCTTTCCCATTGTCAAGTTCAATAGCGTTTTGGCATCTTCTCTTCTCTCCCACCTCTGGTGAAACACACCTCCTTGACGGAGGTAATCCCAGTCCTGCCTAGGTTCCCTGACATTTAGCTCTATGGGTTGGTCCCACACATGCTGACTTCCTCTGGTTCCAATGACGCCTTTTCTCCTGTAGAAAAAACAAACAAGCAAACAAAAACTTACCACACCCTGATAGCTGCTCAAAGAGCTGCCTTGCTTTTCTCACTTCCTTCGCCATCAATTTTCTCATAAAAATGTTTCATGGAGGGGCGCCTGGGTGGCTCAGTGGGTTAAGCCGCTGCCTTCGGCTCGGGTCATGATCCC